>NW_027478386.1:3215384-3858461 GCF_051014685.1 Ptiloglossa arizonensis
TGCGGATTGGTCAATCCATTCGCGAGATATGGCAGTTTGTAGGTAAGAAACGCTTGAGAAACTCAAAATTTTCACAGTTCTAATGCTCGAAACGAATAACCAGAACGGCCTAGAGGAAAAGTACGCATACAGTTGTAATCGAGCGAGTTTCTACTTTCAGATGCAACAGAAATTTTGCGGGTTGGTCAATCCGTTCGCGAGATATGGCAGTTTGGAGGTAAGAAACGCTTGAGAAACTCAAAATTTTCGCAGTTCTGATGCTAGAAACGAATAACTAGAACGGACTAGGGGAAAAGTACGCATACAGTTGTAATCGGGCGAGTTTCTACTTTCAGATGCAACAGAAATTTTGCGGATTGGTCAATCCGTTCGCGAGATATGGCAGTTTGGAGGTAAGAAACGCTTGAGAAACTCAAAATTTTCGCAGTTCTCATGCTCGAAACGAATGACTACAACGGACTAGGGGAAAAGTACGCATAGTGTTGTAATCGGGCGAGTTTCTACTTTCAGATGCAACAGAAATTTTGCGGATTGGTCAATCCGTTCGCGAGATGTGGCAGTTTGTAGGTAAGAAACGCTTGAGAAACTCAAAATTTTCGCAGTTCTGATGCTCGAAACGAATAACTAGAACGGCCTAGGGGAAAAGTACGCATACCGTTGTAATCGGGCGAGTTTCTACCTTCAGATGCAACAGAAATTTTGCGGATTGGTCAATCCGTTCGCGAGATGTGGCAGTTTGGAAGTAAGAAACGCTTGAGAAACTCAAAATTTTCGCAGTTCTGATGCTCGAAACGAATAACTAGAACGGCCTAGTTGAAAAGTACGCATAACGTTGTAATCGGGCGAGTTTCTACTTTCAGATGCAACAGAAATTTTGCGGATTGGTCAATCCGTTCGCGAGATATGGCAGTTTGGAGGTAAGAAACGCTTGAGAAACTCAAAATTTTCGCAGTTCTGATGCTCGAAACGAATAACTAGAACGGCCTCGGTGAAAAGTACGTATACCGTTGAAATCGGGCGAGTTTCTACTTTCAGATGCAACAGAAATTTTGCGGATTGGTCAATCCGTTCGCGAGATATGGCAGTTTGGAGGTAAGAAACGCTTGAGAAACTCAAAATTTTCACAGTTCTGATGCTCGAAACGAACAACTAGAACGGCATAGGGGAAAAGTACACATACCGTTGTAATCGGGCGAGTTACTACTTTCAGATGCAACAGAAATTTTGCGGATTGGTGAATCCGTTCGCGAGATATGGCAGTTTGGAGGTATGTAACGCTTGAGAAACTCAAAATTTTCGCAGTTCTCATGCTCGAAACGAATAACTACAACGGCCTAGGGGAAAAGTACGCATACCGTTGTAATGGGGCGAGTTTCTACTTTCAGATGCAACAGAAATTTTGCGGATTGGTCAATCCGTTCGCGAGATATGGCAGTTTGGAGGTAAGCAACGCTTGAGAAACTCAAAATTTTCGCAGTTCTGTTGCTCGAAACGAATAACTAGAACGGCCTAGGGGAAAAGTCCGCATACAGTTGTAATCGGGCGAGTTTCTACTTTCAGATGCAACAGAAATTTTGCGGATTGGTCAATCCGTTCGCGAGATATGGCAGTTTGGAGGTAAGAAACGCTTGAGAAACTCAAAATTTTCGCAGTTCTGATGCTCGACAAGCATAACTAGAACGGCCTAGGGGAAAAGTACGCATACCGTTGTAATCGGGCGAGTTTCTACTTTCAGATGCAACGGAAATTTTGCGGATTGGTCAATCCGTTCGCGAGATATGGCAGTTTGGAGGTAAGAAACGCTTGAGAAACTCAAAATTTTCGCAGTTCTCATGCTCGAAACGAATAACTAGAACGGACTAGGGGAAAAGGACGCATACCCTTGTAATCGTGCGAGTTTCTACTTTCAGATGCAACAGAAATTTTGCGGATTGGTCAAACCTTTCGCGAGATATGGCAGTTTGGAGGTAAGAAACGCTTGAGAAACTCCAAATTTTCGCAGTTCTGATGCTCGAAACGAATAACTAGAACGGCCTAGGGGAAAAGTACGCATACCGTTGTAATCGGGCGAGTTTCTACTTTCAGATGCAACAGAAATTTTGCGGATTGGTCAATCCGTTCGCGAGATATGGCAGTTTGTAGGTAAGAAACGCTTGAGAAACTCAAAATTTTCGCAGTTCTGATGCTCGAAACGAATAACTAGGACGGCCTAGGGGAAAAGTACGCATACCGTTGTAATCGGGCGGGTTTCTACTTTCAGATGCAACAGAAATTTTGCGGATTGGTCAATCCGTTCGCGAGATATGACAGTTTGGAAGTAAGAAACGCTTGAGAAACTCAAAATTTTCGCAATTCTGATGCTCGAAACGAATAACTAGGGCGGCCTAGGGGAGAAGTACGCATACCGTTGTAATCGGGCGAGTTTCTGCTTTCAGATGCATCAGAAATTTTGCAGATTGGTCAATCCGTTCGCGAGATATGGCAGTTTGGAAGGAAGAAACGCTTGAGAAACTCAAAATTTTCGCAGTTCTGATGCTCGAAACGAATAACTAGAACGGCCTAGGGGAAAAGTACGCATACAGTTGTAATCGAGCGAGTTTCTACTTTCAGATGCAACAGAAATTTTGCGGGTTGGTCAATCCGTTCGCGAGATATGGCAGTTTGGAGGTAAGCAACGCTTGAAAAACTCAAAATTTTCGCAGTTCTATTGCTCGAAACGAACAACTAGAACGGCCTAGGGGAAAAGTACACATACCGTTGTAATCGGGCGAGTTACTACTTTCAGATGCAACAGAAATTTTGCGGATTGGTCAATCCGTTCGCGAGATATGGCAGTTTGGAGGTAAGAAACGCTTGAGAAACTCAAAATTTTCGCAGTTCTCATGCTCGAAACGAATAACTACAACGGCCTAGGGGAAAAGTATGCATACCGTTGTAATCGGGCTAGTTTCTACTTTCAGATGCAACAGAAATTTTGCGGATTGGTCAATCCGTTCGCGAGATATGTCAGTTTGGAGGTAAGAAACGCTCGAGAAACTCAAAATTTTCGCAGTTCTGATGCTCGACAAGTATAACTAGAACGGCCTAGGGGAAAAGTACGCACACCGTTGTAATCGGGCGAGTTTCTACTTTCAGATGCAACAGAAATTTTGCGGATTGGTCAATCCGTTCGCGAGATATGGCAGTTTGGAGGTAAGAAACGCTTGAGAAACTCAAAATTTTCGCAGTTCTGATGCTAGAAACGAATAACTAGAACGGACTAGGGGAAAAGTACGCATACAGTTGTAATCGGGCGAGTTTCTACTTTCAGATGCAACAGAAATTTTGCGGATTGGTCAATCCATTCGCGAGATATGGCAGTTTGGAGGTAAGAAACGCTTGAGAAACTCAAAATTTTCACAGTTCTGATGCTCGAAACGAATAACCAGAACGGCCTAGAGGAAAAGTACGCATACAGTTGTAATCGAGCGAGTTTCTACTTTCAGATGCAACAGAAATTTTGCGGGTTGGTCAATCCGTTCGCGAGATATGGCAGTTAGGAGGTAAGAAACGCTTGAGAAACTCAACATTTTCGCAGTTCTGATACTCGAAACGAATAACTAGAACGGCCTAGGGGAAAAGTACGCATACTGTTGTAATCGGGCGAGTTTCTGCTTTCAGACGCAACAGAAATTTTGCGGATTGGTCAATCCGTTCGCGAGATATGGCAGTTTGGAGGTAAGAAACGCTTGAGAAACTCAAAGTTTTTGCAGTTCTGATGCTCGAAACGAATAACTAGAACGGCCTAGGGGAAAAGTACGCATACCGTTGTAATCGGGCGAGTTTCTACTTTCAGATGCAACAGAAATTTTGCGGATTGGTCAATCCGTTCGCGAGATATGGCAGTTTGGAGGTAAGAAACGCTTGAGAAACTCAAAATTTTCGCAGTTCTCATGCTCGAAACGAATAACTGCAACGGACTAGGGGAAAAGTACGCATAGTGTTGTAATCGGGCGAGTTTCTACTTTCAGATGCAACAGAAATTTTGCGGATTGGTCAATCCGTTCGCGAGATATGGCAGTTTGGAGGTAAGAAACGCTCGAGAAACTCAAAATTTTCGCAGTTCTGATGCTCGACAAGCATAACTAGAACGGCCTAGGGGAAAAGTACGTATACCGTTGTAATCGGGCGAGTTTCTACTTTCAGATGCAACAGAAATTTTGTGGATTGGTCAATCCGTTCGCGGGATGTGGCAGTTTGTAGGTAAGAAACGCTTGAGAAACTCAAAATTTTCGCAGTTCTGATGCTCGAAACGAATAACTAGAACGTCCTAGGGGAAAAGTACGAACACCGTTGTAATCGGGCGAGTTTCTTCCTTCAGATGCAACAGAAATTTTGCGGATTGGTCAATCCGTTCGCGAGATATGGCAGTTTGGAAGTAAGAAACGCTTGAGAAACTCAAAATTTTTGCAGTTCTGATGCTCGAAACGAATAACTAGAACGGCCTAGGGGAAAAGTACGCATACCGTTGTAATGGGGCGAGTTTCTACTTTCAGATGCAACAGAAATTTTGCGGATTGGTCAATCCGTTCGCGAGATATGGCAGTTTGGAGGTAAGAAACGCTTGAGAAACTCAAAATTTTCGCAGTTCTGATGCTCGAAACGAACAACTAGAACGGCCTAGGGGAAAAGTACACATACCGTTGTAATCGGGCGAGTTACTACTTTCAGATGCGACAGAAATTTTGCGGATTGGTCAATCCGTTCGCGAGATATGGCAGTTTGGAAGGAAGAAACGCTTGAGAAACTCAAAATTTTCGCAGTTCTGATGCTCGAAACGAATAACTAGGGCGGCCTAGGGGAAAAGTACGCATACCGTTGTAATCGGGCGAGTTTCTGCTTTCAGATGCATCAGAAATTTTGCGGATTGGTCAATCCGTTCGCGAGATGTGGCAGTTTGTAGGTAAGAAACGCTTGAGAAACTCAAAATTTTCGCAATTCTGATGCTCGAAACGAATAACTAGGGCGGCCTAGGGGAAAAGTACGCATACCGTTGTAATCGGGCGAGTTTCTGCTTTCAGATGCATCAGAAATTTTGCGGATTGGTCAATCCGTTCGCGAGATGTGGCAGTTTGTAGGTAAGAAACGCTTGAGAAACTCAAAATTTTCGCAGTTCTGATGCTCGAAACGAATAACTAGGACGGCCTAGGGGAAAAGTACGCATACCGTTGTAATCGGGCGAGTTTCTACTTTCAGATGCAACAGAAATTTTGAGGATTGGTCAATCCGTTCGCGAGATATGGCAGTTTGGAAGTAAGAAACGCTTGAGAAACGCAAAATTTTCGCAGTTCTGATGCTCGAAACGAATAAATAGAACGGCCTAGGGTAAAAGGACGCATACCGTTGTAATCGGGCGAGTTTCTACTTTCAGATGCAACAGAAATTTTGCGGATTGGTCAATCCGTTCGCGAGATATGGCAGTTTGGAGGTAAGAAACGCTTGAGAAACTCCAAATTTTCGCAGTTCTGATGCTCGAAACGAATAACTAGAACGGCCTAGGGGAAAAGTACGCATACCGTTGTAATCGGGCGAGTTTCTACTTTCAGATGCAACAGAAATTTTGCGGATTGGTCAATCCGTTCGCGAGATATGGCAGTTTGTAGGTAAGAAACGCTTGAGAAACTCAAAATTTTCGCAGTTCTGATGCTCGAAACGAATAACTAGGACGGCCTAGGGGAAAAGTACGCATACCGTTGTAATCGGGCGGGTTTCTACTTTCAGATGCAACAGAAATTTTGCGGATTGGTCAATCCGTTCGCGAGATATGACAGTTTGGAAGTAAGAAACGCTTGAGAAACTCAAAATTTTCGCAATTCTGATGCTCGAAACGAATAACTAGGGCGGCCTAGGGGAAAAGTACGCATACCGTTGTAATCGGGCGAGTTTCTGCTTTCAGATGCATCAAAAATTTTGCAGATTTGTCAATCCGTTCGCGAGATATGGCAGTTTGGAAGGAAGAAACGCTTGAGAAACTCAAAATTTTCGTAGTTCTGATGCTCGAAACGAATAACTAGAACGGCCTAGGGGAAAAGTACGCATACAGTTGTAATCGGGCGAGTTTCTACTTTCAGATGCAACAGAAATTTTGCGGATTGGTCAATCCGTTCGCGAGATATGGCAGTTTGGAGGTAAGAAACGCTTGAGAAACTCAAAATTTTCGCAGTTCTGATGCTCGACAAGCATAACTAGAACGGCCTAGGGGAAAAGTACGCATACCCTTGTAATCGGGCGAGTTTCTACTTTCAGATGCAACAGAAATTTTGCGGATTGGTCAATCCGTTCGCGAGATATGGCAGTTTGGAGGTAAGAAACGCTTGAGAAACTCAAAATTTTCGCAGTTCTGATGCTCGAAACGAATAACTAGGACGGCCTAGGGGAAAAGTACGCATACCGTTGTAATCGGGCGAGTTTCTGCTTTCAGATGCATCAGAAATTTTGCGGATTGGTCAAACCTTTCGCGAGATATGGCAGTTTGGAGGTAAGAAACGCTTGAGAAACTCCAAATTTTCGCAGTTCTGATGCTGGAAACGAATAACTAGAACGGCCTAGGGGAAAAGTACGCATACCCTTGTAATCGGGCGAGTTTCTACTTTCAGATGCAACAGAAATTTTGCGGATTGGTCAATCCGTTCGCGAGATATGACAGTTTGGAAGTAAGAAACGCTTGAGAAACTCAAAATTTTCGCAGTTCTGATGCTCGAAACGAATAACTAGGACGGCCTAGGGGAAAAGTACGCATACCGTTGTAATCGGGCGGGTTTCTACTTTCAGATGCAACAGAAATTTTGCGGATTGGTCAATCCGTTCGCGAGATATGACAGTTTGGAAGTAAGAAACGCTTGAGAAACTCAAAATTTTCGCAATTCTGATGCTCGAAACGAATAACTAGGGCGGCCTAGGGGGAAAGTACGCATACCGTTGTAATCGGGCGAGTTTCTGCTTTCAGATGCATCAGAAATTTTGCAGATTGGTCAATCCGTTCGCGAGATATGGCAGTTTGGAAGGAAGAAACGCTTGAGAAACTCAAAATTTTCGCAGTTCTGATGCTCGAAACGAATAACTAGAACGGCCTAGGGGAAAAGTACGCATACAGTTGTAATCGGGCGAGTATCTACTTTCAGATGCAACAGAAATTTTGCGGATTGGTCAATCCGCTCGCGAGATATGGCAGTTTGGAGGTAAGAAACGCTTGAGAAACTCAAAATTTTCGCAGTTCTGATGCTCGAAACGAATAACTAGAACGGCCTAGGGGAAAAGTACGCATACCGTTGTAATCGGGCGAGTTTCTACTTTCAGATGCAACAGAAATTTTGCGGATTGGTCAATCCGTTCGCGAGATATGGCAGTTTGTAGGTAAGAAACGCTTGAGAAACTCAAAATTTTCGCAGTTCTGATGCTCGAAACGAATAACTAGGACGGCCTAGGGGAAAAGTACGCATACCGTTGTAATCGGGCGGGTTTCTACTTTCAGATGCAACAGAAATTTTGCGGATTGGTCAATCCGTTCGCGAGATATGACAGTTTGGAAGTAAGAAACGCTTGAGAAACTCAAAATTTTCGCAATTCTGATGCTCGAAACGAATAACTAGGGCGGCCTAGGGGAGAAGTACGCATACCGTTGTAATCGGGCGAGTTTCTGCTTTCAGATGCATCAGAAATTTTGCAGATTGGTCAATCCGTTCGCGAGATATGGCAGTTTGGAAGGAAGAAACGCTTGAGAAACTCAAAATTTTCGCAGTTCTGATGCTCGAAACGAATAACTAGAACGGCCTAGGGGAAAAGTACGCGTACAGTTGTAATCGAGCGAGTTTCTACTTTCAGATGCAACAGAAATTTTGCGGGTTGGTCAATCCGTTCGCGAGATATGGCAGTTTGGAGGTAAGCAACGCTTGAAAAACTCAAAATTTTCGCAGTTCTATTGCTCGAAACGAACAACTAGAACGGCCTAGGGGAAAAGTACACATACCGTTGTAATCGGGCGAGTTACTACTTTCAGATGCAACAGAAATTTTGCGGATTGGTCAATCCGTTCGCGAGATATGGCAGTTTGGAGGTAAGAAACGCTTGAGAAACTCAAAATTTTCGCAGTTCTCATGCTCGAAACGAATAACTACAACGGCCTAGGGGAAAAGTATGCATACCGTTGTAATCGGGCTAGTTTCTACTTTCAGATGCAACAGAAATTTTGCGGATTGGTCAATCCGTTCGCGAGATATGTCAGTTTGGAGGTAAGAAACGCTCGAGAAACTCAAAATTTTCGCAGTTCTGATGCTCGACAAGTATAACTAGAACGGCCTAGGGGAAAAGTACGCACACCGTTGTAATCGGGCGAGTTTCTACTTTCAGATGCAACAGAAATTTTGCGGATTGGTCAATCCGTTCGCGAGATATGGCAGTTTGGAGGTAAGAAACGCTTGAGAAACTCAAAATTTTCGCAGTTCTGATGCTAGAAACGAATAACTAGAACGGACTAGGGGAAAAGTACGCATACAGTTGTAATCGGGCGAGTTTCTACTTTCAGATGCAACAGAAATTTTGCGGATTGGTCAATCCATTCGCGAGATATGGCAGTTTGGAGGTAAGAAACGCTTGAGAAACTCAAAATTTTCACAGTTCTGATGCTCGAAACGAATAACCAGAACGGCCTAGAGGAAAAGTACGCATACAGTTGTAATCGAGCGAGTTTCTACTTTCAGATGCAACAGAAATTTTGCGGGTTGGTCAATCCGTTCGCGAGATATGGCAGTTAGGAGGTAAGAAACGCTTGAGAAACTCAACATTTTCGCAGTTCTGATACTCGAAACGAATAACTAGAACGGCCTAGGGGAAAAGTACGCATACTGTTGTAATCGGGCGAGTTTCTGCTTTCAGACGCAACAGAAATTTTGCGGATTGGTCAATCCGTTCGCGAGATATGGCAGTTTGGAGGTAAGAAACGCTTGAGAAACTCAAAGTTTTTGCAGTTCTGATGCTCGAAACGAATAACTAGAACGGCCTAGGGGAAAAGTACGCATACCGTTGTAATCGGGCGAGTTTCTACTTTCAGATGCAACAGAAATTTTGCGGATTGGTCAATCCGTTCGCGAGATATGGCAGTTTGGAGGTAAGAAACGCTTGAGAAACTCAAAATTTTCGCAGTTCTCATGCTCGAAACGAATAACTGCAACGGACTAGGGGAAAAGTACGCATAGTGTTGTAATCGGGCGAGTTTCTACTTTCAGATGCAACAGAAATTTTGCGGATTGGTCAATCCGTTCGCGAGATATGGCAGTTTGGAGGTAAGAAACGCTCGAGAAACTCAAAATTTTCGCAGTTCTGATGCTCGACAAGCATAACTAGAACGGCCTAGGGGAAAAGTACGTATACCGTTGTAATCGGGCGAGTTTCTACTTTCAGATGCAACAGAAATTTTGTGGATTGGTCAATCCGTTCGCGGGATGTGGCAGTTTGTAGGTAAGAAACGCTTGAGAAACTCAAAATTTTCGCAGTTCTGATGCTCGAAACGAATAACTAGAACGTCCTAGGGGAAAAGTACGAACACCGTTGTAATCGGGCGAGTTTCTTCCTTCAGATGCAACAGAAATTTTGCGGATTGGTCAATCCGTTCGCGAGATATGGCAGTTTGGAAGTAAGAAACGCTTGAGAAACTCAAAATTTTTGCAGTTCTGATGCTCGAAACGAATAACTAGAACGGCCTAGGGGAAAAGTACGCATACCGTTGTAATGGGGCGAGTTTCTACTTTCAGATGCAACAGAAATTTTGCGGATTGGTCAATCCGTTCGCGAGATATGGCAGTTTGGAGGTAAGAAACGCTTGAGAAACTCAAAATTTTCGCAGTTCTGATGCTCGAAACGAACAACTAGAACGGCCTAGGGGAAAAGTACACATACCGTTGTAATCGGGCGAGTTACTACTTTCAGATGCGACAGAAATTTTGCGGATTGGTCAATCCGTTCGCGAGATATGGCAGTTTGGAAGGAAGAAACGCTTGAGAAACTCAAAATTTTCGCAGTTCTGATGCTCGAAACGAATAACTAGGGCGGCCTAGGGGAAAAGTACGCATACCGTTGTAATCGGGCGAGTTTCTGCTTTCAGATGCATCAGAAATTTTGCGGATTGGTCAATCCGTTCGCGAGATGTGGCAGTTTGTAGGTAAGAAACGCTTGAGAAACTCAAAATTTTCGCAATTCTGATGCTCGAAACGAATAACTAGGGCGGCCTAGGGGAAAAGTACGCATACCGTTGTAATCGGGCGAGTTTCTGCTTTCAGATGCATCAGAAATTTTGCGGATTGGTCAATCCGTTCGCGAGATGTGGCAGTTTGTAGGTAAGAAACGCTTGAGAAACTCAAAATTTTCGCAGTTCTGATGCTCGAAACGAATAACTAGGACGGCCTAGGGGAAAAGTACGCATACCGTTGTAATCGGGCGAGTTTCTACTTTCAGATGCAACAGAAATTTTGAGGATTGGTCAATCCGTTCGCGAGATATGGCAGTTTGGAAGTAAGAAACGCTTGAGAAACGCAAAATTTTCGCAGTTCTGATGCTCGAAACGAATAAATAGAACGGCCTAGGGTAAAAGGACGCATACCGTTGTAATCGGGCGAGTTTCTACTTTCAGATGCAACAGAAATTTTGCGGATTGGTCAATCCGTTCGCGAGATATGGCAGTTTGGAGGTAAGAAACGCTTGAGAAACTCCAAATTTTCGCAGTTCTGATGCTCGAAACGAATAACTAGAACGGCCTAGGGGAAAAGTACGCATACCGTTGTAATCGGGCGAGTTTCTACTTTCAGATGCAACAGAAATTTTGCGGATTGGTCAATCCGTTCGCGAGATATGGCAGTTTGTAGGTAAGAAACGCTTGAGAAACTCAAAATTTTCGCAGTTCTGATGCTCGAAACGAATAACTAGGACGGCCTAGGGGAAAAGTACGCATACCGTTGTAATCGGGCGGGTTTCTAC
Source organism: Ptiloglossa arizonensis (assembly GCF_051014685.1). Taxonomy (NCBI): domain Eukaryota; kingdom Metazoa; phylum Arthropoda; class Insecta; order Hymenoptera; family Colletidae; genus Ptiloglossa; species Ptiloglossa arizonensis. The sequence goes on from NW_027478386.1 coordinate 3,226,389, forward strand.
TTTCAGATGCAACAGAAATTTTGCGGATTGGTCAATCCGTTCGCGAGATATGACAGTTTGGAAGTAAGAAACGCTTGAGAAACTCAAAATTTTCGCAATTCTGATGCTCGAAACGAATAACTAGGGCGGCCTAGGGGAAAAGTACGCATACCGTTGTAATCGGGCGAGTTTCTGCTTTCAGATGCATCAAAAATTTTGCAGATTTGTCAATCCGTTCGCGAGATATGGCAGTTTGGAAGGAAGAAACGCTTGAGAAACTCAAAATTTTCGTAGTTCTGATGCTCGAAACGAATAACTAGAACGGCCTAGGGGAAAAGTACGCATACAGTTGTAATCGGGCGAGTTTCTACTTTCAGATGCAACAGAAATTTTGCGGATTGGTCAATCCGTTCGCGAGATATGGCAGTTTGGAGGTAAGAAACGCTTGAGAAACTCAAAATTTTCGCAGTTCTGATGCTCGACAAGCATAACTAGAACGGCCTAGGGGAAAAGTACGCATACCCTTGTAATCGGGCGAGTTTCTACTTTCAGATGCAACAGAAATTTTGCGGATTGGTCAATCCGTTCGCGAGATATGGCAGTTTGGAGGTAAGAAACGCTTGAGAAACTCAAAATTTTCGCAGTTCTGATGCTCGAAACGAATAACTAGGACGGCCTAGGGGAAAAGTACGCATACCGTTGTAATCGGGCGAGTTTCTGCTTTCAGATGCATCAGAAATTTTGCGGATTGGTCAAACCTTTCGCGAGATATGGCAGTTTGGAGGTAAGAAACGCTTGAGAAACTCCAAATTTTCGCAGTTCTGATGCTGGAAACGAATAACTAGAACGGCCTAGGGGAAAAGTACGCATACCCTTGTAATCGGGCGAGTTTCTACTTTCAGATGCAACAGAAATTTTGCGGATTGGTCAATCCGTTCGCGAGATATGACAGTTTGGAAGTAAGAAACGCTTGAGAAACTCAAAATTTTCGCAGTTCTGATGCTCGAAACGAATAACTAGGACGGCCTAGGGGAAAAGTACGCATACCGTTGTAATCGGGCGGGTTTCTACTTTCAGATGCAACAGAAATTTTGCGGATTGGTCAATCCGTTCGCGAGATATGACAGTTTGGAAGTAAGAAACGCTTGAGAAACTCAAAATTTTCGCAATTCTGATGCTCGAAACGAATAACTAGGGCGGCCTAGGGGAAAAGTACGCATACCGTTGTAATCGGGCGAGTTTCTGCTTTCAGATGCATCAGAAATTTTGCAGATTGGTCAATCCGTTCGCGAGATATGGCAGTTTGGAAGGAAGAAACGCTTGAGAAACTCAAAATTTTCGCAGTTCTGATGCTCGAAACGAATAACTAGAACGGCCTAGGGGAAAAGTACGCATACAGTTGTAATCGGGCGAGTATCTACTTTCAGATGCAACAGAAATTTTGCGGATTGGTCAATCCGCTCGCGAGATATGGCAGTTTGGAGGTAAGAAACGCTTGAGAAACTCAAAATTTTCGCAGTTCTGATGCTCGACAAGCATAACTAGAACGGCCTAGGGGAAAAGTACGCATACCCTTGTAATCGGGCGAGTTTCTACTTTCAGATGCAACAGAAATTTTGCGGATTGGTCAATCCGTTCGCGAGATATGACAGTTTGGAAGTAAGAAACGCTTGAGAAACTCAAAATTTTCGCAATTCTGATGCTCGAAACGAATAACTAGGGCGGCCTAGGGGAAAAGTACGCATACCGTTGTAATCGGGCGAGTTTCTGCTTTCAGATGCATCAGAAATTTTGCGGATTGGTCAAACCTTTCGCGAGATATGGCAGTTTGGAGGTAAGAAACGCTTGAGAAACTCCAAATTTTCGCAGTTCTGATGCTGGAAACGAATAACTAGAACGGCCTAGGGGAAAAGTACGCATACAGTTGTAATCGGGCGAGTTTCTACTTTCAGATGCAACAGAAATTTTGCGGATTGGTCAATCCGTTCGCGAGATATGGCAGTTTGGAGGTAAGAAACGCTTGAGAAACTCAAAATTTTCGCAGTTCTGATGCTCGAAACGAATAACTAGGACGGCCTAGGGGAAAAGTACGCATACCGTTGTAATCGGGCGAGTTTCTGCTTTCAGATGCATCAGAAATTTTGCGGATTGGTCAAACCTTTCGCGAGATATGGCAGTTTGGAGGTAAGAAACGCTTGAGAAACTCCAAATTTTCGCAGTTCTGATGCTGGAAACGAATAACTAGAACGGCCTAGGGGAAAAGTACGCATACAGTTGTAATCGGGCGAGTTTCTACTTTCAGATGCAACAGAAATTTTGCGGATTGGTCAATCCGTTCGCGAGATATGGCAGTTTGGAAGGAAGAAACGCTTGAGAAACTCAAAATTTTCGCAGTTCTGATGCTCGAAACGAATAACTAGAACGGCCTAGGGGAAAAGTACGCATACAGTTGTAATCGGGCGAGTTTCTACTTCCAGATGCAACAGAAATTTTGCGGATTGGTCAATCCGTTCGCGAGATATGGCAGTTTGGAAGGAAGAAACGCTTGAGAAACTCAAAATTTTCGCAGTTCTGATGCTCGAAACGAATAACTAGAACGGCCTAGGGGAAAAGTACGCATACAGTTGTAATCGGGCGAGTTTCTACTTTCAGATGCAACAGAAATTTTGCGGATTGGTCAATCCGCTCGCGAGATATGGCAGTTTGGAGGTAAGAAACGCTTGAGAAACTCAAAATTTTCGCAGTTCTGATGCTCGACAAGCATAACTAGAACGGCCTAGGGGAAAAGTACGCATACCCTTGTAATCGGGCGAGTTTCTACTTTCAGATGCAACAGAAATTTTGCGGATTGGTCAATCCGTTCGCGAGATATGACAGTTTGGAAGTAAGAAACGCTTGAGAAACTCAAAATTTTCGCAATTCTGATGCTCGAAACGAATAACTAGGGCGGCCTAGGGGAAAAGTACGCATACCGTTGTAATCGGGCGAGTTTCTGCTTTCAGATGCATCAGAAATTTTGCGGATTGGTCAAACCTTTCGCGAGATATGGCAGTTTGGAGGTAAGAAACGCTTGAGAAACTCCAAATTTTCGCAGTTCTGATGCTGGAAACGAATAACTAGAACGGCCTAGGGGAAAAGTACGCATACAGTTGTAATCGGGCGAGTTTCTACTTTCAGATGCAACAGAAATTTTGCGGATTGGTCAATCCGTTCGCGAGATATGGCAGTTTGGAGGTAAGAAACGCTTGAGAAACTCAAAATTTTCGCAGTTCTGATGCACGAAACGAATAACTAGGGCGGCCTAGGGGAAAAGTACGCATACCGTTGTAATCGGGCGAGTTTCTACTTTCAGATGCAATAGAAATTTTGCGGATTGGTCAAACCTTTCGCGAGATATGGCAGTTTGGAGGTAAGAAACGCTTGAGAAACTCCAAATTTTCGCAGTTCTGATGCTGGAAACGAATAACTAGAACGGCCTAGGGGAAAAGTACGCATACAGTTGTAATCGGGCGAGTTTCTACTTTCAGATGCAACAGAAATTTTGCGGATTGGTCAATCCGTTCGCGAGATATGGCAGTTTGGAGGTAAGAAACGCTTGAGAAACTCAAAATTTTCGCAGTTCTGATGCTCGAAACGAATAACTAGGACGGCCTAGGGGAAAAGTACGCATACCGTTGTAATCGGGCGAGTTTCTGCTTTCAGATGCATCAGAAATTTTGCGGATTGGTCAAACCTTTCGCGAGATATGGCAGTTTGGAGGTAAGAAACGCTTGAGAAACTCCAAATTTTCGCAGTTCTGATGCTGGAAACGAATAACTAGAACGGCCTAGGGGAAAAGTACGCATACAGTTGTAATCGGGCGAGTTTCTACTTTCAGATGCAACAGAAATTTTGCGGATTGGTCAATCCGTTCGCGAGATATGGCAGTTTGGAAGGAAGAAACGCTTGAGAAACTCAAAATTTTCGCAGTTCTGATGCTCGAAACGAATAACTAGAACGGCCTAGGGGAAAAGTACGCATACAGTTGTAATCGGGCGAGTTTCTACTTCCAGATGCAACAGAAATTTTGCGGATTGGTCAATCCGTTCGCGAGATATGGCAGTTTGGAAGGAAGAAACGCTTGAGAAACTCAAAATTTTCGCAGTTCTGATGCTCGAAACGAATAACTAGAACGGCCTAGGGGAAAAGTACGCATACAGTTGTAATCGGGCGAGTTTCTACTTTCAGATGCAACAGAAATTTTGCGGATTGGTCAATCCGCTCGCGAGATATGGCAGTTTGGAGGTAAGAAACGCTTGAGAAACTCAAAATTTTCGCAGTTCTGATGCTCGACAAGCATAACTAGAACGGCCTAGGGGAAAAGTACGCATACCCTTGTAATCGGGCGAGTTTCTACTTTCAGATGCAACAGAAATTTTGCGGATTGGTCAATCCGTTCGCGAGATATGACAGTTTGGAAGTAAGAAACGCTTGAGAAACTCAAAATTTTCGCAATTCTGATGCTCGAAACGAATAACTAGGGCGGCCTAGGGGAAAAGTACGCATACCGTTGTAATCGGGCGAGTTTCTGCTTTCAGATGCATCAGAAATTTTGCGGATTGGTCAAACCTTTCGCGAGATATGGCAGTTTGGAGGTAAGAAACGCTTGAGAAACTCCAAATTTTCGCAGTTCTGATGCTGGAAACGAATAACTAGAACGGCCTAGGGGAAAAGTACGCATACAGTTGTAATCGGGCGAGTTTCTACTTTCAGATGCAACAGAAATTTTGCGGATTGGTCAATCCGTTCGCGAGATATGGCAGTTTGGAGGTAAGAAACGCTTGAGAAACTCAAAATTTTCGCAGTTCTGATGCACGAAACGAATAACTAGGGCGGCCTAGGGGAAAAGTACGCATACCGTTGTAATCGGGCGAGTTTCTACTTTCAGATGCAATAGAAATTTTGCGGATTGGTCAAACCTTTCGCGAGATATGGCAGTTTGGAGGTAAGAAACGCTTGAGAAACTCCAAATTTTCGCAGTTCTGATGCTCGAAACGAATAACTAGAACGGCCTAGGGGAAAAGTACGCATACCGTTGTAATCGGGCGAGTTTCTACTTTCAGATGCAACAGAAATTTTGCGGATTGGTCAATCCGTTCGCGAGATATGGCAGTTTGTAGGTAAGAAACGCTTGAGAAACTCAAAATTTTCGCAGTTCTGATGCTCGAAACGAATAACTAGGACTGCCTAGGGGAAAAGTACGCATACAGTTGTAATCGGGCGGGTTTCTACTTTCAGATGCAACAGAAATTTTGCGGATTGGTCAATCCGCTCGCGAGATATGGCAGTTTGGAGGTAAGAAACGCTTGAGAAACTCAAAATTTTCGCAGTTCTGATGCTTGAAACGAATAACTAGAACGGCCTAGGGGAAAAGTACGTATACCGTTGTAATCGGGCGAGTTTCTGCTTTCAGATGCATCAGAAATTTTGCGGATTGGTCAATCCGTTCGCGAGATGTGGCAGTTTGGAAGTAAGAAACGCTTGAGAAACTCAAAATTTTCGCAGTTCTGATGCTCGAAACGAATAACTAGAACGGCCTAGTTGAAAAGTACGCATAACGTTGTAATCGGGCGAGTTTCTACTTTCAGATGCAACAGAAATTTTGCGGATTGGTCGATCCGTTCGCGAGATATGGCAGTTTGGAGGTAAGAAACGCTTGAGAAACTCAAAATTTTCGCAGTTCTGATGCTCGAAACGAATAACTAGAACGGCCTCGGTGAAAAGTACGTATACCGTTGAAATCGGGCGAGTTTCTACTTTCAGATGCAACAGAAATTTTGCGGATTGGTCAATCCGTTCGCGAGATATGGCAGTTTGGAGGTAAGAAACGCTTGAGAAACTCAAAATTTTCGCAGTTCTGATGCTCGAAACGAACAACTAGAACGGCCTAGGGGAAAGGTACACATACCGTTGTAATCGGGCGAGTTACTACTTTCAGATGCAACAGAAATTTTGCGGATTGGTGAATCCGTTCGCGAGATATGGCAGTTTGGAGGTAAGTAACGCTTGAGAAACTCAAAATTTTCGCAGTTCTCATGCTCGAAACGAATAACTACAACGGCCTAGGGGAAAAGTACGCATACCGTTGTAATGGGGCGAGTTTCTACTTTCAGATGCAACAGAAATTTTGCGGATTGGTCAATCCGTTCGCGAGATATGGCAGTTTGGAGGTAAGAAACGCTTGAGAAACTCAAAATTTTCGCAGTTCTGATGCTCGAAACGAACAACTAGAACGGCCTAGGGGAAAAGTACACATACCGTTGTAATCGGGCGAGTTACTACTTTCAGATGCGACAGAAATTTTGCGGATTGGTCAATCCGTTCGCGAGATATGGCAGTTTGGAAGGAAGAAACGCTTGAGAAACTCAAAATTTTCGCAGTTCTGATGCTCGAAACGAATAACTAGGGCGGCCTAGGGGAAAAGTACGCATACCGTTGTAATCGGGCGAGTTTCTGCTTTCAGATGCATCAGAAATTTTGCGGATTGGTCAATCCGTTCGCGAGATGTGGCAGTTTGTAGGTAAGAAACGCTTGAGAAACTCAAAATTTTCGCAATTCTGATGCTCGATACGAATAACTAGGGCGGCCTAGGGGAAAAGTACGCATACCGTTGTAATCGGGCGAGTTTCTGCTTTCAGATGCATCAGAAATTTTGCGGATTGGTCAATCCGTTCGCGAGATGTGGCAGTTTGTAGGTAAGAAACGCTTGAGAAACTCAAAATTTTCGCAGTTCTGATGCTCGAAACGAATAACTAGGACGGCCTAGGGGAAAAGTACGCATACCGTTGTAATCGGGCGAGTTTCTACTTTCAGATGCAACAGAAATTTTGAGGATTGGTCAATCCGTTCGCGAGATATGGCAGTTTGGAAGTAAGAAACGCTTGAGAAACGCAAAATTTTCGCAGTTCTGATGCTCGAAACGAATAACTAGAACGGCCTAGGGTAAAAGGACGCATACCGTTGTAATCGGGCGAGTTTCTACTTTCAGATGCAACAGAAATTTTGCGGATTGGTCAATCCGTTCGCGAGATATGGCAGTTTGGAGGTAAGAAACGCTTGAGAAACTCTAATTTTCGCAGTTCTGATGCTCGAAACGAATAACTAGAACGGCCTAGGGGAAAAGTACGCATACCGTTGTAATCGGGCGAGTTTCTACTTTCAGATGCAACAGAAATTTTGCGGATTGGTCAATCCGTTCGCGAGATATGGCAGTTTGTAGGTAAGAAACGCTTGAGAAACTCAAAATTTTCGCAGTTCTGATGCTCGAAACGAATAACTAGGACGGCCTAGGGGAAAAGTACGCATACCGTTGTAATCGGGCGGGTTTCTACTTTCAGATGCAACAGAAATTTTGCGGATTGGTCAATCCGTTCGCGAGATATGACAGTTTGGAAGTAAGAAACGCTTGAGAAACTCAAAATTTTCGCAATTCTGATGCTCGAAACGAATAACTAGGGCGGCCTAGGGGAAAAGTACGCATACCGTTGTAATCGGGCGAGTTTCTGCTTTCAGATGCATCAAAAATTTTGCAGATTTGTCAATCCGTTCGCGAGATATGGCAGTTTGGAAGGAAGAAACGCTTGAGAAACTCAAAATTTTCGTAGTTCTGATGCTCGAAACGAATAACTAGAACGGCCTAGGGGAAAAGTACGCATACAGTTGTAATCGGGCGAGTTTCTACTTTCAGATGCAACAGAAATTTTGCGGATTGGTCGATCCGTTCGCGAGATATGGCAGTTTGGAGGTAAGAAACGCTTGAGAAACTCAAAATTTTCGCAGTTCTGATGCTCGACAAGCATAACTAGAACGGCCTAGGGGAAAAGTACGCATACCCTTGTAATCGGGCGAGTTTCTACTTTCAGATGCAACAGAAATTTTGCGGATTGGTCAATCCGTTCGCGAGATATGACAGTTTGGAAGTAAGAAACGCTTGAGAAACTCAAAATTTTCGCAATTCTGATGCTCGAAACGAATAACTAGGGCGGCCTAGGGGAAAAGTACGCATACCGTTGTAATCGGGCGAGTTTCTGCTTTCAGATGCATCAGAAATTTTGCAGATTGGTCAATCCGTTCGCGAGATATGGCAGTTTGGAAGGAAGAAACGCTTGAGAAACTCAAAATTTTCGCAGTTCTGATGCTCGAAACGAATAACTAGAACGGCCTAGGGGAAAAGTACGCATACAGTTGTAATCGGGCGAGTATCTACTTTCAGATGCAACAGAAATTTTGCGGATTGGTCAATCCGCTCGCGAGATATGGCAGTTTGGAGGTAAGAAACGCTTGAGAAACTCAAAATTTTCGCAGTTCTGATGCTCGACAAGCATAACTAGAACGGCCTAGGGGAAAAGTACGCATACCCTTGTAATCGGGCGAGTTTCTACTTTCAGATGCAACAGAAATTTTGCGGATTGGTCAATCCGTTCGCGAGATATGACAGTTTGGAAGTAAGAAACGCTTGAGAAACTCAAAATTTTCGCAATTCTGATGCTCGAAACGAATAACTAGGGCGGCCTAGGGGAAAAGTACGCATACCGTTGTAATCGGGCGAGTTTCTGCTTTCAGATGCATCAGAAATTTTGCGGATTGGTCAAACCTTTCGCGAGATATGGCAGTTTGGAGGTAAGAAACGCTTGAGAAACTCCAAATTTTCGCAGTTCTGATGCTGGAAACGAATAACTAGAACGGCCTAGGGGAAAAGTACGCATACCCTTGTAATCGGGCGAGTTTCTACTTTCAGATGCAACAGAAATTTTGCGGATTGGTCAATCCGTTCGCGAGATATGACAGTTTGGAAGTAAGAAACGCTTGAGAAACTCAAAATTTTCGCAGTTCTGATGCTCGAAACGAATAACTAGGACGGCCTAGGGGAAAAGTACGCATACCGTTGTAATCGGGCGGGTTTCTACTTTCAGATGCAACAGAAATTTTGCGGATTGGTCAATCCGTTCGCGAGATATGACAGTTTGGAAGTAAGAAACGCTTGAGAAACTCAAAATTTTCGCAATTCTGATGCTCGAAACGAATAACTAGGGCGGCCTAGGGGAAAAGTACGCATACCGTTGTAATCGGGCGAGTTTCTGCTTTCAGATGCATCAGAAATTTTGCAGATTGGTCAATCCGTTCGCGAGATATGGCAGTTTGGAAGGAAGAAACGCTTGAGAAACTCAAAATTTTCGCAGTTCTGATGCTCGAAACGAATAACTAGAACGGCCTAGGGGAAAAGTACGCATACAGTTGTAATCGGGCGAGTATCTACTTTCAGATGCAACAGAAATTTTGCGGATTGGTCAATCCGCTCGCGAGATATGGCAGTTTGGAGGTAAGAAACGCTTGAGAAACTCAAAATTTTCGCAGTTCTGATGCTCGACAAGCATAACTAGAACGGCCTAGGGGAAAAGTACGCATACCCTTGTAATCGGGCGAGTTTCTACTTTCAGATGCAACAGAAATTTTGCGGATTGGTCAATCCGTTCGCGAGATATGACAGTTTGGAAGTAAGAAACGCTTGAGAAACTCAAAATTTTCGCAATTCTGATGCTCGAAACGAATAACTAGGGCGGCCTAGGGGAAAAGTACGCATACCGTTGTAATCGGGCGAGTTTCTGCTTTCAGATGCATCAGAAATTTTGCGGATTGGTCAAACCTTTCGCGAGATATGGCAGTTTGGAGGTAAGAAACGCTTGAGAAACTCCAAATTTTCGCAGTTCTGATGCTGGAAACGAATAACTAGAACGGCCTAGGGGAAAAGTACGCATACAGTTGTAATCGGGCGAGTTTCTACTTTCAGATGCAACAGAAATTTTGCGGATTGGTCAATCCGTTCGCGAGATATGGCAGTTTGGAGGTAAGAAACGCTTGAGAAACTCAAAATTTTCGCAGTTCTGATGCTCGAAACGAATAACTAGGACGGCCTAGGGGAAAAGTACGCATACCGTTGTAATCGGGCGAGTTTCTGCTTTCAGATGCATCAGAAATTTTGCGGATTGGTCAAACCTTTCGCGAGATATGGCAGTTTGGAGGTAAGAAACGCTTGAGAAACTCCAAATTTTCGCAGTTCTGATGCTGGAAACGAATAACTAGAACGGCCTAGGGGAAAAGTACGCATACAGTTGTAATCGGGCGAGTTTCTACTTTCAGATGCAACAGAAATTTTGCGGATTGGTCAATCCGTTCGCGAGATATGGCAGTTTGGAAGGAAGAAACGCTTGAGAAACTCAAAATTTTCGCAGTTCTGATGCTCGAAACGAATAACTAGAACGGCCTAGGGGAAAAGTACGCATACAGTTGTAATCGGGCGAGTTTCTACTTTCAGATGCAACAGAAATTTTGCGGATTGGTCAATCCGCTCGCGAGATATGGCAGTTTGGAGGTAAGAAACGCTTGAGAAACTCAAAATTTTCGCAGTTCTGATGCTCGACAAGCATAACTAGAACGGCCTAGGGGAAAAGTACGCATACCCTTGTAATCGGGCGAGTTTCTACTTTCAGATGCAACAGAAATTTTGCGGATTGGTCAATCCGTTCGCGAGATATGACAGTTTGGAAGTAAGAAACGCTTGAGAAACTCAAAATTTTCGCAATTCTGATGCTCGAAACGAATAACTAGGGCGGCCTAGGGGAAAAGTACGCATACCGTTGTAATCGGGCGAGTTTCTGCTTTCAGATGCATCAGAAATTTTGCGGATTGGTCAAACCTTTCGCGAGATATGGCAGTTTGGAGGTAAGAAACGCTTGAGAAACTCCAAATTTTCGCAGTTCTGATGCTGGAAACGAATAACTAGAACGGCCTAGGGGAAAAGTACGCATACAGTTGTAATCGGGCGAGTTTCTACTTTCAGATGCAACAGAAATTTTGCGGATTGGTCAATCCGTTCGCGAGATATGGCAGTTTGGAGGTAAGAAACGCTTGAGAAACTCAAAATTTTCGCAGTTCTGATGCTCGAAACGAATAACTAGGACGGCCTAGGGGAAAAGTACGCATACCGTTGTAATCGGGCGAGTTTCTGCTTTCAGATGCATCAGAAATTTTGCGGATTGGTCAAACCTTTCGCGAGATATGGCAGTTTGGAGGTAAGAAACGCTTGAGAAACTCCAAATTTTCGCAGTTCTGATGCTGGAAACGAATAACTAGAACGGCCTAGGGGAAAAGTACGCATACAGTTGTAATCGGGCGAGTTTCTACTTTCAGATGCAACAGAAATTTTGCGGATTGGTCAATCCGTTCGCGAGATATGGCAGTTTGGAAGGAAGAAACGCTTGAGAAACTCAAAATTTTCGCAGTTCTGATGCTCGAAACGAATAACTAGAACGGCCTAGGGGAAAAGTACGCATACAGTTGTAATCGGGCGAGTTTCTACTTTCAGATGCAACAGAAATTTTGCGGATTGGTCAATCCGCTCGCGAGATATGGCAGTTTGGAGGTAAGAAACGCTTGAGAAACTCAAAATTTTCGCAGTTCTGATGCTCGACAAGCATAACTAGAACGGCCTAGGGGAAAAGTACGCATACCCTTGTAATCGGGCGAGTTTCTACTTTCAGATGCAACAGAAATTTTGCGGATTGGTCAATCCGTTCGCGAGATATGACAGTTTGGAAGTAAGAAACGCTTGAGAAACTCAAAATTTTCGCAATTCTGATGCTCGAAACGAATAACTAGGGCGGCCTAGGGGAAAAGTACGCATACCGTTGTAATCGGGCGAGTTTCTGCTTTCAGATGCATCAGAAATTTTGCGGATTGGTCAAACCTTTCGCGAGATATGGCAGTTTGGAGGTAAGAAACGCTTGAGAAACTCCAAATTTTCGCAGTTCTGATGCTGGAAACGAATAACTAGAACGGCCTAGGGGAAAAGTACGCATACAGTTGTAATCGGGCGAGTTTCTACTTTCAGATGCAACAGAAATTTTGCGGATTGGTCAATCCGTTCGCGAGATATGGCAGTTTGGAGGTAAGAAACGCTTGAGAAACTCAAAATTTTCGCAGTTCTGATGCTCGACAAGCATAACTAGAACGGCCTAGGGGAAAAGTACGCATATCGTTGTAATCGGGCGAGTTTCTACTTTCAGATGCAACAGAAATTTTGCGGATTGGTCAATCCGTTCGCGAGATATGGCAGTTTGGAAGGAAGAAACGCTTGAGAAACTCAAAATTTTCGCAGTTCTGATGCACGAAACGAATAACTAGGGCGGCCTAGGGGAAAAGTACGCATACCGTTGTAATCGGGCGAGTTTCTACTTTCAGATGCAATAGAAATTTTGCGGATTGGTCAAACCTTTCGCGAGATATGGCAGTTTGGAGGTAAGAAACGCTTGTGAAACTCCAAATTTTCGCAGTTCTGATGCTCGAAACGAATAACTAGAACGGCCTAGGGGAAAAGTACGCATACCGTTGTAATCGGGCGAGTTTCTACTTTCAGATGCAACAGAAATTTTGCGGATTGGTCAATCCGTTCGCGAGATATGGCAGTTTGTAGGTAAGAAACGCTTGAGAAACTCAAAATTTTCGCAGTTCTGATGCTCGAAACGAATAACTAGGACTGCCTAGGGGAAAAGTACGCATACAGTTGTAATCGGGCGGGTTTCTACTTTCAGATGCAACAGAAATTTTGCGGATTGGTCAATCCGCTCGCGAGATATGGCAGTTTGGAGGTAAGAAACGCTTGAGAAACTCAAAATTTTCGCAGTTCTGATGCTTGAAACGAATAACTAGAACGGCCTAGGGGAAAAGTACGTATACCGTTGTAATCGGGCGAGTTTCTGCTTTCAGATGCATCAGAAATTTTGCGGATTGGTCAATCCGTTCGCGAGATGTGGCAGTTTGGAAGTAAGAAACGCTTGAGAAACTCAAAATTTTCGCAGTTCTGATGCTCGAAACGAATAACTAGAAAGCCCTAGGGGAAAAGTACGCATACCGATGTAATCGGGCGAGTTTCTACTTTCAGATGCAACAGAAATTTTGCGGATTGGTCGATCCGTTCGCGAGATATGGCAGTTTGGAGGTAAGAAACGCTTGAGAAACTCAAAATTTTCGCAGTTCTGATGCTCGAAACGAATAACTAGTACGGCCCAGGGGAAAAGTACGCATACCGTTGTAATCGGGCGAGTTTCTACTTTCAGATGCAACAGAAATTTTGCGGATTGGTCAATCCGTTCGCGAGATATGGCAGTTTGGAAGTAAGAAACGCTTGAGAAACTCAAAATTTTCGCAGTTCTGATGCTCGAAACGAATAACTAGTACGGCCCAGGGGAAAAGTACGCATACCGTTGTAATCGGGCGAGTTTCTACTTTCAGATGCAACAGAAATTTTGCGGATTGGTCAATCCGCTCGCGAGATATGGCAGTTTGGAGGTAAGAAACGCTTGAGAAACTCAAAATTTTCGCAGTTCTGATGCTTGAAACGAATAACTAGAACGGCCTAGGGGAAAAGTACGTATACCGTTGTAATCGGGCGAGTTTCCACTTTCAGATGCAACAGAAAATTTGCGGATTGGTCAATCCGTTCGCGAGATATGGCAGTTTGGAGGTAAGAAACGCATGAGAAACTCAAAATTTTCGCAGTTCTGATGCTCGAAACGAATAACTAGAACGGTCTAGGGGAAAAGTACGCATACAGTTGTAATCGGGCGAGTTTCTACCTTCAGATGCAACAGAAATTTTGCGGATTGGTCAATCCGTTCGCGAGATATGGCAGTTTGGAGGTAAGAAACGCTTGAGAAACTCAAAATTTTCGCAGTTCTGATGCTCGAAACGAATAACTAGAACGGCCTAGGGGAAAAGTACGTACACCGTTGTAATCGGGCGAGTTTCTACTTTCAGATGCAACAGAAATTTTGCGGATTGGTCAATCCGTTCGCGAGATATGGCAGTTTGGAGGTAAGCAACGCTTGAGAAACTCAAAATTTTCGCAGTTCTGATGCTCGAAACGAATAACTAGAACGGTCTAGGGGAAAAGTACGCATACAGTTGTAATCGGGCGAGTTTCTACCTTCAGATGCAACAGAAATTTTGCGGATTGGTCAATCCGTTCGCGAGATATGGCAGTTTGGAGGTAAGAAACGCTTGAGAAACTCAAAATTTTCGCAGTTCTGATGCTCGAAACGAATAACTAGTACGGCCAAGGGGAAAAGTACGCATACCGTTGTAATCGGGCGAGTTTCTACTTTCAGATGCAACAGAAATTTTGCGGATTGGTCAATCCGTTCGCGAGATATGGCAGTTTGGAAGTAAGAAACGCTTGAGAAACTCAAAATTTTCGCAGTTCTGATGCTCGAAACGAATAACTAGTACGGCCCAGGGGAAAAGTACGCATACCGTTGTAATCGGGCGAGTTTCTGCTTTCAGATGCATCACAAATTTTGCGGATTGGTCAATCCGTTCGCGAGATGTGGCAGTTTGGAAGGAAGAAACGCTTGAGAAACTCAAAATTTTCGCAGTTCTGATGCTCGAAACGAATAACTAGGGCGGCCTAGGGGAAAAGTACGCATACCGTTGTAATCGGGCGAGTTTCTGCTTTCAGATGCATCAGAAATTTTGCGGATTGGTCAATCCGTTCGCGAGATGTGGCAGTTTGGAAGTAAGAAACGCTTGAGAAACTCAAAATTTTCGCAGTTCTGATGCTCGAAACGAATAACTAGAAAGCCCTAGGGGAAAAGTACGCATACCGATGTAATCGGGCGAGTTTCTACTTTCAGATGCAACAGAAATTTTGCGGATTGGTCGATCCGTTCGCGAGATATGGCAGTTTGGAGGTAAGAAACGCTTGAGAAACTCAAAATTTTCGCAGTTCTGATGCTCGAAACGAATAACTAGTACGGCCCAGGGGAAAAGTACGCATACCGTTGTAATCGGGCGAGTTTCTACTTTCAGATGCAACAGAAATTTTGCGGATTGGTCAATCCGTTCGCGAGATATGGCAGTTTGGAAGTAAGAAACGCTTGAGAAACTCAAAATTTTCGCAGTTCTGATGCTCGAAACGAATAACTAGTACGGCCCAGGGGAAAAGTACGCATACCGTTGTAATCGGGCGAGTTTCTACTTTCAGATGCAACAGAAATTTTGCGGATTGGTCAATCCGCTCGCGAGATATGGCAGTTTGGAGGTAAGAAACGCTTGAGAAACTCAAAATTTTCGCAGTTCTGATGCTTGAAACGAATAACTAGAACGGCCTAGGGGAAAAGTACGTATACCGTTGTAATCGGGCGAGTTTCCACTTTCAGATGCAACAGAAAATTTGCGGATTGGTCAATCCGTTCGCGAGATATGGCAGTTTGGAGGTAAGAAACGCATGAGAAACTCAAAATTTTCGCAGTTCTGATGCTCGAAACGAATAACTAGAACGGTCTAGGGGAAAAGTACGCATACAGTTGTAATCGGGCGAGTTTCTACCTTCAGATGCAACAGAAATTTTGCGGATTGGTCAATCCGTTCGCGAGATATGGCAGTTTGGAGGTAAGAAACGCTTGAGAAACTCAAAATTTTCGCAGTTCTGATGCTCGAAACGAATAACTAGAACGGCCTAGGGGAAAAGTACGTACACCGTTGTAATCGGGCGAGTTTCTACTTTCAGATGCAACAGAAATTTTGCGGATTGGTCAATCCGTTCGCGAGATATGGCAGTTTGGAGGTAAGCAACGCTTGAGAAACTCAAAATTTTCGCAGTTCTGATGCTCGAAACGAACAACTAGAACGGCCTAGGGGAAAAGTACGTATACCGTTGTAATCGGGCGTGTTTCTACTTTCAGATGCAACAGAAATTTTGCGGATTGGTCAATCCGTTCGCGAGATATGGCAGTTTGGAGGTAAGCAACGCTTGAGAAACTCAAAATTTTCGCAGTTCTGATGCTCGAAACGAATAACTAGAACGGACTGGGGGAAAAGTACGCATACAGTTGTAATCGGGCGAGTTTCTACTTTCAGATGCAACAGAAATTTTGCGGATTGGTCAATCCGTTCGCGAGATATGGCAGTTTGGAGGTAAGAAACTCTTGAGAAACTCAAAATTTTCGCAGTTCTGATGCTCGAAACGAATAAATAGAAAGGCCTAGGGGAAAGGTACGCATAGTGTTGTAATCGGGCGAGTTTCTGCTCTCAGATGCATCACAAATTTTGCGGATTGGTCAATCCGTTCGCGAGATGTGGCAGTTTGGAAGTCAGAAACGCTTGAGAAACTCAAAATTTTCGCAGTTCTGATGCTCGAATCGAATAACTAGAAAGGCCTAGGGGAAAAGTACGCATACCGTTGTAATCGGGCGAGTTTCTACTTTCAGATGCAACAGAAATTTTGCGGATTGGTCAATCCGTTCGCGAGATATGGCAGTTTGGAGGTAAGAAACGCTTGAGAAACTCAAAATTTTCGCAGTTCTGATGCTCGAAACGTATAACTAGAACGGCCTAGGGGAAAAGTACGTATACCGTTGTAATCGGGCGAGTTTCTACTTTCAGATGCAACAGAAATTTTGCGGATTGGTCAATCCGTTCGCGAGATATGGCAGTTTGGAGGTAAGCAACGCTTGAGAAACTCAAAATTTTCGCAGTTCTGATGCTCGAAACGAACAACTAGAACGGCCTAGGGGAAAAGTACGCATACCGTTGTAATCGGGCGAGTTTCTACCTTCAGATGCAACAGAAATTTTGCGGATTGGTCAATCCGTTCGCGAGATATGGCAGTTTGTAGGTAAGAAACGCTAGAGAAACTCAAAATTTTCGCAGTTCTGATGCTCGAAACGAATAACTAGGACGGCCTAGGGGAAAAGTACGCATACCGTTGTAATCGGGCGAGTTTCTACTTTCAGATGCAACAGAAATTTTGCGGATTGGTCAATCCGCTCGCGAGATATGGCAGTTTGGAGGTAAGAAACGCTTGAGAAAATCAAAGTTTTCGCAGTTCTGATGCTCGAAACGAATAACTAGAACGGCCTAGGGGAAAAGTACGTATACCGTTGTAATCGGGCGAGTTTCTACTTTCAGATGCAACAGAAATTTTGCGGATTGGTCAATCCGTTCGCGAGATATGGCAGTTTGGAGGTAAGCAACGCTTGAGAAACTCAAAATTTTCGCAGTTCTGTTGCTCGAAACGAATAACTAGAACGGCCTAGGGGAAAAGTACGCATACAATTCTAATCGGGCGATTTTCCACTTTCAGATGCAACAGAAAATTTGCGGATTGGTCAATCCGTTCGCGAGATATGGCAGTTTGGAGGTAAGAAACGCATGAGAAACTCAAAATTTTCGCAGTTCTGATGCTCGAAACGAATAACTAGAACGGTCTAGGGGAAAAGTACGCATACAGTTGTAATCGGGCGAGTTTCTACCTTCAGATGCAACAGAAATTTTGCGTATTGGTCAATCCGTTCGCGAGATATGGCAGTTTGGAGGTAAGAAACGCTTGAGAAACTCAAAATTTTCGCAGTTCTGATGCTCGAAACGAATAACTAGAACGGACTGGGGGAAAAGTACGCATACAGTTGTAATCGGGCGAGTTTCTACTTTCAGATGCAACAGAAATTTTGCGGATTGGTCAATCCGTTCGCGAGATATGGCAGTTTGGAGGTAAGAAACGCTTGAGAAACTAAAAATTTTCGCAGTTCTGATGCTCGAAACGAATAACTAGAAAGGCCTAGGGGAAAAGTACGCATAGTGTTGTAATCGGGCGAGTTTCTGCTTTCAGATGCATCACAAATTTTGCGGATTGGTCAATCCGTTCGCGAGATGTGGCAGTTTGGAAGTAAGAAACGCTTGAGAAACTCAAAATTTTCGCAGTTCTGATGCTCGATACGAATAAGTAGAAAGGCCTAGGGGAAAAGTACGTATACCGTTGTAATCGGGCGAGTTTCTACTTTCAGATGCAACAGAAATTTTGCGGATTGGTCAATCCGTTCGCGAGATATGGCAGTTTGGAGGTAAGCAACGCTTGAGAAACTCAAAATTTTCGCAGTTCTGATGCTCGAAACGAACAACTAGAACGGCCTAGGGGAAAAGTACGCATGCCGTTGTAATCGGGCGAGTTTCTACCTTCAGATGCAACAGAAATTTTGCGGAGTGGTCAATCCGTTCGCGAGATATGGCAGTTTGTAGGTAAGAAACGCTAGAGAAACTCAAAATTTTCGCAGTTCTGATGCTCGAAACGAATAACTAGGACGGCCTAGGGGAAAAGTACGCATACCGTTGTAATCGGGCGAGTTTCTACTTTCAGATGCAACAGAAATTTTGCGGATTTGTCAATCCGTTCGCGAGATATGGCAGTTTGGAGGTAAGAAACGCTTGAGAAATTCAAAATTTTCACAGTTCTGATGCTCGAAACGAATAACCAGAACGGCCTAGGGGAAAAGTACGCACACCGTTGTAATCGGGCGAGTTTCTACTTTCAGATGCAACAGATATTTTGCGGATTGGTCAATCAGTTCGCGAGATGTGACAGTTTGGAGGTAAGGAACGCTTGAGAAACTCAAAATTTTCGCAGCTCTGGTGCTCGAAACGAATAACTAGAAAGGCCTAGGGGAAAAGTACGCATACCGTTGTAATCGGGCGAGTTTCTGCTTTCAGATGCATCAGAAATTTTGCGGATTGGTCAATCCGTTCGCGAGATATGGCAGTTTGGAAGTAAGAAACGCTTGAGAAACTCAAAATTTTCGCAGTTCTGATGCTCGAAACGAATAACTAGGACGGCCTAGGGGAAAAGTACGCATACCGTTGTAATCGGGCGAGTTTCTACTTTCAGATGCAACAGAAATTTTGCGGATTGGTCAATCCGTTCGCGAGATATGGCAGTTTGGAGGTAAGCAACGCTTGAGAAACTCAAAATTTTCGCAGTTCTGATGCTCGAAACGAACAACTAGAACGGCCTAGGGGAAAAGTACGCACACCATTGTAATCGGGCGAGTTTCTACTTTCAGATGCAACAGATATTTTGCGGATTGGTCAATCCGTTCGCGAGATATGACAGTTTGGAGGTAAGAAACGCTTGAGAAACTCAAAATTTTCGCAGTTCTGGTGCTCGAAACGAATAACTAGAAAGGCCTAGGGGAAAAGTACGCATACCGTTGTAATCGGGCGAGTTTCTGCTTTCAGATGCAACAGAAATTTTGCGGATTGGTCAACCCGTTCGCGAGATATGGCAGTTTGGAGGTAAGAAACGCTTCAGAAACTCAAAATTTTCGCAGTTCTTATGCTCGAAACGAATAACTAGAACGGCCTAGGGGAAAAGTACGTATACCGTTGAAATCGGGGGAGTTTCTACTTTCAGATGCAACAGAAATTTTGCGGATTGGTCAATCCGTTCGCGAGATATGGCAGTTTGGAGGTAAGCAACGCTTGAGAAACTCAAAATTTTCGCAGTTCTGTTGCTCGAAACGAATAACTAGAACGGCCTAAGGGAAAAGTACGCATACAGTTTTAATCGGGCGAGTTTCCACTTTCAGATGCAACAGAAATTTTGCGGATTGGTCAATCCGTTCGCGAGATATGGCAGTTTGGAAGTAAGAAACGCTTGAGAAACTCAAAATTTTCGCAGTTCTGATGCGCGAAACGAATTACTAGGGCGGCCTAGGGGAAATGTACGCATACCGTTGTAATCGGGCGAGTTTCTGCTTTCAGATGCATCAGAAATTTTGCGGATTGGTCAATCCGTTCGCGAGATGTGGCAGTTTGTAGGTAAGAAACGCTTGAGAAACTCAAAATTTTCGCAGTTCTGATGCTCGAAACGAATAACTATAACGGACTAGGGGAAAAGTACGCATACAGTTGTAATCGGGCGGGTTTCTACTCTCAGATGCAACAGAAATTTTGCGGATTGGTCAATCCGTTCGCGAGATATGGCAGTTTGGAGGTAAGAAACGCTTGAGAAACTCAAAATTTTCGCAGTTCTGATGCTCGAAACGAATAACTAGAACGGTCTAGGGGAAAAGTACGCATACATTTGTAATCGGGCGAGTTTCTACCTTCAGATGCAACAGAAATTTTGCGGATTGGTCAATCCGTTCGCGAGATATGGCAGTTTGGAGGTAAGAAACGCTTGAGAAACTCCAAATTTTCGCAGTTCTGATGCTCGAAACGAATAACTAGAACGGACTGGGGGAAAAGTACGCATAGTGTTGTAATCGGGCGAGTTTCTACTTTCAGATGCAACTGAAATTTTGCGGATTGGTCAATCCGTTCGCGAGATATGGCAGTTTGGAGGTAAGAAACGCTTGAGAAACTCAAAATTTTCGCAGTTCTGATGCTCGACAAGCATAACTAGAACGGCCTAGGGGAAAAGTACGCATACCGTTGTAATCGGGCGAGTTTCTACTTTCAGATGCAACAGAAATTTTGCGGATTAGTCAATTCGTTCGCGAGATATGGCAGTTTGGAGGTAAGAAACGCTTGAGAAACTAAAAATTTTCGCAGTTCTGATGCTCGAAACGAATAACTATAACGGACTAGGGGAAAAGTACGCATACAGTTGTAATCGGGCGAGTTTCTACTTTTAGATGCAACAGAAATTTTGCGGATTGGTCAATCCGTTCGCGAGATATGGCAGTTTGGAGGTAAGAAACGCTTGAGAAACTCAAAATTTTCGCAGTTCTGATGCTCGAAACGAACAACTAGAACGGCCTAGGGGAAAAGTACGCACAGTGTTGTAATCGGGCGAGTTTCTACTTTCAGATGCAACAGAAATTTTGCGGATTGGTCAATCCGTTCGCGAGATATGGCAGTTTGGAGGTAAGAAACGCTTGAGGAACTCAAAATTTTCGCAGTTCTGATGCTCGTCAAGCACAACTAGAACGGCCTAGGGGAAAAGTACGCATACCGTTGTAATCGGGCGAGTTTCTACTTTCAGATGCAACAGAAATTTTGCGGATTGGTCAATTCGTTCGCGAGATATGGCAGTTTGGAGGTAAGAAACGCTTGAGAAACTCAAACTTTTCGCAGTTCTGATGCTCGAAACGAATAACTAGAACGGTCTAGGGGAAAAGTACGCATACAGTTGTAATCGGGCGAGTTTCTGCCTTCAGATGCAACAGAAATTTTGCGGATTGGTCAATCCGTTCGCGAGATATGGCAGTTTGGAGGTAAGAAACGCTTGAGAAACTCCAAATTTTCGCAGTTCTGATTCTCGAAACGAATAACTAGAACGGACTGGGGGAAAAGTACGCATACAGTTGTAATCGGGCGAGTTTCTACTTTCAGATGCAACAGAAGTTTTGCGGATTGGTCAATCCGTTCGCGAGATATGGCAGTTTGGAGGTAAGAAACGCTTGAGAAACTCAAAATTTTCGCAGTTCTGATGCTCGAAACGAATAACTAGAACGGCCTAGGGGAAAAGTACGCATAGTGTTGTAATCGGGCGAGTTTCTACTTTCAGATGCTTCAGAAATTTTGCGGATTGGTCAATCCGTTCGCGAGATATGGCAGTTTGGAGGTAAGAAACGCTTGAGAAACTCAAAATTTTCGCAGTTCTGATGCTCGACAAGCATAACTATAACGGACTAGGGAAAAAGTACGCATACAGTTGTAATCGGGCGAGTTTCTACTTTCAGATGCAACAGAAATTTTGCGGATTGGTCAATCCGTTCGCGAGATATGGCAGTTTGGAGGTAAGAAATGCTTGAGAAACTCAAAATTTTCGCAGTTCTGATGCTCGAAACGAACAACTAGAACGGCCTAGGGGAAAAGTACGCATAGTGTTGTAATCGGGCGAGTTTCTGCTTTCAGATGCATCAGAAATTTTGCGGATTGGTCCATCCGTTCGCGAGATGTGGCAGTTTGTAGGTAAGAAACGCTTGAGAAACTCAAAATTTTCGTAGTGCTGATGCTCGAAACGAATAACTAGAACGGCCTAGGGGAAAAGTACGCATACCGTTGTAATCGGGCGAGATTCTACCTTCAGATGCAACAGAAATTTTGCGGATTGGTCAAATCGTTCGCGAGATATGGCAGTTTGGAAGTAAGAAACGCTTGAGAAACTCAAAATTTTCGCAGTTCTGATGCACGAAACGAATAACTAGAACGGCCTAGGGGAAAAGTACGCATACCGTTGTAATCGGGCGAGTTTCTACCTTCAGATGCAACAGAAATTTTGCGGATTGGTCAATCCGTTCGCGAGATATGGCAGTTTGGAAGTAAGAAACGCTTGAGAAACTCAAAATTTTCGCAGTTCTGATGCTCGAAACGAATAACTAGAACGGCCTAGGGGAAAAGTACGCATACCGTTGTAATCGGGCGAGTTTCTACTTTCAGATGCAACTGAAATTTTGCGGATTGGTCAATCCGTTCGCGAGATATGGCAGTTTGGAGGTAAGAAACGCTTGAGAAACTCAAAATTTTCGCAGTTCTGATGCTCGAAACGAATAACTAGAACGGACTGGGGGAAAAGTACGCATAGTGTTGTAATCGGGCGAGTTTCTACTTTCAGATGCAACTGAAATTTTGCGGATTGGTCAATCCGTTCGCGAGATATGGCAGTTTGGAGGTAAGAAACGCTTGAGAAACTCAAAATTTTCGCAGTTCTGATGCTCGACAAGCATAACTAGAACGGCCTAGGGGAAAAGTACGCATACCGTTGTAATCGGGCGAGTTTCTACTTTCAGATGCAACAGAAATTTTGCGGGTTGGTCAATTCGTTCGCGAGATATGGCAGTTTGGAGGTAAGCAACGCTTGAGAAACTAAAAATTTTCGCAGTTCTGATGCTCGAAACGAATAACTATAACGGACTAGGGGAAAAGTACGCATACAGTTGTAATCGGGCCAGTTTCTACTTTCAGATGCAACAGAAATTTTGCGGATTGGTCAATCCGTTCGGGAGGTATGGCAGTTTGGAAGTAAGAAACGCTTGAGAAACTCAAAATTTTCGCAGTTCTGATGCTCGACAAGCATAACTAGAACGGCCTAGGGGAAAAGTACGCATACCGTTGTAATCGGGCGAGTTTCTACTTTCAGATGCAACAGAAATTTTGCGGATTGGTCAATTCGTTCGCGAGATATGGCAGTTTGGAGGTAAGAAACGCTTGAGAAACTCAAAATTTTCGCAGTTCTGATGCTCGAAACGAATAACTAGAACGGACTGGGGGAAAAGTACGCATACAGTTGTAATCGGGCGAGTTTCTACTTTCAGATGCAACAGAAGTTTTGCGGATTGGTCAATCCGTTCGCGAGATATGGCAGTTTGGAGGTAAGAAACGCTTGAGAAACTCAAAATTTTCGCAGTTCTGATGCTCGAAACGAATAACTAGAACGGCCTAGGGGAAAAGTACGCATAGTGTTGTAATCGGGCGAGTTTCTACTTTCAGATGCAACTGAAATTTTGCGGATTGGTCAATCCGTTCGCGAGATATGGCAGTTTGGAGGTAAGAAACGCTTGAGAAACTCAAAATTTTCGCAGTTCTGATGCTCGACAAGCATAACTAGAACGGCCTAGGGGAAAAGTACGCATACCGTTGTAATCGGGCGAGTTTCTACTTTCAGATGCAACAGAAATTTTGCGGGTTGGTCAATTCGTTCGCGAGATATGGCAGTTTGGAGGTAAGCAACGCTTGAGAAACTAAAAATTTTCGCAGTTCTGATGCTCGAAACGAATAACTATAACGGACTAGGGGAAAAGTACGCATACAGTTGTAATCGGGCCAGTTTCTACTTTCAGATGCAACAGAAATTTTGCGGATTGGTCAATCCGTTCGGGAGGTATGGCAGTTTGGAGGTAAGAAACGCTTGAGAAACTCAAAATTTTCGCAGTTCTGATGCTCGAAACGAACAACTAGAACGGCCTAGGGGAATAGTACGGATAGTGTTGTAATCGGGCGAGTTTCTACTTTCTGATGCAACAGAAATTTTGCGGATTGGTCAATACGTTCGCGAGATATGGCAGTTTGGAGGTAAGAAACGCTTGAGGAACTCAAAATTTTCGCAGTTCTGATGCTCGAAACGAATAACTAGAACGGACTGGGGGAAAAGTACGCATAGTGTTGTAATCGGGCGAGTTTCTACTTTCAGATGCAACTGAAATTTTGCGGATTGGTCAATCCGTTCGCGAGATATGGCAGTTTGGAAGTAAGAAACGCTTGAGAAACTCAAAATTTTCGCAGTTCTGATGCTCGACAAGCATAACTAGAACGGCCTAGGGGAAAAGTACGCATACCGTTGTAATCGGGCGAGTTTCTACTTTCAGATGCAACAGAAATTTTGCGGATTGGTCAATTCGTTCGCGAGATATGGCAGTTTGGAGGTAAGAAACGCTTGAGAAACTCAAAATTTTCGCAGTTCTGATGCTCGAAACGAATAACTAGAACGGACTGGGGGAAAAGTACGCATACAGTTGTAATCGGGCGAGTTTCTACTTTCAGATGCAACAGAAGTTTTGCGGATTGGTCAATCCGTTCGCGAGATATGGCAGTTTGGAGGTAAGAAACGCTTGAGAAACTCAAAATTTTCGCAGTTCTGATGCTCGAAACGAATAACTAGAACGGCCTAGGGGAAAAGTACGCATAGTGTTGTAATCGGGCGAGTTTCTACTTTCAGATGCTTCAGAAATTTTGCGGATTGGTCAATCCGTTCGCGAGATATGGCAGTTTGGAGGTAAGAAACGCTTGAGAAACTCAAAATTTTCGCAGTTCTGATGCTCGACAAGCATAACTATAACGGACTAGGGAAAAAGTACGCATACAGTTGTAATCGGGCGAGTTTCTACTTTCAGATGCAACAGAAATTTTGCGGATTGGTCAATCCGTTCGCGAGATATGGCAGTTTGGAGGTAAGAAATGCTTGAGAAACTCAAAATTTTCGCAGTTCTGATGCACGAAACGAATAACTAGAACGGCCTAGGGGAAAAGTACGCATACCGTTGTAATCGGGCGAGTTTCTACCTTCAGATGCAACAGAAATTTTGCGGATTGGTCAATCCGTTCGCGAGATATGGCAGTTTGGAAGTAAGAAACGCTTGAGAAACTCAAAATTTTCGCAGTTCTGATGCTCGAAACGAATAACTAGAACGGCCTAGGGGAAAAGTACGCATGCCGTTGTAATCGGGCGAGTTTCTACTTTCAGATGCAACTGAAATTTTGCGGATTGGTCAATCCGTTCGCGAGATATGGCAGTTTGGAGGTAAGAAACGCTTGAGAAACTCAAAATTTTCGCAGTTCTGATGCTCGACAAGCATAACTAGAACGGCCTAGGGGAAAAGTACGCATACCGTTGTAATCGGGCGAGTTTCTACTTTCAGATGCAACAGAAATTTTGCGGGTTGGTCAATCCGTTCGCGAGATATGGCAGTTTGGAGGTAAGAAACGCTTGAGAAACTAAAAATTTTCGCAGTTCTGATGCTCGAAACGAATAACTATAACGGACTAGGGGAAAAGTACGCATACAGTTGTAATCGGGCCAGTTTCTACTTTCAGATGCAACAGAAATTTTGCGGATTGGTCAATCCGTTCGGGAGGTATGGCAGTTTGGAGGTAAGAAACGCTTGAGAAACTCAAAATTTTCGCAGTTCTGATGCTCGAAACGAACAACTAGAACGGCCTAGGGGAAAAGTACGGATAGTGTTGTAATCGGGCGAGTTTCTACTTTCAGATGCAACAGAAATTTTGCGGATTGGTCAATCCGTTCGCGAGATATGGCAGTTTGGAGGTAAGAAACGCTTGAGAAACTCAAAATTTTCGCAGTTCTGATGCTCGACAAGCATAACTATAACGGACTAGGGAAAAAGTACGCATACAGTTGTAATCGGGCGAGTTTCTACTTTCAGATGCAACAGAAATTTTGCGGATTGGTCAATCCGTTCGCGAGATATGGCAGTTTGGAGGTAAGAAATGCTTGAGAAACTCAAAATTTTCGCAGTTCTGATGCTCGAAACGAACAACTAGAACGGCCTAGGGGAAAAGTACGCATAGTGTTGTAATCGGGCGAGTTTCTGCTTTCAGATGCATCAGAAATTTTGCGGATTGGTCCATCCGTTCGCGAGATGTGGCAGTTTGTAGGTAAGAAACGCTTGAGAAACTCAAAATTTTCGTAGTGCTGATGCTCGAAACGAATAACTAGAACGGCCTAGGAGAAAAGTACGCATACCGTTGTAATCGGGCGAGATTCTACCTTCAGATGCAACAGAAATTTTGCGGATTGGTCAAATCGTTCGCGAGATATGGCAGTTTGGAAGTAAGAAACGCTTGAGAAACTCAAAATTTTCGCAGTTCTGATGCACGAAACGAATAACTAGAACGGCCTAGGGGAAAAGTACGCATACCGTTGTAATCGGGCGAGTTTCTACCTTCAGATGCAACAGAAATTTTGCGGATTGGTCAGTCCGTTCGCGAGATATGGCAGTTTGGAAGTAAGAAACGCTTGAGAAACTCAAAATTTTGCAGTTCTGATGCTCGAAACGAATAACTAGAACGGCCTAGGGGAAAAGTACGCATACCGTTGTAATCGGGCGAGTTTCTACTTTCAGATGCAACTGAAATTTTGCGGATTGGTCAATCCGTTCGCGAGATATGGCAGTTTGGAGGTAAGAAACGCTTGAGAAACTCAAAATTTTCGCAGTTCTGATGCTCGACAAGCATAACTAGAACGGCCTAGGGGAAAAGTACGCATACCGTTGTAATCGGGCGAGTTTCTACTTTCAGATGCAACAGAAATTTTGCGGGTTGGTCAATTCGTTCGCGAGATATGGCAGTTTGGAGGTAAGAAACGCTTGAGAAACTAAAAATTTTCGCAGTTCTGATGCTCGAAACGAATAACTATAACGGACTAGGGGAAAAGTACGCATACAGTTGTAATCGGGCCAGTTTCTACTTTCAGATGCAACAGAAATTTTGCGGATTGGTCAATCCGTTCGCGAGGTATGGCAGTTTGGAGGTAAGAAACGCTTGAGAAACTCAAAATTTTCGCAGTTCTGATGCTCGAAACGAACAACTAGAACGGCCTAGGGGAAAAGTACGGATAGTGTTGTAATCGGGCGAGTTTCTACTTTCAGATGCAACAGAAATTTTGCGGATTGGTCAATCCGTTCGCGAGATATGGCAGTTTGGAGGTAAGAAACGCTTGAGGAACTCAAAATTTTCGCAGTTCTGATGCTCGACAAGCATAACTAGAACGGCCTAGGGGAAAAGTACGCATACCGTTGTAATCGGGCGAGTTTCTACTTTCAGATGCAACAGAAATTTTGAGGATTGGTCAATTCGTTCCCGAGATATGGCAGTTTGGAGGTAAGAAACGCTTGAGAAACTAAAAATTTTCGCAGTTCTGATGCTCGAAACGAATAACTATAACGGACTAGGGGAAAAGTACGCATACAGTTGTAATCGGGCGAGTTTCTACTTTCAGATGCCACAGAAATTTTGCGGATTGGTCAATCCGTTCACGAGATATGGCAGTTTGGAGGTAAGAAACGCTTGAGAAACTCAAAATTTTCGCAGTTCTGATGCTCGAAACGAACAACTAGAACGGCCTAGGGGAAAAGTACGCATACAGTTGTAATCGGGCGAGTTTCTACCTTCAGATGCAACAGAAATTTTGCGGATTGGTCAATCCGTTCGCGAGATATGGCAGTTTGGAGGTAAGAAACGCTTGAGAAACTCCAAATTTTCGCAGTTCTGATTCTCGAAACGAATAACTAGAACGGACTGGGGGAAAAGTACGCATACAGTTGTAATCGGGCGAGTTTCTACTTTCAGATGCAACAGAAATTTTGCGGATTGGTCAATCCGTTCGCGAGATATGGCAGTTTGGAGGTAAGAAACGCTTGAGAAACTCAAAATTTTCGCAGTTCTGATGCTCGAAACGAATAACTAGAACGGCCTAGGGGAAAAGTACGCATACCGTTGTAATCGGGCGAGTTTCTACTTTCAGATGCATCAGAAATTTTGCGGATTGGACAATCCGTTCGCGAGATGCGGTAGTTTGTAGGTGAGAAACGCTTGAGAAACTAAAAATTTTCGCTGTTCTGATGCTCGAAACGAATAACTATAACGGACTAGGGGAAAAGTACGCATACAGTTGTAATCGGGCGAGTTTCTACTTTCAGATGCAACAGAAATTTTGCGGATTGGTCAATCCGTTCGCGAGATATGGCAGTTTGGAGGTAAGAAACGCTTGAGAAACTCAAAATTTTCGCAGTTCTCATGCTCGAAACGAATAACTAGAACGGCCTAGGGGAAAAGTACGTATACCGTTGAAATCAGGGGAGTTTCTACTTTCAGATGCAACAGAAATTTTGCGGATTGGTCAATCCGTTCGCGAGATATGGCAGTTTGGAGGTAAGCAACGCTTGAGAAACTCAAAATTTTCGCAGTTCTGTTGCTCGAAACGAATAACTAGAACGGCCTAAGGGAAAAGTACGCATACAGTTTTAATCGGGCGAGTTTCCACTTTCAGATGCAACAGAAATTTTGCGGATTGGTCAATCCGTTCGCGAGATATGGCAGTATGGAAGTAAGAAACGCTTGAGAAACTCAAAATTTTCGCAGTTCTGATGCGCGAAACGAATTACTAGGTCGGCCTAGGGGAAATGTACGCATACCGTTGTAATCGGGCGAGTTTCTGCTTTCAGATGCTTCAGAAATTTTGCGGATTGGTCAATCCGTTCGCGAGATATGGCAGTTTGGAGGTAAGAAACGCTTGAGAAACTCAAAATTTTCGCAGTTCTGATGCTCGACAAGCATAACTATAACGGACTAGGGAAAAAGTACGCATACAGTTGTAATCGGGCGAGTTTCTACTTTCAGATGCAACAGAAATTTTGCGGATTGGTCAATCCGTTCGCGAGATATGGCAGTTTGGAGGTAAGAAATGCTTGAGAAACTCAAAATTTTCGCAGTTCTGATGCTCGAAACGAACAACTAGAACGGCCTAGGGGAAAAGTACGCATAGTGTTGTAATCGGGCGAGTTTCTGCTTTCAGATGCATCAGAAATTTTGCGGATTGGTCCATCCGTTCGCGAGATGTGGCAGTTTGTAGGTAAGAAACGCTTGAGAAACTCAAAATTTTCGTAGTGCTGATGCTCGAAACGAATAACAAGAACGGCCTAGGGGAAAAGTACGCATACCGTTGTAATCGGGCGAGATTCTACCTTCAGATGCAACAGAAATTTTGCGGATTGGTCAAATCGTTCGCGAGATATGGCAGTTTGGAAGTAAGAAACGCTTGAGAAACTCAAAATTTTCGCAGTTCTGATGCACGAAACGAATAACTAGAACGGCCTAGGGGAAAAGTACGCATACCGTTGTAATCGGGCGAGTTTCTACCTTCAGATGCAACAGAAATTTTGCGGATTGGTCAATCCGTTCGCGAGATATGGCAGTTTGGAAGTAAGAAACGCTTGAGAAACTCAAAATTTTCGCAGTTCTGATGCTCGAAACGAATAACTAGAACGGCCTAGGGGAAAAGTACGCATACCGTTGTAATCGGGCGAGTTTCTACTTTCAGAAGCAACTGAAATTTTGCGGATTGGTCAATCCGTTCGCGAGATATGGCAGTTTGGAGGTAAGAAACGCTTGAGAAACTCAAAATTTTCGCAGTTCTAATGCTCGACAAGCATAACTAGAACGGCCTAGGGGAAAAGTACGCATACCGTTGTAATCGGGCGAGTTTCTACTTTCAGATGCAACAGAAATTTTGCGGATTGGTCAATTCGTTCGCGAGATATGGCAGTTTGGAGGTAAGAAACGCTTGAGAAACTAAAAATTTTCGCAGTTCTGATGCTCGAAACGAATAACTATAACGGACTAGGGGAAAAGTACGCATACAGTTGTAATCGGGCCAGTTTCTACTTTCAGATGCAACAGAAATTTTGCGGATTGGTCAATCCGTTCGCGAGGTATGGCAGTTTGGAGGTAAGAAACGCTTGAGAAACTCAAAATTTTCGCAGTTCTGATGCTCGAAACGAACAACTAGAACGGCATAGGGGAAAAGTACGGATAGTGTTGTAATCGGGCGAGTTTCTACTTTCAGATGCAACAGAAATTTTGCGGATTGGTCAATCCGTTCGCGAGATATGGCAGTTTGGAGGTAAGAAACGCTTGAGGAACTCAAAATTTTCGCAGTTCTGATGCTCGACAAGCACAACTAGAACGGCCTAGGGGAAAAGTATGCATACCGTTGTAATCGGGCGAGTTTCTACTTTCAGATGCAACAGAAATTTTGCGGATTGGACAATTCGTTCGCGAGATATGGCAGTTTGGAGGTAAGAAACGCTTGAGAAACTAAAAATTCTCGCAGTTCTGATGCTCGAAACGAATAACTATAACGGACTAGGGGAAAAGTACGCATACAGTTGTAATCGGGCGGGTTTCTACTCTCAGATGCAACAGAAATTTTGCGGATTGGTCAATCCGTTCGCGAGATATGGCAGTTTGGAGGTAAGAAACGCTTGAGAAACTCAAAATTTTCGCAGTTCTGATGCTCGAAACGAATAACTAGAACGGTCTAGGGGAAAAGTACGCATACATTTGTAATCGGGCGAGTTTCTACCTTCAGATGCAACAGAAATTTTGCGGACTGGTCAATCCGTTCGCGAGATATGGCAGTTTGGAGGTAAGAAACGCTTGAGAAACTCCAAATTTTCGCAGTTCTGATGCTCGAAACGAATAACTAGAACGGACTGGGGGAAAAGTACGCATAGTGTTGTAATCGGGCGAGTTTCTACTTTCAGATGCAACTGAAATTTTGCGGATTGGTCAATCCGTTCGCGAGATATGGCAGTTTGGAAGTAAGAAACGCTTGAGAAACTCAAAATTTTCGCAGTTCTGATGCTCGACAAGCATAACTAGAACAGCCTAGGGGAAAAGTACGCATACCGTTGTGATCGGGCGAGTTTCTACTTTCAGGTGCAACAGAAATTTTGAGGATTGGTCAATTCGTTCGCGAGATATGGCAGTTTGGAGGTAAGAAACGCTTGAGAAACTAAAAATTTTCGCAGTTCTGATGCTCGAAACGAATAACTATAACCGACTAGGGGAAAAGTACGCATACAGTTGTAATCGGGCGAGTTTCTACTTTCAGATGCAACAGAAATTTTGCGGATTGGTCAATCCGTTCACGAGATATGGCAGTTTGGAGGTAAGAAACGCTTGAGAAACTCAAAATTTTCGCAGTTCTGATGCTCGAAACGAACAACTAGAACGGCCTAGGGGAAAAGTACGCATACAGTTGTAATCGGGCGAGTTTCTACCTTCAGATGCAACAGAAATTTTGCGGATTGGTCAATCCGTTCGCGAGATATGGCAGTTTGGAGGTAAGAAACGCTTGAGAAACTCCAAATTTTCGCAGTTCTGATTCTCGAAACGAATAACTAGAACGGACTGGGGGAAAAGTACGCATACAGTTGTAATCGGGCGAGTTTCTACTTTCAGATGCAACAGAAATTTTGCGGATTGGTCAATCCGTTCGCGAGATATGGCAGTTTGGAGGTAAGAAACGCTTGAGAAACTCAAAATTTCCGCAGTTCTGATGCTCGAAACGAATAACTAGAACGGCCTAGGGGAAAAGTACGCATACCGTTGTAATCGGGCGAGTTTCTACTTTCAGATGCAACAGAAATTTTGCGCATTGGTCAAACCGTTCGCCAGATATGGCAGTTTGGAGGTAAGAAACGCTTGAGAAACTCAAAATTTTCGCAGTTCTGATGCTCGACAAGCATAACTAGAACGGCCTAGGGGAAAAGTACGCATACAGTTGTAATCGGGCGAGTTTCCACTTTCAGATGCAACAGAAATTTTGCGGATTGGTCAATCCGTTCGCGAGATATGGCAGTTTGGATGTAAGAAACGCTTGAGAAACTCAAAATTTTCGCGGTTCTGATGCTCGAAACGAATAACAAGAACGGCCTAGGGGAAAAGTACGCACACCGTTGTAATCGGGCGAGTTTCTACTTTCAGATGCATCAGAAATTTTGCGGATTGGACAATACGTTCGCGAGATGCGGTAGTTTGTAGGTGAGAAACGCTTGAGAAACTAAAAATTTTCGCAGTTCTGTTGCTCGAAACGAATAACTAGAACGGCCTAAGGGAAAAGTACGCATACAGTTTTAATCGGGCGAGTTTCCACTTTCAGATGCAACAGAAATTTTGCGGATTGGTCAATCCGTTCGCGAGATATGGCAGTATGGAAGTAAGAAACGCTTGAGAAACTCAAAATTTTCGCAGTTCTGATGCGCGAAACGAATTACTAGGGCGGCCTAGGGGAAATGTACGCATACCGTTGTAATCGGGCGAGTTTCTGCTTTCAGATGCTTCAGAAATTTTGCGGATTGGTCAATCCGTTCGCGAGATATGGCAGTTTGGAGGTAAGAAACGCTTGAGAAACTCAAAATTTTCGCAGTTCTGATGCTCGACAAGCATAACTATAACGGACTAGGGAAAAAGTACGCATACAGTTGTAATCGGGCGAGTTTCTACTTTCAGATGCAACAGAAATTTTGCGGATTGGTCAATCCGTTCGCGAGATATGGCAGTTTGGAGGTAAGAAATGCTTGAGAAACTCAAAATTTTCGCAGTTCTGATGCTCGAAACGAACAACTAGAACGGCCTAGGGGAAAAGTACGCATAGTGTTGTAATCGGGCGAGTTTCTGCTTTCAGATGCATCAGAAATTTTGCGGATTGGTCCATCCGTTCGCGAGATGTGGCAGTTTGTAGGTAAGAAACGCTTGAGAAACTCAAAATTTTCGTCGTGCTGATGCTCGAAACGAATAACTAGAACGGCCTAGGGGAAAAGTACGCATACCGTTGTAATCGGGCGAGATTCTACCTTCAGATGCAACAGAAATTTTGCGGATTGGTCAAATCGTTCGCGAGATATGGCAGTTTGGAAGTAAGAAACGCTTGAGAAACTCAAAATTTTCGCAGTTCTGATGCACGAAACGAATAACTAGAACGGCCTAGGGGAAAAGTACGCATACCGTTGTAATCGGGCGAGTTTCTACCTTCAGATGCAACAGAAATTTTGCGGATTGGTCAATCCGTTCGCGAGATATGGCAGTTTGGAAGTAAGAAACGCTTGAGAAACTCAAAATTTTCGCAGTTCTGATGCTCGAAACGAATAACTAGAACGGCCTAGGGGAAAAGTACGCATACCGTTGTAATCGGGCGAGTTTCTACTTTCAGAAGCAACTGAAATTTTGCGGATTGGTCAATCCGTTCGCGAGATATGGCAGTTTGGAGGTAAGAAACGCTTGAGAAACTCAAAATTTTCGCAGTTCTAATGCTCGACAAGCATAACTAGAACGGCCTAGGGGAAAAGTACGCATACCGTTGTAATCGGGCGAGTTTCTACTTTCAGATGCAACAGAAATTTTGCGGATTGGTCAATTCGTTCGCGAGATATGGCAGTTTGGAGGTAAGAAACGCTTGAGAAACTAAAAATTTTCGCAGTTCTGATGCTCGAAACGAATAACTATAACGGACTAGGGGAAAAGTACGCATACAGTTGTAATCGGGCCAGTTTCTACTTTCAGATGCAACAGAAATTTTGCGGATTGGTCAATCCGTTCGCGAGGTATGGCAGTTTGGAGGTAAGAAACGCTTGAGAAACTCAAAATTTTCGCAGTTCTGATGCTCGAAACGAACAACTAGAACGGCATAGGGGAAAAGTACGGATAGTGTTGTAATCGGGCGAGTTTCTACTTTCAGATGCAACAGAAATTTTGCGGATTGGTCAATCCGTTCGCGAGATATGGCAGTTTGGAGGTAAGAAACGCTTGAGGAACTCAAAATTTTCGCAGTTCTGATGCTCGACAAGCACAACTAGAACGGCCTAGGGGAAAAGTATGCATACCGTTGTAATCGGGCGAGTTTCTACTTTCAGATGCAACAGAAATTTTGCGGATTGGACAATTCGTTCGCGAGATATGGCAGTTTGGAGGTAAGAAACGCTTGAGAAACTAAAAATTCTCGCAGTTCTGATGCTCGAAACGAATAACTATAACGGACTAGGGGAAAAGTACGCATACAGTTGTAATCGGGCGGGTTTCTACTCTCAGATGCAACAGAAATTTTGCGGATTGGTCAATCCGTTCGCGAGATATGGCAGTTTGGAGGTAAGAAACGCTTGAGAAACTCAAAATTTTCGCAGTTCTGATGCTCGAAACGAATAACTAGAACGGTCTAGGGGAAAAGTACGCATACATTTGTAATCGGGCGAGTTTCTACCTTCAGATGCAACAGAAATTTTGCGGACTGGTCAATCCGTTCGCGAGATATGGCAGTTTGGAGGTAAGAAACGCTTGAGAAACTCCAAATTTTCGCAGTTCTGATGCTCGAAACGAATAACTAGAACGGACTGGGGGAAAAGTACGCATAGTGTTGTAATCGGGCGAGTTTCTACTTTCAGATGCAACTGAAATTTTGCGGATTGGTCAATCCGTTCGCGAGATATGGCAGTTTGGAAGTAAGAAACGCTTGAGAAACTCAAAATTTTCGCAGTTCTGATGCTCGACAAGCATAACTAGAACAGCCTAGGGGAAAAGTACGCATACCGTTGTGATCGGGCGAGTTTCTACTTTCAGGTGCAACAGAAATTTTGAGGATTGGTCAATTCGTTCGCGAGATATGGCAGTTTGGAGGTAAGAAACGCTTGAGAAACTAAAAATTTTCGCAGTTCTGATGCTCGAAACGAATAACTATAACCGACTAGGGGAAAAGTACGCATACAGTTGTAATCGGGCGAGTTTCTACTTTCAGATGCAACAGAAATTTTGCGGATTGGTCAATCCGTTCACGAGATATGGCAGTTTGGAGGTAAGAAACGCTTGAGAAACTCAAAATTTTCGCAGTTCTGATGCTCGAAACGAACAACTAGAACGGCCTAGGGGAAAAGTACGCATACAGTTGTAATCGGGCGAGTTTCTACCTTCAGATGCAACAGAAATTTTGCGGATTGGTCAATCCGTTCGCGAGATATGGCAGTTTGGAGGTAAGAAACGCTTGAGAAACTCCAAATTTTCGCAGTTCTGATTCTCGAAACGAATAACTAGAACGGACTGGGGGAAAAGTACGCATACAGTTGTAATCGGGCGAGTTTCTACTTTCAGATGCAACAGAAATTTTGCGGATTGGTCAATCCGTTCGCGAGATATGGCAGTTTGGAGGTAAGAAACGCTTGAGAAACTCAAAATTTCCGCAGTTCTGATGCTCGAAACGAATAACTAGAACGGCCTAGGGGAAAAGTACGCATACCGTTGTAATCGGGCGAGTTTCTACTTTCAGATGCAACAGAAATTTTGCGCATTGGTCAAACCGTTCGCCAGATATGGCAGTTTGGAGGTAAGAAACGCTTGAGAAACTCAAAATTTTCGCAGTTCTGATGCTCGACAAGCATAACTAGAACGGCCTAGGGGAAAAGTACGCATACAGTTGTAATCGGGCGAGTTTCCACTTTCAGATGCAACAGAAATTTTGCGGATTGGTCAATCCGTTCGCGAGATATGGCAGTTTGGATGTAAGAAACGCTTGAGAAACTCAAAATTTTCGCGGTTCTGATGCTCGAAACGAATAACAAGAACGGCCTAGGGGAAAAGTACGCACACCGTTGTAATCGGGCGAGTTTCTACTTTCAGATGCATCAGAAATTTTGCGGATTGGACAATACGTTCGCGAGATGCGGTAGTTTGTAGGTGAGAAACGCTTGAGAAACTAAAAATTTTCGCAGTTCTGTTGCTCGAAACGAATAACTAGAACGGCCTAAGGGAAAAGTACGCATACAGTTTTAATCGGGCGAGTTTCCACTTTCAGATGCAACAGAAATTTTGCGGATTGGTCAATCCGTTCGCGAGATATGGCAGTATGGAAGTAAGAAACGCTTGAGAAACTCAAAATTTTCGCAGTTCTGATGCGCGAAACGAATTACTAGGGCGGCCTAGGGGAAATGTACGCATACCGTTGTAATCGGGCGAGTTTCTGCTTTCAGATGCTTCAGAAATTTTGCGGATTGGTCAATCCGTTCGCGAGATATGGCAGTTTGGAGGTAAGAAACGCTTGAGAAACTCAAAATTTTCGCAGTTCTGATGCTCGACAAGCATAACTATAACGGACTAGGGAAAAAGTACGCATACAGTTGTAATCGGGCGAGTTTCTACTTTCAGATGCAACAGAAATTTTGCGGATTGGTCAATCCGTTCGCGAGATATGGCAGTTTGGAGGTAAGAAATGCTTGAGAAACTCAAAATTTTCGCAGTTCTGATGCTCGAAACGAACAACTAGAACGGCCTAGGGGAAAAGTACGCATAGTGTTGTAATCGGGCGAGTTTCTGCTTTCAGATGCATCAGAAATTTTGCGGATTGGTCCATCCGTTCGCGAGATGTGGCAGTTTGTAGGTAAGAAACGCTTGAGAAACTCAAAATTTTCGTCGTGCTGATGCTCGAAACGAATAACTAGAACGGCCTAGGGGAAAAGTACGCATACCGTTGTAATCGGGCGAGATTCTACCTTCAGATGCAACAGAAATTTTGCGGATTGGTCAAATCGTTCGCGAGATATGGCAGTTTGGAAGTAAGAAACGCTTGAGAAACTCAAAATTTTCGCAGTTCTGATGCACGAAACGAATAACTAGAACGGCCTAGGGGAAAAGTACGCATACCGTTGTAATCGGGCGAGTTTCTAGCTTCAGATGCAACAGAAATTTTGCGGATTGGTCAATCCGTTCGCGAGATATGGCAGTTTGGAAGTAAGAAACGCTTGAGAAACTCAAAATTTTCGCAGTTCTGATGCTCGAAACGAATAACTAGAACGGCCTAGGGGAAAAGTACGCATACCGTTGTAATCGGGCGAGTTTCTACTTTCAGATGCAACTGAAATTTTGCGGATTGGTCAATCCGTTCGCGAGATATGGCAGTCTGGAGGTAAGAAACGCTTGAGAAACTCAAAATTTTCGCAGTTCTGATGCTCGACAAGCATAACTAGAACGGCCTAGGGGAAAAGTACGCATACCGTTGTAATCGGGCGAGTTTCTACTTTCAGATGCAACAGAAATTTTGCGGATTGGTCAATTCGTTCGCGAGATATGGCAGTTTGGAGGTAAGAAACGCTTGAGAAACTAAAAATTTTCGCAGTTCTGATGCTCGAAACGAATAACTATAACGGACTAGGGGAAAAGTACGCATACAGTTGTAATCGGGCCAGTTTCTACTTTCAGATGCAACAGAAATTTTGCGGATTGGTCAATCCGTTCGCGAGATATGGCAGTTTGGAAGTAAGAAACGCTTGAGAAACTCAAAATTTTCGCAGTTCTGATGCTCGACAAGCATAACTAGAACGGCCTAGGGGAAAAGTACGCATACCGTTGTAATCGGGCGAGTTTCTACTTTCAGATGCAACAGAAATTTTGCGCATTGGTCAATTCGTTCGCGAGATATGGCAGTTTGGAGGTAAGAAACGCTTGAGAAACTAAAAATTTTCGCAGTTCTGATGCTCGACAAGCATAACTAGAACGGCCTAGGGGAAAAGTACGCATACAGTTGTAATCGGGCGAGTTTCCACTTTCAGATGCAACAGAAATTTTGCGGATTGGTCAATCCGTTCGCGAGATATGGCAGTTTGGATGTAAGAAACGCTTGAGAAACTCAAAATTTTCGCGGTTCTGATGCTCGAAACGAATAACAAGAACGGCCTAGGGGAAAAGTACGCACACCGTTGTAATCGGGCGAGTTTCTACTTTCAGATGCATCAGAAATTTTGCGGATTGGACAATCCGTTCGCGAGATGCGGTAGTTTGTAGGTGAGAAACGCTTGAGAAACTAAAAATTTTCGCAGTTCTGATGCTCGACAAGCATAACTAGAACGGCCTAGGGGAAAAGTACGCATACCGTTGTAATCGGGCGAGTTTCTACTTTCAGATGCAACAGAAATTTTGCGGATTGGTCAATTCGTTCGCGAGATATGGCAGTTTGGAGGTAAGAAACGCTTGAGAAACTAAAAATTTTCGCAGTTCTGATGCTCGAAACGAATAACTATAACGGACTAGGGGAAAAGTACGCATACAGTTCTAATCGGGCGAGTTTCTACTTTCAGATGCAACAGAAATTTTGCGGATTGGTCAATCCGTTCGCGAGATATGGCAGTTTGGAGGTAAGAAACGCATGAGAAACTCAAAATTTTCGCAGTTCTGATGCTCGAAACGAACAACTAGAACGGCCTAGGGGAAAAGTACGCACAGTGTTGTAATCGGGCGAGTTTCTACTTTCAGATGCAACAGAAATTTTGCGGATTGGTCAATCCGTTCGCGAGATATGGCAGTTTGGAGGTAAGAAACGCTTGAGAAACTAAAAATTTTCGCAGTTCTGATGCTCGACAAGCATAACTAGAACGGCCTAGGGGAAAAGTACGCATACAGTTCTAATCGGGCGAGTTTCTACTTTCAGATGCAACAGAAATTTTGCGGATTGGTCAATCCGTTCGCGAGATATGGCAGTTTGGAGGTAAGAAACGCTTGAGAAACTCAAAATTTTCGCAGTTCTGATGCTCGAAACGAACAACTAGAACGGCCTAGGGGAAAAGTACGCACAGTGTTGTAATCGGGCGAGTTTCTACTTTCAGATGCAACAGAAATTTTGCGGATTGGTCAATCCGTTCGCGAGATATGGCAGTTTGGAGGTAAGAAACGCTTGAGAAACTAAAAATTTTCGCAGTTCTGATGCTCGACAAGCATAACTAGAACGGCCTAGGGGAAAAGTACGCATACAGTTGTAATCGGGCCAGTTTCTACTTTCAGATGCAACAGAAATTTTGCGGATTGGTCAATCCGTTCGCGAGGTATGGCAGTTTGGAGGTAAGAAACGCTTGAGAAACTCAAAATTTTCGCAGTTCTGATGCTCGAAACGAACAACTAGAACGGCCTAGGGGAAAAGTACGGATAGTGTTGTAATCGGGCGAGTTTCTACTTTCAGATGGAACAGAAATTTTGCGGATTGGTCAATCCGTTCGCGAGATATGGCAGTTTGGAGGTAAGAAACGCTTGAGGAACTCAAAATTTTCGCAGTTCTGATGCTCGACAAGCACAACTAGAACGGCCTAGGGGAAAAGTATGCATACCGTTGTAATCGGGCGAGTTTCTACTTTCAGATGCAACAGAAATTTTGCGGATTGGACAATTCGTTCGCGAGATATGGCAGTTTGGAGGTAAGAAACGCTTGAGAAACTAAAAATTTTCGCAGTTCTGATGCTCGAAACGAATAACTATAACGGACTAGGGGAAAAGTACGCATACAGTTGTAATCGGGCGGGTTTCTACTCTCAGATGCAACAGAAATTTTGCGGATTGGTCAATCCGTTCGCGACATATGGCAGTTTGGAGGTAAGAAACGCTTGAGAAACTCAAAATTTTCGCAGTTCTGATGCTCGAAACGAATAACTAGAACGGTCTAGGGGAAAAGAACGTATACATTTGTAATCGGGCGAGTTTCTACCTTCAGATGCAACAGAAATTTTGCGGACTGGTCAATCCGTTCGCGAGATATGGCAGTTTGGAGGTAAGAAACGCTTGAGAAACTCCAAATTTTCGCAGTTCTGATGCTCGAAACGAATAACTAGAACGGACTGGGGGAAAAGTACGCATAGTGTTGTAATCGGGCGAGTTTCTACTTTCAGATGCAACTGAAATTTTGCGGATTGGTCAATCCGTTCGCGAGATATGGCAGTTTGGAAGTAAGAAACGCTTGAGAAACTCAAAATTTTCGCAGTTCTGATGCTCGACAAGCATAACTAGAACGGCCTAGGGGAAAAGTACGCATACCGTTGTAATCGGGCGAGTTTCTACTTTCAGATGCAACAGAAATTTTGAGGATTGGTCAATTCGTTCGCGAGATATGGCAGTTTGGAGGTAAGAAACGCTTGAGAAACTACAAATTTTCGCAGTTCTGATGCTCGAAACGAATAACTATAACGGACTAGGGGAAAAGTACGCATACAGTTGTAATCGGGCGAGTTTCTACTTTCAGATGCAACAGAAATTTTGCGGATTGGTCAATCCGTTCACGAGATATGGCAGTTTGGAGGTAAGAAACGCTTGAGAAACTCAAAATTTTCGCAGTTCTGATGCTCGAAACGAACAACTAGAACGGCCTAGGGGAAAAGTACGCATACAGTTGTAATCGGGCGAGTTTCTACCTTCAGATGCAACAGAAATTTTGCGGATTGGTCAATCCGTTCGCGAGATATGGCAGTTTGGAGGTAAGAAACGCTTGAGAAACTCCAAATTTTCGCAGTTCTGATTCTCGAAACGAATAACTAGAACGGACTGGGGGAAAAGTACGCATACAGTTGTAATCGGGCGAGTTTCTACTTTCAGATGCAACAGAAATTTTGCGGATTGGTCAATCCGTTCGCGAGATATGGCAGTTTGGAGGTAAGAAACGCTTGAGAAACTCAAAATTTTCGCAGTTCTGATGCTCGAAACGAATAACTAGAACGGTCTAGGGGAAAAGTACGCATACAGTTGTAATCGGGCGAGTTTCTACCTTCAGATGCAACAGAAATTTTGCGGATTGGTCTATCCGTTCGCGAGATATGGCAGTTTGGAGGTAAGAAACGCTTGAGAAACTACAAATTTTCGCAGTTCTGATGCTCGACAAGCATAACTAGAACGGCCTAGGGGAAAAGTACGCATACAGTTGTAATCGGGCCAGTTTCTACTTTCAGATGCAACAGAAATTTTGCGGATTGGTCAATCCGTTCGCGAGGTATGGCAGTTTGGAGGTAAGAAACGCTTGAGAAACTCAAAATTTTCGCAGTTCTGATGCTCGAAACGAACAACTAGAACGGCCTAGGGGAAAAGTACGGATAGTGTTGTAATCGGGCGAGTTTCTACTTTCAGATGGAACAGAAATTTTGCGGATTGGTCAATCCGTTCGCGAGATATGGCAGTTTGGAGGTAAGAAACGCTTGAGGAACTCAAAATTTTCGCAGTTCTGATGCTCGACAAGCACAACTAGAACGGCCTAGGGGAAAAGTATGCATACCGTTGTAATCGGGCGAGTTTCTACTTTCAGATGCAACAGAAATTTTGCGGATTGGTCAATTCGTTCGCGAGATATGGCAGTTTGGAGGTAAGAAACGCTTGAGAAACTAAAAATTTTCGCAGTTCTGATGCTCGAAACGAATAACTATAACGGACTAGGGGAAAAGTACGCATACAGTTGTAATCGGGCGAGCTTCTACTTTCAGATGCAACAGAAATTTTGCGGATTGGTCAATCCGTTCACGAGATATGGCAGTTTGGAGGTAAGAAACGCTTGAGAAACTCAAAATTTTCGCAGTTCTGATGCTCGAAACGAACAACTAGAACGGCCTAGGGGAAAAGTACGCATACAGTTGTAATCGGGCGAGTTTCTACCTTCAGATGCAACAGAAATTTTGCGGATTGGTCAATCCGTTCGCGAGATATGGCAGTTTGGAGGTAAGAAACGCTTGAGAAACTCCAAATTTTCGCAGTTCTGATTCTCGAAACGAATAACTAGAGCGGACTGGGGGAAAAGTACGCATACAGTTGTAATCGGGCGAGTTTCTACTTTCAGATGCAACAGAAATTTTGCGGATTGGTCAATCCGTTCGCGAGATATGGCAGTTTGGAGGTAAGAAACGCTTGAGAAACTCAAAATTTTCGCAGTTCTGATGCTCGAAACGGATAACTAGAACGGCCTAGGGGAAAAGTACGCATACCGTTGTAATGGGGCGAGTTTCTACTTTCAGATGCAACAGAAATTTTGCGCATTGGTCAAACCGTTCGCGAGATATGGCAGTTTGGAGGTAAGAAACGCTTGAGAAACTCAAAATTTTCGCAGTTCTGATGCTCGACAAGCATAACTAGAACGGCCTAGGGGAAAAGTACGCATACAGTTGTAATCGGGCGAGTTTCCACTTTCAGATGCAACAGAAATTTTGCGGATTGGTCAATCCGTTCGCGAGATATGGCAGTTTGGATGTAAGAAACGCTTGAGAAACTCAAAATTTTCGCGGTTCTGATGCTCGAAACGAATAACAAGAACGGCCTAGGGGAAAAGTACGCACACCGTTGTAATCGGGCGAGTTTCTACTTTCAGATGCATCAGAAATTTTGCGGATTGGACAATCCGTTCGCGAGATGCGGTAGTTTGTAGGTGAGAAACGCTTGAGAAACTAAAAATTTTCGCTGTTCTGATGCTCGAAACGAATAACTATAACGGACTAGGGGAAAAGTACGCATAGAGTTGTAATCGGGCGAGTTTCTACTTTCAGATGCAACAGAAATTTTGCGGATTGGTCAATCCGTTCGCGAGATATGGCAGTTTGGAGGTAAGAAACGCTTGAGAAACTCAAAATTTTCGCAGTTCTGATGCTCGAAACGAATAACTAGAACGGTCTAGGGGAAAAGTACGCATACAGTTGTAATCGGGCGAGTTTCTACCTTCAGATGCAACAGAAATTTTGCGGATTGGTCAATCCGTTCGCGAGATATGGCAGTTTGGAGGTAAGAAACGCTTGAGAAACTACAAATTTTCGCAGTTCTGATGCTCGACAAGCATAACTAGAACGGCCTAGGGGAAAAGTACGCATACCGTTGTAATCGGGCGAGTTTCTACTTTCAGATGCAACAGAAATTTTGCGGATTGGTCAATTCGTTCGCGAGATATGGCAGTTTGGAGGTAAGAAACGCTTGAGAAACTAAAAATTTTCGCAGTTCTGATGCTCGAAACGAATTACTAGGGCGGCCTAGGGGCAAAGTACGCATACCGTTGTAATCGGGCGAGTTTCTACTTTCAGATGCAACAGAAATTTTGCGGATTGGTCCATCCGTTCGCGAGATGTGGCAGTTTGTAGGTAAGAAACGCTTGAGAAACTCAAAATTTTCGCAGTTCTGATGCTCGAAATGAATAACTAGAACGGCCTAGTGGA
This sequence comes from Ptiloglossa arizonensis, assembly GCF_051014685.1. Lineage (NCBI taxonomy): Eukaryota > Metazoa > Arthropoda > Insecta > Hymenoptera > Colletidae > Ptiloglossa > Ptiloglossa arizonensis. The sequence continues at coordinate 3,269,225 of NW_027478386.1, forward strand.
AAAGTACGCATACCGTTGTAATCGGGCGAGATTCTACCTTCAGATGCAACAGAAATTTTGCGGATTGGTCAATCCGTTCAGGAGATATGGCAGTTTGGAAGTAAGAAACGCTTGAGAAACTCAAAATTTTCGCAGTTCTGATGCTCGAAACGAATTACTAGGGCGGCCTAGGGGAAAAGTACGCATACCGTTGTAATCGGGCGAGTTTCTGCTTTCAGATGCATCAGAAATTTTGCGGATTGGTCAATCCGTTCGCGAGATGTCGCAGTTTGTAGGTAAGAAACGCTTGAGAAACTCAAAATTTTCGCAGTTCTGATGCTCGAAACGAATAACTAGAACGGCCTAGGGGAAAAGTACGCATACCGTTGTAATCGGGCGAGTTTCTACTTTCAGATGCAACAGAAATTTTGCGGATTGGTCAATCCGTTCGCGAGATATGGCACTTTGGAGGTAAGCAACGCTTGAGAAACTCAAAATTTTCGCAGTTCTGTTGCTCGAAACGAATAACTAGAACGGCCTAGGGGAAAAGTACGCATACAGCTGTAATCGCGCGGGTTTCTACTCTCAGATGCAACAGATATTTTGCGGATTGGTCAATCCGTCCGCGAGATATGGCAGTTTGGAGGTAAGAAACGCTTGAGAAACTAAAAATTTTCGCAGTTCTGATGCTCGAAACGAACAACTAGAACGGCCTAGGGGAAAAGTACGCATAGTGTTGTAATCGGGCGAGTTTCTGCTTTCAGATGCATCAGAAATTTTGCGGATTGGTCCATCCGTTCGCGAGATGTGGCAGTTTGTAGGTAAGAAACGCTTGAGAAACTCAAAATTTTCGCAGTTCTGATGCTCGAAACGAATAACTAGAACGGCCTAGTGGAAAAGTACGCATACCGTTGTAATCGGGCGAGATTCTACCTTCAGATGCAACAGAAATTTTGCGGATTGATCAATCCGTTCAGGAGATATGGCAGTTTGGAGGTAAGAAACGCTTGAGAAACTACAAATTTTCGCAGTTCTGATGCTCGACAAGCATAACTAGAACGGCCTAGGGGAAAAGTACGCATACCGTTGTAATCGGGCGAGTTTCTACTTTCAGATGCAACAGAAATTTTGCGGATTGGTCAATTCGTTCGCGAGATATGGCAGTTTGGAGGTAAGAAACGCTTGAGAAACTAAAAATTTTCGCAGTTCTGATGCTCGAAACGAATTACTAGGGCGGCCTAGGGGCAAAGTACGCATACCGTTGTAATCGGGCGAGTTTCTACTTTCAGATGCAACAGAAATTTTGCGGATTGGTCCATCCGTTCGCGAGATGTGGCAGTTTGTAGGTAAGAAACGCTTGAGAAACTCAAAATTTTCGCAGTTCTGATGCTCGAAATGAATAACTAGAACGGCCTAGTGGAAAAGTACGCATACCGTTGTAATCGGGCGAGATTCTACCTTCAGATGCAACAGAAATTTTGCGGATTGGTCAATCCGTTCAGGAGATATGGCAGTTTGGAAGTAAGAAACGCTTGAGAAACTCAAAATTTTCGCAGTTCTGATGCTCGAAACGAATTACTAGGGCGGCCTAGGGGAAAAGTACGCATACCGTTGTAATCGGGCGAGTTTCTGCTTTCAGATGCATCAGAAATTTTGCGGATTGGTCAATCCGTTCGCGAGATGTCGCAGTTTGTAGGTAAGAAACGCTTGAGAAACTCAAAATTTTCGCAGTTCTGATGCTCGAAACGAATAACTAGAACGGCCTAGGGGAAAAGTACGCATACCGTTGTAATCGGGCGAGTTTCTACTTTCAGATGCAACAGAAATTTTGCGGATTGGTCAATCCGTTCGCGAGATATGGCACTTTGGAGGTAAGCAACGCTTGAGAAACTCAAAATTTTCGCAGTTCTGTTGCTCGAAACGAATAACTAGAACGGCCTAGGGGAAAAGTACGCATACAGCTGTAATCGCGCGGGTTTCTACTCTCAGATGCAACAGATATTTTGCGGATTGGTCAATCCGTCCGCGAGATATGGCAGTTTGGAGGTAAGAAACGCTTGAGAAACTAAAAATTTTCGCAGTTCTGATGCTCGAAACGAACAACTAGAACGGCCTAGGGGAAAAGTACGCATAGTGTTGTAATCGGGCGAGTTTCTGCTTTCAGATGCATCAGAAATTTTGCGGATTGGTCCATCCGTTCGCGAGATGTGGCAGTTTGTAGGTAAGAAACGCTTGAGAAACTCAAAATTTTCGCAGTTCTGATGCTCGAAACGAATAACTAGAACGGCCTAGTGGAAAAGTACGCATACCGTTGTAATCGGGCGAGATTCTACCTTCAGATGCAACAGAAATTTTGCGGATTGATCAATCCGTTCAGGAGATATGGCAGTTTGGAAGTAAGAAACGCTTGAGAAACTCAAAATTTTCGCAGTTCTGATGCTCGAAACGAATAACTAGAACGGCCTAGGGGAAAAGTACGCATACCGTTGTAATCGGGCGAGTTTCTACTTTCAGATGCAAAAGAAATTTTGCGTATTGGTCAAACCGTTCGCGAGATATGGCAGTTTGGAGGTAAGAAACGCTTGAGAAACTCAAAATTTTCGCAGTTCTGATGCTCGACAAGCATAACTAGAACGGCCTAGGGGAAAAGTACGCATACATTTGTAATCGGGCGAGTTTCCACTTTCAGATGCAACAGAAATTTTGCGGATTGGTCAATTCGTTCGCGAGATATGGCAGTTTGGAGGTAAGAAACGCTTGAGAAACTAAAAATTTTCGCAGTTCTGATGCACGAAACGTATAACTAGAACGGCCTAGGGGAAAAGTACGCATACATTTGTAATCGGGCGAGTTTCCACTTTCAGATGCAACAGAAATTTTGCGGATTGGTCAATTCGTTCGCGAGATATGGCAGTTTGGAGGTAAGAAACGCTTGAGAAACTAAAAATTTTCGCAGTTCTGATGCACGAAACGTATAACTAGAACGGCCTAGGGGAAAAGTACGCATACAGTTGTAATCGGGCGAGTTTCCACTTTCAGATGCAACAGAAATTTTGCGGATTGGTCAATCCGTTCGCGAGATATGGCAGTTTGGATGTAAGAAACGCTTGAGAAACTCAAAATTTTCGCAGTTCGGATGCTCGAAACGAATAACTAGAACGGCCTAGGGGAAAAGTACGCATACCGTTGAAATCGGGCGAGTTTCTACTTTCAGATGCAACAGAAATTTTGCGGATTGGTCAATTCGTTCGCGAGATATGGCAGTTTGGAGGTAAGAAACGCTTGAGAAACTAAAAATTTTCGCAGTTCTGATGCACGAAACGTATAACTAGAACGGCCTAGGGGAAAAGTACGCATACAGTTGTAATCGGGCGAGTTTCCACTTTCAGATGCAACAGAAATTTTGCGGATTGGTCAATCCGTTCGCGAGATATGGCAGTTTGGATGTAAGAAACGCTTGAGAAACTCAAAATTTTCGCAGTTCGGATGCTCGAAACGAATAACTAGAACGGCCTAGGGGAAAAGTACGCATACCGTTGAAATCGGGCGAGTTTCTACTTTCAGATGCAACAGAAATTTTGCGGATTGGTCAATCCGTTCGCGAGATATGGCAGTTTGGATGTAAGAAACGCTTGAGAAACTCAAAATTTTCGCAGTTCGGATGCTCGAAACGAATAACTAGAACGGCCTAGTGGAAAAGTACGCATACCGTTGTAATCGGGCGAGATTCTACCTTCAGATGCAACAGAAATTTTGCGGATTGGTCAATCCGTTCAGGAGATATGGCAGTTTGGAAGTAAGAAACGCTTGAGAAACTCAAAATTTTCGCAGTTCTGATGCTCGAAACGAATTACTAGGGCGGCCTAGGGGAAAAGTACGCATACCGTTGTAATCGGGCGAGTTTCTGCTTTCAGATGCATCAGAAATTTTGCGGATTGGTCAATCCGTTCGCGAGATGTCGCAGTTTGTAGGTAAGAAACGCTTGAGAAACTCAAAATTTTCGCAGTTCTGATGCTCGAAACGAATAACTAGAACGGCCTAGGGGAAAAGTACGCATACCGTTGTAATCGGGCGAGTTTCTACTTTCAGATGCAACAGAAATTTTGCGGATTGGTCAATCCGTTCGCGAGATATGGCACTTTGGAGGTAAGCAACGCTTGAGAAACTCAAAATTTTCGCAGTTCTGTTGCTCGAAACGAATAACTAGAACGGCCTAGGGGAAAAGTACGCATACAGCTGTAATCGCGCGGGTTTCTACTCTCAGATGCAACAGATATTTTGCGGATTGGTCAATCCGTCCGCGAGATATGGCAGTTTGGAGGTAAGAAACGCTTGAGAAACTAAAAATTTTCGCAGTTCTGATGCTCGAAACGAACAACTAGAACGGCCTAGGGGAAAAGTACGCATAGTGTTGTAATCGGGCGAGTTTCTGCTTTCAGATGCATCAGAAATTTTGCGGATTGGTCCATCCGTTCGCGAGATGTGGCAGTTTGTAGGTAAGAAACGCTTGAGAAACTCAAAATTTTCGCAGTTCTGATGCTCGAAACGAATAACTAGAACGGCCTAGTGGAAAAGTACGCATACCGTTGTAATCGGGCGAGATTCTACCTTCAGATGCAACAGAAATTTTGCGGATTGATCAATCCGTTCAGGATATATGGCAGTTTGGAAGTAAGAAACGCTTGAGAAACTCAAAATTTTCGCAGTTCTGATGCTCGAAACGAATAACTAGAACGCCCTAGGGGAAAAGTACGCATACCGTTGTAATCGGGCGAGTTTCTACTTTCAGATGCAAAAGAAATTTTGCGTATTGGTCAAACCGTTCGCGAGATATGGCAGTTTGGAGGTAAGAAACGCTTGAGAAACTCAAAATTTTCGCAGTTCTGATGCTCGACAAGCATAACTAGAACGGCCTAGGGGAAAAGTACGCATACATTTGTAATCGGGCGAGTTTCCACTTTCAGATGCAACAGAAATTTTGGGGATTGGTCAATTCGTTCGCGAGATATGGCAGTTTGGAGGTAAGAAACGCTTGAGAAACTAAAAATTTTCGCAGTTCTGATGCACGAAACGTATAACTAGAACGGCCTAGGGGAAAAGTACGCATACAGTTGTAATCGGGCGAGTTTCCACTTTCAGATGCAACAGAAATTTTGCGGATTGGTCAATCCGTTCGCGAGATATGGCAGTTTGGATGTAAGAAACGCTTGAGAAACTCAAAATTTTCGCAGTTCGGATGCTCGAAACGAATAACTAGAACGGCCTAGGGGAAAAGTACGCATACCGTTGAAATCGGGCGAGTTTCTACTTTCAGATGCAACAGAAATTTTGCGGATTGGTCAATCCGTTCGCGAGATATGGCAGTTTGGATGTAAGAAACGCTTGAGAAACTCAAAATTTTCGCAGTTCGGATGCTCGAAACGAATAACTAGAACGGCCTAGTGGAAAAGTACGCATACCGTTGTAATCGGGCGAGATTCTACCTTCAGATGCAACAGAAATTTTGCGGATTGGTCAATCCGTTCAGGAGATATGGCAGTTTGGAAGTAAGAAACGCTTGAGAAACTCAAAATTTTCGCAGTTCTGATGCTCGAAACGAATTACTAGGGCGGCCTAGGGGAAAAGTACGCATACCGTTGTAATCGGGCGAGTTTCTGCTTTCAGATGCATCAGAAATTTTGCGGATTGGTCAATCCGTTCGCGAGATGTCGCAGTTTGTAGGTAAGAAACGCTTGAGAAACTCAAAATTTTCGCAGTTCTGATGCTCGAAACGAATAACTAGAACGGCCTAGGGGAAAAGTACGCATACCGTTGTAATCGGGCGAGTTTCTACTTTCAGATGCAACAGAAATTTTGCGGATTGGTCAATCCGTTCGCGAGATATGGCAGTTTGGAGGTAAGCAACGCTTGAGAAACTCAAAATTTTCGCAGTTCTGATGCTCGACAAGCATAACTAGAACGGCCTAGGGGAAAAGTACGCATACAGTTGTAATCGGGCGAGTTTCCACTTTCAGATGCAACAGAAATTTTGCGGATTGGTCAATCCGTTCGCGAGATATGGCAATTTGGAAGTAAGAAACGCTTGAGAAACTCAAAATTTTCGCAGTTCTGATGCTCGAAACGAATTACTAGGGCGGCCTAGGGGCAAAGTACGCATACCGTTGTAATCGGGCGAGTTTCTACTTTCAGATGCAACAGAAATTTTGCGGATTGGTCCATCCGTTCGCGAGATGTGGCAGTTTGTAGGTAAGAAACGCTTGAGAAACTCAAAATTTTCGCAGTTCTGATGCTCGAAATGAATAACTAGAACGGCCTAGTGGAAAAGTACGCATACCGTTGTAATCGGGCGAGATTCTACCTTCAGATGCAACAGAAATTTTGCGGATTGGTCAATCCGTTCAGGAGATATGGCAGTTTGGAAGTAAGAAACGCTTGAGAAACTCAAAATTTTCGCAGTTCTGATGCTCGAAACGAATTACTAGGGCGGCCTAGGGGAAAAGTACGCATACCGTTGTAATCGGGCGAGTTTCTGCTTTCAGATGCATCAGAAATTTTGCGGATTGGTCAATCCGTTCGCGAGATGTCGCAGTTTGTAGGTAAGAAACGCTTGAGAAACTCAAAATTTTCGCAGTTCTGATGCTCGAAACGAATAACTAGAACGGCCTAGGGGAAAAGTACGCATACCGTTGTAATCGGGCGAGTTTCTACTTTCAGATGCAACAGAAATTTTGCGGATTGGTCAATCCGTTCGCGAGATATGGCACTTTGGAGGTAAGCAACGCTTGAGAAACTCAAAATTTTCGCAGTTCTGTTGCTCGAAACGAATAACTAGAACGGCCTAGGGGAAAAGTACGCATACAGCTGTAATCGCGCGGGTTTCTACTCTCAGATGCAACAGATATTTTGCGGATTGGTCAATCCGTCCGCGAGATATGGCAGTTTGGAGGTAAGAAACGCTTGAAAAACTCATAATTTTCGCCGTTCTGATGCTCGAAACGAATAACTAGAACGGCCTAGGGGAAAAGTGCGCACACGATTGTAATCGGGCGAGTTTCTACTTTCAGATGCAACAGAAATTTTGCGGATCGGTCAATCCGTTCGCGAGATATGGCAGTTTGGATGTAAGAAACGCTTGAGAAACTCAAAGTTTTCGCAGTTCTGATGCTCGTAACGAATAACTGCAACGGCCTAGGGGAAAACTACACATACCGTTGTAATCGGGCGAGTCTCTACTTTCAGATGCAACAGAAATCTTGGGGATTGGTCAATCCGTTCGCGAGATATGGCAGTTTGGAGGTAAGAAACGTTTGAGAAACTCAAAATTTTCGCAGTTCTGATGCTCGAAACGAATAACTAGAACAGCCTAGGGGAAAAGTGCGCATACCGTTGTTATCGCGTGAGTTTCTACTTTTTGGTGCAACAGAAATTTTGCGGATTGATCATTCTGATCGCGAGATATGGCAGTTTGGATATAAGGAACGCTTGAGAAACTCAAAATTTTCGCAGTTCTGATTCTCGAAACGAATAACTAGAACGGCCTAGGGGAAAAGTAGGCATACCGATGTAATCGAGCGAGTCTCTACTTTCAGATGCAACAGAAATTTTGCGGATTGGTCAATCCGTTCGCGAGATATGGCAGTTTGGAGGTAAGAAACATTTGAGAAACTCAAAATTTTCGCAGTTCTGATGCTCGACAAGCATAACTAGAACGGCCTAGGGGTAAAGTACGCATACAGTTGTAATCGGGCGAGTTTCCACTTTCAGATGCAACAGAAATTTTGCGGATTGGTCAATCCGTTCGCGAGATATGGCAATTTGGAAGTAAGAAACGCTTGAGAAACTCAAAATTTTCGCAGTTCTGATGCTCGAAACGAATTACTAGGGCGGCCTAGGGGAAAAGTACGCATACCGTTGTAATCGGGCGAGTTTCTGCTTTCAGATGCATCAGAAATTTTGCAGATTGGTCAATCCGTTCCCGAGATGTGGCAGTTCGTAGGTAAGAAACGCTTGAGAAACTCAAAATTTTCGCAGTTCTGATGCTCGAAACGAATAACTAGAACGGCCTAGGGGAAAAGTACGCATACCGTTGTAATCGGGCGAGTTTCTACTTTCAGATGCAACAGAAATTTTGCGGATTGGTCAATCCGTTCGCGAGATATGGCAGTTTGGAGGTAAGCAACGCTTGAGAAACTCAAAATTTTCGCAGTTCTGTTGCTCGAAGCGAATAACTAGAACGGCCTAGGGGAAAAGTACGCATACAGTTGTAATCTGGCGGGTTTCTACTCTCAGATGCAACAGATATTTTGCGGATTGGTCAATCCGTTCGCGAGATATGGCAGTTTGGAGGTAAGAAACGCTTGAAAAACTCATAATTTTCGCCGTTCTGATGCTCGAAACGAATAACTATAACGGACTAGGGGAAAAGTGCGCATACCGTTGCAATCGGGCGTGTTTCTACTTTCAGATCCAACAGAAATTTTGCGGATCGGTCAATCCGTTCGCGAGATATGGCAGCTTGGATGTAAGAAACGCTTGAGAAACTCAAAAGTTTCGCAGTTCTGATGCTCGTAACGAATAACTGGGACGGCCTAGGGGAAAACTACACATAACGTTGTAATCGGGCGAGTCTCTACTTTCAGATGCAACAGAAATTTTGCGGATTGGTCAATCCGTTCGCGAGATATGGCAGTTTGGAGGTAAGAAACGTTTGAGAAACTCAAAATTTTCGCAGTTCTGATGCTCGAAACGAATAACTAGAACAGCCTAGGGGAAAAGTGCGCATACCGTTGTAATCGGGCGAGTTTCTACTTTTTGGTGCAACAGAAATTTTGCGGATTGATCAATCTGATCGCGAGATATAGCAGTTTGGAAATAAGAAACGCTTGAGAAACTCAAAATTTTCGCAGTTCTGATTCTCGAAACGAATAACTAGAACGGCCTAGGGGAAAAGTAGGCATACCGATGTAATCGAGCGAGTCTCTACTTTCAGATGCAACAGAAACTTTGCGGATTGGTCATTTCGTTCGCGAGATGTGGCAGATTGGAAGTAAGAAACGCTTGAGAAACTCAAAATTTTCGCAGTTCTGATGCCCGAAGCGAATAACTGGAACGGCCTAGGGGAAAACTACACCTACCGTTGTATTCGGGCGAGTTTCTACTTTCAGATGCAACAGAAATTTTGCGGATTGGTGAATCCGTTGGCGAGATATGGCAGTTTGGAGGTAAGAAACGCTAGAGAAACTCAAAATTTTCACAGTTCTGATGCTCGAAACGAAGAACTAGAACCTACTAGGGGAAAGTGCGAATACCGTTGTAATCGGGCGAGTTTGTACTTTCAGATGCCACAGAAATTTTGCGGATTGATAAATCTGTTCGCGAGATATGGCAGTTTGGAGACAAGAAACGCTTGAGAAACTCAAAATTTTCGCAGTTCTGATGCTCGAAACGAGTAACTACAACGGCCTAGGGGAAAAGTACGGATACCGTTGTAATCGGGCGAGTTTCTACTTTCAGATGCAACAGAAATTTTGCGGATTGGTCAATCCGTTCGCGAGATATGGCAGTTTGGAGGTAAGAAACGCTTGAGATACTCAAAATTTTCGCAGTTCTGATGCTCGAAACGAATAACTAGAACGGTCTAGTGGAAAAGTACGCATACAGTTGTAATCGGGCGAGTTTCTACTTTCAGATGCAACAGAAATTTTGCGGATTGGTCAATTCGTTCGCGAGATGTGGCAGTTTGGAGGTAAGAAACGCTTGAGAAACTCAAAATTTTCGCAGTTCTGATGCTCGAAACGAATAACTATAACGGACTAGGGGAAAAGTACGCATACAGTTGTAATCGGGCGAGTTTCTACTTTCAGATGCAACAGAAATTTTGCGGATTGGTCAATCCATTCGCGAGATATGGCAGTTTGGAGGTAAGAAACGCTTGAGAAACTCAAAATTTTCGCAGTTCTGATGCTCGAAACGAACAACTAGAACGGCCTAGGGGAAAAGTACGCATAGTGTTGTAATCGGGCGAGTTTCTACTTTCAGATGCAACAGAAATTTTGCGGATTGTTCAATTCGTTCGCGAGATATGGCAGTTTGGAGGTAAGAAATGCTTGAGAAACTAAAAATTTTCGCAGTTCTGATGCTCGAAACGAATAACTATAACGGACTAGGGGAAAAGTACGCATACAGTTGTAATCGGGCGAGTTTCTACTTTCAGATGCAACAGAAATTTTGCGGATTGGTCAATCCGTTCGCGAGATATGGCAGTTTGGAGGTAAGAAACGCTTGAGATACTCAAAATTTTCGCAGTTCTGATGCTCGAAACGAATAACTAGAACGGTCTAGTGGAAAAGTACGCATACAGTTGTAATCGGGCGAGTTTCTACTTTCAGATGCAACAGAAATTTTGCGGATTGGTCAATTCGTTCGCGAGATGTGGCAGTTTGGAGGTAAGAAACGCTTGAGAAACTCAAAATTTTCGCAGTTCTGATGCTCGAAACGAATAACTATAACGGACTAGGGGAAAAGTACGCATACAGTTGTAATCGGGCGAGTTTCTACTTTCAGATGCAACAGAAATTTTGCGGATTGGTCAATCCATTCGCGAGATATGGCAGTTTGGAGGTAAGAAACGCTTGAGAAACTCAAAATTTTCGCAGTTCTGATGCTCGAAACGAACAACTAGAACGGCCTAGGGGAAAAGTACGCATAGTGTTGTAATCGGGCGAGTTTCTACTTTCAGATGCAACAGAAATTTTGCGGATTGGTCAATTCGTTCGCGAGATATGGCAGTTTGGAGGTAAGAAACGCTTGAGAAACTAAAAATTTTCGCAGTTCTGATGCTCGAAACGAATAACTATAACGGACTAGGGGAAAAGTACGCATACAGTTGTAATCGGGCGAGTTTCTACTTTCAGATGCAACAGAAATTTTGCGGATTGGTCAATCCGTTCGCGAGATATGGCAGTTTGGAGGTAAGAAACGCTTGAGAAACTCCAAATTTTCGCAGTTCTGATGCTCGAAACGAATAACTATAACGGACTAGGGGAAAAGTACGCATACAGTTGTAATCGGGCGAGTTTCTACCTTCAGATGCAACAGAAATTTTGGGGATTGGTCAATCCGTTCGCGAGATATGGCAGTTTGGAGGTATGAAACGCTTGAGAAACTCCAAATTTTCGCAGTTCTGATGCTCGACAAGCATAACTAGAACGGCCTAGGGGAAAAGTACGCATACCGTTGTAATCGGGCGAGTTTCTACTTTCAGATGCAACAGAAATTTTGCGGATTGGTCAATTCGTTCGCGAGATATGGCAGTTTGGAGGTAAGAAACGCTTGAGAAACTAAAAATTTTCGCAGTTCTGATGCTCGAAACGAATAACTATAACGGACTAGGGGAAAAGTACGCATACAGTTGTAATCGGGCGAGTTTCTACTTTCAGATGCAACAGAAATTTTGCGGATTGGTCAATCCGTTCGCGAGATATGGCAGTTTGGAGGTAAGAAACGCTTGAGAAACTCAAAATTTTCGCAGTTCTGATGCTCGAAACGAATAACTAGAACGGCCTAGGGGAAAAGTACGCATAGTGTTGTAATCGGGCGAGTTTCTACTTTCAGATGCAACAGAAATTTTGCGGATTGGTCAATCCGTTCGCGAGATATGGCAGTTTGGAGGTAAGAAACGCTTGAGAAACTCAAAATTTTCACAGTTCTGATGCTCGAAACGAATTACTAGGGCGGCCTAGGGGCAAAGTACGCATACCGTTGTAATCGGGCGAGTTTCTACTTTCAGATGCAACAGAAATTTTGCGGATTGGTCCATCCGTTCGCGAGATGTGGCAGTTTGTAGGTAAGAAACGCTTGAGAAACTCAAAATTGTCGCAGTTCTGATGCTCGAAATGAATAACTAGAACGGCCTAGTGGAAAAGTACGCATACCGTTGTAATCGGGCGAGATTCTACCTTCAGATGCAACAGAAATTTTGCGGATTGGTCAATCCGTTCAGGAGATATGGCAGTTTGGAAGTAAGAAACGCTTGAGAAACTCAAAATTTTCGCAGTTCTGATGCTCGAAACGAATTACTAGGGCGGCCTAGGGGAAAAGTACGCATACCGTTGTAATCGGGCGAGTTTCTGCTTTCAGATGCATCAGAAATTTTGCTGATCGGTCAATCCGTTCGCGAGATATGGCAGTTTGGATGTAAGAAACGCTTGAGAAACTCAAAGTTTTCGCAGTTCTGATGCTCGTAACGAATAACTGCAACGGCCTAGGGGAAAACTACACATACCGTTGTAATCGGGCGAGTCTCTACTTTCAGATGCAACAGAAATCTTGGGGATTGGTCAATCCGTTCGCGAGATATGGCAGTTTGGAGGTAAGAAACGTTTGAGAAACTCAAAATTTTCGCAGTTCTGATGCTCGAAACGAATAACTAGAACAGCCTAGGGGAAAAGTGCGCATACCGTTGTAATCGGGTGAGTTTCTACTTTTTGGTGCAACAGAAATTTTGCGGATTGATCATTCTGATCGCGAGATATGGCAGTTTGGATATAAGAAACGCTTGAGAAACTCAAAATTTTCGCAGTTCTGATTCTCGAAACGAATAACTAGAACGGCCTAGGGGAAAAGTAGCCATACCGATGTAATCGAGCGAGTCTCTACTTTCAGATGCAACAGAAATTTTGCGGATTGGTCAATCCGTTCGCGAGATATGGCAGTTTGGAGGTAAGAAACGCTTGAGATACTCAAAATTTTCGCAGTTCTGATGCTCGAAACGAATAACTAGAACGGTCTAGTGGAAAAGTACGCATACAGTTGTAATCGGGCGAGTTTCTACTTTCAGATGCAACAGAAATTTTGCGGATTGGTCAATTCGTTCGCGAGATGTGGCAGTTTGGAGGTAAGAAACGCTTGAGAAACTCAAAATTTTCGCAGTTCTGATGCTCGAAACGAATAACTATAACGGACTAGGGGAAAAGTACGCATACAGTTGTAATCGGGCGAGTTTCTACTTTCAGATGCAACAGAAATTTTGCGGATTGGTCAATCCATTCGCGAGATATGGCAGTTTGGAGGTAAGAAACGCTTGAGAAACTCAAAATTTTCGCAGTTCTGATGCTCGAAACGAACAACTAGAACGGCCTAGGGGAAAAGTACGCATAGTGTTGTAATCGGGCGAGTTTCTACTTTCAGATGCAACAGAAATTTTGCGGATTGGTCAATTCGTTCGCGAGATATGGCAGTTTGGAGGTAAGAAACGCTTGAGAAACTAAAAATTTTCGCAGTTCTGATGCTCGAAACGAATAACTATAACGGACTAGGGGAAAAGTACGCATACAGTTGTAATCGGGCGAGTTTCTACTTTCAGATGCAACAGAAATTTTGCGGATTGGTCAATCCGTTCGCGAGATATGGCAGTTTGGAGGTAAGAAACGCTTGAGAAACTCCAAATTTTCGCAGTTCTGATGCTCGAAACGAATAACTATAACGGACTAGGGGAAAAGTACGCATACAGTTGTAATCGGGCGAGTTTCTACCTTCAGATGCAACAGAAATTTTGGGGATTGGTCAATCCGTTCGCGAGATATGGCAGTTTGGAGGTATGAAACGCTTGAGAAACTCCAAATTTTCGCAGTTCTGATGCTCGACAAGCATAACTAGAACGGCCTAGGGGAAAAGTACGCATACCGTTGTAATCGGGCGAGTTTCTACTTTCAGATGCAACAGAAATTTTGCGGATTGGTCAATTCGTTCGCGAGATATGGCAGTTTGGAGGTAAGAAACGCTTGAGAAACTAAAAATTTTCGCAGTTCTGATGCTCGAAACGAATAACTATAACGGACTAGGGGAAAAGTACGCATACAGTTGTAATCGGGCGAGTTTCTACTTTCAGATGCAACAGAAATTTTGCGGATTGGTCAATCCGTTCGCGAGATATGGCAGTTTGGAGGTAAGAAACGCTTGAGAAACTCAAAATTTTCGCAGTTCTGATGCTCGAAACGAATAACTAGAACGGCCTAGGGGAAAAGTACGCATAGTGTTGTAATCGGGCGAGTTTCTACTTTCAGATGCAACAGAAATTTTGCGGATTGGTCAATCCGTTCGCGAGATATGGCAGTTTGGAGGTAAGAAACGCTTGAGAAACTCAAAATTTTCACAGTTCTGATGCTCGAAACGAATTACTAGGGCGGCCTAGGGGCAAAGTACGCATACCGTTGTAATCGGGCGAGTTTCTACTTTCAGATGCAACAGAAATTTTGCGGATTGGTCCATCCGTTCGCGAGATGTGGCAGTTTGTAGGTAAGAAACGCTTGAGAAACTCAAAATTGTCGCAGTTCTGATGCTCGAAATGAATAACTAGAACGGCCTAGTGGAAAAGTACGCATACCGTTGTAATCGGGCGAGATTCTACCTTCAGATGCAACAGAAATTTTGCGGATTGGTCAATCCGTTCAGGAGATATGGCAGTTTGGAAGTAAGAAACGCTTGAGAAACTCAAAATTTTCGCAGTTCTGATGCTCGAAACGAATTACTAGGGCGGCCTAGGGGAAAAGTACGCATACCGTTGTAATCGGGCGAGTTTCTGCTTTCAGATGCATCAGAAATTTTGCTGATCGGTCAATCCGTTCGCGAGATATGGCAGTTTGGATGTAAGAAACGCTTGAGAAACTCAAAGTTTTCGCAGTTCTGATGCTCGTAACGAATAACTGCAACGGCCTAGGGGAAAACTACACATACCGTTGTAATCGGGCGAGTCTCTACTTTCAGATGCAACAGAAATCTTGGGGATTGGTCAATCCGTTCGCGAGATATGGCAGTTTGGAGGTAAGAAACGTTTGAGAAACTCAAAATTTTCGCAGTTCTGATGCTCGAAACGAATAACTAGAACAGCCTAGGGGAAAAGTGCGCATACCGTTGTAATCGGGTGAGTTTCTACTTTTTGGTGCAACAGAAATTTTGCGGATTGATCATTCTGATCGCGAGATATGGCAGTTTGGATATAAGAAACGCTTGAGAAACTCAAAATTTTCGCAGTTCTGATTCTCGAAACGAATAACTAGAACGGCCTAGGGGAAAAGTAGCCATACCGATGTAATCGAGCGAGTCTCTACTTTCAGATGCAACAGAAATTTTGCGGATTGGTCAATCCGTTCGCGAGATATGGCAGTTTGGAGGTAAGAAACGTTTGAGAAACTCAAAATTTTCGCAGTTCTGATGCTCGACAAGCATAACTAGAACGGCCTAGGGGTAAAGTACGCATACAGTTGTAATCGGGCGAGTTTCCACTTTCAGATGCAACAGAAATTTTGCGGATTGGTCAATCCGTTCGCGAGATATGGCAATTTGGAAGTAAGAAACGCTTGAGAAACTCAAAATTTTCGCAGTTCTGATGCTCGAAACGAATTACTAGGGCGGCCTAGGGGAAAAGTACGCATACCGTTGTAATCGGGCGAGTTTCTGCTTTCAGATGCATCAGAAATTTTGCAGATTGGTCAATCCGTTCGCGAGATGTGGCAGTTTGTAGGTAAGAAACGCTTGAGAAACTCAAAATTTTCGCAGTTCTGATGCTCGAAACGAATAACTAGAACGGCCTAGGGGAAAAGTACGCATACCGTTGTAATCGGGCGAGTTTCTACTTTCAGATGCAACAGAAATTTTGCGGATTGGTCAATCCGTTCGCGAGATATGGCAGTTTGGAGGTAAGCAACGCTTGAGAAACTCAAAATTTTCGCAGTTCTGTTGCTCGAAACGAATAACTAGAACGGCCTAGGGGAAAAGTACGCATACAGTTGTAATCGGGCGAGTTTCTACTTTCAGATGCAACAGAAATTTTGCGGATTGGTCAATCCGTTTGCGAGATATGGCAGTTTGGAGGTAAGAAACGCTAGAGAAACTCAAAATTTTCACAGTTCTGATGCTCGAAACGAAGAACTAGAACCTACTAGGGGAAAGTGCGAATACCGTTGTAATCGGGCGAGTTTCTACTTTCAGATGCCACAGAAATTTTGCGGATTGATAAATCTGTTCGCGAGATATGGCAGTTTGGAGATAAGAAACGCTTGAGAAACTCAAAATTTTCGCAGTTCTGATGCTCGAAACGAGTAACTACAACGGCCTAGGGGAAAAGTACGGATACCGTTGTAATCGGGCGAGTTTCTACTTTCAGATGCAACAGAAATTTTGCGGATTGGTCACTCCGTTCGCGAGATATGGCAGTTTGGAGGTAAGAAACGCTTGAGATACTCAAAATTTTCGCAGTTCTGATGCTCGAAACGAATAACTAGAACGGTCTAGTGGAAAAGTACGCATACAGTTGTAATCGGGCGAGTTTCTACTTTCAGATGCAACAGAAATTTTGCGGATTGGTCAATTCGTTCGCGAGATGTGGCAGTTTGGAGGTAAGAAACGCTTGAGAAACTCAAAATTTTCGCAGTTCTGATGCTCGAAACGAATAACTATAACGGACTAGGGGAAAAGTACGCATACAGTTGTAATCGGGCGAGTTTCTACTTTCAGATGCAACAGAAATTTTGCGGATTGGTCAATCCATTCGCGAGATATGGCAGTTTGGAGGTAAGAAACGCTTGAGAAACTCAAAATTTTCGCAGTTCTGATGCTCGAAACGAACAACTAGAACGGCCTAGGGGAAAAGTACGCATAGTGTTGTAATCGGGCGAGTTTCTACTTTCAGATGCAACAGAAATTTTGCGGATTGGTCAATTCGTTCGCGAGATATGGCAGTTTGGAGGTAAGAAACGCTTGAGAAACTAAAAATTTTCGCAGTTCTGATGCTCGAAACGAATAACTATAACGGACTAGGGGAAAAGTACGCATACAGTTGTAATCGGGCGAGTTTCTACTTTCAGATGCAACAGAAATTTTGCGGATTGGTCAATCCGTTCGCGAGATATGGCAGTTTGGAGGTAAGAAACGCTTGAGAAACTCCAAATTTTCGCAGTTCTGATGCTCGAAACGAATAACTATAACGGACTAGGGGAAAAGTACGCATACAGTTGTAATCGGGCGAGTTTCTACCTTCAGATGCAACAGAAATTTTGGGGATTGGTCAATCCGTTCGCGAGATATGGCAGTTTGGAGGTATGAAACGCTTGAGAAACTCCAAATTTTCGCAGTTCTGATGCTCGACAAGCATAACTAGAACGGCCTAGGGGAAAAGTACGCATACCGTTGTAATCGGGCGAGTTTCTACTTTCAGATGCAACAGAAATTTTGCGGATTGGTCAATTCGTTCGCGAGATATGGCAGTTTGGAGGTAAGAAACGCTTGAGAAACTAAAAATTTTCGCAGTTCTGATGCTCGAAACGAATAACTATAACGGACTAGGGGAAAAGTACGCATAGTGTTGTAATCGGGCGAGTTTCTACTTTCAGATGCAACAGAAATTTTGCGGATTGGTCAATCCGTTCGCGAGATATGGCAGTTTGGAGGTAAGAAACGCTTGAGAAACTCAAAATTTTCACAGTTCTGATGCTCGAAACGAATTACTAGGGCGGCCTAGGGGCAAAGTACGCATACCGTTGTAATCGGGCGAGTTTCTACTTTCAGATGCAACAGAAATTTTGCGGATTGGTCCATCCGTTCGCGAGATGTGGCAGTTTGTAGGTAAGAAACGCTTGAGAAACTCAAAATTTTCGCAGTTCTGATGCTCGAAATGAATAACTAGAACGGCCTAGTGGAAAAGTACGCATACCGTTGTAATCGGGCGAGATTCTACCTTCAGATGCAACAGAAATTTTGCGGATTGGTCAATCCGTTCAGGAGATATGGCAGTTTGGATGTAAGAAACGCTTGAGAAACTCAAAATTTTCGCAGTTCTGATGCTCGAAACGAATTACTAGGGCGGCCTAGGGGAAAAGTACGCATACCGTTGTAATCGGGCGAGTTTCTGCTTTCAGATGCATCAGAAATTTTGCGGATTGGTCAATCCGTTCGCGAGATGTCGCAGTTTGTAGGTAAGAAACGCTTGAGAAACTCAAAATTTTCGCAGTTCTGATGCTCGAAACGAATAACTAGAACGGCCTAGGGGAAAAGTACGCATACCATTGTAATCGGGCGAGTTTCTACTTTCAGATGCAACAGAAATTTTGCGGATTGGTCAATCCGTTCGCGAGATATGGCACTTTGGAGGTAAGCAACGCTTGAGAAACTCAAAATTTTCGCAGTTCTGTTGCTCGAAACGAATAACTAGAACGGCCTAGGGGAAAAGTACGCATACAGCTGTAATCGGGCGGGTTTCTACTCTCAGATGCAACAGATATTTTGCGGATTGGTCAATCCGTCCGCGAGATATGGCAGTTTGGAGGTAAGAAACGCTTGAAAAACTCATAATTTTCGCCGTTCTGATGCTCGAAACGAATAACTAGAACGGCCTAGGGGAAAAGTGCGCACACGATTGTAATCGGGCGAGTTTCTACTTTCAGATGCAACAGAAATTTTGCGGATCGGTCAATCCGTTCGCGAGATATGGCAGTTTGGATGTAAGAAACGCTTGAGAAACTCAAAGTTTTCGCAGTTCTGATGCTCGTAACGAATAACTGCAACGGCCTAGGGGAAAACTACACATACCGTTGTAATCGGGCGAGTCTCTACTTTCAGATGCAACAGAAATCTTGGGGATTGGTCAATCCGTTCGCGAGATATGGCAGTTTGGAGGTAAGAAACGTTTGAGAAACTCAAAATTTTCGCAGTTCTGATGCTCGAAACGAATAACTAGAACAGCCTAGGGGAAAAGTGCGCATACCGTTGTAATCGGGTGAGTTTCTACTTTTTGGTGCAACAGAAATTTTGCGGATTGATCATTCTGATCGCGAGATATGGCAGTTTGGATATAAGAAACGCTTGAGAAACTCAAAATTTTCGCAGTTCTGATTCTCGAAACGAATAACTAGAACGGCCTAGGGGAAAAGTAGGCATACCGATGTAATCGAGCGAGTCTCTACTTTCAGATGCAACAGAAATTTTGCGGATTGGTCAATCCGTTCGCGAGATATGGCAGTTTGGAGGTAAGAAACGTTTGAGAAACTCAAAATTTTCGCAGTTCTGATGCTCGACAAGCATAACTAGAACGGCCTAGGGGTAAAGTACGCATACAGTTGTAATCGGGCGAGTTTCCACTTTCAGATGCAACAGAAATTTTGCGGATTGGTCAATCCGTTCGCGAGATATGGCAATTTGGAAGTAAGAAACGCTTGAGAAACTCAAAATTTTCGCAGTTCTGATGCTCGAAACGAATAACTATAACGGACTAGGGGAAAAGTACGCATACAGTTGTAATCGGGCGGGTTTCTACTCTCAGATGCAACAGATATTTTGCGGATTGGTCAATCCGTTCGCGAGATATGGCAGTTTGGAGGTAAGAAACGCTTGAAAAACTCATAATTTTCGCCGTTCTGATGCTCGAAACGAATAACTATAACGGACTAGGGGAAAAGTGCGCATACCGTTGCAATCGGGCGTGTTTCTACTTTCAGATGCAACAGAAATTTTGCGGATCGGTCAATCCGTTCGCGAGATATGGCAGCTTGGATGTAAGAAACGCTTGAGAAACTCAAAAGTTTCGCAGTTCTGATGCTCGTAACGAATAACTGGGACGGCCTAGGGGAAAACTACACATAGCGTTGTAATCGGGCGAGTCTCTACTTTCAGATGCAACAGAAATTTTGCGGATTGGTCAATCCGTTCGCGAGATATGGCAGTTTGGAGGTAAGAAACGTTTGAGAAACTCAAAATTTTCGCAGTTCTGATGCTCGAAACGAATAACTAGAACAGCCTAGGGGAAAAGTGCGCATACCGTTGTAATCGGGCGAGTTTCTACTTTTTGGTGCAACAGAAATTTTGCGGATTGATCAATCTGATCGCGAGATATAGCAGTTTGGAAATAAGAAACGCTTGAGAAACTCAAAATTTTCGCAGTTCTGATTCTCGAAATGAATAACTAGAACGGCCTAGTGGAAAAGTAGGCATACCGATGTAATCGAGCGAGTCTCTACTTTCAGATGCAACAGAAATTTTGCGGATTGGTCATTTCGTTCGCGAGATGTGGCAGATTGGAAGTAAGAAACGCTTGAGAAACTCAAAATTTTCGCAGTTCTGATGCCCGAAGCGAATAACTGGAACGGCCTAAGGGAAAACTACACCTACCGTTGTATTCGGGCGAGTTTCTACTTTCAGATGCAACAGAAATTTTGCGGATTGGTGAATCCGTTCGCGAGATATGGCAGTTTGGAGGTAAGAAACGCTAGAGAAACTCAAAATTTTCACAGTTCTGATGCTCGAAACGAAGAACTAGAACCTACTAGGGGAAAGTGCGAATACCGTTGTAATCGGGCGAGTTTCTACTTTCAGATGCCACAGAAATTTTGCGGATTGATAAATCTGTTCGCGAGATATGGCAGTTTGGAGATAAGAAACGCTTGAGAAACTCAAAATTTTCGCAGTTCTGATGCTCGAAACGAGTAACTACAACGGCCTAGGGTAAAAGTACGGATACCGTTGTAATCGGGCGAGTTTCTACTTTCAGATGCAACAGAAATTTTGCGGATTGGTCAATCCGTTCGCGAGATATGGCAGTTTGGAGGTAAGAAACGCTTGAGATACTCAAAATTTTCGCAGTTCTGATGCTCGAAACGAATAACTAGAACGGTCTAGTGGAAAAGTACGCATACAGTTGTAATCGGGCGAGTTTCTACTTTCAGATGCAACAGAAATTTTGCGGATTGGTCAATTCGTTCGCGAGATGTGGCAGTTTGGAGGTAAGAAACGCTTGAGAAACTCAAAATTTTCGCAGTTCTGATGCTCGAAACGAATAACTATAACGGACTAGGGGAAAAGTACGCATACAGTTGTAATCGGGCGAGTTTCTACTTTCAGATGCAACAGAAATTTTGCGGATTGGTCAATCCATTCGCGAGATATGGCAGTTTGGAGGTAAGAAACGCTTGAGAAACTCAAAATTTTCGCAGTTCTGATGCTCGAAACGAACAACTAGAACGGCCTAGGGGAAAAGTACGCATAGTGTTGTAATCGGGCGAGTTTCTACTTTCAGATGCAACAGAAATTTTGCGGATTGGTCAATTCGTTCGCGAGATATGGCAGTTTGGAGGTAAGAAACGCTTGAGAAACTAAAAATTTTCGCAGTTCTGATGCTCGAAACGAATAACTATAACGGACTAGGGGAAAAGTACGCATACAGTTGTAATCGGGCGAGTTTCTACTTTCAGATGCAACAGAAATTTTGCGGATTGGTCAATCCGTTCGCGAGATATGGCAGTTTGGAGATAAGAAACGCTTGAGAAACTCCAAATTTTCGCAGTTCTGATGCTCGAAACGAATAACTATAACGGACTAGGGGAAAAGTACGCATACAGTTGTAATCGGGCGAGTTTCTACCTTCAGATGCAACAGAAATTTTGGGGATTGGTCAATCCGTTCGCGAGATATGGCAGTTTGGAGGTATGAAACGCTTGGGAAACTACAAATTTTCGCAGTTCTGATGCTCGACAAGCATAACTAGAACGGCCTAGGGGAAAAGTACGCATACCGTTGTAATCGGGCGAGTTTCTACTTTCAGATGCAACAGAAATTTTGCGGATTGGTCAATCCGTTCGCGAGATATGGCAGTTTGGAGGTAAGAAACGCTTGAGAAACTAAAAATTTTCGCAGTTCTGATGCTCGAAACGAATAACTATAACGGACTAGGGGAAAAGTACGCATACAGTTGTAATCGGGCGAGTTTCTACTTTCAGATGCCACAGAAATTTTGCGGATTGATAAATCTGTTCGCGAGATATGGCAGTTTGGAGATAAGAAACGCTTGAGAAACTCAAAATTTTCGCAGTTCTGATGCTCGAAACGAGTAACTACAACGGCCTAGGGTAAAAGTACGGATACCGTTGTAATCGGGCGAGTTTCTACTTTCAGATGCAACAGAAATTTTGCGGATTGGTCAATCCGTTCGCGAGATATGGCAGTTTGGAGGTAAGAAACGCTTGAGATACTCAAAATTTTCGCAGTTCTGATGCTCGAAACGAATAACTAGAACGGTCTAGTGGAAAAGTACGCATACAGTTGTAATCGGGCGAGTTTCTACTTTCAGATGCAACAGAAATTTTGCGGATTGGTCAATTCGTTCGCGAGATGTGGCAGTTTGGAGGTAAGAAACGCTTGAGAAACTCAAAATTTTCGCAGTTCTGATGCTCGAAACGAATAACTATAACGGACTAGGGGAAAAGTACGCATACAGTTGTAATCGGGCGAGTTTCTACTTTCAGATGCAACAGAAATTTTGCGGATTGGTCAATCCATTCGCGAGATATGGCAGTTTGGAGGTAAGAAACGCTTGAGAAACTCAAAATTTTCGCAGTTCTGATGCTCGAAACGAACAACTAGAACGGCCTAGGGGAAAAGTACGCATAGTGTTGTAATCGGGCGAGTTTCTACTTTCAGATGCAACAGAAATTTTGCGGATTGGTCAATTCGTTCGCGAGATATGGCAGTTTGGAGGTAAGAAACGCTTGAGAAACTAAAAATTTTCGCAGTTCTGATGCTCGAAACGAATAACTATAACGGACTAGGGGAAAAGTACGCATACAGTTGTAATCGGGCGAGTTTCTACTTTCAGATGCAACAGAAATTTTGCGGATTGGTCAATCCGTTCGCGAGATATGGCAGTTTGGAGATAAGAAACGCTTGAGAAACTCCAAATTTTCGCAGTTCTGATGCTCGAAACGAATAACTATAACGGACTAGGGGAAAAGTACGCATACAGTTGTAATCGGGCGAGTTTCTACCTTCAGATGCAACAGAAATTTTGGGGATTGGTCAATCCGTTCGCGAGATATGGCAGTTTGGAGGTATGAAACGCTTGGGAAACTACAAATTTTCGCAGTTCTGATGCTCGACAAGCATAACTAGAACGGCCTAGGGGAAAAGTACGCATACCGTTGTAATCGGGCGAGTTTCTACTTTCAGATGCAACAGAAATTTTGCGGATTGGTCAATTCGTTCGCGAGATATGGCAGTTTGGAGGTAAGAAACGCTTGAGAAACTAAAAATTTTCGCAGTTCTGATGCTCGAAACGAATAACTAGAACTGGTCTAGGGGAAAAGTACGCATACAGTTGTAATCGGGCGAGTTTCTACCTTCAGATGCAACAGAAATCTTGCGGATTGGTCAATCCGTTCGCGAGATATGGCAGTTTGGAGGTAAGAAACGCTTGAGAAACTCCAAATTTTCGCAGTTCTGATGCTCGGCAAGCATAACTAGAACGGCCTAGGGGAAAAGTACGCATACCGTTGTAATCGGGCGAGTTTCTACTTTCAGATGCAACAGAAATTTTGCGGATTGGTCAATCCGTTCGCGAGATATGGCAGTTTGGAGGTAAGAAACGCTTGAGAAACTCAAAATTTTCGCAGTTCTGATGCTCGAAACGAACAACTAGAACGGCCTAGGGGAAAAGTACGCATAGTGTTGTAATCGGGCGAGTTTCTACTTTCAGATGCAACAGAAATTTTGCGGATTGGTCAATCCGTTCGCGAGATATGGCAGTTTGGAGGTAAGAAACGCTTGAGAAACTCAAAATTTTCACAGTTCTGATGCTCGAAACGAATATCCAGAACGGCCTAGGGGAAAAGTACGCATACAGTTGTAATCGGGCGAGTTTCTACCTTCAGATGCAACCGAAATTTTGGGGATTGGTCAATCCGTTCGCGAGATATGGCAGTTTGGAGGTATGAAACGCTTGAGAAACTCCAAACTTTCGCAGTTCTGATGCTCGACAAGCATAACTAGAACGGCCTAGGGGAAAAGTACGCATACCGTTGTAATCGGGCGAGTTTCTACTTTCAGATGCAACAGAAATTTTGCGGATTGGTCAATTCGTTCGCGAGATATGGCAGTTTGGAGGTAAGAAACGCTTGAGAAACTAAAAATTTTCGCAGTTCTGATGCTCGAAACGAATAACTATAACGGACTAGGGGAAAAGTACGCATACAGTTGTAATCGGGCGAGTTTCTACTTTCAGATGCAACAGAAATTTTGCGGATTGGTCAATCCGTTCGCGAGATATGGCAGTTTGGAGGTAAGAAACGCTTGAGAAACTCAAAATTTTCGCAGTTCTGATGCTCGAAACGAACAACTAGAACGGCCTAGGGGAAAAGTACGCATAGTGTTGTAATCGGGCGAGTTTCTACTTTCAGATGCAACAGAAATTTTGCGGATTGGTCAATCCGTTCGCGAGATATGGCAGTTTGGAGGTAAGAA
Source organism: Ptiloglossa arizonensis (assembly GCF_051014685.1). NCBI lineage: Eukaryota > Metazoa > Arthropoda > Insecta > Hymenoptera > Colletidae > Ptiloglossa > Ptiloglossa arizonensis. Next base: position 3,293,480 of record NW_027478386.1, read on the forward strand.
ACGCTTGAGAAACTCAAAATTTTCACAGTTCTGATGCGCGAAACGAATAACCAGAACGGCCTAGGGGAAAAGTACGCATACCGTTGTAATCGGGCGAGTTTCTACTTTCAGATGCAACAGAAATTTTGCGGATTGGTCAATCCGTTCGCGAGATATGGCAGTTTGGAGGTAAGAAACGCTTGAGAAACTCAAAATTTTCGCAGTTCTGATGCTCGAAACGAATAACTAGAACTGGTCTAGGGGAAAAGTACGCATACAGTTGTAATCGGGCGAGTTTCTACCTTCAGATGCAACAGAAATTTTGCGGATTGGTCAATCCGTTCGCGAGATATGGCAGTTTGGAGGTAAGAAACGCTTGAGAAGCTCCAAATTTTCGCAGTTCTGATGCTCGGCAAGCATAACTAGAACGGCCTAGGGGAAAAGTACGCATACCGTTGTAATCGGGCGAGTTTCTACTTTCAGATGCAACAGAAATTTTGCGGATTGGTCAATCCGTTCGCGAGATATGGCAGTTTGGAGGTAAGAAACGCTTGAGAAACTCAAAATTTTCGCAGTTCTGATGCTCGAAACGAATAACTAGAACGGTCTAGTGGAAAAGTACGCATACAGTTGTAATCGGGCGAGTTTCTACCTTCAGATGCAACAGAAATTTTGCGGATTGGTCAATCCGTTCGCGAGATATGGCAGTTTGGAGGTAAGAAACGCTTGAGAAACTCCAAATTTTCGCAGTTCTGATGCTCGACAAGCATAACTAGAACGGCCTAGGGGAAAAGTACGCATACCGTTGTAATCGGGCGAGTTTCTACATTCAGATGCAACAGAAATTTTGCGGATTGGTCAATTCGTTCGCGAGATATGGCAGTTTGGAGGTAAGAAACGCTTGAGAAACTCAAAATTTTCGCAGTTCTGATGCTCGAAACGAATAACTATAACGGACTAGGGGAGAAGTACGCATACAGTTGTAATCGGGCGAGTTTCTACTTTCAGATGCAACAGAAATTTTGCGGATTAGTCAATCCGTTCGCGAGATATGGCAGTTTGGAGGTAAGAAACGCTTGAGAAACTCAAAATTTTCGCAGTTCTGATGCTCGAAACGAACAACTAGACCGGCCTAGGGGAAAAGTACGCATAGTGTTGTAATCGGGCGAGTTTCTACTTTCAGATGCAACAGAAATTTTGCGGATTGGTCAATCCGTTCGCGAGATATGGCAGTTTGGAGGTAAGAAACGCTTGAGAAACTCAAAATTTTCACAGTTCTGATGCTCGAAACGAATATCCAGAACGGCCTAGGGGAAAAGTACGCATACAGTTGTAATCGGGCGAGTTTCTACCTTCAGATGCAACAGAAATTTTGGGGATTGGTCAATCCGTTCGCGAGATATGGCAGTTTGGAGGTATGAAACGCTTGAGAAACTCCAAATTTTCGCAGTTCTGATGCTCGACAAGCATAACTAGAACGGCCTAGGGGAAAAGTACGCATACCGTTGTAATCGGGCGAGTTTCTACTTTCAGATGCAACAGAAATTATGCGGATTGGTCAATTCGTTCGCGAGATATGGCAGTTTGGAGGTAAGAAACGCTTGAGAAACTAAAAATTTTCGCAGTTCTGATGCTCGAAACGAATAACTATAACGGACTAGGGGAAAAGTACGCATACAGTTGTAATCGGGCGAGTTTCTACTTTCAGATGCAACAGAAATTTTGGGGATTGGTCAATCCGTTCGCGAGATATGGCAGTTTGGAGGAAAGAAACGCTTGAGAAACTCAAAATTTTCGCAGTTCTGATGCTCGAAACGAACAACTAGAACGGCCTAGGGGAAAAGTACGCATAGTGTTGTAATCGGGCGAGTTTCTACTTTCAGATGCAACAGAAATTTTGCGGATTGGTCAATCCGTTCGCGAGATATGGCAGTTTGGAGGTAAGAAACGCTTGAGAAACTCAAAATTTTCACAGTTCTGATGCTCGAAACGAATATCCAGAACGGCCTAGGGGAAAAGTACGCATACAGTTGTAATCGGGCGAGTTTCTACCTTCAGATGCAACCGAAATTTTGGGGATTGGTCAATCCGTTCGCGAGATATGGCAGTTTGGATGTATGAAACGCTTGAGAAACTCCAAACTTTCGCAGTTCTGATGCTCGACAAGCATAACTAGAACGGCCTAGGGGAAAAGTACGCATACCGTTGTAATCGGGCGAGTTTCTACTTTCAGATGCAACAGAAATTTTGCGGATTGGTCAATTCGTTCGCGAGATATGGCAGTTTGGAGGTAAGAAACGCTTGAGAAACTAAAAATTTTCGCAGTTCTGATGCTCGAAACGAATAACTATAACGGACTAGGGGAAAAGTACGCATACAGTTGTAATCGGGCGAGTTTCTACTTTCAGAAGCAACAGAAATTTTGCGGATTGGTCAATCCGTTCGCGAGATATGGCAGTTTGGAGGTAAGAAACGCTTGAGAAACTCAAAATTTTCACAGTTCTGATGCGCGAAACGAATAACCAGAACGGCCTAGGGGAAAAGTACGCATACCGTTGTAATCGGGCGAGTTTCTACTTTCAGATGCAACAGAAATTTTGCGGATTGGTCAATCCGTTCGCGAGATATGGCAGTTTGGAGGTAAGAAACGCTTGAGAAACTCAAAATTTTCGCAGTTCTGATGCTCGAAACGAATAACTAGAACTGGTCTAGGGGAAAAGTACGCATACAGTTGTAATCGGGCGAGTTTCTACCTTCAGATGCAACAGAAATTTTGCGGATTGGTCAATCCGTTCGCGAGATATGGCAGTTTGGAGGTAAGAAACGCTTGAGAAGCTCCAAATTTTCGCAGTTCTGATGCTCGGCAAGCATAACTAGAACGGCCTAGGGGAGAAGTACGCATACCGTTGTAATCGGGCGAGTTTCTACTTTCAGATGCAACAGAAATTTTGCGGATTGGTCAATCCGTTCGCGAGATATGGCAGTTTGGAGGTAAGAAACGCTTGAGAAACTCAAAATTCTCGCAGTTCTGATGCTCGAAACGAACAACTAGAACGGCCTAGGGGAAAAGTACGCATAGTGTTGTAATCGGGCGAGTTTCTACTTTCAGATGCAACAGAAATTTTGCGGATTGGTCAATCCGTTCGCGAGATATGGCAGTTTGGAGGTAAGAAACGCTTGAGAAACTCAAAATTTTCACAGTTCTGATGCTCGAAACGAATATCCAGAACGGCCTAGGGGAAAAGTACGCATACAGTTGTAATCGGGCGAGTTTCTACCTTCAGATGCAACAGAAATTTTGCGGATTGGTCAATCCGTTCGCGAGATATGGCAGTTTGGAGGTAAGAAACGCTTGAGAAACTCCAAATGTTCGCAGTTCTGATGCTCGACAAGCATAACTAGAACGGCCTAGGGGAAAAGTACGCATACCGTTGTAATCGGGCGAGTTTCTACTTTCAGATGCAATAGAAATTTTGCGGATTGGTCAATTCGTTCGCGAGATATGGCAGTTTGGAGGTAAGAAACGCTTAAGAAACTAAAAATTTTCGCAGTTCTGATGCTCGAAACGAATAACTATAACGGACTAGGGGAAAAGTACGCATACAGTTGTAATCGGGCGAGTTTCTACTTTCAGATGCAACAGAAATTTTGCGGATTGGTCAATCCGTTCGCGAGATATGGCAGTTTGGAGGTAAGAAACGCTTGAGAAACTCAAAATTCTCGCAGTTCTGATGCTCGAAACGAACAACTAGAACGGCCTAGGGGAAAAGTACGCATAGTGTTGTAATCGGGCGAGTTTCTACTTTCAGATGCAACAGAAATTTTGCGGATTGGTCAATCCGTTCGCGAGATATGGCAGTTTGGAGGTAAGAAACGCTTGAGAAACTCAAAATTTTCACAGTTCTGATGCTTGAAACGAATAACCAGAACGGCCTAGGGGAAAAGTACGCATACAGTTGTAATCGGGCGAGTTTCTAGTTTCAGATGCAACAGAAATTTTGCGGATTGGTCAATCCGTTCGCGAGATATGGCAGTTTGGAGGTAAGAAACGCTTGAGAAACTCAAAATTTTCGCAGTTCTGATGCTCGAAACGAATAACTAGAACGGTCTAGGGGAAAAGTACGCATACAGTTGTAATCGGGCGAGTTTCTACCTTCAGATGCAACAGAAATTTTGCGGATTGGTCAATCCGTTCGCGAGATATGGCAGTTTGGAGGTAAGAAACGCTTGAGAAACTCAAAATTTTCGCAGTTCTGATGCTCGAAACGAACAACTAGAACGGCCTAGGGGAAAAGTACGCATAGTGTTGTAATCGGGCGAGTTTCTACTTTCAGATGCAACAGAAATTTTGCGGATTGGTCAATCCGTTCGCGAGATATGGCAGTTTGGAGGTAAGAAACGCTTGAGAAACTCAAAATTTTCACAGTTCTGATGCTCGAAACGAATAACCAGAACGGCCTAGGGGAAAAGTACGCATACCGTTGTAATCGGGCGAGTTTCTACTTTCAGATGCAACAGAAATTTTGCGGATTGGTCAATCCGTTCGCGAGATATGGCAGTTTGGAGGTAAGAAACGCTTGAGAAACTCAAAATTTTCGCAGTTCTGATGCTCGAAACGAATAACTAGAACTGGTCTAGGGGAAAAGTACGCATACAGTTGTAATCGGGCGAGTTTCTACCTTCAGATGCAACAGAAATTTTGCGGATTGGTCAATCCGTTCGCGAGATATGGCAGTTTGGAGGTAAGAAACGCTTGAGAAACTCCAAATGTTCGCAGTTCTGATGCTCGACAAGCATAACTAGAACGGCCTAGGGGAAAGTACGCATACCGTTGTAATCGGGCGAGTTTCTACTTTCAGATGCAACAGAAATTTTGCGGATTGGTCAATTCGTTCGCGAGATATGGCAGTTTGGAGGTAAGAAACGCTTGAGAAACTAAAAATTTTCGCAGTTCTGATGCTCGAAACGAATAACTATAACGGACTAGGGGAAAAGTACGCATACAGTTGTAATCGGGCGAGTTTCTACTTTCAGATGCAACAGAAATTTTGCGGATTGGTCAATCCGTTCGCGAGATATGGCAGTTTGGAGGTAAGAAACGCTTGAGAAACTCAAAATTCTCGCAGTTCTGATGCTCGAAACGAACAACTAGAACGGCCTAGGGGAAAAGTACGCATAGTGTTGTAATCGGGCGAGTTTCTACTTTCAGATGCAACAGAAATTTTGCGGATTGGTCAATCCGTTCGCGAGATATGGCAGTTTGGAGGTAAGAAACGCTTGAGAAACTCAAAATTTTCACAGTTCTGATGCTTGAAACGAATAACCAGAACGGCCTAGGGGAAAAGTACGCATACAGTTGTAATCGGGCGAGTTTCTACTTTCAGATGCAACAGAAATTTTGCGGATTGGTCAATCCGTTCGCTAGATATGGCAGTTTGGAGGTAAGAAACGCTTGAGAAACTCAAAATTTTCGCAGTTCTGATGCTCGAAACGAATAACTAGAACGGTCTAGGGGAAAAGTACGCATACAGTTGTAATCGGGCGAGTTTCTACCTTCAGATGCAACAGAAATTTTGCGGATTGGTCAATCCGTTCGCGAGATATGGCAGTTTGGAGGTAAGAAACGCTTGAGGAACTCAAAATTTTCGCAGTTCTGATGCTCGAAACGAATAACTAGAACGGCCTAGGGGAAAAGTGCGCATACCGTTGCAATCGGGCGTGTTTCTACTTTCAGATGCAACAGAAATTTTGCGGATCGGTCAATCCGTTCGCGAGATATGGCAGCTTGGATGTAAGAAACGCTTGAGAAACTCAAAATTTTCGCAGTTCTGATGCTCGTAACGAATAACTGGGACGGCCTAGGGGAAAACTACACATAACGTTGTAATCGGGCGAGTCTCTACTTTCAGATGCAACAGAAATTTTGCGGATTGGTCAATCCGTTCGCGAGATATGGCAGTTTGGAGGTAAGAAACGTTTGAGAAACTCAAAATTTTCGCAGTTCTGATGCTCGAAACGAATAACTAGAACAGCCTAGGGGAAAAGTGCGCATACCGTTGTAATCGGGCGAGTTTCTACTTTTTGGTGCAACAGAAATTTTGCGGATTGATCAATCTGATCGCGAGATATAGCAGTTTGGAAATAAGAAACGCTTGAGAAACTCAAAATTTTCGCAGTTCTGATGCTCGAAACGAGTAACTACAACGGCCTAGGGGAAAAGTACGGATACCGTTGTAATCGGGCGAGTTTCTACCTTCAGATGCAACAGAAATTTTGCGGATTGGTCAATCCGTTCGCGAGATATGGCAGTTTGGAGGTAAGAAACGCTTGAGAAACTCCAAATTTTCGCAGTTCTGATGCTCGACAAGCATAACTAGAACGGCCTAGGGGAAAAGTACGCATACCGTTGTAATCGGGCGAGTTTCTACTTTCAGATGCAACAGAAATTTTGCGGATTGGTCAATTCGTTCGCGAGATATGGCAGTTTGGAGGTAAGAAACGCTTGAGAAACTAAAAATTTTCGCAGTTCTGATGCTCGAAACGAATAACTATAACGGACTAGGGGAAGAGTACGCATACAGTTGTAATCGGGCGAGTTTCTACTTTCAGATGCAACAGAAATTTTGCGGATTGGTCAATCCGTTCGCGAGATATGGCAGTTTGGAGGTAAGAAACGCTTGAGAAACTCAAAATTCTCGCAGTTCTGATGCTCGAAACGAACAACTAGAACGGCCTAGGGGAAAAGTACGCATAGTGTTGTAATCGGGCGAGTTTCTACTTTCAGATGCAACAGAAATTTTGCGGATTGGTCAATCCGTTCGCGAGATATGGCAGTTTGGAGGTAAGAAACGCTTGAGAAACTCAAAATTTTCACAGTTCTGATGCTCGAAACGAATATCCAGAACGGCCTAGGGGAAAAGTACGCATACAGTTGTAATCGGGCGAGTTTCTACCTTCAGATGCAACAGAAATTTTGCGGATTGGTCAATCCGTTCGCGAGATATGGCAGTTTGGAGGTAAGAAACGCTTGAGAAACTCCAAATGTTCGCAGTTCTGATGCTCGACAAGCATAACTAGAACGGCCTAGGGGAAAAGTACGCATACCGTTGTAATCGGGCGAGTTTCTACTTTCAGATGCAACAGAAATTTTGCGGATTGGTCAATCCGTTCGCGAGATATGGCAGTTTGGAGGTAAGAAACGCTTGAGAAACTCAAAATTTTCGCAGTTCTGATGCTCGAAACGAATAACTAGAACTGGTCTAGGGGAAAAGTACGCATACAGTTGTAATCGGGCGAGTTTCTACCTTCAGATGCAACAGAAATTTTGCGGATTGGTCAATCCGTTCGCGAGATATGGCAGTTTGGAGGTAAGAAACGCTTGAGAAACTCCAAATGTTCGCAGTTCTGATGCTCGACAAGCATAACTAGAACGGCCTAGGGGAAAGTACGCATACCGTTGTAATCGGGCGAGTTTCTACTTTCAGATGCAACAGAAATTTTGCGGATTGGTCAATTCGTTCGCGAGATATGGCAGTTTGGAGGTAAGAAACGCTTGAGAAACTAAAAATTTTCGCAGTTCTGATGCTCGAAACGAATAACTATAACGGACTAGGGGAAAAGTACGCATACAGTTGTAATCGGGCGAGTTTCTACTTTCAGATGCAACAGAAATTTTGCGGATTGGTCAATCCGTTCGCGAGATATGGCAGTTTGGAGGTAAGAAACGCTTGAGAAACTCAAAATTCTCGCAGTTCTGATGCTCGAAACGAACAACTAGAACGGCCTAGGGGAAAAGTACGCATAGTGTTGTAATCGGGCGAGTTTCTACTTTCAGATGCAACAGAAATTTTGCGGATTGGTCAATCCGTTCGCGAGATATGGCAGTTTGGAGGTAAGAAACGCTTGAGAAACTCAAAATTTTCGCAGTTCTGATGCTCGAAACGAATAACTAGAACGGTCTAGGGGAAAAGTACGCATACAGTTGTAATCGGGCGAGTTTCTACCTTCAGATGCAACAGAAATTTTGCGGATTGGTCAATCCGTTCGCGAGATATGGCAGTTTGGAGGTAAGATACGCTTGAGGAACTCAAAATTTTCGCAGTTCTGATGCTCGAAACGAATAACTAGAACGGCCTAGGGGAAAAGTGCGCATACCGTTGCAATCGGGCGTGTTTCTACTTTCAGATGCAACAGAAATTTTGCGGATCGGTCAATCCGTTCGCGAGATATGGCAGCTTGGATGTAAGAAACGCTTGAGAAACTCAAAATTTTCGCAGTTCTGATGCTCGTAACGAATAACTGGGACGGCCTAGGGGAAAACTACACATAACGTTGTAATCGGGCGAGTCTCTACTTTCAGATGCAACAGAAATTTTGCGGATTGGTCAATCCGTTCGCGAGATATGGCAGTTTGGAGGTAAGAAACGTTTGAGAAACTCAAAATTTTCGCAGTTCTGATGCTCGAAACGAATAACTAGAACAGCCTAGGGGAAAAGTGCGCATACCGTTGTAATCGGGCGAGTTTCTACTTTTTGGTGCAACAGAAATTTTGCGGATTGATCAATCTGATCGCGAGATATAGCAGTTTGGAAATAAGAAACGCTTGAGAAACTCAAAATTTTCGCAGTTCTGATGCTCGAAACGAGTAACTACAACGGCCTAGGGGAAAAGTACGCATACCGTTGTAATCGGGCGAGTTTCTACTTTCAGATGCAACAGAAATTTTGCGGATTGGTCAATTCGTTCGCGAGATATGGCAGTTTGGAGGTAAGAAACGCTTGAGAAACTCAAAATTTTCGCAGTTCTGATGCTCGAAACGAATAACTATAACGGACTAGGGGAAAAGTACGCATACAGTTGTAATCGGGCGAGTTTCTACTTTCAGATGCAACAGAAATTTTGCGGATTGGTCAATTCGTTCGCGAGATATGGCAGTTTGGAGGTAAGAAACGCTTGAGAAACTCAAAATTTTCGCAGTTCTGATGCTCGAAACGAATAACTATAACGGACTAGGGGAAAAGTACGCATACAGTTGTAATCGGGCGAGTTTCTACTTTCAGATGCAACAGAAATTTTGCGGATTGTTCAATCCGTTCGCGAGATATGGCAGTTTGGAGGTAAGAAACGCTTGAGAAACTCAAAATTTTCGCAGTTCTGATGCTCGAAACGAACAACTAGAACGGCCTAGGGGAAAAGTACGCATAGTGTTGTAATCGGGCAAGTTTCTACTTTCAGATGCAACAGAAATTTTGCGGATTGGTCACTCCGTTCGCGAGATATGGCAGTTTGGAGGTAAGAAACGCTTGAGAAACTCAAAATTTTCACAGTTCTGATGCTCGAAACGAATATCCAGAACGGCGTAGGGGAAAAGTACGCATACAGTTGTAATCGGGCGAGTTTCTACCTTCAGATGCAACAGAAATTTTGGGGATTGGTCAATCCGTTCGCGAGATATGGCAGTTTGGAGGTATGAAACGCTTGAGAAACTCCAAATTTTCGCAGTTCTGATGCTCGACAAGCATAACTAGAACGGCCTAGGGGAAAAGTACGCATACCGTTGTAATCGGGCGAGTTTCTACTTTCAGATGCAACAGAAATTTTGCGGATTGGTCAATCCGTTCGCGAGATATGGCAGTTTGGAGGTAAGAAACGCTTGAGAAACTCAAAATTTTCGCAGTTCTGATGCTCGAAACGAATAACTAGAACTGGTCTAGGGGAAAAGTACGCATACAGTTGTAATCGGGCGAGTTTCTACCTTCAGATGCAACAGAAATTTTGCGGATTGGTCAATCCGTTCGCGAGATATGGCAGTTTGGAGGTAAGAAACGCTTGAGAAACTCCAAATGTTCGCAGTTCTGATGCTCGACAAGCATAACTAGAACGGCCTAGGGGAAAGTACGCATACCGTTGTAATCGGGCGAGTTTCTACTTTCAGATGCAACAGAAATTTTGCGGATTGGTCAATTCGTTCGCGAGATATGGCAGTTTGGAGGTAAGAAACGCTTGAGAAACTAAAAATTTTCGCAGTTCTGATGCTCGAAACGAATAACTATAACGGACTAGGGGAAAAGTACGCATACAGTTGTAATCGGGCGAGTTTCTACTTTCAGATGCAACAGAAATTTTGCGGATTGGTCAATCCGTTCGCGAGATATGGCAGTTTGGAGGTAAGAAACGCTTGAGAAACTCAAAATTCTCGCAGTTCTGATGCTCGAAACGAACAACAAGAACGGCCTAGGGGAAAAGTACGCATAGTGTTGTAATCGGGCGAGTTTCTACTTTCAGATGCAACAGAAATTTTGCGGATTGGTCAATCCGTTCGCGAGATATGGCAGTTTGGAGGTAAGAAACGCTTGAGAAACTCAAAATTTTCACAGTTCTGATGCTTGAAACGAATAACCAGAACGGCCTAGGGGAAAAGTACGCATACAGTTGTAATCGGGCGAGTTTCTACTTTCAGATGCAACAGAAATTTTGCGGATTGGTCAATCCGTTCGCTAGATATGGCAGTTTGGAGGTAAGAAACGCTTGAGAAACTCAAAATTTTCGCAGTTCTGATGCTCGAAACGAATAACTAGAACGGTCTAGGGGAAAAGTACGCATACAGTTGTAATCGGGCGAGTTTCTACCTTCAGATGCAACAGAAATTTTGCGGATTGGTCAATCCGTTCGCGAGATATGGCAGTTTGGAGGTAAGAAACGCTTGAGGAACTCAAAATTTTCGCAGTTCTGATGCTCGAAACGAATAACTAGAACGGCCTAGGGGAAAAGTGCGCATACCGTTGCAATCGGGCGTGTTTCTACTTTCAGATGCAACAGAAATTTTGCGGATCGGTCAATCCGTTCGCGAGATATGGCAGCTTGGATGTAAGAAACGCTTGAGAAACTCAAAATTTTCGCAGTTCTGATGCTCGTAACGAATAACTGGGACGGCCTAGGGGAAAACTACACATAACGTTGTAATCGGGCGAGTCTCTACTTTCAGATGCAACAGAAATTTTGCGGATTGGTCAATCCGTTCGCGAGATATGGCAGTTTGGAGGTAAGAAACGTTTGAGAAACTCAAAATTTTCGCAGTTCTGATGCTCGAAACGAATAACTAGAACAGCCTAGGGGAAAAGTGCGCATACCGTTGTAATCGGGCGAGTTTCTACTTTTGGTGCAACAGAAATTTTGCGGATTGATCAATCTGATCGCGAGATATAGCAGTTTGGAAATAAGAAACGCTTGAGAAACTCAAAATTTTCGCAGTTCTGATGCTCGAAACGAGTAACTACAACGGCCTAGGGGAAAAGTACGGATACCGTTGTAATCGGGCGAGTTTCTACCTTCAGATGCAACAGAAATTTTGCGGATTGGTCAATCCGTTCGCGAGATATGGCAGTTTGGAGGTAAGAAACGCTTGAGAAACTCAAAATTTTCGCAGTTCTGATGCTCGAAACGAACAACTAGAACGGCCTAGGGGAAAAGTACGCATAGTGTTGTAATCGGGCGAGTTTCTACTTTTAGATGCAACAGAAATTTTGCGGATCGGTCAATCCGTTCGCGAGATATGGCAGTTTGGAGGTAAGAAACGCTTGAGAAACTCAAAATTTTCACAGTTCTGATGCTTGAAACGAATAACCAGAACGGCCTAGGGGAAAAGTACGCATACCGTTGTAATCGGGCGAGTTTCTACTTTCAGATGCAACAGAAATTTTGCGGATTGGTCAATCCGTTCGCGAGATATGGCAGTTTGGAGGTAAGAAACGCTTGAGAAACTCAAAATTTTCGCAGTTCTGATGCTCGAAACGAATAACTAGAACGGTCTAGGGGAAAAGTACGCATACAGTTGTAATCGGGCGAGTTTCTACCTTCAGATGCAACAGAAATTTTGCGGATTGGTCAATCCGTTCGCGAGATATGGCAGTTTGGAGGTAAGAAACGCTTGAGAAACTCCAAATTTTCGCAGTTCTGATGCTCGACAAGCATAACTAGAACGGCCTAGGGGAGTAGTACGCATACCGTTGTAATCGGGCGAGTTTCTACTTTCAGATGCAACAGAAATTTTGCGGATTGGTCAATTCGTTCGCGAGATATGGCAGTTTGGAGGTAAGAAACGCTTGAGAAACTAAAAATTTTCGCAGTTCTGATGCTCGAAACGAATAACTATAACGGACTAGGGGAAAAGTACGCATACAGTTGTAATCGGGCGAGTTTCTACTTTCAGATGCAACAGAAATTTTGCGGATTGGTCAATCCGTTCGCGAGATATGGCAGTTTGGAGGTAAGAAACGCTTGAGAAACTCAAAATTTTCGCAGTTCTGATGCTCGAAACGAACAACTAGAACGGCCTAGGGGAAAAGTACGCATAGTGTTGTAATCGGGCGAGTTTCTACTTTCAGATGCAACAGAAATTTTGCGGATTGGTCAATCCGTTCGCGAGATATGGCAGTTTGGAGGTAAGAAACGCTTGAGAAACTCAAAATTTTCACAGTTCTGATGCTCGAAACGAATAACCAGAACGGCCTAGGGGAAAGGTACGCATACCGTTGTAATCGGGCGAGTTTCTACTTTCAGATGCAACAGAAATTTTGCGGATTGGTCAATCCGTTCGCGAGATATGGCAGTTTGGAGGTAAGAAACGCTTGAGAAACTCAAAATTTTCGCAGTTCTGATGCTCGAAACGAATAACTAGAACGGTCTAGGGGAAAAGTACGCATACAGTTGTAATCGGGCGAGTTTCTACCTTCAGATGCAACAGAAATTTTGCGGATTGGTCAATCCGTTCGCGAGATATGGCAGTTTGGAGGTAAGAAACGCTTGAGAAATTCAAAATTTTCGCCGTTCTGATGCTCGAAACGAATTACTAGGGCGGCCTAGGGGAAAAGTACGCATACCGTTGTAATCGGGCGAGTTTCTGCTTTCAGATGCATCAGAAATTTTGCGGATTGGTCTATCCGTTCGCGAGATGTGGCAGTTTGTAGGTAAGAAACGCTTGAGAAACTCAAAATTTTCGCAGTTCTGATGCTCGAACCGAATAACTAGAACGGCCTAGGGGAAAAGTACGCATACCGTTGTAATCGGGCGAGTTTCTACCTTCAGATGCAACAGAAATTTTGCGGATTGGTCAATCCGTTCGCGAGATATGGCAGTTTGGAAGTAAGAAACGCTTGAGATACTCAAAATTTTCGCAGTTCTGACGCTCGAAACGAATAACAAGAACGGCCTAGGGGAAAAGTACGCATACCGTTGTAATCGGGCGAGTTTCTACTTTCAGATGCAACCGAAATTTTGCGGATTGGTCAATCCGTTCGCGAGATATGGCAGTTTGGAGGTAAGAAACGCTTGAGAAACTCCAAATTTTCGCAGTTCTGATGCTCGACAAGCATAACTAGAACGGCCTAGGGGAATAGTACGCATACCGTTGTAATCGGGCGAGTTTCTACTTTCAGATGCAACAGAAATTTTGCGGATTGGTCAATTCGTTCGCGAGATATGGCAGTTTGGAGGTAAGAAACGCTTGAGAAACTAAAAATTTTCGCAGTTCTGATGCTCGAAACGAATAACTATAACGGACTAGGGGAAAAGTACGCATACAGTTGTAATCGGGCGAGTTTCTACTTTCAGATGCAACAGAAATTTTGCGGATTGGTCAATCCGTTCGCGAGATATGGCAGTTTGGAGGTAAGAAACGCTTGAGAAACTCAAAATTTTCGCAGTTCTGATGCTCGAAACGAACAACTAGAACGGCCTAGGGGAAAAGTACGCATAGTGTTGTAATCGGGCGAGTTTCTACTTTCAGATGCAACAGAAATTTTGCGGATTGGTCAATCCGTTCGCGAGATATGGCAGTTTGGAGGTAAGAAACGCTTGAGAAACTCAAAATTTTCACAGTTCTGATGCTCGAAACGAATAACCAGAACGGCCTAGGGGAAAAGTACGCATACCGTTGTAATCGGGCGAGTTTCTACTTTCAGATGCAACAGAAATTTTGCGGATTGGTCAATCCGTTCGCGAGATATGGCAGTTTGGAGGTAAGAAACGCTTGAGGAACTCAAAATTTTCGCAGTTCTGATGCTCGAAACGAATAACTAGAACGGTCTAGGGGAAAAGTACGCATACAGTTGTAATCGGGCGAGTTTCTACCTTCAGATGCAACAGAAATTTTGCGGATTGGTCAATCCGTTCGCGAGATATGGCAGTTTGGAGGTAAGAAACGCTTGAGAAACTCCAAATTTTCGCAGTTCTGATGCTCGACAAGCATAACTAGAACGGCCTAGGGGAAAAGTACGCATACCGTTGTAATCGGGCGAGTTTCTACTTTCAGATGCAACAGAAATTTTGCGGATTGGTCAATTCGTTCGCGAGATATGGCAGTTTGGAGGTAAGAAACGCTTGAGAAACTAAAAATTTTCGCAGTTCTGATGCTCGAAACGAATAACCAGAACGGCCTAGGCGAAAAGTACGCATACCGTTGTAATCGGGCGAGTTTCTACTTTCAGATGCAACCGAAATTTTGCGGATTGGTCAATCCGTTCGCGAGATATGGCAGTTTGGAGGTAAGAAACGCTTGAGAAACTCCAAATTTTCGCAGTTCTGATGCTCGACAAGCATAACTAGAACGGCCTAGGGGAATAGTACGCATACCGTTGTAATCGGGCGAGTTTCTACTTTCAGATGCAACAGAAATTTTGCGGATTGGTCAATTCGTTCGCGAGATATGGCAGTTTGGAGGTAAGAAACGCTTGAGAAACTAAAAATTTTCGCAGTTCTGATGCTCGAAACGAATAACTATAACGGACTAGGGGAAAAGTACGCATACAGTTGTAATCGGGCGAGTTTCTACTTTCAGATGCAACAGAAATTTTGCGGATTGGTCAATCCGTTCGCGAGATATGGCAGTTTGGAGGTAAGAAACGCTTGAGAAACTCAAAATTTTCGCAGTTCTGATGCTCGAAACGAACAACTAGAACGGCCTAGGGGAAAAGTACGCATAGTGTTGTAATCGGGCGAGTTTCTACTTTCAGATGCAACAGAAATTTTGCGGATTGGTCAATCCGTTCGCGAGATATGGCAGTTTGGAGGTAAGAAACGCTTGAGAAACTCAAAATTTTCACAGTTCTGATGCTCGAAACGAATAACCAGAACGGCCTAGGGGAAAAGTACGCATACCGTTGTAATCGGGCGAGTTTCTACTTTCAGATGCAACAGAAATTTTGCGGATTGGTCAATCCGTTCGCGAGATATGGCAGTTTGGAGGTAAGAAACGCTTGAGAAACTCAAAATTTTCGCAGTTCTGATGCTCGAAACGAATAACTAGAACGGTCTAGGGGAAAAGTACGCATACAGTTGTAATCGGGCGAGTTTCTACCTTCAGATGCAACAGAAATTTTGCGGATTGGTCAATCCGTTCGCGAGATATGGCAGTTTGGAGGTAAGAAACGCTTGAGAAACTCCAAATTTTCGCAGTTCTGATGCTCGACAATCATAACTAGAACGGCCTAGGGGAAAAGTACGCATACCGTTGTAATCGGGCGAGTTTCTACTTTCAGATGCAACAGAAATTTTGCGGATTGGTCAATTCGTTCGCGAGATATGGCAGTTTGGAGGTAAGAAACGCTTGAGAAACTAAAAATTTTCGCAGTTCTGATGCTCGAAACGAATAACCAGAACGGCCTAGGCGAAAAGTACGCATACCGTTGTAATCGGGCGAGTTTCTACTTTCAGATGCAACAGAAATTTTGCGGATTGGTCAATCCGTTCCCGAGATATGGCAGTTTGGAGGTAAGAAACGCTTGAGAAACTCAAAATTTTCGCAGTTCTCATGCTCGAAACGAAGAACTAGAACGGCCTAGGGGAAAAGTACGGATACCGTTGTAATCGGGCGAGTTTCTACTTTCAGATGCAACAGAAATTTTGCGGATTGGTCAATCCGTTCGCGAGATATGGCAGTTTGGAGGTAAGAAACGCTTGAGATACTCAAAATTTTCGCAGTTCTGATGCTTGAAACGAATAACCAGAACGGCCTAGGGGAAAAGTACGCATACCGTTGTAATCGGGCGAGTTTCTACTTTCAGATGCAACAGAAATTTTGCGGATTGGTCAATCCGTTCGCGAGATATGGCAGTTTGGAGGTAAGAAACGCTTGAGAAACTCAAAATTTTCGCAGTTCTGATGCTCGAAACGAATAACTAGAACGGTCTAGGGGAAAAGTACGCATACAGTTGTAATCGGGCGAGTTTCTACCTTCAGATGCAACAGAAATTTTGCGGATTGGTCAATCCGTTCGCGAGATATGGCAGTTTGGAGGTAAGAAACGCTTGAGAAACTCCAAATTTTCGCAGTTCTGATGCTCGACAAGCATAACTAGAACGGCCTAGGGGAATAGTACGCATACCGTTGTAATCGGGCGAGTTTCTACTTTCAGATGCAACAGAAATTTTGCGGATTGGTCAATTCGTTCGCGAGATATGGCAGTTTGGAGGTAAGAAACGCTTGAGAAACTAAAAATTTTCGCAGTTCTGATGCTCGAAACGAATAACTATAACGGACTAGGGGAAAAGTACGCATACAGTTGTAATCGGGCGAGTTTCTACTTTCAGATGCAACAGAAATTTTGCGGATTGGTCAATCCGTTCGCGAGATATGGCAGTTTGGAGGTAAGAAACGCTTGAGAAACTCAAAATTTTCGCAGTTCTGATGCTCGAAACGAACAACTAGAACGGCCTAGGGGAAAAGTACGCATAGTGTTGTAATCGGGCGAGTTTCTACTTTCAGATGCAACAGAAATTTTGCGGATTGGTCAATCCGTTCGCGAGATATGGCAGTTTGGAGGTAAGAAACGCTTGAGAAACTCAAAATTTTCGCAGTTCTGATGCTCGAAACGAATAACTAGAACGGTCTAGGGGAAAAGTACGCATACAGTTGTAATCGGGCGAGTTTCTACCTTCAGATGCAACAGAAATTTTGCGGATTGGTCAATCCGTTCGCGAGATATGGCAGTTTGGAGGTAAGAAACGCTTGAGAAACTCCAAATTTTCGCAGTTCTGATGCTCGACAAGCATAACTAGAACGGCCTAGGGGAATAGTACGCATACCGTTGTAATCGGGCGAGTTTCTACTTTCAGATGCAACAGAAATTTTGCGGATTGGTCAATTCGTTCGCGAGATATGGCAGTTTGGAGGTAAGAAACGCTTGAGAAACTAAAAATTTTCGCAGTTCTGATGCTCGAAACGAATAACTATAACGGACTAGGGGAAAAGTACGCATACAGTTGTAATCGGGCGAGTTTCTACCTTCAGATGCAACAGAAATTTTGCGGATTGGTCAATCCGTTCGCGAGATATGGCAGTTTGGAGGTAAGAAACGCTTGAGAAACTCAAAATTTTCGCAGTTCTGATGCTCGAAACGAACAACTAGAACGGCCTAGGGGAAAAGTACGCATAGTGTTGTAATCGGGCGAGTTTCTACTTTCAGATGCAACAGAAATTTTGCGGATTGGTCAATCCGTTCGCGAGATATGGCAGTTTGGAGGTAAGAAACGCTTGAGAAACTCAAAATTTTCACAGTTCTGATGCTCGAAACGAATAACTAGAACGGTCTAGGGGAAAAGTACGCATACAGTTGTAATCGGGCGAGTTTCTACCTTCAGATGCAACAGAAATTTTGCGGATTGGTCAATCCGTTCGCGAGATATGGCAGTTTGGAGGTAAGAAACGCTTGAGAAATTCAAAATTTTCGCCGTTCTGATGCTCGAAACGAATTACTAGGGCGGCCTAGGGGAAAAGTACGCATACCGTTGTAATCGGGCGAGTTTCTGCTTTCAGATGCATCAGAAATTTTGCGGATTGGTCTATCCGTTCGCGAGATGTGGCAGTTTGTAGGTAAGAAACGCTTGAGAAACTCAAAATTTTCGCAGTTCTGATGCTCGAACCGAATAACTAGAACGGCCTAGGGGAAAAGTACGCATACCGTTGTAATCGGGCGAGTTTCTACCTTCAGATGCAACAGAAATTTTGCGGATTGGTCAATCCGTTCGCGAGATATGGCAGTTTGGAAGTAAGAAACGCTTGAGATACTCAAAATTTTCGCAGTTCTGACGCTCGAAACGAATAACAAGAACGGCCTAGGGGAAAAGTACGCATACCGTTGTAATCGGGCGAGTTTCTACTTTCAGATGCAACCGAAATTTTGCGGATTGGTCAATCCGTTCGCGAGATATGGCAGTTTGGAGGTAAGAAACGCTTGAGAAACTCCAAATTTTCGCAGTTCTGATGCTCGACAAGCATAACTAGAACGGCCTAGGGGAATAGTACGCATACCGTTGTAATCGGGCGAGTTTCTACTTTCAGATGCAACAGAAATTTTGCGGATTGGTCAATTCGTTCGCGAGATATGGCAATTTGGAGGTAAGAAACGCTTGAGAAACTAAAAATTTTCGCAGTTCTGATGCTCGAAACGAATAACTATAACGGACTAGGGGAAAAGTACGCATACAGTTGTAATCGGGCGAGTTTCTACTTTCAGATGCAACAGAAATTTTGCGGATTGGTCAATCCGTTCGCGAGATATGGCAGTTTGGAGGTAAGAAACGCTTGAGAAACTCAAAATTTTCGCAGTTCTGATGCTCGAAACGAACAACTAGAACGGCCTAGGGGAAAAGTACGCATAGTGTTGTAATCGGGCGAGTTTCTACTTTCAGATGCAACAGAAATTTTGCGGATTGGTCAATCCGTTCGCGAGATATGGCAGTTTGGAGGTAAGAAACGCTTGAGAAACTCAAAATTTTCACAGTTCTGATGCTCGAAACGAATAACCAGAACGGCCTAGGGGAAAAGTACGCATACCGTTGTAATCGGGCGAGTTTCTACTTTCAGATGCAACAGAAATTTTGCGGATTGGTCAATCCGTTCGCGAGATATGGCAGTTTGGAGGTAAGAAACGCTTGAGAAACTCAAAATTTTCGCAGTTCTGATGCTCGAAACGAATAACTAGAACGGTCTAGGGGAAAAGTACGCATACAGTTGTAATCGGGCGAGTTTCTACCTTCAGATGCAACAGAAATTTTGCGGATTGGTCAATCCGTTCGCGAGATATGGCAGTTTGGAGGTAAGAAACGCTTGAGAAACTCCAAATTTTCGCAGTTCTGATGCTCGACAAGCATAACTAGAACGGCCTAGGGGAAAAGTACGCATACCGTTGTAATCGGGCGAGTTTCTACTTTCAGATGCAACAGAAATTTTGCGGATTGGTCAATTCGTTCGCGAGATATGGCAGTTTGGAGGTAAGAAACGCTTTAGAAACTAAAAATTTTCGCAGTTCTGATGCTCGAAACGAATAACCAGAACGGCCTAGGCGAAAAGTACGCATACCGTTGTAATCGGGCGAGTTTCTACTTTCAGATGCAACCGAAATTTTGCGGATTGGTCAATCCGTTCGCGAGATATGGCAGTTTGGAGGTAAGAAACGCTTGAGAAACTCCAAATTTTCGCAGTTCTGATGCTCGAAACGAATTACTAGGGCGGCCTAGGGGAAAAGTACGCATACCGTTGTAATCGGGCGAGTTTCTGCTTTCAGATGCATCAGAAATTTTGCGGATTGGTCTATCCGTTCGCGAGATGTGGCAGTTTGTAGGTAAGAAACGCTTGAGAAACTCAAAATTTTCGCAGTTCTGATGCTCGAACCGAATAACTAGAACGGCCTAGGGGAAAAGTACGCATACCGTTGTAATCGGGCGAGTTTCTACCTTCAGATGCAACAGAAATTTTGCGGATTGGTCAATCCGTTCGCGAGATATGGCAGTTTGGAAGTAAGAAACGCTTGAGATACTCAAAATTTTCGCAGTTCTGACGCTCGAAACGAATAACAAGAACGGCCTAGGGGAAAAGTACGCATACCGTTGTAATCGGGCGAGTTTCTACTTTCAGATGCAACCGAAATTTTGCGGATTGGTCAATCCGTTCGCGAGATATGGCAGTTTGGAGGTAAGAAACGCTTGAGAAACTCCAAATTTTCGCAGTTCTGATGCTCGACAAGCATAACTAGAACGGCCTAGGGGAATAGTACGCATACCGTTGTAATCGGGCGAGTTTCTACTTTCAGATGCAACAGAAATTTTGCGGATTGGTCAATTCGTTCGCGAGATATGGCAATTTGGAGGTAAGAAACGCTTGAGAAACTAAAAATTTTCGCAGTTCTGATGCTCGAAACGAATAACTATAACGGACTAGGGGAAAAGTACGCATACAGTTGTAATCGGGCGAGTTTCTACTTTCAGATGCAACAGAAATTTTGCGGATTGGTCAATCCGTTCGCGAGATATGGCAGTTTGGAGGTAAGAAACGCTTGAGAAACTCAAAATTTTCGCAGTTCTGATGCTCGAAACGAACAACTAGAACGGCCTAGGGGAAAAGTACGCATAGTGTTGTAATCGGGCGAGTTTCTACTTTCAGATGCAACAGAAATTTTGCGGATTGGTCAATCCGTTCGCGAGATATGGCAGTTTGGAGGTAAGAAACGCTTGAGAAACTCAAAATTTTCACAGTTCTGATGCTCGAAACGAATAACCAGAACGGCCTAGGGGAAAAGTACGCATACCGTTGTAATCGGGCGAGTTTCTACTTTCAGATGCAACAGAAATTTTGCGGATTGGTCAATCCGTTCGCGAGATATGGCAGTTTGGAGGTAAGAAACGCTTGAGAAACTCAAAATTTTCGCAGTTCTGATGCTCGAAACGAATAACTAGAACGGTCTAGGGGAAAAGTACGCATACAGTTGTAATCGGGCGAGTTTCTACCTTCAGATGCAACAGAAATTTTGCGGATTGGTCAATCCGTTCGCGAGATATGGCAGTTTGGAGGTAAGAAACGCTTGAGAAACTCCAAATTTTCGCAGTTCTGATGCTCGACAAGCATAACTAGAACGGCCTAGGGGAAAAGTACGCATACCGTTGTAATCGGGCGAGTTTCTACTTTCAGATGCAACAGAAATTTTGCGGATTGGTCAATTCGTTCGCGAGATATGGCAGTTTGGAGGTAAGAAACGCTTTAGAAACTAAAAATTTTCGCAGTTCTGATGCTCGAAACGAATAACCAGAACGGCCTAGGCGAAAAGTACGCATACCGTTGTAATCGGGCGAGTTTCTACTTTCAGATGCAACCGAAATTTTGCGGATTGGTCAATCCGTTCGCGAGATATGGCAGTTTGGAGGTAAGAAACGCTTGAGAAACTCCAAATTTTCGCAGTTCTGATGCTCGACAAGCATAACTAGAACGGCCTAGGGGAATAGTACGCATACCGTTGTAATCGGGCGAGTTTCTACTTTCAGATGCAACAGAAATTTTGCGGATTGGTCAATTCGTTCGCGAGATATGGCAGTTTGGAGGTAAGAAACGCTTGAGAAACTAAAAATTTTCGCAGTTCTGATGCTCGAAACGAATAACTATAACGGACTAGGGGAAAAGTACGCATACAGTTGTAATCGGGCGAGTTTCTACTTTCAGATGCAACAGAAATTTTGCGGATTGGTCAATCCGTTCGCGAGATATGGCAGTTTGGAGGTAAGAAACGCTTGAGAAACTCAAAATTTTCGCAGTTCTGATGCTCGAAACGAACAACTAGAACGGCCTAGGGGAAAAGTACGCATAGTGTTGTAATCGGGCGAGTTTCTACTTTCAGATGCAACAGAAATTTTGCGGATTGGTCAATCCGTTCGCGAGATATGGCAGTTTGGAGGTAAGAAACGCTTGAGAAACTCAAAATTTTCACAGTTCTGATGCTCGAAACGAATAACCAGAACGGCCTAGGGGAAAAGTACGCATACCGTTGTAATCGGGCGAGTTTCTACTTTCAGATGCAACAGAAATTTTGCGGATTGGTCAATCCGTTCGCGAGATATGGCAGTTTGGAGGTAAGAAACGCTTGAGAAACTCAAAATTTTCGCAGTTCTGATGCTCGAAACGAATAACTAGAACGGTCTAGGGGAAAAGTACGCATACAGTTGTAATCGGGCGAGTTTCTACCTTCAGATGCAACAGAAATTTTGCGGATTGGTCAATCCGTTCGCGAGATATGGCAGTTTGGAGGTAAGAAACGCTTGAGAAACTCCAAATTTTCGCAGTTCTGATGCTCGACAATCATAACTAGAACGGCCTAGGGGAAAAGTACGCATACCGTTGTAATCGGGCGAGTTTCTACTTTCAGATGCAACAGAAATTTTGCGGATTGGTCAATTCGTTCGCGAGATATGGCAGTTTGGAGGTAAGAAACGCTTGAGAAACTAAAAATTTTCGCAGTTCTGATGCTCGAAACGAATAACCAGAACGGCCTAGGCGAAAAGTACGCATACCGTTGTAATCGGGCGAGTTTCTACTTTCAGATGCAACAGAAATTTTGCGGATTGGTCAATCCGTTCCCGAGATATGGCAGTTTGGAGGTAAGAAACGCTTGAGAAACTCAAAATTTTCGCAGTTCTCATGCTCGAAACGAAGAACTAGAACGGCCTAGGGGAAAAGTACGCATACCGTTGTAATCGGGCGAGTTTCTACCTTCAGATGCAACAGAAATTTTGCGGATTGGTCAATCCGTTCGCGAGATATGGCAGTTTGGAGGTAAGAAACGCTTGAGAAACTCAAAATTTTCACAGTTCTGATGCTCGAAACGAATAACCAGAACGGCCTAGGGGAAAGGTACGCATACCGTTGTAATCGGGCGAGTTTCTACTTTCAGATGCAACAGAAATTTTGCGGATTGGTCAATCCGTTCGCGAGATATGGCAGTTTGGAGGTAAGAAACGCTTGAGAAACTCAAAATTTTCGCAGTTCTGATGCTCGAAACGAATAACTAGAACGGTCTAGGGGAAAGGTACGCATACAGTTGTAATCGGGCGAGTTTCTACCTTCAGATGCAACAGAAATTTTGCGGATTGGTCAATCCGTTCGCGAGATATGGCAGTTTGGAGGTAAGAAACGCTTGAGAAACACCAAATTTTCGCAGTTCTGATGCTCGACAAGCATAACTAGAACGGCCTAGGGGAAAAGTACGCATACCGTTGTAATCGGGCGAGTTTCTACTTTCAGATGCAACAGAAATTTTGCGGATTGGTCAATTCGTTCGCGAGATATGGCAGTTTGGAGGTAAGAAACGCTTGAGAAACTAAAAATTTTCGCAGTTCTGATGCTCGAAACGAATAACCAGAACGGCCTAGGCGAAAAGTACGCATACCGTTGTAATCGGGCGAGTTTCTACTTTCAGATGCAACAGAAATTTTGCGGATTGGTCAATCCGTTCCCGAGATATGGCAGTTTGGAGGTAAGAAACGCTTGAGAAACTCAAAATTTTCGCAGTTCTCATGCTCGAAACGAATAACTACAACGGCCTAGCGGAAAAGTACGCATACCGTTGTAATCGGGCGAGTTTCTACTTTCAGATGCAACCGAAATTTTGCGGATTGGTCAATCCGTTCGCGAGATATGGCAGTTTGGAGGTAAGAAACGCTTGAGAAATTCAAAATTTTCGCCGTTCTGATGCTCGAAACGAATTACTAGGGCGGCCTAGGGGAAAAGTACGCATACCGTTGTAATCGGGCGAGTTTCTGCTTTCAGATGCATCAGAAATTTTGCGGATTGGTCAATCCGTTCGCGAGATGTGGCAGTTTGTAGGTAAGAAACGCTTGAGAAACTCAAAATTTTCGCAGTTCTGATGCTCGAACCGAATAACTAGAACGGCCTAGGGGAAAAGTACGCATACCGTTGTAATCGGGCGAGTTTCTACCTTCAGATGCAACAGAAATTTTGCGGATTGGTCAATCCGTTCGCGAGATATGGCAGTTTGGAGGTAAGAAACGCTTGAGAAACTCCAAATTTTCGCAGTTCTGATGCTCGACAAGCATAACTAGAACGGCCTAGGGGAATAGTACGCATACCGTTGTAATCGGGCGAGTTTCTACTTTCAGATGCAACAGAAATTTTGCGGATTGGTCAATTCGTTCGCGAGATATGGCAGTTTGGAGGTAAGAAACGCTTGAGAAATTAAAAATTTTCGCAGTTCTGATGCTCGAAACGAATAACTATAACGGACTAGGGGAAAAGTACGCATACAGTTGTAATCGGGCGAGTTTCTACTTTCAGATGCAACAGAAATTTTGCGGATTGGTCAATCCGTTCGCGAGATATGGCAGTTTGGAGGTAAGAAACGCTTGAGAAACTCAAAATTTTCGCAGTTCTGATGCTCGAAACGAACAACTAGAACGGCCTAGGGGAAAAGTACGCATAGTGTTGTAATCGGGCGAGTTTCTACTTTCAGATGCAACAGAAATTTTGCGGATTGGTCAATCCGTTCGCGAGATATGGCAGTTTGGAGGTAAGAAACGCTTGAGAAACTCAAAATTTTCGCAGTTCTGATGCTCGAAACGAATAACTAGAACGGTCTAGGGGAAAAGTACGCATACAGTTGTAATCGGGCGAGTTTCTACCTTCAGATGCAACAGAAATTTTGCGGATTGGTCAATCCGTTCGCGAGATATGGCAGTTTGGAGGTAAGAAACGCTTGAGAAACTACAAATTTTCGCAGTTCTGATGCTCGACAAGCATAACTAGAACGGCCTAGGGGAAAAGTACGCATACCGTTGTAATCGGGCGAGTTTCTACTTTCAGATGCAACAGAAATTTTGCGGATTGGTCAATTCGTTCGCGAGATATGGCAGTTTGGAGGTAAGAAACGCTTGAGAAACTAAAAATTTTCGCAGTTCTGATGCTCGAAACGAATAACCAGAACGGCCTAGGCGAAAAGTACGCATACCGTTGTAATCGGGCGAGTTTCTACTTTCAGATGCAACAGAAATTTTGCGGATTGGTCAATCCGTTCCCGAGATATGGCAGTTTGGAGGTAAGAAACGCTTGAGAAACTCAAAATTTTCGCAGTTCTCATGCTCGAAACGAATAACTACAACGGCCTAGCGGAAAAGTACGCATACCGTTGTAATCGGGCGTGTTTCTACTTTCAGATGCAACCGAAATTTTGCGGATTGGTCAATCCGTTCGCGAGATATGGCAGTTTGGAGGTAAGAAACGCTTGAGAAATTCAAAATTTTCGCCGTTCTGATGCTCGAAACGAATTACTAGGGCGGCCTAGGGGAAAAGTACGCATACCGTTGTAATCGGGCGAGTTTCTGCTTTCAGATGCATCAGAAATTTTGCGGATTGGTCAATCCGTTCGCGAGATGTGGCAGTTTGTAGGTAAGAAACGCTTGAGAAACTCAAAATTTTCGCAGTTCTGATGCTCGAACCGAATAACTAGAACGGCCTAGGGTAAAAGTACGCATACCGTTGTAATCGGGCGAGTTTCTACCTTCAGATGCAACAGAAATTTTGCGGATTGGTCAATCCGTTCGCGAGATATGGCAGTTTGGAAGAAAGAAACGCTTGAGATACTCAAAATTTTCGCAGTTCTGACGCTCGAAACGAATAACTAGAACGGCCTAGGGGAATAGTACGCATACCGTTGTAATCGGGCGAGTTTCTACTTTCAGATGCAACCGAAATTTTGCGGATTGGTCAATCCGTTCGCGAGATATGGCAGTTTGGAGGTAAGAAACGCTTGAGAAACTCAAAATTTTCGCAGTTCTGATGCTCGAAACGAATAACTATAACGGACTAGGGGAAAAGTACGCATACAGTTCTAATCGGGCGAGTTTCTACTTTCAGATGCAACAGAAATTTTGCGGATTGGTCAATCCGTTCGCGAGATATGGCAGTTTGGAGGTAAGAAACGCTTGAGAAATTCAAAATTTTCGCCGTTCTGATGCTCGAAACGAATTACTAGGGCGGCCTAGGGGAAAAGTACGCATACCGTTGTAATCGGGCGAGTTTCTGCTTTCAGATGCATCAGAAATTTTGCGGATTGGTCAATCCGTTCGCGAGATGTGGCAGTTTGTAGGTAAGAAACGCTTGAGAAACTCAAAATTTTCGCAGTTCTGATGCTCGAACCGAATAACTAGAACGGCCTAGGGTAAAAGTACGCATACCGTTGTAATCGGGCGAGTTTCTACCTTCAGATGCAACAGAAATTTTGCGGATTGGTCAATCCGTTCGCGAGATATGGCAGTTTGGAGGTAAGAAACGCTTGAGAAACTCAAAATTTTCGCAGTTCTGATGCTCGAAACGAATAACTAGAACGGTCTAGGGGAAAAGTACGCATACAGTTGTAATCGGGCGAGTTTCTACCTTCAGATGCAACAGAAATTTTGCGGATTGGTCAATCCGTTCGCGAGATATGGCAGTTTGGAGGTAAGAAACGCTTGAGAAACTCCAAATTTTCGCAGTTCTGATGCTCGACAAGCATAACTAGAACGGCCTAGGCGAAAAGTACGCATACCGTTGTAATCGGGCGAGTTTCTACTTTCAGATGCAACAGAAATTTTGCGGATTGGTCAATCCGTTCCCGAGATATGGCAGTTTGGAGGTAAGAAACGCTTGAGAAACTCAAAATTTTCGCAGTTCTCATGCTCGAAACGAATAACTACAACGGCCTAGCGGAAAAGTACGCATACCGTTGTAATCGGGCGAGTTTCTACTTTCAGATGCAACCGAAATTTTGCGGATTGGTCAATCCGTTCGCGAGATATGGCAGTTTGGAGGTAAGAAACGCTTGAGAAATTCAAAATTTTCGCCGTTCTGATGCTCGAAACGAATTACTAGGGCGGCCTAGGGGAAAAGTACGCATACCGTTGTAATCGGGCGAGTTTCTGCTTTCAGATGCATCAGAAATTTTGCGGATTGGTCAATCCGTTCGCGATATGTGGCAGTTTGTAGGTAAGAAACGCTTGAGAAACTCAAAATTTTCGCAGTTCTGATGCTCGAACCGAATAACTAGAACGGCCTAGGGGAAAAGTACGCATACCGTTGTAATCGGGCGAGTTTCTACCTTCAGATGCAACAGAAATTTTGCGGATTGGTCAATCCGTTCGCGAGATATGGCAGTTTGGAAGTAAGAAACGCTTGAGATACTCAAAATTTTCGCAGTTCTGACGCTCGAAACGAATAACTAGAACGGCCTAGGGGAAAAGTACGCATACCGTTGTAATCGGGCGAGTTTCTACTTTCAGATGCAACCGAAATTTTGCGGATTGGTCAATCCGTTCGCGAGATATGGCAGTTTGGAGGTAAGAAACGCTTGAGAAACTCAAAATTTTCGCAGTTCTGATGCTCGAAACGAATTACTAGGGCGGCCTAGGGGAAAAGTACGCATACCGTTGTAATCGGGCCTGTTTCTACTTTCAGATGCAACAGAAATTTTGCCGATTGGTCAATCCGTTCGCGAGATATGGCAGTTTGGAGGTAAGAAACGCTTGAGAAACTCAAAATTTTCGCAGTTCTGATGCTCGACAAGCATAACTAGAACGGTCTAGGGGAAAAGTACGCATGCCGTTGCAATCGGGCGAGTTTCTACTTTCAGATGCAACAGAAATTTTGCGGATTGGTCAATCCGTTCGCGAGATATGGCAGTTTGGAGGTAAGAAACGCTTGAGAAACTCAAAATTTTCGCAGTTCTGATGCTCGAAACGAATAACTAGAACGGACTAGGGGAAAAGTACGCATTCAGTTGTAATCGGGCGAGTTTCTATTTTCAGATGTAACAGAAACTTTGCGGATTGGTCAATCCGTTCGCGAGATATGGCAGTTTGGAAGTAAGAAACGCTTGAGAAACTCAAAATTTTCGCAGTTCTGATGCTCGAAACGAATAACTAGAACGGCCTAGGGGAAAAGTACGCATTCAGTTGTAATCGGGCGAGTTTCTATTTTCAGATGTAACAGAAACTTTGCGGATTGGTCAATCCGTTCGCGAGATATGGCAGTTTGGAAGTAAGAAACGCTTGAGAAACTCAAAATTTTCGCAGTTCTGATGCTCGAAACGAATAACTAGAACGGCCTAGGGGAAAAGTACGCATACCGTTGTAATCGGTCGAGTTTCTACTTTCAGATGCAACAGAAATTTTGCGGATTGGTCAATCCGTTCGCGAGATATGGCAGTTTGGAGGTAAGAAACGCTTGAGAAACTCAAAATTTTCGCAGTTCTGATGCTCGAAACGAACAACTAGAACGGCCTAGGGGAAAAGTACGCATAGTGTTGTAATCGGGCGAGTTTCTACTTTTAGATGCAACAGAAATTTTGCGGATTGGTCAATCCGTTCGCGAGATATGGCAGTTTGGAGGTAAGAAACGCTTGAGAAACTCAAAATTTTCACAGTTCTGATGCTTGAAACGAATAACCAGAACGGCCTAGGGGAAAAGTACGCATACCGTTGTAATCGGGCGAGTTTCTACTTTCAGATGCAACAGAAATTTTGCGGATTGGTCAATCCGTTCGCGAGATATGGCAGTTTGGAGGTAAGAAACGCTTGAGAAACTCAAAATTTTCGCAGTTCTGATGCTCGAAACGAATAACTAGAACGGTCTAGGGGAAAAGTACGCATACAGTTGTAATCGGGCGAGTTTCTACCTTCAGATGCAACAGAAATTTTGCGGATTTGTCAATCCGTTCGCGAGATATGGCAGTTTGGAGGTAAGAGACGCTTGAGAAACTCCAAATTTTCGCAGTTCTGATGCTCGACAAGCATAACTAGAACGGCCTAGGGGAATAGTACGCATACCGTTGGAATCGGGCGAGTTTCTACTTTCAGATGAAACAGAAATTTTGCGGATTGGTCAATTCGTTCGCGAGATATGGCAGTTTGGAGGTAAGAAACGCTTGAGAAACTAAAAATTTTCGCAGTTCTGATGCTCGAAACGAATAACTATAACGGACTAGGGGAAAAGTACGCATACAGTTGTAATCGGGCGAGTTTCTACTTTCAGATGCAACAGAAATTTTGCGGATTGGTCAATCCGTTCGCGAGATATGGCAGTTTGGATGTAAGAAACGCTTGAGAAACTCAAAATTTTCGCAGTTCTGATGCTCGAAACGAACAACTAGAACGGCCTAGGGGAAAAGTACGCATAGTGTTGTAATCGGGCGAGTTTCTACTTTCAGATGCAACAGAAATTTTGCGGATTGGTCAATCCGTTCGCGAGATATGGCAGTTTGGAGGTAAGAAACGCTTGAGAAACTCAAAATTTTCACAGTTCTGATGCTCGAAACGAATAACCAGAACGGCCTAGGGGAAAAGTACGCATACCGTTGTAATCGGGCGAGTTTCTACTTTCAGATGCAACAGAAATTTTGCGGATTGGTCAATCCGTTCGCGAGATATGGCAGTTTGGAGGTAAGAAACGCTTGAGAAACTCAAAATTTTCGCAGTTCTGATGCTCGAAACGAATAACTAGAACGGTCTAGGGGAAAAGTACGCATACAGTTGTAATCGGGCGAGTTTCTACCTTCAGATGCAACAGAAATTTTGCGGATTGGTCAATCCGTTCGCGAGATATGGCAGTTTGGAGGTAAGAAACGCTTGAGAAACTCCAAATTTTCGCAGTTCTGATGCTCCACAAGCATAACTAGAACGGCCTAGGGGAAAAGTACGCATACCGTTGTAATCGGGCGAGTTTCTACTTTCAGATGCAACAGAAATTTTGCGGATTGGTCAATTCGTTCGCGAGATATGGCAGTTTGGAGGTAAGAAACGCTTGAGAAACTAAAAATTTTCGCAGTTCTGATGCTCGAAACGAATAACTAGAACGGCCTAGGGGAAAAGTACGCATACAGTTGTAATCGGGCGAGTTTCTACCTTCAGATGCAACAGAAATTTTGCGGATTGGTCAATCCGTTCGCGAGATATGGCAGTTTGGAGGTAAGAAACGCTTGAGAAACTCAAAATTTTCGCAGTTCTGATGCTCGACAAGCATAACTAGAACGGTCTAGGGGAAAAGTACGCATGCCGTTGCAATCGGGCGAGTTTCTACTTTCAGATGCAACAGAAATTTTGCGGATTGGTCAATCCGTTCGCGAGATATGGCAGTTTGGAGGTAAGAAACGCTTGAGAAACTCAAAATTTTCGCAGTTCTGATGCTCGAAACGAATAACTAGAACGGACTAGGGGAAAAGTACGCATTCAGTTGTAATCGGGCGAGTTTCTATTTTCAGATGTAACAGAAATTTTGCGGATTGGTCAATCCGTTCGCGAGATATGGCAGTTTGGAAGTAAGAAACGCTTGAGAAACTCAAAATTTTCGCAGTTCTGATGCTCGAAACGAATAACTAGAACGGCCTAGGGGAAAAGTACGCATACCGTTGTAATCGGGCGAGTTTCTACTTTCAGATGCAACAGAAATTTTGCGGATTGGTCAATCCGTTCGCGAGATATGGCAGTTTGGAGGTAAGAAACGCTTGAGAAACTCAAAATTTTCGCAGTTCTGATGCTCGAAGCGAATAACTAGAACGGCCTAGGGGAAAAGTACGTATACCGTTGTAATCGGGCGAGTTTCTACTTTCAGATGCAACAGAAATTTTGCGGATTGGTCAATCCGTTCGCGAGATATGGCAGTTTGGAGGTAAGAAACGCTTGAGAAACTCAAAATTTTCGCAGTTCTGATGCTCGAAACGAATAACTAGAACGGACTAGGGGAAAAGTACGCATTCAGTTGTAATCGGGCGAGTTTCTATTTTCAGATGTAACAGAAATTTTGCGGATTGGTCAATCCGTTCGCGAGATATGGCAGTTTGGAAGTAAGAAACGCTTGAGAAACTCAAAATTTTCGCAGTTCTGATGCTCGAAACGAATAACTAGAACGGCCTAGGGGAAAAGTACGCATACCGTTGTAATCGGGCGAGTTTCTACTTTCAGATGCAACAGAAATTTTGCGGATTGGTCAATCCGTTCGCGAGATATGGCAGTTTGGAGGTAAGAAACGCTTGAGAAACTCAAAATTTTCGCAGTTCTGATGCTCGAAGCGAATAACTAGAACGGCCTAGGGGAAAAGTACGTATACCGTTGTAATCGGGCGAGTTTCTACTTTCAGATGCAACAGAAATTTTGCGGATTGGTCAATCCGTTCGCGAGATATGGCAGTTTGGAGGTAAGAAACGCTTGAGAATCTCAAAATTTTCGCAGTTCTCATGCTCGAAACGAATAACTACAACGGCCTAGCGGAAAAGTACGCATACCGTTGTAATCGGGCGCGTTTCTACTTTCAGATGCAACCGAAATTTTGCGGATTGGTCAATCCGTTCGCGAGATATGGCAGTTTGGAGGTAAGAAACGCTTGAGAAACTCAAAATTTTCGCAGTTCTGATGCTCGAAACGAATTACTAGGGCGGCCTAGGGGAAAAGTACGCATACCGTTGTAATCGGGCGAGTTTCTACTTTCAGATGCAACAGAAATTTTGCGGATTGGTCAATCCGTTCGCGAGATATGGCAGTTTGGAGGTAAGAAACGCTTGAGAAACTCAAAATTTTCGCAGTTCTGATGCTCGACAAGCATAACTAGAACGGTCTAGGGGAAAAGTACGCATGCCGTTGCAATCGGGCGAGTTTCTACTTTCAGATGCAACAGAAATTTTGCGGATTGGTCAATCCGTTCGCGAGATATGGCAGTTTGGAGGTAAGAAACGCTTGAGAAACTCAAAATTTTCGCAGTTCTGATGCTCGAAACGAATAACTAGAACGGACTAGGGGAAAAGTACGCATTCAGTTGTAATCGGGCGAGTTTCTATTTTCAGATGTAACAGAAATTTTGCGGATTGGTCAATCCGTTCGCGAGATATGGCAGTTTGGAAGTAAGAAACGCTTGAGAAACTCAAAATTTTCGCAGTTCTGATGCTCGAAACGAATAACTAGAACGGCCTAGGGGAAAAGTACGCATACCGTTGTAATCGGGCGAGTTTCTACTTTCAGATGCAACAGAAATTTTGCGGATTGGTCAATCCGTTCGCGAGATATGGCAGTTTGGAGGTAAGAAACGCTTGAGAAACTCAAAATTTTCGCAGTTCTGATGCTCGAAGCGAATAACTAGAACGGCCTAGGGGAAAAGTACGTATACCGTTGTAATCGGGCGAGTTTCTATTTTCAGATGTAACAGAAATTTTGCGGATTGGTCAATCCGTTCGCGAGATATGGCAGTTTGGAAGTAAGAAACGCTTGAGAAACTCAAAATTTTCGCAGTTCTGATGCTCGAAACGAATAACTAGAACGGCCTAGGGGAAAAGTACGCATACCGTTGTAATCGGGCGAGTTTCTACTTTCAGATGCAACAGAAATTTTGCGGATTGGTCAATCAGTTCGCGAGATATGGCAGTTTGGAGGTAAGAAACGCTTGAGAAGCTCAAAATTTTCGCAGTTTTGATGCTCGAAGCGAATAACTAGAACGGCCTAGGGGAAAAGTACGTATACCGTTGTAATCGGGCGAGTTTCTACTTTCAGATGCAACAGAAATTTTGCGGATTGGTCAATCCGTTCGCGAGATATGGCAGTTTGGAGGTAAGAAACGCTTGAGAATCTCAAAATTTTCGCAGTTCTCATGCTCGAAACGAATAACTACAACGGCCTAGCGGAAAAGTACGCATACCGTTGTAATCGGGCGAGTTTCTACTTTCAGATGCAACCGAAATTTTGCGGATTGGTCAATCCGTTCGCGAGATATGGCAGTTTGGAGGTAAGAAACGCTTGAGAAATTCAAAATTTTCGCCGTTCTGATGCTCGAAACGAATTACTAGGGCGGCGTAGGGGAAAAGTACGCATACCGTTCTAATCGGGCGAGTTTCTGCTTTCAGATGCATCAGAAATTTTGCGGATTGGTCAATCCGTTTGCGAGATGTGGCAGTTTGTAGGTAAGAAACGCTTGAGAAACTCAAAATTTTCGCAGTTCTGATGCTCGAAACGAATTACTAGGGCGGCCTAGGGGAAAAGTACGCATACCGTTGTAATCGGGCGAGTTTCTACCTTCAGATGCAACAGAAATTTTGCGGATTGGTCAATCCGTTCGCGAGATATGGCAGTTTGGAAGTAAGAAACGCTTGAGATACTCAAAATTTTCGCAGTTCTGACGCTCGAAACGAATAACTAGAACGGCCTAGGGGAAAAGTACGCATACCGTTGTAATCGGGCGAGTTTCTACTTTCAGATGCAACCGAAATTTTGCGGATTGGTCAATCCGTTCGCGAGATATGGCAGTTTGGAGGTAAGAAACGCTTGAGAAACTCAAAATTTTCGCAGTTCTGATGCTCGAAACGAATTACTAGGGCGGCCTAGGGGAAAAGTACGCCTACCGTTGTAATCGGGCGAGTTTCTACTTTCAGATGCAACAGAAATTTTGCGGATTGGTCAATCCGTTCGCGAGATATGGCAGTTTGGAGGTAAGAAACGCTTGAGAAACTCAAAATTTTCGCAGTTCTGATGCTCGACAAGCATAACTAGAACGGACTAGGGGAAAAGTACGCATACAGTTGTAATCGGGCGAGTTTCTATTTTCAGATGTAACAGAAATTTTGCGGATTGGTCAATCCGTTCGCGAGATATGGCAGTTTGGAGGTAAGAAACGCTTGAGAAACGCAAAATTTTCGCAGCTCTGATGCTCGAAACGAATAACTAGAACGGCCTAGGGGAAAAGTACGCATACCGTTGTAATCGGGCGAGTTTCTACTTTTAGATGCAACAGAAATTTTGAGGATTGGTCAATCCGTTCGCGAGATATGGCAGTTTGGAGGTAAGAAACGCTTGAGAAACTCAAAATTTTCGCAGTTCTGATGCTCGAAACGAACAACAAGAACGGCCTAGGGGAAAAGTACACATACCGTTGTATTCGGGCGAGTTTCTACTTTCAGATGCAACAGAAATTTTGCGGATGGGTCAATCCGTTCGCGAGATATGGTAGTTTGGAGGTAAGAAACGCTTGAGAAACTCAAAATTTTCGCAGTTCTGATGCTCGAAGCGAATAACTAGAACGGCCTAGGGGAAAAGTACGTATACCGTTGAAATCGGGCGAGTTTCTACTTTCAGATGCAACAGAAATTTTGCGGATTGGTCAATCCGTTCGCGAGATATGGCAGTTTGGAGGTAAGAAACGCTTGAGATTCTCAAAATTTTCGCAGTTCTCATGCTCGAAACGAATAACTACAACGGCCTAGCGGAAAAGTACGCATACCGTTGTAATCGGGCGAGTTTCTACTTTCAGATGCAACCGAAATTTTGCGGATTGGTCAATCCGTTCGCGAGATATGGCAGTTTGGAGGTAAGAAACGCTTGAGAAACTCAAAATTTTCGCAGTTCTGATGCTCGAAACGAATTACTAGGGCGGCCTAGGGGAAAAGTACGCATACCGTTGTAATCGGGCGAGTTTCTGCTTTCAGATGCATCAGAAATTTTGCGGATTGGTCAATCCGTTCGCGAGATGTGGCAGTTTGTAGGTAAGAAACGCTTGAGAAACTCAAAATTTTCGCAGTTCTGATGCTCGAAACGAATAACTAGAACGGCCTAGGGGAAAAGTACGCATACCGTTGTAATCGGGCGAGTTTCTACCTTCAGATGCAACAGAAATTTTGCGGATTGGTCAATCCGTTCGCGAGATATGGCAGTTTGGAAGTAAGAAACGCTTGAGATACTCAAAATTTTCGCAGTTCTGACGCTCGAAACGAATTACTAGAACGGCCTAGGGGAAAAGTACGAATACCGTTGTAATCGGGCGAGTTTCTACTTTCAGATGCAACCGAAATTTTGCGGATTGGTCAATCCGTTCGCGAGATATGGCAGTTTGGAGGTAAGAAACGCTTGAGAAACTGAAAATTTTCGCAGTTCTGATGCTCGAAACGAATTACTAGGGCGGCCTAGGGGAAAAGTACGCATACCGTTGTAATCGGGCGAGTTTCTACTTTCAGATGCAACAGAAATTTTGCGGATTGGTCAATCCGTTCGCGAGATATGGCAGTTTGGAGGTAAGAAACGCTTGAGAAACTCAAAATTTTCGCAGTTCTGATGCTCGAAACGAATAACTAGAACGGACTAGGGGAAAAGTACGCATACAGTTGTAATCGGGCGAGTTTCTATTTTCAGATGTAACAGAAATTTTGCGGATTGGTCAATCCGTTCGCGAGATATGGCAGTTTGGAAGTAAGAAACGCTTGAGAAACTCAAAATTTTCGCAGTTCTGATGCTCGAAACGAATAACTAGAACGGCCTAGGGGAAAAGTACGCATACCGTTGTAATCGGGCGAGTTTCTACTTTCAGATGCAACAGAAATTTTGCGGATTGGTCAATCCGTTCGCGAGATATGGCAGTTTGGAGGTAAGAAACGCTTGAGAAACTCAAAATTTTCGCAGTTCTGATGCTCGAAGCGAATAACTAGGGCGGCCTAGGGGAAAAGTACGCATACCGTTGTAATCGGGCGAGTTTCTACTTTCAGATGCAACAGAAATTTTGCGGATTGGTCAATCCGTTCGCGAGATATGGCAGTTTGGAGGTAAGAAATGCTTGAGAAACTCAAAATTTTCGCAGTTCTGATGCTCGAAACGAATTACTAGGGCGGCCTAGGGGAAAAGTACGCATACCGTTGTAATCGGGCGAGTTTCTACTTTCAGATGCAACAGAAATTTTGCGGATTGGTCAATCCGTTCGCGAGATATGGCAGTTTGGAGGTAAGAAACGCTTGAGAAATTCAAAATTTTCGCCGTTCTGATGCTCGAAACGAATTACTAGGGCGGCGTAGGGGAAAAGTACGCATACCGTTCTAATCGGGCGAGTTTCTGCTTTCAGATGCATCAGAAATTTTGCGGATTGGTCAATCCGTTCGCGAGATGTGGCAGTTTGTAGGTAAGAAACGCTTGAGAAACTCAAAATTTTCGCAGTTCTGATGCTCGAAACGAATAACTAGAACGGCCTAGGGGAAAAGTACGCATACCGTTGTAATCGGGCGAGTTTCTACCTTCAGATGCAACAGAAATTTTGCGGATTGGTCAATCCGTTCGCGAGATATGGCAGTTTGGAAGTAAGAAACGCTTGAGATACTCAAAATTTTCGCAGTTCTGACGCTCGAAACGAATAACTAGAACGGCCTAGGGGAAAAGTACGCATACCGTTGTAATCGGGCGTGTTTCTACTTTCAGATGCAACCGAAATTTTGCGGATTGGTCAATCCGTTCGCGAGATATGGCAGTTTGGAGGTAAGAAACGCTTGAGAAACTGAAAATTTTCGCAGTTCTGATGCTCGAAACGAATTACTAGGGCGGCCTAGGGGAAAAGTACGCATACCGTTGTAATCGGGCGAGTTTCTACTTTCAGATGCAACAGAAATTTTGCGGATTGGTCAATCCGTTCGCGAGATATGGCAGTTTGGAGGTAAGAAACGCTTGAGAAACTCAAAATTTTCGCAGTTCTGATGCTCGAAACGAATAACTAGAACGGACTAGGGGAAAAGTACGCATACAGTTGTAATCGGGCGAGTTTCTATTTTCAGATGTAACAGAAATTTTGCGGATTGGTCAATCCGTTCGCGAGATATGGCAGTTTGGAAGTAAGAAACGCTTGAGAAACTCAAAATTTTCGCAGTTCTGATGCTCGAAACGAATAACTAGAACGGCCTAGGGGAAAAGTACGCATACCGTTGTAATCGGGCGAGTTTCTACTTTCAGATGCAACAGAAATTTTGCGGATTGGTCAATCAGTTCGCGAGATATGGCAGTTTGGAGGTAAGAAACGCTTGAGAAACTCAAAATTTTCGCAGTTTTGATGCTCGAAGCGAATAACTAGAACGGCCTAGGGGAAAAGTACGTATACCGTTGTAATCGGGCGAGTTTCTACTTTCAGATGCAACCGAAATTTTGCGGATTGGTCAATCCGTTCGCGAGATATGGCAGTTTGGAGGTAAGAAACGCTTGAGAAATTCAAAATTTTCGCCGTTCTGATGCTCGAAACGAATTACTAGGGCGGCGTAGGGGAAAAGTACGCATACCGTTCTAATCGGGCGAGTTTCTGCTTTCAGATGCATCAGAAATTTTGCGGATTGGTCAATCCGTTTGCGAGATGTGGCAGTTTGTAGGTAAGAAACGCTTGAGAAACTCAAAATTTTCGCAGTTCTGATGCTCGAAACGAATAACTAGAACGGCCTAGGGGAAAAGTACGCATACCGTTGTAATCGGGCGAGTTTCTACCTTCAGATGCAACAGAAATTTTGCGGATTGGTCAATCCGTTCGCGAGATATGGCAGTTTGGAAGTAAGAAACGCTTGAGATACTCAAAATTTTCGCAGTTCTGACGCTCGAAACGAATAACTAGAACGGCCTAGGGGAAAAGTACGCATACCGTTGTAATCGGGCGAGTTTCTACTTTCAGATGCAACCGAAATTTTGCGGATTGGTCAATCCGTTCGCGAGATATGGCAGTTTGGAGGTAAGAAACGCTTGAGAAACTCAAAATTTTCGCAGTTCTGATGCTCGAAACGAATTACTAGGGCGGCCTAGGGGAAAAGTACGCATACCGTTGTAATCGGGCGAGTCTCTACTTTCAGATGCAACAGAAATTTTGCGGATTGGTCAATCCGTTCGCGAGATATGGCAGTTTGGAGGTAAGAAACGCTTGAGAAACTCAAAATTTTCGCAGTTCTGATGCTCGACAAGCATAACTAGAACGGACTAGGGGAAAAGTACGCATACAGTTGTAATCGGGCGAGTTTCTATTTTCAGATGTAACAGAAATTTTGCGGATTGGTCAATCCGTTCGCGAGATATGGCAGTTTGGAGGTAAGAAACGCTTGAGAAACGCAAAATTTTCGCAGCTCTGATGCTCGAAACGAATAACTAGAACGGCCTAGGGGAAAAGTACGCATACCGTTGTAATCGGGCGAGTTTCTACTTTTAGATGCAACAGAAATTTTGAGGATTGGTCAATCCGTTCGCGAGATATGGCAGTTTGGAGGTAAGAAACGCTTGAGAATCTCAAAATTTTCGCAGTTCTCATGCTCGAAACGAATAACTACAACGGCCTAGCGGAAAAGTACGCATACCGTTGTAATCGGGCGAGTTTCTACTTTCAGATGCAACCGAAATTTTGCGGATTGGTCAATCCGTTCGCGAGATATGGCAGTTTGGAGGTAAGAAACGCTTGAGAAATTCAAAATTTTCGCCGTTCTGATGCTCGAAACGAATTACTAGGGCGGCGTAGGGGAAAAGTACGCATACCGTTCTAATCGGGCGAGTTTCTGCTTTCAGATGCATCAGAAATTTTGCGGATTGGTCAATCCGTTCGCGAGATGTGGCAGTTTGTAGGTAAGAAACGCTTGAGAAACTCAAAATTTTCGCAGTTCTGATGCTCGAAACGAATAACTAGAACGGCCTAGGGGAAAAGTACGCATACCGTTGTAATCGGGCGAGTTTCTACCTTCAGATGCAACAGAAATTTTGCGGATTGGTCAATCCGTTCGCGAGATATGGCAGTTTGGAAGTAAGAAACGCTTGAGATACTCAAAATTTTCGCAGTTCTGACGCTCGAAACGAATAACTAGAACGGCCTAGGGGAAAAGTACGCATACCGTTGTAATCGGGCGTGTTTCTACTTTCAGATGCAACCGAAATTTTGCGGATTGGTCAATCCGTTCGCGAGATATGGCAGTTTGGAGGTAAGAAACGCTTGAGAAACTGAAAATTTTCGCAGTTCTGATGCTCGAAACGAATTACTAGGGCGGCCTAGGGGAAAAGTACGCATACCGTTGTAATCGGGCGAGTTTCTACTTTCAGATGCAACAGAAATTTTGCGGATTGGTCAATCCGTTCGCGAGATATGGCAGTTTGGAGGTAAGAAACGCTTGAGAAACTCAAAATTTTCGCAGTTCTGATGCTCGAAACGAATAACTAGAACGGACTAGGAGAAAAGTACGCATACAGTTGTAATCGGGCGAGTTTCTATTTTCAGATGTAACAGAAATTTTGCGGATTGGTCAATCCGTTCGCGAGATATGGCAGTTTGGAAGTAAGAAACGCTTGAGAAACTCAAAATTTTCGCAGTTCTGATGCTCGAAACGAATAACTAGAACGGCCTAGGGGAAAAGTACGCATACCGTTGTAATCGGGCGAGTTTCTACTTTCAGATGCAACAGAAATTTTGCGGATTGGTCAATCAGTTCGCGAGATATGGCAGTTTGGAGGTAAGAAACGCTTGAGAAACTCAAAATTTTCGCAGTTTTGATGCTCGAAGCGAATAACTAGAACGGCCTAGGGGAAAAGTACGTATACCGTTGTAATCGGGCGAGTTTCTACTTTCAGATGCAACAGAAATTTTGCGGATTGGTCAATCCGTTCGCGAGATATGGCAGTTTGGAGGTAAGAAACGCTTGAGAAACTCAAAATTGTCGCAGTTCTCATGCTCGAAACGAATAACTACAACGGCCTAGCGGAAAAGTACGCATACCGTTGTAATCGGGCGAGTTTCTACTTTCAGATGCAACCGAAATTTTGCGGATTGGTCAATCCGTTCGCGAGATATGGCAGTTTGGAGGTAAGAAACGCTTGAGAAATTCAAAATTTTCGCAGTTCTGATGCTCGAAACGAATTACTAGGGCGGCCTAGGGGAAAAGTACGCATACCGTTCTAATCGGGCGAGTTTCTGCTTTCAGATGCATCAGAAATTTTGCGGATTGGTCAATCCGTTTGCGAGATGTGGCAGTTTGTAGGTAAGAAACGCTTGAGAAACTCAAAATTTTCGCAGTTCTG
Organism: Ptiloglossa arizonensis; assembly: GCF_051014685.1. NCBI lineage: Eukaryota > Metazoa > Arthropoda > Insecta > Hymenoptera > Colletidae > Ptiloglossa > Ptiloglossa arizonensis. The sequence continues at coordinate 3,333,064 of NW_027478386.1, forward strand.
ATGCTCGAAACGAATAACTAGAACGGCCTAGGGGAAAAGTACGCATACCGTTGTAATCGGGCGAGTTTCTACCTTCAGATGCAACAGAAATTTTGCGGATTGGTCAATCCGTTCGCGAGATATGGCAGTTTGGAAGTAAGAAACGCTTGAGATACTCAAAATTTTCGCAGTTCTGACGCTCGAAACGAATAACTAGAACGGCCTAGGGGAAAAGTACGCATAGTGTTGTAATCGGGCGAGTTTCTACTTTCAGATGCAACAGAAATTTTGCGGATTGGTCAATCCGTTCGCGAGATATGGCAGTTTGGAGGTAAGAAACGCTTGAGAAACTCAAAATTTTCGCAGTTCTGATGCTCGAAACGAATTACTAGGGCGGCCTAGGGGAAAAGTACGCATACCGTTGTAATCGGGCGAGTTTCTATTTTCAGATGTAACAGAAATTTTGCGGATTGGTCAATCCGTTCGCGAGATATGGCAGTTTGGAGGTAAGAAACGCTTGAGAAACGCAAAATTTTCGCAGCTCTGATGCTCGAAACGAATAACTAGAACGGCCTAGGGGAAAAGTACGCATACCGTTGTAATCGGGATAGTTTCTACTTTTAGATGCAACAGAAATTTTGAGGATTGGTCAATCCGTTCGCGAGATATGGCAGTTTGGAGGTAAGAAACGCTTGAGAAACTCAAAATTTTCGCAGTTCTGATGCTCGAAACGAACAACAAGAACGGCCTAGGGGAAAAGTACACATACCGTTGTATTCGGGCGAGTTTCTACTTTCAGATGCAACAGAAATTTTGCGGATGGGTCAATCCGTTCGCGAGATATGGCAGTTTGGAGGTAAGAAACGCTTGAGAAACTCAAAATTTTCGCAGTTCTGATGCTCGAAGCGAATAACTAGAACGGCCTAGGGGAAAAGTACGTATACCGTTGAAATCGGGCGAGTTTCTACTTTCAGATGCAACAGAAATTTTGCGGATTGGTCAATCCGTTCGCGAGATATGGCAGTTTGGAGGTAAGAAACGCTTGAGAATCTCAAAATTTTCGCAGTTCTCATGCTCGAAACGAATAACTACAACGGCCTAGCGGAAAAGTACGCATACCGTTGTAATCGGGCGAGTTTCTACTTTCAGATGCAACCGAAATTTTGCGGATTGGTCAATCCGTTCGCGAGATATGGCAGTTTGGAGGTAAGAAACGCTTGAGAAACTCAAAATTTTCGCAGTTCTGATGCTCGAAACGAATTACTAGGGCGGCCTAGGGGAAAAGCACGCATACCGTTGTAATCGGGCGAGTTTCTGCTTTCAGATGCATCAGAAATTTTGCGGATTGGTCAATCCGTTCGCGAGATGTGGCAGTTTGTAGGTAAGGAACGCTTGAGAAACTCAAAATTTTCGCAGTTCTGATGCTCGAAACGAATAACTAGAACGGCCTAGGGGAAAAGTACGCATACCGTTGTAATCGGGCGAGTTTCTACCTTCAGATGCAACAGAAATTTTGCGGATTGGTCAATCCGTTCGCGAGATATGGCAGTTTGGAAGTAAGAAACGCTTGAGATACTCAAAATTTTCGCAGTTCTGACGCTCGAAACGAATAACTAGAACGGCCTAGGGGAAAAGTACGCATACCGTTGTAATCGGGCGAGTTTCTACTTTCAGATGCAGCCGAAATTTTGCGGATTGGTCAATCCGTTCGCGAGATATGGCAGTTTGGAGGTAAGAAACGCTTGAGAAACTGAAAATTTTCGCAGTTCTGATGCTCGAAACGAATTACTAGGGCGGCCTAGGGGAAAAGTACGCATACCGTTGTAATCGGGCGAGTTTCTACTTTCAGATGCAACAGAAATTTTGCGGATTGGTCAATCCGTTCGCGAGATATGGCAGTTTGGAGGTAAGAAACGCTTGAGAAACTCAAAATTTTCGCAGTTCTGATGCTCGAAACGAATAACTAGAACGGACTAGGAGAAAAGTACGCATACAGTTGTAATCGGGCGAGTTTCTATTTTCAGATGTAACAGAAATTTTGCGGATTGGTCAATCCGTTCGCGAGATATGGCAGTTTGGAAGTAAGAAACGCTTGAGAAACTCAAAATTTTCGCAGTTCTGATGCTCGAAACGAATAACTAGAACGGCCTAGGGGAAAAGTACGCATACCGTTGTAATCGGGCGAGTTTCTACTTTCAGATGCAACAGAAATTTTGCGGATTGGTCAATCAGTTCGCGAGATATGGCAGTTTGGAGGTAAGAAACGCTTGAGAAACTCAAAATTTTCGCAGTTTTGATGCTCGAAGCGAATAACTAGAACGGCCTAGGGGAAAAGTACGTATACCGTTGTAATCGGGCGAGTTTCTACTTTCAGATGCAACAGAAATTTTGCGGATTGGTCAATCCGTTCGCGAGATATGGCAGTTTGGAGGTAAGAAACGCTTGAGAAACTCAAAATTGTCGCAGTTCTCATGCTCGAAACGAATAACTACAACGGCCTAGCGGAAAAGTACGCATACCGTTGTAATCGGGCGAGTTTCTACTTTCAGATGCAACCGAAATTTTGCGGATTGGTCAATCCGTTCGCGAGATATGGCAGTTTGGAGGTAAGAAACGCTTGAGAAATTCAAAATTTTCGCCGTTCTGATGCTCGAAACGAATTACTAGGGCGGCGTAGGGGAAAAGTACGCATACCGTTCTAATCGGGCGAGTTTCTGCTTTCAGATGCATCAGAAATTTTGCGGATTGGTCAATCCGTTCGCGAGATATGGCAGTTTGGAGGTAAGAAACGCTTGAGAAATTCAAAATTTTCGCCGTTCTGATGCTCGAAACGAATTACTAGGGCGGCGTAGGGGAAAAGTACGCATACCGTTCTAATCGGGCGAGTTTCTGCTTTCAGATGCATCAGAAATTTTGCGGATTGGTCAATCCGTTTGCGAGATGTGGCAGTTTGTAGGTAAGAAACGCTTGAGAAACTCAAAATTTTCGCAGTTCTGATGCTCGAAACGAATAACTAGAACGGCCTAGGGGAAAAGTACGCATACCGTTGTAATCGGGCGAGTTTCTACCTTCAGATGCAACAGAAATTTTGCGGATTGGTCAATCCGTTCGCGAGATATGGCAGTTTGGAAGTAAGAAACGCTTGAGATACTCAAAATTTTCGCAGTTCTGACGCTCGAAACGAATAACTAGAACGGCCTAGGGGAAAAGTACGCATACCGTTGTAATCGGGCGAGTTTCTACTTTCAGATGCAACCGAAATTTTGCGGATTGGTCAATCCGTTCGCGAGATATGGCAGTTTGGAGGTAAGAAACGCTTGAGAAACTCAAAATTTTCGCAGTTCTGATGCTCGAAACGAATTACTAGGGCGGCCTAGGGGAAAAGTACGCATACCGTTGTAATCGGGCGAGTTTCTATTTTCAGATGTAACAGAAATTTTGCGGATTGGTCAATCCGTTCGCGAGATATGGCAGTTTGGAGGTAAGAAACGCTTGAGAAACGCAAAATTTTCGCAGCTCTGATGCTCGAAACGAATAACTAGAACGGCCTAGGGGAAAAGTACGCATACCGTTGTAATCGGGCGAGTTTCTACTTTTAGATGCAACAGAAATTTTGAGGATTGGTCAATCCGTTCGCGAGATATGGCAGTTTGGAGGTAAGAAACGCTTGAGAAACTCAAAATTTTCGCAGTTCTGATGCTCGAAACGAATAACTAGAACGGCCTAGGGGAAAAGTACGCATACCGTTGTAATCGGGCGAGTTTCTACCTTCAGATGCAACAGAAATTTTGCGGATTGGTCAATCCGTTCGCGAGATATGGCAGTTTGGAAGTAAGAAACGCTTGAGATACTCAAAATTTTCGCAGTTCTGACGCTCGAAACGAATTACTAGAACGGCCTAGGGGAAAAGTACGAATACCGTTGTAATCGGGCGAGTTTCTACTTTCAGATGCAACCGAAATTTTGCGGATTGGTCAATCCGTTCGCGAGATATGGCAGTTTGGAGGTAAGAAACGCTTGAGAAACTGAAAATTTTCGCAGTTCTGATGCTCGAAACGAATTACTAGGGCGGCCTAGGGGAAAAGTACGCATACCGTTGTAATCGGGCGAGTTTCTACTTTCAGATGCAACCGAAATTTTGCGGATTGGTCAATCCGTTCGCGAGATATGGCAGTTTGGAGGTAAGAAACGCTTGAGAAACTCAAAATTTTCGCAGTTCTGATGCTCGAAACGAATAACTAGAACGGACTAGGGGAAAAGTACGCATACAGTTGTAATCGGGCGAGTTTCTATTTTCAGATGTAACAGAAATTTTGCGGATTGGTCAATCCGTTCGCGAGATATGGCAGTTTGGAAGTAAGAAACGCTTGAGAAACTCAAAATTTTCGCAGTTCTGATGCTCGAAACGAATTACTAGGGCGGCCTAGGGGAAAAGTACGCATACCGTTGTAATCGGGCGAGTTTCTACTTTCAGATGCAACAGAAATTTTGCGGATTGGTCAATCCGTTCGCGAGATATGGCAGTTTGGAGGTAAGAAACGCTTGAGAAATTCAAAATTTTCGCCGTTCTGATGCTCGAAACGAATTACTAGGGCGGCGTAGGGGAAAAGTACGCATACCGTTCTAATCGGGCGAGGTTCTGCTTTCAGATGCATCAGAAATTTTGCGGATTGGTCAATCCGTTCGCGAGATATGGCAGTTTGGAGGTAAGAAACGCTTGAGAAATTCAAAATTTTCGCCGTTCTGATGCTCGAAACGAATTACTAGGGCGGCGTAGGGGAAAAGTACGCATACCGTTCTAATCGGGCGAGTTTCTGCTTTCAGATGCATCAGAAATTTTGCGGATTGGTCAATCCGTTTGCGAGATGTGGCAGTTTGTAGGTAAGAAACGCTTGAGAAACTCAAAATTTTCGCAGTTCTGATGCTCGAAACGAATAACTAGAACGGCCTAGGGGAAAAGTACGCATACCGTTGTAATCGGGCGAGTTTCTACCTTCAGATGCAACAGAAATTTTGCGGATTGGTCAATCCGTTCGCGAGATATGGCAGTTTGGAAGTAAGAAACGCTTGAGATACTCAAAATTTTCGCAGTTCTGACGCTCGAAACGAATAACTAGAACGGCCTAGGGGAAAAGTACGCATACCGTTGTAATCGGGCGAGTTTCTACTTTCAGATGCAACCGAAATTTTGCGGATTGGTCAATCCGTTCGCGAGATATGGCAGTTTGGAGGTAAGAAACGCTTGAGAAACTCAAAATTTTCGCAGTTCTGATGCTCGAAACGAATTACTAGGGCGGCCTAGGGGAAAAGTACGCATACCGTTGTAATCGGGCGAGTTTCTATTTTCAGATGTAACAGAAATTTTGCGGATTGGTCAATCCGTTCGCGAGATATGGCAGTTTGGAGGTAAGAAACGCTTGAGAAACGCAAAATTTTCGCAGCTCTGATGCTCGAAACGAATAACTAGAACGGCCTAGGGGAAAAGTACGCATACCGTTGTAATCGGGCGAGTTTCTACTTTTAGATGCAACAGAAATTTTGAGGATTGGTCAATCCGTTCGCGAGATATGGCAGTTTGGAGGTAAGAAACGCTTGAGAAACTCAAAATTTTCGCAGTTCTGATGCTCGAAACGAATAACTAGAACGGCCTAGGGGAAAAGTACGCATACCGTTGTAATCGGGCGAGTTTCTACCTTCAGATGCAACAGAAATTTTGCGGATTGGTCAATCCGTTCGCGAGATATGGCAGTTTGGAAGTAAGAAACGCTTGAGATACTCAAAATTTTCGCAGTTCTGACGCTCGAAACGAATTACTAGAACGGCCTAGGGGAAAAGTACGAATACCGTTGTAATCGGGCGAGTTTCTACTTTCAGATGCAACCGAAATTTTGCGGATTGGTCAATCCGTTCGCGAGATATGGCAGTTTGGAGGTAAGAAACGCTTGAGAAACTGAAAATTTTCGCAGTTCTGATGCTCGAAACGAATTACTAGGGCGGCCTAGGGGAAAAGTACGCATACCGTTGTAATCGGGCGAGTTTCTACTTTCAGATGCAACAGAAATTTTGCGGATTGGTCAATCCGTTCGCGAGATATGGCAGTTTGGAGGTAAGAAACGCTTGAGAAACTCAAAATTTTCGCAGTTCTGATGCTCGAAACGAATAACTAGAACGGACTAGGGGAAAAGTACGCATACAGTTGTAATCGGGCGAGTTTCTATTTTCAGATGTAACAGAAATTTTGCGGATTGGTCAATCCGTTCGCGAGATATGGCAGTTTGGAAGTAAGAAACGCTTGAGAAACTCAAAATTTTCGCAGTTCTGATGCTCGAAACGAATAACTAGAACGGCCTAGGGGAAAAGTACGCATACCGTTGTAATCGGGCGAGTTTCTACTTTCAGATGCAACAGAAATTTTGCGGATTGGTCAATCCGTTCGCGAGATATGGCAGTTTGGAGGTAAGAAACGCTTGAGAAACTCAAAATTTTCGCAGTTCTGATGCTCGAAGCGAATAACTAGGGCGGCCTAGGGGAAAAGTACGCATACCGTTGTAATCGGGCGAGTTTCTACTTTCAGATGCAACAGAAATTTTGCGGATTGGTCAATCCGTTCGCGAGATATGGCAGTTTGGAGGTAAGAAATGCTTGAGAAACTCAAAATTTTCGCAGTTCTGATGCTCGAAACGAATTACTAGGGCGGCCTAGGGGAAAAGTACGCATACCGTTGTAATCGGGCGAGTTTCTACTTTCAGATGCAACAGAAATTTTGCGGATTGGTCAATCCGTTCGCGAGATATGGCAGTTTGGAGGTAAGAAACGCTTGAGAAATTCAAAATTTTCGCCGTTCTGATGCTCGAAACGAATTACTAGGGCGGCGTAGGGGAAAAGTACGCATACCGTTCTAATCGGGCGAGTTTCTGCTTTCAGATGCATCAGAAATTTTGCGGATTGGTCAATCCGTTCGCGAGATGTGGCAGTTTGTAGGTAAGAAACGCTTGAGAAACTCAAAATTTTCGCAGTTCTGATGCTCGAAACGAATAACTAGAACGGCCTAGGGGAAAAGTACGCATACCGTTGTAATCGGGCGAGTTTCTACCTTCAGATGCAACAGAAATTTTGCGGATTGGTCAATCCGTTCGCGAGATATGGCAGTTTGGAAGTAAGAAACGCTTGAGATACTCAAAATTTTCGCAGTTCTGACGCTCGAAACGAATAACTAGAACGGCCTAGGGGAAAAGTACGCATACCGTTGTAATCGGGCGTGTTTCTACTTTCAGATGCAACCGAAATTTTGCGGATTGGTCAATCCGTTCGCGAGATATGGCAGTTTGGAGGTAAGAAACGCTTGAGAAACTGAAAATTTTCGCAGTTCTGATGCTCGAAACGAATTACTAGGGCGGCCTAGGGGAAAAGTACGCATACCGTTGTAATCGGGCGAGTTTCTACTTTCAGATGCAACAGAAATTTTGCGGATTGGTCAATCCGTTCGCGAGATATGGCAGTTTGGAGGTAAGAAACGCTTGAGAAACTCAAAATTTTCGCAGTTCTGATGCTCGAAACGAATAACTAGAACGGACTAGGGGAAAAGTACGCATACAGTTGTAATCGGGCGAGTTTCTATTTTCAGATGTAACAGAAATTTTGCGGATTGGTCAATCCGTTCGCGAGATATGGCAGTTTGGAAGTAAGAAACGCTTGAGAAACTCAAAATTTTCGCAGTTCTGATGCTCGAAACGAATAACTAGAACGGCCTAGGGGAAAAGTACGCATACCGTTGTAATCGGGCGAGTTTCTACTTTCAGATGCAACAGAAATTTTGCGGATTGGTCAATCAGTTCGCGAGATATGGCAGTTTGGAGGTAAGAAACGCTTGAGAAACTCAAAATTTTCGCAGTTTTGATGCTCGAAGCGAATAACTAGAACGGCCTAGGGGAAAAGTACGTATACCGTTGTAATCGGGCGAGTTTCTACTTTCAGATGCAACAGAAATTTTGCGGATTGGTCAATCCGTTCGCGAGATATGGCAGTTTGGAGGTAAGAAACGCTTGAGAAACTCAAAATTGTCGCAGTTCTCATGCTCGAAACGAATAACTACAACGGCCTAGCGGAAAAGTACGCATACCGTTGTAATCGGGCGAGTTTCTACTTTCAGATGCAACCGAAATTTTGCGGATTGGTCAATCCGTTCGCGAGATATGGCAGTTTGGAGGTAAGAAACGCTTGAGAAATTCAAAATTTTCGCCGTTCTGATGCTCGAAACGAATTACTAGGGCGGCGTAGGGGAAAAGTACGCATACCGTTCTAATCGGGCGAGTTTCTGCTTTCAGATGCATCAGAAATTTTGCGGATTGGTCAATCCGTTCGCGAGATGTGGCAGTTTGTAGGTAAGAAACGCTTGAGAAACTCAAAATTTTCGCAGTTCTGATGCTCGAAACGAATAACTAGAACGGCCTAGGGGAAAAGTACGCATACCGTTGTAATCGGGCGAGTTTCTACCTTCAGATGCAACAGAAATTTTGCGGATTGGTCAATCCGTTCGCGAGATATGGCAGTTTGGAAGTAAGAAACGCTTGAGATACTCAAAATTTTCGCAGTTCTGACGCTCGAAACGAATAACTAGAACGGCCTAGGGGAAAAGTACGCATACCGTTGTAATCGGGCGTGTTTCTACTTTCAGATGCAACCGAAATTTTGCGGATTGGTCAATCCGTTCGCGAGATATGGCAGTTTGGAGGTAAGATACGCTTGAGAAACTGAAAATTTTCGCAGTTCTGATGCTCGAAACGAATTACTAGGGCGGCCTAGGGGAAAAGTACGCATACCGTTGTAATCGGGCGAGTTTCTACTTTCAGATGCAACAGAAATTTTGCGGATTGGTCAATCCGTTCGCGAGATATGGCAGTTTGGAGGTAAGAAACGCTTGAGAAACTCAAAATTTTCGCAGTTCTGATGCTCGAAACGAATAACTAGAACGGACTAGGGGAAAAGTACGCATACAGTTGTAATCGGGCGAGTTTCTATTTTCAGATGTAACAGAAATTTTGCGGATTGGTCAATCCGTTCGCGAGATATGGCAGTTTGGAAGTAAGAAACGCTTGAGATACTCAAAATTTTCGCAGTTCTGATGCTCGAAACGAATAACTAGAACGGCCTAGGGGAAAAGTACGCATACCGTTGTAATCGGGCGAGTTTCTACTTTCAGATGCAACCGAAATTTTGCGGATTGGTCAATCCGTTCGCGAGATATGGCAGTTTGGAGGTAAGAAACGCTTGAGAAATTCAAAATTTTCGCCGTTCTGATGCTCGAAACGAATTACTAGGGCGGCGTAGGGGAAAAGTACGCATACCGTTCTAATCGGGCGAGTTTCTGCTTTCAGATGCATCAGAAATTTTGCGGATTGGTCAATCCGTTTGCGAGATGTGGCAGTTTGTAGGTAAGAAACGCTTGAGAAACTCAAAATTTTCGCAGTTCTGATGCTCGAAACGAATAACTAGAACGGCCTAGGGGAAAAGTACGCATACCGTTGTAATCGGGCGAGTTTCTACCTTCAGATGCAACAGAAATTTTGCGGATTGGTCAATCCGTTCGCGAGATATGGCAGTTTGGAAGTAAGAAACGCTTGAGATACTCAAAATTTTCGCAGTTCTGACGCTCGAAACGAATAACTAGAACGGCCTAGGGGAAAAGTACGCATACCGTTGTAATCGGGCGAGTTTCTACTTTCAGATGCAACCGAAATTTTGCGGATTGGTCAATCCGTTCGCGAGATATGGCAGTTTGGAGGTAAGAAACGCTTGAGAAACTCAAAATTTTCGCAGTTCTGATGCTCGAAACGAATTACTAGGGCGGCCTAGGGGAAAAGTACGCATACCGTTGTAATCGGGCGAGTTTCTACTTTCAGATGCAACAGAAATTTTGCGGATTGGTCAATCCGTTCGCGAGATATGGCAGTTTGGAGGTAAGAAACGCTTGAGAAACTCAAAATTTTCGCAGTTCTGATGCTCGACAAGCATAACTAGAACGGACTAGGGGAAAAGTACGCATACAGTTGTAATCGGGCGAGTTTCTATTTTCAGATGTAACAGAAATTTTGCGGATTGGTCAATCCGTTCGCGAGATATGGCAGTTTGGAGGTAAGAAACGCTTGAGAAACGCAAAATTTTCGCAGCTCTGATGCTCGAAACGAATAACTAGAACGGCCTAGGGGAAAAGTACGCATACCGTTGTAATCGGGCGAGTTTCTACTTTTAGATGCAACAGAAATTTTGAGGATTGGTCAATCCGTTCGCGAGATATGGCAGTTTGGAGGTAAGAAACGCTTGAGAAACTCAAAATTTTCGCAGTTCTGATGCTCGAAACGAACAACAAGAACGGCCTAGGGGAAAAGTACACATACCGTTGTATTCGGGCGAGTTTCTACTTTCAGATGCAACAGAAATTTTGCGGATGGGTCAATCCGTTCGCGAGATATGGCAGTTTGGAGGTAAGAAACGCTTGAGAAACTCAAAATTTTCGCAGTTCTGATGCTCGAAGCGAATAACTAGAACGGCCTAGGGGAAAAGTACGTATACCGTTGAAATCGGGCGAGTTTCTACTTTCAGATGCAACAGAAATTTTGCGGATTGGTCAATCCGTTCGCGAGATATGGCAGTTTGGAGGTAAGAAACGCTTGAGAATCTCAAAATTTTCGCAGTTCTCATGCTCGAAACGAATAACTACAACGGCCTAGCGGAAAAGTACGCATACCGTTGTAATCGGGCGAGTTTCTACTTTCAGATGCAACCGAAATTTTGCGGATTGGTCAATCCGTTCGCGAGATATGGCAGTTTGGAGGTAAGAAACGCTTGAGAAATTCAAAATTTTCGCCGTTCTGATGCTCGAAACGAATTACTAGGGCGGCGTAGGGGAAAAGTACGCATACCGTTCTAATCGGGCGAGTTTCTGCTTTCAGATGCATCAGAAATTTTGCGGATTGGTCAATCCGTTTGCGAGATGTGGCAGTTTGTAGGTAAGAAACGCTTGAGAAACTCAAAATTTTCGCAGTTCTGATGCTCGAAACGAATAACTAGAACGGCCTAGGGGAAAAGTACGCATACCGTTGTAATCGGGCGAGTTTCTACCTTCAGATGCAACAGAAATTTTGCGGATTGGTCAATCCGTTCGCGAGATATGGCAGTTTGGAAGTAAGAAACGCTTGAGATACTCAAAATTTTCGCAGTTCTGACGCTCGAAACGAATAACTAGAACGGCCTAGGGGAAAAGTACGCATACCGTTGTAATCGGGCGAGTTTCTACTTTCAGATGCAACCGAAATTTTGCGGATTGGTCAATCCGTTCGCGAGATATGGCAGTTTGGAGGTAAGAAACGCTTGAGAAACTCAAAATTTTCGCAGTTCTGATGCTCGAAACGAATTACTAGGGCGGCCTAGGGGAAAAGTACGCATACCGTTGTAATCGGGCGAGTCTCTACTTTCAGATGCAACAGAAATTTTGCGGATTGGTCAATCCGTTCGCGAGATATGGCAGTTTGGAGGTAAGAAACGCTTGAGAAACTCAAAATTTTCGCAGTTCTGATGCTCGACAAGCATAACTAGAACGGACTAGGGGAAAAGTACGCATACAGTTGTAATCGGGCGAGTTTCTATTTTCAGATGTAACAGAAATTTTGCGGATTGGTCAATCCGTTCGCGAGATATGGCAGTTTGGAGGTAAGAAACGCTTGAGAAACGCAAAATTTTCGCAGCTCTGATGCTCGAAACGAATAACTAGAACGGCCTAGGGGAAAAGTACGCATACCGTTGTAATCGGGCGAGTTTCTACTTTTAGATGCAACAGAAATTTTGAGGATTGGTCAATCCGTTCGCGAGATATGGCAGTTTGGAGGTAAGAAACGCTTGAGAATCTCAAAATTTTCGCAGTTCTCATGCTCGAAACGAATAACTACAACGGCCTAGCGGAAAAGTACGCATACCGTTGTAATCGGGCGAGTTTCTACTTTCAGATGCAACCGAAATTTTGCGGATTGGTCAATCCGTTCGCGAGATATGGCAGTTTGGAGGTAAGAAACGCTTGAGAAATTCAAAATTTTCGCCGTTCTGATGCTCGAAACGAATTACTAGGGCGGCGTAGGGGAAAAGTACGCATACCGTTCTAATCGGGCGAGTTTCTGCTTTCAGATGCATCAGAAATTTTGCGGATTGGTCAATCCGTTCGCGAGATGTGGCAGTTTGTAGGTAAGAAACGCTTGAGAAACTCAAAATTTTCGCAGTTCTGATGCTCGAAACGAATAACTAGAACGGCCTAGGGGAAAAGTACGCATACCGTTGTAATCGGGCGAGTTTCTACCTTCAGATGCAACAGAAATTTTGCGGATTGGTCAATCCGTTCGCGAGATATGGCAGTTTGGAAGTAAGAAACGCTTGAGATACTCAAAATTTTCGCAGTTCTGACGCTCGAAACGAATAACTAGAACGGCCTAGGGGAAAAGTACGCATACCGTTGTAATCGGGCGTGTTTCTACTTTCAGATGCAACCGAAATTTTGCGGATTGGTCAATCCGTTCGCGAGATATGGCAGTTTGGAGGTAAGAAACGCTTGAGAAACTGAAAATTTTCGCAGTTCTGATGCTTGAAACGAATTACTAGGGCGGCCTAGGGGAAAAGTACGCATACCGTTGTAATCGGGCGAGTTTCTACTTTCAGATGCAACAGAAATTTTGCGGATTGGTCAATCCGTTCGCGAGATATGGCAGTTTGGAGGTAAGAAACGCTTGAGAAACTCAAAATTTTCGCAGTTCTGATGCTCGAAACGAATAACTAGAACGGACTAGGAGAAAAGTACGCATACAGTTGTAATCGGGCGAGTTTCTATTTTCAGATGTAACAGAAATTTTGCGGATTGGTCAATCCGTTCGCGAGATATGGCAGTTTGGAAGTAAGAAACGCTTGAGAAACTCAAAATTTTCGCAGTTCTGATGCTCGAAACGAATAACTAGAACGGCCTAGGGGAAAAGTACGCATACCGTTGTAATCGGGCGAGTTTCTACTTTCAGATGCAACAGAAATTTTGCGGATTGGTCAATCAGTTCGCGAGATATGGCAGTTTGGAGGTAAGAAACGCTTGAGAAACTCAAAATTTTCGCAGTTTTGATGCTCGAAGCGAATAACTAGAACGGCCTAGGGGAAAAGTACGTATACCGTTGTAATCGGGCGAGTTTCTACTTTCAGATGCAACAGAAATTTTGCGGATTGGTCAATCCGTTCGCGAGATATGGCAGTTTGGAGGTAAGAAACGCTTGAGAAACTCAAAATTGTCGCAGTTCTCATGCTCGAAACGAATAACTACAACGGCCTAGCGGAAAAGTACGCATACCGTTGTAATCGGGCGAGTTTCTACTTTCAGATGCAACCGAAATTTTGCGGATTGGTCAATCCGTTCGCGAGATATGGCAGTTTGAAGGTAAGAAACGCTTGAGAAATTCAAAATTTTCGCCGTTCTGATGCTCGAAACGAATTACTAGGGCGGCGTAGGGGAAAAGTACGCATACCGTTCTAATCGGGCGAGTTTCTGCTTTCAGATGCATCAGAAATTTTGCGGATTGGTCAATCCGTTCGCGAGATATGGCAGTTTGGAGGTAAGAAACGCTTGAGAAATTCAAAATTTTCGCCGTTCTGATGCTCGAAACGAATTACTAGGGCGGCGTAGGGGAAAAGTACGCATACCGTTCTAATCGGGCGAGTTTCTGCTTTCAGATGCATCAGAAATTTTGCGGATTGGTCAATCCGTTTGCGAGATGTGGCAGTTTGTAGGTAAGAAACGCTTGAGAAACTCAAAATTTTCGCAGTTCTGATGCTCGAAACGAATAACTAGAACGGTCTAGGGGAAAAGTACGCATACCGTTGTAATCGGGCGAGTTTCTACCTTCAGATGCAACAGAAATTTTGCGGATTGGTCAATCCGTTCGCGAGATATGGCAGTTTGGAAGTAAGAAACGCTTGAGATACTCAAAATTTTCGCAGTTCTGACGCTCGAAACGAATAACTAGAACGGCCTAGGGGAAAAGTACGCATAGTGTTGTAATCGGGCGAGTTTCTACTTTCAGATGCAACAGAAATTTTGCGGATTGGTCAATCCGTTCGCGAGATATGGCAGTTTGGAGGTAAGAAACGCTTGAGAAACTCAAAATTTTCGCAGTTCTGATGCTCGAAACGAATTACTAGGGCGGCCTAGGGGAAAAGTACGCATACCGTTGTAATCGGGCGAGTTTCTATTTTCAGATGTAACAGAAATTTTGCGGATTGGTCAATCCGTTCGCGAGATATGGCAGTTTGGAGGTAAGAAACGCTTGAGAAACGCAAAATTTTCGCAGCTCTGATGCTCGAAACGAATAACTAGAACGGCCTAGGGGAAAAGTACGCATACCGTTGTAATCGGGCTAGTTTCTACTTTTAGATGCAACAGAAATTTTGAGGATGGGTCAATCCGTTCGCGAGATATGGCAGTTTGGAGGTAAGAAACGCTTGAGAAACTCAAAATTTTCGCAGTTCTGATGCTCGAAACGAACAACAAGAACGGCCTAGGGGAAAAGTACACATACCGTTGTATTCGGGCGAGTTTCTACTTTCAGATGCAACAGAAATTTTGCGGATGGGTCAATCCGTTCGCGAGATATGGCAGTTTGGAGGTAAGAAACGCTTGAGAAACTCAAAATTTTCGCAGTTCTGATGCTCGAAGCGAATAACTAGAACGGCCTAGGGGAAAAGTACGTATACCGTTGAAATCGGGCGAGTTTCTACTTTCAGATGCAACAGAAATTTTGCGGATTGGTCAATCCGTTCGCGAGATATGGCAGTTTGGAGGTAAGAAACGCTTGAGAATCTCAAAATTTTCGCAGTTCTCATGCTCGAAACGAATAACTACAACGGCCTAGCGGAAAAGCACGCATACCGTTGTAATCGGGCGAGTTTCTACTTTCAGATACAACCGAAATTTTGCGGATTGGTCAATCCGTTCGCGAGATATGGCAGTTTGGAGGTAAGAAACGCTTGAGAAACTCAAAATTTTCGCAGTTCTGATGCTCGAAACGAATTACTAGGGCGGCCTAGGGGAAAAGCACGCATACCGTTGTAATCGGGCGAGTTTCTGCTTTCAGATGCATCAGAAATTTTGCGGATTGGTCAATCCGTTCGCGAGATGTGGCAGTTTGTAGGTAAGGAACGCTTGAGAAACTCAAAATTTTCGCAGTTCTGATGCTCGAAACGAATAACTAGAACGGCCTAGGGGAAAAGTACGCATACCGTTGTAATCGGGCGAGTTTCTACCTTCAGATGCAACAGAAATTTTGCGGATTGGTCAATCCGTTCGCGAGATATGGCAGTTTGGAAGTAAGAAACGCTTGAGATACTCAAAATTTTCGCAGTTCTGACGCTCGAAACGAATAACTAGAACGGCCTAGGGGAAAAGTACGCATACCGTTGTAATCGGGCGAGTTTCTACTTTCAGATGCAGCCGAAATTTTGCGGATTGGTCAATCCGTTCGCGAGATATGGCAGTTTGGAGGTAAGAAACGCTTGAGAAACTGAAAATTTTCGCAGTTCTGATGCTCGAAACGAATTACTAGGGCGGCCTAGGGGAAAAGTACGCATACCGTTGTAATCGGGCGAGTTTCTACTTTCAGATGCAACAGAAATTTTGCGGATTGGTCAATCCGTTCGCGAGATATGGCAGTTTGGAGGTAAGAAACGCTTGAGAAACTCAAAATTTTCGCAGTTCTGATGCTCGAAACGAATAACTAGAACGGACTAGGAGAAAAGTACGCATACAGTTGTAATCGGGCGAGTTTCTATTTTCAGATGTAACAGAAATTTTGCGGATTGGTCAATCCGTTCGCGAGATATGGCAGTTTGGAAGTAAGAAACGCTTGAGAAACTCAAAATTTTCGCAGTTCTGATGCTCGAAACGAATAACTAGAACGGCCTAGGGGAAAAGTACGCATACCGTTGTAATCGGGCGAGTTTCTACTTTCAGATGCAACAGAAATTTTGCGGATTGGTCAATCAGTTCGCGAGATATGGCAGTTTGGAGGTAAGAAACGCTTGAGAAACTCAAAATTTTCGCAGTTTTGATGCTCGAAGCGAATAACTAGAACGGCCTAGGGGAAAAGTACGTATACCGTTGTAATCGGGCGAGTTTCTACTTTCAGATGCAACAGAAATTTTGCGGATTGGTCAATCCGTTCGCGAGATATGGCAGTTTGGAGGTAAGAAACGCTTGAGAAACTCAAAATTGTCGCAGTTCTCATGCTCGAAACGAATAACTACAACGGCCTAGCGGAAAAGTACGCATACCGTTGTAATCGGGCGAGTTTCTACTTTCAGATGCAACCGAAATTTTGCGGATTGGTCAATCCGTTCGCGAGATATGGCAGTTTGGAGGTAAGAAACGCTTGAGAAATTCAAAATTTTCGCCGTTCTGATGCTCGAAACGAATTACTAGGGCGGCGTAGGGGAAAAGTACGCATACCGTTCTAATCGGGCGAGTTTCTGCTTTCAGATGCATCAGAAATTTTGCGGATTGGTCAATCCGTTCGCGAGATATGGCAGTTTGGAGGTAAGAAACGCTTGAGAAATTCAAAATTTTCGCCGTTCTGATGCTCGAAACGAATTACTAGGGCGGCGTAGGGGAAAAGTACGCATACCGTTCTAATCGGGCGAGTTTCTGCTTTCAGATGCATCAGAAATTTTGCGGATTGGTCAATCCGTTTGCGAGATGTGGCAGTTTGTAGGTAAGAAACGCTTGAGAAACTCAAAATTTTCGCAGTTCTGATGCTCGAAACGAATAACTAGAACGGCCTAGGGGAAAAGTACGCATACCGTTGTAATCGGGCGAGTTTCTACCTTCAGATGCAACAGAAATTTTGCGGATTGGTCAATCCGTTCGCGAGATATGGCAGTTTGGAAGTAAGAAACGCTTGAGATACTCAAAATTTTCGCAGTTCTGACGCTCGAAACGAATAACTAGAACGGCCTAGGGGAAAAGTACGCATACCGTTGTAATCGGGCGAGTTTCTACTTTCAGATGCAGCCGAAATTTTGCGGATTGGTCAATCCGTTCGCGAGATATGGCAGTTTGGAGGTAAGAAACGCTTGAGAAACTGAAAATTTTCGCAGTTCTGATGCTCGAAACGAATTACTAGGGCGGCCTAGGGGAAAAGTACGCATACCGTTGTAATCGGGCGAGTTTCTACTTTCAGATGCAACAGAAATTTTGCGGATTGGTCAATCCGTTCGCGAGATATGGCAGTTTGGAGGTAAGAAACGCTTGAGAAACTCAAAATTTTCGCAGTTCTGATGCTCGAAACGAATTACTAGGGCGGCCTAGGGGAAAAGTACGCATACCGTTGTAATCGGGCGAGTTTCTATTTTCAGATGTAACAGAAATTTTGCGGATTGGTCAATCCGTTCGCGAGATATGGCAGTTTGGAGGTAAGAAACGCTTGAGAAACGCAAAATTTTCGCAGCTCTGATGCTCGAAACGAATAACTAGAACGGCCTAGGGGAAAAGTACGCATACCGTTGTAATCGGGCGAGTTTCTACTTTTAGATGCAACAGAAATTTTGAGGATTGGTCAATCCGTTCGCGAGATATGGCAGTTTGGAGGTAAGAAACGCTTGAGAAACTCAAAATTTTCGCAGTTCTGATGCTCGAAACGAACAACAAGAACGGCCTAGGGGAAAAGTACACATACCGTTGTATTCGGGCGAGTTTCTACTTTCGGATGCAACAGAAATTTTGCGGATGGGTCAATCCGTTCGCGAGATATGGCAGTTTGGAGGTAAGAAACGCTTGAGAAACTCAAAATTTTCGCAGTTCTGATGCTCGAAGCGAATAACTAGAACGGCCTAGGGGAAAAGTACGTGTACCGTTGAAATCGGGCGAGTTTCTACTTTCAGATGCAACAGAAATTTTGCGGATTGGTCAATCCGTTCGCGAGATATGGCAGTTTGGAGGTAAGAAACGCTTGAGAATCTCAAAATTTTCGCAGTTCTCATGCTCGAAACGAATAACTACAACGGCCTAGCGGAAAAGTACGCATACCGTTGTAATCGGGCGAGTTTCTACTTTCAGATGCAACCGAAATTTTGCGGATTGGTCAATCCGTTCGCGAGATATGGCAGTTTGGAGGTAAGAAACGCTTGAGAAACTCAAAATTTTCGCAGTTCTGATGCTCGAAACGAATTACTAGGGCGGCCTAGGGGAAAAGCACGCATACCGTTGTAATCGGGCGAGTTTCTGCTTTCAGATGCATCAGAAATTTTGCGGATTGGTCAATCCGTTCGCGAGATGTGGCAGTTTGTAGGTAAGGAACGCTTGAGAAACTCAAAATTTTCGCAGTTCTGATGCTCGAAACGAATAACTAGAACGGCCTAGGGGAAAAGTACGCATACCGTTGTAATCGGGCGAGTTTCTACCTTCAGATGCAACAGAAATTTTGCGGATTGGTCAATCCGTTCGCGAGATATGGCAGTTTGGAAGTAAGAAACGCTTGAGATACTCAAAATTTTCGCAGTTCTGACGCTCGAAACGAATAACTAGAACGGCCTAGGGGAAAAGTACGCATACCGTTGTAATCGGGCGAGTTTCTACTTTCAGATGCAGCCGAAATTTTGCGGATTGGTCAATCCGTTCGCGAGATATGGCAGTTTGGAGGTAAGAAACGCTTGAGAAACTGAAAATTTTCGCAGTTCTGATGCTCGAAACGAATTACTAGGGCGGCCTAGGGGAAAAGTACGCATACCGTTGTAATCGGGCGAGTTTCTACTTTCAGATGCAACAGAAATTTTGCGGATTGGTCAATCCGTTCGCGAGATATGGCAGTTTGGAGGTAAGCAACGCTTGAGAAACTCAAAATTTTCGCAGTTCTGTTGCTCGAAACGAATAACTAGAACGGCCTAGGGGAAAAGTACGTATACAGTTTTAATCGGGCGAGTTTCTACTTTCAGATGCAACAGAAATTTTGCGGATTGGTCAATCCGTTCGCGAGATATGGCAGTTTGGAGGTAAGAAACGCTTGAGGAACTCAAAATTTTCGCAGTTCTGATGCTTGACAAGCACAACTAGAACGGCCTAGGGGAAAAGTACGCATACCGTTGTAATCGGGCGTGTTTCTACTTTCAGATGCAACAGAAATTTGCGGATTGGTCAATTCGTTCGCGAGGTATGGCAGTTTGGAGGTAAGAAACGCTTGAGAAACTAAAAATTTTCGCAGTTCTGATGCTCGAAACGAATAACTATAACGGACTAGGGGAAAAGTACGCATACAGTTGTAATCGGGCGGGTTTCTACTTTCAGATGCAACAGAAATTTTGCGGATTGGTCAATCCGTTCGCGAGATATGGCAGTTTGGAAGTAAGAAACGCTTGAGATACTCAAAATTTTCGCAGTTCTGACGCTCGAAACGAATAACTAGAACGGCCTAGGGGAAAAGTACGCATACCGTTGTAATCGGGCGGGTTTCTACTTTCAGATGCAACAGAAATTTTGCGGATTGGTCAATCCGTTCGCGAGATATGGCAGTTTGGAGGTAAGAAACGCTTGAGAAACTCAAAATTTTCGCAGTTCTGATGCTCGAAACGAATAACTAGAACGGACTAGGGGAAAAGTACGCATACAGTTGTAATCGGGCGAGTTTTTACTTTCAGATGTAACAGAAATTTTGCGGATTGGTCAATCCGTTCGCGAGATATGGCAGTTTGGAGGTAAGAAACACTTGAGAAACGCAAAATTTTGGCAGTTCTGATGCTCGAAACGAATAACTAGAACGGCCTAGGGGAAAAGTTCGCATACCGTTGTAATCGGGCGAGTTTCTACTTTCAGATGCAACAGAAATTTTGAGGATTGGTCAATCCGTTCGCGAGATATGGCAGTTTGGAGGTGAGAAACGCTTGAGAAACTCAAAATTTTCGCAGTTCTGATGCTCGAAACGAACAACAAGAACGGCCTAGGGGAAAAGTACACATACCGTTGTATTCGGGCCAGTTACTACTTTCAGATGCAACCGAAATTTTGCGGATTGGTCAATCCGTTCGCGAGATATGGCAGTTTGGAGGTAAGAAACGCTTGAGAAACTCAAAATTTTCGCAGTTCTGATGCTCGAAACGAATAACTAGAACGGACTAGGGGAAAAGTACGCATACAGTTGTAATCGGGCGAGTTTCTACTTTCAGATGTAACAGAAATTTTGCGGATTGGTCAATCCGTTCGCGAGATATGGCAGTTTGGAGGTAAGAAACACTTGAGAAACGCAAAATTTTGGCAGTTCTGATGCTCGAAACGAATAACTAGAACGGCCTAGGGGAAAAGTTCGCATACCGTTGTAATCGGGCGAGTTTCTACTTTCAGATGCAACAGAAATTTTGAGGATTGGTCAATCCGTTCGCGAGATATGGCAGTTTGGAGGTGAGAAACGCTTGAGAAACTAAAAATTTTCGCATTTCGGTTGCTCGAAACGAATAACTATAACGGACTAGGGGAAAAGTACGCATACAGTTGTAATCGGGCGGGTTTCTACTTTCAGATGCAACAGAAATTTTGCGGATTGGTCAATCCGTTCGCGAGATATGGCAGTTTGGAGGTAAGAAACGCTTGAGAAACTCAAAATTTTCGCAGTTCTGATGCTCGAAACGAACAACTAGAACGGCCTAGGGGAAAAGTACGCATAGTGTTGTAATCGGGCGAGTTTCTACTTTCAGATGCAACAGAAATTTTGCGGATTGGTCAATCCGTTCGCGAGATATGGCAGTTTGGAGGTAAGAAACGCTTGAGAAACTCAAAATTTTCGCAGTTCTGATGCTCGACAAGCATAACTAGAACGGCCTAGGGGAAAGTACGCATGCCGTTGCAATCGGGCGAGTTTCTACTTTCAGATGCAACAGAAATTTTGCGGATTGGTCAATCCGTTCGCGAGATATGGCAGTTTGGAGGTAAGCAACGCTTGAGAAACTCAAAATTTTCGCAGTTCTGTTGCTCGAAACGAATAACTAGAACGGCCTAGGGGAAAAGTACGCATACATTTGTAATCGGGCGAGTTTCTACTTTCAGATGCAACAGAAATTTTGCGGATTGGTCAATCCGTTCGCGAGATATGGCAGTTTGGAGGTAAGAAACGCTTGAGGAACTCAAAATTTTCGCAGTTCTGATGCTCGACAAGCACAACTAGAACGGCCTAGGGGAAAAGTACGCATACCGTTGTAATCGGGCGAGTTTCTACTTTCAGATGCAACAGAAATTTTGCGGATTGGTCAATTCGTTCGCGAGATATGGCAGTTTGGAGGTAAGAAACGCTTGAGAAACTCAAAATTTTCGCAGTTCTGATGCTCGAAACGAACAACTAGAACGGCCTAGGGGAAAAGTACGCATAGTGTTGTAATCGGGCGAGTTTCTACTTTCAGATGCAACAGAAATTTTGCGGATTGGTCAATCCGTTCGCGAGATATGGCAGTTTGGAGGTAAGAAACGCTTGAGAAACTCAAAATTTTCGCAGTTCTGATGCTCGAAACGAACAACTAGAACGGCCTAGGGGAAAAGTACGCATAGTGTTGTAATCGGGCGAGTTTCTACTTTCAGATGCAACAGAAATTTTGCGGATTGGTCAATCCGTTCGCGAGATATGGCAGTTTGGAGGTAAGAAACGCTTGAGAAACTCAAAATTTTCGCAGTTCTGATGCTCGACAAGCATAACTAGAACGGCCTAGGGGAAAGTACGCATGCCGTTGCAATCGGGCGAGTTTCTACTTTCAGATGCAACAGAAATTTTGCGGATTGGTCAATCCGTTCGCGAGATATGGCAGTTTGGAGGTAAGAAACGCTTGAGAAACTCAAAATTTTCGCAGTTCTGATGCTCGAAACGAATAACTAGAACGGCCTAGGGGAAAAGTACGCATACCGTTGTAATCGGGCGAGTTTCTACCTTCAGATGCAACAGAAATTTTGCGGATTGGTCAATCCGTTCGCGAGATATGGCAGTTTGGAAGTAAGAAACGCTTGAGAAACTCAAAATTTTCGCAGTTCTGATGCTCGAAACGAATAACTAGAACGGCCTAGGGGAAAAGTACGTATACCGTTGTAATCGGGCGAGTTTCTACTTTCAGATGCAACAGAAATTTTGCGGATTGGTCAATCCGTTCGCGAGATATGGCAGTTTGGAGGTAAGAAACGCTTGAGAAACGCAAAATTTTCGCAGTTCTGATGCTCGAAACGAATAACTAGAACGGCCTAGGGGAAAAGTACGCATACCGTTGTAATCGGGCGAGTTTCTGCTTTCAGATGCATCAGAAATTTTGCGGATTGGTCAATTCGTTCGCGAGATATGGCAATTTGGAGGTAAGAAACGCTTGAGAAACTAAAAATTTTCGCAGTTCTGATGCTCGACAAGCACAACTAGAACGGCCTAGGGGAAAAGTACGCATACCGTTGTAATCGGGCGAGTTTCTACTTTCAGATGCAACAGAAATTTTGCGGATTGGTCCATTCGTTCGCGAGATATGGCAGTTTGGAGGTAAGAAACGCTTGAGAAACTAATAATTTTCGCAGTTCTGATGCTCGAAACGAATAACTATAACGGACTAGGGGAAAAGTACGCATACAGTTGTAATCGGGCGGGTTTCTACTTTCAGATGCAACAGAAATTTTGCGGATTGGTCAATCCGTTCCCGAGATATGGCAGTTTGGAGGTAAGAAACGCTTGAGAAATTCAAAATTTTCACAGTTCTGATGCTCGAAACGAATAACCAGAACGGCCTAGGGGAAAAGTACGCATACCGTTGTAATCGGGCGAGTTTCTACTTTCCGATGCAACAGAAATTTTGCGGATTGGTCAATCCGTTCGCGAGATATGGCAGTTTGGAGGTAAGAAACGCTTGAGAAACTCAAAATTTTCGCAGTTCTGATGCTCGAAACGAATAACTAGAACGGACTAGGGGAAAAGTGCGCATACAGTTGTAATCGGGTGAGTTTCTACTTTCAGATGTAACAGAAATTTTGCGGATTGGTCAATCCGTTCGCGAGATATGGCAGTTTGGAGGTAAGAAACGCTTGAGGAACGCAAAATTTTCGCAGTTCTGATGCTCGAAACGAATAACTAGAACGGCCTAGGGGAAAAGTTCGCATACCGTTGTAATCGGGCGAGTTTCTACTTTCAGATGCAACAGAAATTTTGAGGATTGGTCAATCCGTTCGCGAGATATGGCAGTTTGGAGGTAAGAAACGCTTGAGAAACTCAAAATTTTCGCAGTTCTGATGCTCGAAACGAACAACAAGAACGGCCTAGCGGAAAAGTACGCATACCGTTGTAATCGGGCGTGTTTCTACTTTCAGATGCAACCGAAATTTTGCGGATTGGTCAATCCGTTCGCGAGATATGGCAGTTTGGAGGTAAGAAACGCTTGAGAAACTCAAAATTTTCGCAGTTCTGATGCTCGAAACGAATTACTAGGGCGGCCTAGGGGAAAAGTACGCATACCGTTGTAATCGGGCGAGTTTCTGCTTTCAGATGCATCAGAAATTTTGCGGATTGGTCAATCCGTTCGCGAGATATGGCAGTTTGGATGTAAGAAGCGCTTGAGATACTCAAAATTTTCGCAGTTCTGATGCTCGAAACGAATAACTAGGACGGCCTAGGGGAAAAGTACGCATACCGTTGTAATCGGGCGAGTTTCTACCTTCAGATGCAACAGAAATTTTGCGGATTGGTCAATCCGTTCGCGAGATATGGCAGTTTGGAAGTAAGAAACGCTTGAGAAACTCAAAATTTTCGCAGTTCTGATGCTCGAAACGAATAACTAGAACGGCCTAGGGGAAAAGTACGCATACCGTTGTAATCGGGCGAGTTTCTGCTTTCAGATGCATCAGAAATTTTGCGGATTGGTCAATTCGTTCGCGAGATATGGTAATTTGGAGGTAAGAAACGCTTGAGAAACTAAAAATTTTCGCAGTTCTGATGCTCGACAAGCACAACTAGAACGGCCTAGGGGAAAAGTACGCATACCGTTGTAATCGGGCGAGTTTCTACTTTCAGGTGTAACAGAAATTTTGCGGATTGGTCAATCCGTTCGCGAGATATGGCAGTTTGGAGGTAAGAAACGCTTGAGAAACTCAAAATTTTCGCAGTTCTGATGCTCGAAACGAATAACTAGAACGGCCTAGGGGAAAAGTACGCATACCGTTGTAATCGGGCGAGTTTCTACCTTCAGATGCAACAGAAATTTTGCGGATTGGTCAATCCGTTCGCGAGATATGGCAGTTTGGAAGTAAGAAACGCTTGAGAAACTCAAAATTTTCGCAGTTCTGATGCTCGAAACGAATAACTAGAACGGCCTAGGGGAAAAGTACGCATACCGTTGTAATCGGGCGAGTTTCTACTTTCAGATGCAACAGAAATTTTGCGGATTGGTCAATCCGTTCGCGAGATATGGCAGTTTGGAGGTAAGAAACGCTTGAGAAACTCAAAACTTTCGCAGTTCTGATGCTCGAAACGAATAACTAGAACGGACTAGGGGAAAAGTACGCATACAGTTGTAATCGGGCGAGTTTCTACTTTCAGATGTAACAGAAATTTTGCGGATTTGTCAATCCGTTCGCGAGATATGGCAGTTTGGAGGTAAGAAACGCTTGAGAAACGCAAAATTTTCGCAGTTCTGATGCTCGAAACGAATAACTAGAACGGCCTAGGGGAAAAGTACGCATACCGTTGTAATCGGGCGAGTTTCTACTTTCAGATGCAACAGAAATTTTGCGGATTGGTCAATCCGTTCGCGAGATATGGCAGTTTGGGGGTAAGAAACGCTTGAGAAACTCAAAACTTTCGCAGTTCTGATGCTCGAAACGAATATCTAGAACGGCCTAGGGGAAAAGTACGCATACCGCTGTAATCGGGCGAGTTTCCACCTTCAGATGCAACAGAAATTTTGCGGATTGGTCAATCCGTTCGCGAGATAAGGCAGTTTGGAAGTGAGAAACGCTTGAGATACTCAAAATTTTCGCAGTTCTGATGCTCGAAACGAATAACTAGAACGGCCTAGGGGAAAAGTACGTATACCGTTGTAATCGGGCGAGCTTCTACTTTCAGATGCAACAGAAATTTTGCGGATTGGTCAATCCGTTCGCGAGATATGGCAGTTTGGAAGTAAGCAACGCTTGAGAAACTCAAAATTTTCGCAGTTCTGTTGCTCGACACGAATAACTAGAACGGCCTAGGGGAAAAGTACGCATACAGTTGTAATCGGGCGAGTTTCTACTTTCAGATGCAACAGAAATTTTGCGGATTGGTCAATCCGTTCGCGAGATATGGCAGTTTGGGGGTAAGAAACGCTTGAGAAACTCAAAATTTTCGCAGTTCTGATGCTCGACAAGCATAACTAGAACGGCCTAGGGGAAAAGTACGCATACCGTTGTAATCGGGCGAGTTTCTACTTTCAGATGCAACAGAAATTTTGCGGATTGGTCAATCCATTCGCGAGATATGGCAGTTTGGAGGTAAGATACGCTTGAGAAATTCAAAATTTTTGCAGTTCTGATGCTCGAAACGAATAACTAGAACGGCCTAGGGGAAAAGTACGCATACCGTTGTATTCGGGCGAGTTTCTACCTTCAGATGCAACAGAAATTTTGCGGATTGGTCAATCCGTTCGCGAGATATGGCAGTTTGGAGGTAAGAAACGCTTGAGAAACTCAAAATTTTCGCAGTTCTGATGCTCGACAAGCATAACTAGAACGGTCTAGGGGAAAAGTACGCATGCCGTTGTAATCGAGCGAGTTTCTACTTTCAGATGCAACAGAAATTTTGCGGATTGGTCAATCCGTTCGCGAGATATGGCAGTTTGGAAGTAAGAAACGCTTGAGAAACTCAAAATTTTCGCAGTTCTGATGCTCGAAACGAATAACTAGAACGGCCTAGGGGAAAAGTACGCATACCGTTGTAATCGGGCGAGTTTCTGCTTTCAGATGCATCAGAAATTTTGCGGATTGGTCAATTCGTTCGCGAGATATGGTAATTTGGAGGTAAGAAACGCTTGAGAAACTAAAAATTTTCGCAGTTCTGATGCTCGACAAGCACAACTAGAACGGCCTAGGGGAAAAGTACGCATACCGTTGTAATCGGGCGAGTTTCTACTTTCAGGTGTAACAGAAATTTTGCGGATTGGTCAATCCGTTCGCGAGATATGGCAGTTTGGAGGTAAGAAACGCTTGAGAAACTCAAAATTTTCGCAGTTCTGATGCTCGAAACGAATAACTAGAACGGCCTAGGGGAAAAGTACGCATACCGTTGTAATCGGGCGAGTTTCTACCTTCAGATGCAACAGAAATTTTGCGGATTGGTCAATCCGTTCGCGAGATATGGCAGTTTGGAAGTAAGAAACGCTTGAGAAACTCAAAATTTTCGCAGTTCTGATGCTCGAAACGAATAACTAGAACGGCCTAGGGGAAAAGTACGCATACCGTTGTAATCGGGCGAGTTTCTACTTTCAGATGCAACAGAAATTTTGCGGATTGGTCAATCCGTTCGCGAGATATGGCAGTTTGGAGGTAAGAAACGCTTGAGAAACTCAAAATTTTCGCAGTTCTGATGCTCGAAACGAATAACTAGAACGGACTAGGGGAAAAGTACGCATACAGTTGTAATCGGGCGAGTTTCTACTTTCAGATGTAACAGAAATTTTGCGGATTTGTCAATCCGTTCGCGAGATATGGCAGTTTGGAGGTAAGAAACGCTTGAGAAACGCAAAATTTTCGCAGTTCTGATGCTCGAAACGAATAACTAGAACGGCCTAGGGGAAAAGTACGCATACCGTTGTAATCGGGCGAGTTTCTGCTTTCAGATGCATCAGAAATTTTGCGGATTGGTCAATCCGTTCGCGAGATGTGGCAGTTTGTAGGTAAGAAACGCTTGAGAAACTCAAAACTTTCGCAGTTCTGATGCTCGAAACGAATATCTAGAACGGCCTAGGGGAAAAGTACGCATACCGCTGTAATCGGGCGAGTTTCCAACTTCAGATGCAACAGAAATTTTGCGGATTGGTCAATCCGTTCGCGAGATAAGGCAGTTTGGAAGTGAGAAACGCTTGAGATACTCAAAATTTTCGCAGTTCTGATGCTCGAAACGAATAACTAGAACGGCCTAGGGGAAAAGTACGTATACCGTTGTAATCGGGCGAGCTTCTACTTTCAGATGCAACAGAAATTTTGCGGATTGGTCAATCCGTTCGCGAGATATGGCAGTTTGGAAGTAAGCAACGCTTGAGAAACTCAAAATTTTCGCAGTTCTGTTGCTCGACACGAATAACTAGAACGGCCTAGGGGAAAAGTACGCATACAGTTGTAATCGGGCGAGTTTCTACTTTCAGATGCAACAGAAATTTTGCGGATTGGTCAATCCGTTCGCGAGATATGGCAGTTTGGGGGTAAGAAACGCTTGAGAAACTCAAAATTTTCGCAGTTCTGATGCTCGACAAGCATAACTAGAACGGCCTAGGGGAAAAGTACGCATACCGTTGTAATCGGGCGAGTTTCTACTTTCAGATGCAACAGAAATTTTGCGGATTGGTCAATCCATTCGCGAGATATGGCAGTTTGGAGGTAAGATACGCTTGAGAAATTCAAAATTTTTGCAGTTCTGATGCTCGAAACGAATAACTAGAACGGCCTAGGGGAAAAGTACGCATACCGTTGTATTCGGGCGAGTTTCTACCTTCAGATGCAACAGAAATTTTGCGGATTGGTCAATCCGTTCGCGAGATATGGCAGTTTGGAGGTAAGAAACGCTTGAGAAACTCAAAATTTTCGCAGTTCTGATGCTCGACAAGCATAACTAGAACGGTCTAGGGGAAAAGTACGCATGCCGTTGTAATCGAGCGAGTTTCTACTTTCAGATGCAACAGAAATTTTGCGGATTGGTCAATCCGTTCGCGAGATATGGCAGTTTGGAGGTAAGAAACGCTTGAGAAACTCAACATTTTCGCAGTTCTGATGCTCGAAACGAATAACTAGAACGGCCTAGGGGAAAAGTACGCATACCGTTGTAATCGGGCGAGTTTCTACTTTCAGATGCAACAGAAATTTTGCGGATTGGTCATTCCGTTCGCGAGATATGGCAGTTTGGAGGTAAGAAACGCTTGAGAAACTCAAAATTTTCGCAGTTCTGATGCTCGAAACGAATAACAAGAACGGACTAGGGGAAAAGTACGCATACAGTTGTAATCGGGGGAGTTTCTACTTTCAGATGCAACAGAAATTTTGCGGATTGGTCAATCCGTTCGCGAGATATGGCAGTTTGGAGGTAAGAAACGCTTCAGAAACTCAAAATTTTCGCAGTTCTGATGCTCGAAACGAATAACTAGAACGGCCTAGGGGAAAAGTACGCATACCGTTGTAATCGGGCGAATTTCTACTTTCAGATGCAACAGAAATTTTGCGGATTGGTCATTCCGTTCGCGAGATATGGCAGTTTGGAGGTAAGAAACGCTTGAGAAACTCAAAATTTTCGCAGTTCTGATGCTCGAAACGAATAACAAGAACGGACTAGGGGAAAAGTACGCATACAGTTGTAATCGGGCGAGTTTCAACCTTCAGATGCAACAGAAATTTTGCGGATTGGTCAATCCGTTCGCGAGATATGGCAGTTTGGAGGTAAGAAACGCTTGAGAAACTCAAAATTTTCGCAGTTCTGATGCTCGAAACGAATAACAAGAACGGACTAGGGGAAAAGTACGCATACAGTTGTAATCGGGCGAGTTTCAACCTTCAGATGCAACAGAAATTTTGCGGATTGGTCAATCCGTTCGCGAGATATGGCAGTTTGGAAGTAAGAAACGCTTGAGATACTCAAAATTTTCGCAGTTCTGATGCTCGAAACGAATAACAAGAACGGACTAGGGGAAAAGTACGCATACAGTTGTAATCGGGCGAGTTTCAACCTTCAGATGCAACAGAAATTTTGCGGATTGGTCAATCCGTTCGCGAGATATGGCAGTTTGGAGGTAAGAAACGCTTGAGAAACTCAAAATTTTCGCAGTTCTGATGCTCGAAAAGAATAACAAGAACGGACTAGGGGAAAAGTACGCATACAGTTGTAATTGGGCGAGTTTCAACCTTCAGATGCAACAGAAATTTTGCGGATTGGTCAATCCGTTCGCGAGATATGGCAGTTTGGAAGTAAGAAACGCTTGAGATACTCAAAATTTTCGCAGTTCTGATGCTCGAAACGAGTAACTAGAACGGCCTAGGGGAAAAGTACTCATAGTGTTGTAATCGGGCGAGTTTCTACTTTCAGATGCAACAGAAATTTTGCGGATTGGTCAATCCGTTCGCGAGATATGGCAGTTTGGAGGTAAGAAACGCTTGAGAAACTCAATATTTTAGCAGTTCTGATGCTCGAAACGAATAACCAGAACGGCCTAGGGGAAAAGTACGCATACTGTTGTAATCGGGCGAGTTTTTACTTTCAGATGCAACAGAAATTTTGCGGATTGGTCAATCCGTTCGCGAGATATGGCAGTTTGGATGTAAGAAACGCTCGAGAAACTCAAAATTTTCGCAGATCTGATGCTCGACAAGCATAACTAGAACGGCCTAGGGGAAAAGTACGCATAGTGTTGTAATCGGGCGAGTTTCTACTTTCAGATGCAACAGAAATTTTGCGGATTGGTCAATCCGTTCGCGAGATATGGCAGTTTGGAGGTAAGCAACGCTTGAAAAACTCAAAATTTTCGCAATTCTGTTGCCCGAAACGAATAACTAGAACGGGCTAGGGGAAAAGTACGCATACCGTTGTAATCGGCGAGTTTCTACTTTCAGATGCAACAGAAATTTTGCGGAATGGTCAATCCGTTCGCGAGATATGGCAGTTTGGAAGTAAGAAACGCTTGAGAAACTCAAAATTTTCGCAGTTCTGATGCTCGAAACGAATAACTAGAACGGCCTAGGGGAAAAGTACGCATAGTGTTGTAATCGGGCGAGTTTTTACTTTCAGATGCAACAGAAATTTTGCGGATTGGTCAATCCGTTCGCGAGATATGGCAGTTTGGATGTAAGAAACGCTCGAGAAACTCAAAATTTTCGCAGATCTGATGCTCGACAAGCATAACTAGAACGGCCTAGGGGAAAAGTACGCATAGTGTTGTAATCGGGCGAGTTTCTACTTTCAGATGCAACAGAAATTTTGCGGATTGGTCAATCCGTTCGCGAGATATGGCAGTTTGGAGGTAAGCAACGCTTGAAAAACTCAAAATTTTCGCAATTCTGTTGCCCGAAACGAATAACTAGAACGGGCTAGGGGAAAAGTACGCATACCGTTGTAATCGGCGAGTTTCTACTTTCAGATGCAACAGAAATTTTGCGGAATGGTCAATCCGTTCGCGAGATATGGCAGTTTGGAAGTAAGAAACGCTTGAGAAACTCCAAATTTTCGCAGTTCTGATGCTCGAAACGAATAACTAGAACGGCCTAGGGGAAAAGTACGCATAGTGTTGTAATCGGGCGAGTTTCTACTTTCAGATGCAACAGAAATTTTGCGGATTGGTCAATCCGTTCGCGAGATATGGCAGTTTGGAGGTAAGAAACGCTCGAGAAACTCAAAATTTTCGCAGTTCTGATGCTCGACAAGCATAACTAGAACGGCCTAGGGGAAAAGTACGCACAGTGTTGTAATCGGGCGAGTTTCTACTTTCAGATGCAACAGAAATTTTGCGGATTGGTAAATCCGTTCGCGAGATATGGCAGTTTGGAGGTAGGCAACGCTTGAAAAACTCAAAATTTTCGCAGTTCTGTTGCTCGAAACGAATAAATAGAACGGGCTAGGGGAAAAGTACGCATACCGTTGTAATCGGGCGAGTTTCTACTTTCAGATGCAACAGAAATTTTGCGGATTGGTCAATCCGTTCGCGAGATACGGCAGTTTGGAGGTAAGCAACGCTTGAAAAACTCAAAATTTTCGCAGTTCTGTTGCTCGAAACGAATAACTAGAACGGCCTAGGGGAAAAGTACGCATAGTGTTGTAATCGGGCGAGTTTCTACTTTCAGATGCAACAGAAATTTTGCGGATTGGTCAATCCGTTCGCGAGATATGGCAGTTTGGAGGTAAGAAACGCTTGAGAAACTCAAAATTTTCGCAGTTCTGATGCTCGAAACGAATAACTAGAACGGCCTAGGGGAAAAGTACGAATAGTGTTATAATCGGGCGAGTTTCTACTTTCAGATGCAACTGAAATTGTGCGGATTGGTCAATCCGTTCGCGAGATATGGCAGTTTGGAAGTAAGAAACGCTTGAGAAACTCAAAATTTTCGCAGTTCTGTTGCTCGAAAAGAATAACTAGAACGGGATAGGGGAAAAGTACGCATACCGTTGTAATCGGGCGAGTTTCTACTTTCAGATGCAACAGAAATTTTGCGGATTGGTGAATCCGTTCGCGAGATATGGCAGTTTGGATGTAAGAAACGCTTGAGAAACTCAAAATTTTCGCAGTTCTGATGCTCGAAACGAATAACTAGAACGGCCTAGGGGAAAAGTACGCACACCGTCGTAATCGGGCGAGTTTCTGCTTTCAGATGCAACAGGAATTTTGCGGATTGGTCAATCCGTTCGCGAGATATGGCAGTTTGGAGGTAAGCAACGCTTGAGAAACTCACAATTTTCGCAGTTCTGTTGCTCGAAACGAATAACTAGAACGGGCTAGGGGAAAAGTACGCATACAGTTGTAATCGGGAGAGTTTCTACTTTCAGATGCATCAGAAATTTTGCGGATTGGACAATCCGTTCGCGAGATGTGGCAGTTTGTAGGTGAGAAACGCTTGAGAAACTCAAAATTTTCGCAGTTCTGATGCTCGAAACGAATAACTAGAACGGCCTAGGGGAAAAGTACGCATACCGTTGTAATCGGGCGAGTTTCTACCTTCAGATGCAACAGAAATTTTGCGGATTGGTCAATCCGTTCGCGAGATATGGCAGTTTGGAAGTAAGAAACGCTTGAGAAACTCAAAATTTTCGCAGTTCTGATGCTCGAAACGAATAACTAGAACGGCCTAGGGGAAAAGTGCGCATACCGTTGCAATCGGGCGTGTTTCTACTTTCAGATGCAACAGAAATTTTGCGGATTGGTCAATCCGTTCGCGAGATATGGCAGTTTGGATGTAAGAAACGCTTGAGAAACTCAAAATTTTCGCAGCTCTGATGCTCGACAAGCATAACTAGAACGGCCTAGGGGAAAAGTACGCATAGTGTTGTAATCGGGCGAGTTTCTACTTTCAGATGCAACAGAAATTTTGCGGATTGGTCAATCCGTTCGCGAGATATGGCAGTTTGGAGGTACGCAACGTTTGCGAAACTCAAAATTTTCGCAGTTCTGTTGGTCGAGACGAATAACTAGAACGGGCTTGGGGAAAAGTACGCATACAGTTGTAATCGGGCAAATTTCTATTTTCAGATGCAACAGAAATTTTGCGGATTGGTCAATCCGTTCGCGAGACATCACAGTTTGGAGGTAAGAAACGCTCGAGAAACTCAAAATTTTCGCAGTTCTGATGCTCGAAACGAATAACTAGAACGGCCTAGGGGAAAAGTACGCATAGTGTTGTAATCGGGCGAGTTTTTACTTTCAGATGCAACAGAAATTTTGCGGATTGGTCAATCCGTTCGCGAGATATGGCAGTTTGGATGTAAGAAACGCTCGAGAAACTCAAAATTTTCGCAGATCTGATGCTCGACCAGCATAACTAGAACGGCCTAGGGGAAAAGTACGCAATGTGTTGTAATCGGGCGAGTTTCTACTTTCAGATGCAACAGAAATTTTGCGGATTGGTCAATCCGTTCGCGAGATATGGCAGTTTGGAGGTAAGCAACGCTTGAAAAACTCAAAATTTTCGCAGTTCTGTTGCCCGAAACGAATAACTAGAACGGGCTAGGGGAAAAGTACGCATACCGTTGTAATCGGCGAGTTTCTACTTTCAGATGCAACAGAAATTTTGCGGAATGGTCAATCCGTTCGCGAGATATGGCAGTTTGGAAGTAAGAAACGCTTGAGAAACTCAAAATTTTCGCAGTTCTGATGCTCGAAACGAATAACTAGAACGGCCTAGGGGAAAAGTACGCATAGTGTTGTAATCGGGCGAGTTTCTACTTTCAGATGCAACAGAAATTTTGCGGATTGGTCAATCCGTTCGCGAGATATGGCAGTTTGGAGGTAAGAAACGCTCGAGAAACTCAAAATTTTCGCAGTTCTGATGCTCGACAAGCATAACTAGAACGGCCTAGGGGAAAAGTACGCACACCGTTGTAATCGGGCGAGTTTCTACTTTCAGATGCAACAGAAATTTTGCGTATTGGTCAATCCGTTCGCGAGATATGGCAGTTTGGAGGTAGGCAACGCTTGAAAAACTCAAAATTTTCGCAGTTCTGTTGCTCGAAACGAATAAATAGAACGGGCTAGGGGAAAAGTACGCATACCGTTGTAATCGGGCGAGTTTCTACTTTCAGATGCAACAGAAATTTTGCGGATTGGTCAATCCGTTCGCGAGATACGGCAGTTTGGAGGTAAGCAACGCTTGAGAAACTCAAAATTTTCGCAGTTCTGATGCTCGAAACGAATAACTAGAACGGCCTAGGGGAAAAGTACGCACAGTGTTGTAATCGGGCGAGTTTCTACTTTCAGATGCAACAGAAATTTTGCGGATTGGTCAATCCGTTCGCGAGATATGGCAGTTTGGAGGTAGGCAACGCTTGAAAAACTCAAAATTTTCGCAGTTCTGTTGCTCGAAACGAATAAATAGAACGGGCTAGGGGAAAAGTACGCATACCGTTGTAATCGGGCGAGTTTCTACTTTCAGATGCAACAGAAATTTTGCGGATTGGTCAATCCGTTCGCGAGATACGGCAGTTTGGAGGTAAGCAACGCTTGAAAAACTCAAAATTTTCGCAGTTCTGTTGCTCGAAACGAATAACTAGAACGGCCTAGGGGAAAAGTACGCATACCGTTGTAATCGGGCGAGTTTCTACCTTCAGATGCAACAGAAATTTTGCGGATTGGTCAATCCGTTCGCGAGATATGGCAGTTTGGAAGTAAGAAACGCTTGAGAAACTCAAAATTTTCGCAGTTCTGATGCTCGAAACGAATAACTAGAACGGCCTAGGGGAAAAGTACGCATAGTGTTGTAATCGGGCGAGTTTCTACTTTCAGATGCAACAGAAATTTTGCGGATTGGTCAATCCGTTCGCGAGATATGGCAGTTTGGAGGTAAGCAACGCTTGAAAAACTCAAAATTTTCGCAGTTCTGTTGCCCGAAACGAATAACTAGAACGGGCTAGGGGAAAAGTACGCATACCGTTGTAATCGGCGAGTTTCTACTTTCAGATGCAACAGAAATTTTGCGGAATGGTCAATCCGTTCGCGAGATATGGCAGTTTGGAAGTAAGAAACGCTTGAGAAACTCAAAATTTTCGCAGTTCTGATGCTCGAAACGAATAACTAGAACGGCCTAGGGGAAAAGTACGCATAGTGTTGTAATCGGGCGAGTTTCTACTTTCAGATGCAACAGAAATTTTGCGGATTGGTCAATCCGTTCGCGAGATATGGCAGTTTGGAGGTAAGAAACGCTCGAGAAACTCAAAATTTTCGCAGTTCTGATGCTCGACAAGCATAACTAGAACGGCCTAGGGGAAAAGTACGCACACCGTTGTAATCGGGCGAGTTTCTACTTTCAGATGCAACAGAAATTTTGCGGATTGGTCAATCCGTTCGCGAGATATGGCAGTTTGGAGGTAGGCAACGCTTGAAAAACTCAAAATTTTCGCAGTTCTGTTGCTCGAAACGAATAAATAGAACGGGCTAGGGGAAAAGTACGCATACCGTTGTAATCGGGCGAGTTTCTACTTTCAGATGCAACAGAAATTTTGCGGATTGGTCAATCCGTTCGCGAGATACGGCAGTTTGGAGGTAAGCAACGCTTGAAAAACTCAAAATTTTCGCAGTTCTGTTGCTCGAAACGAATAACTAGAACGGCCTAGGGGAAAAGTACGCATACCGTTGTAATCGGGCGAGTTTCTACCTTCAGATGCAACAGAAATTTTGCGGATTGGTCAATCCGTTCGCGAGATATGGCAGTTTGGAAGTAAGAAACGCTTGAGAAACTCAAAATTTTCGCAGTTCTGATGCTCGAAACGAATAACTAGAACGGCCTAGGGGAAAAGTGCGCATACCGTTGCAATCGGGCGTGTTTCTACTTTCAGATGCAACAGAAATTTTGCGGATTGGTCAATCCGTTCGCGAGATATGGCAGTTTGGATGTAAGAAACGCTTGAGAAACTCAAAATTTTCGCAGCTCTGATGCTCGACAAGCATAACTTGAACGGCCTAGGGGAAAAGTACGCATAGTGTTGTAATCGGGCGAGTTTCTACTTTCAGATGCAACAGAAATTTTGCGGATTGGTCAATCCGTTCGCGAGATATGGCAGTTTGGAGGTACGCAACGCTTGAGAAACTCAAAATTTTCGCAGTTCTGTTGGTCGAGACGAATAACTAGAACGGGCTTGGGGAAAAGTACGCATACAGTTGTAATCGGGCGAATTTCTATTTTCAGATGCAACAGAAATTTTGCGGATTGGTCAATCCGTTCGCGAGACATCACAGTTTGGAGGTAAGAAACGCTCGAGAAACTCAAAATTTTCGCAGTTCTGATGCTCGAAACGAATAACTAGAACGGCCTAGGGGAAAAGTACGCATAGTGTTGTAATCGGGCGAGTTTTTACTTTCAGATGCAACAGAAATTTTGCGGATTGGTCAATCCGTTCGCGAGATATGGCAGTTTGGATGTAAGAAACGCTCGAGAAACTCAAAATTTTCGCAGATCTGATGCTCGACAAGCATAACTAGAACGGCCTAGGGGAAAAGTACGCATAGTGTTGTAATCGGGCGAGTTTCTACTTTCAGATGCAACAGAAATTTTGCGGATTGGTCAATCCGTTCGCGAGATATGGCAGTTTGGAGGTAAGCAACGCTTGAAAAACTCAAAATTTTCGCAGTTCTGTTGCCCGAAACGAATAACTAGAACGGGCTAGGGGAAAAGTACGCATACCGTTGTAATCGGCGAGTTTCTACTTTCAGATGCAACAGAAATTTTGCGGAATGGTCAATCCGTTCGCGAGATATGGCAGTTTGGAAGTAAGAAACGCTTGAGAAACT
Organism: Ptiloglossa arizonensis; assembly: GCF_051014685.1. NCBI lineage: Eukaryota > Metazoa > Arthropoda > Insecta > Hymenoptera > Colletidae > Ptiloglossa > Ptiloglossa arizonensis. Next base: position 3,369,262 of record NW_027478386.1, read on the forward strand.
CAAAATTTTCGCAGTTCTGATGCTCGAAACGAATAACTAGAACGGCCTAGGGGAAAAGTACGCATAGTGTTGTAATCGGGCGAGTTTCTACTTTCAGATGCAACAGAAATTTTGCGGATTGGTCAATCCGTTTGCGAGATATGGCAGTTTGGAGGTAAGAAACGCTCGAGAAACTCAAAATTTTCGCAGTTCTGATGCTCGACAAGCATAACTAGAACGGCCTAGGGGAAAAGTACGCACACCGTTGTAATCGGGCGAGTTTCTACTTTCAGATGCAACAGAAATTTTGCGTATTGGTCAATCCGTTCGCGAGATATGGCAGTTTGGAGGTAGGCAACGCTTGAAAAACTCAAAATTTTCGCAGTTCTGTTGCTCGAAACGAATAACTAGAACGGCCTAGGGGAAAAGTGCGCATACCGTTGCAATCGGGCGTGTTTCTACTTTCAGATGCAACAGAAATTTTGCGGATTGGTCAATCCGTTCGCGAGATATGGCAGTTTGGATGTAAGAAACGCTTGAGAAACTCAAAATTTTCGCAGCTCTGATGCTCGACAAGCATAACTTGAACGGCCTAGGGGAAAAGTACGCATAGTGTTGTAATCGGGCGAGTTTCTACTTTCAGATGCAACAGAAATTTTGCGGATTGGTCAATCCGTTCGCGAGATATGGCAGTTTGGAGGTACGCAACGCTTGAGAAACTCAAAATTTTCGCAGTTCTGTTGGTCGAGACGAATAACTAGAACGGGCTTGGGGAAAAGTACGCATACAGTTGTAATCGGGCGAATTTCTATTTTCAGATGCAACAGAAATTTTGCGGATTGGTCAATCCGTTCGCGAGACATCACAGTTTGGAGGTAAGAAACGCTCGAGAAACTCAAAATTTTCGCAGTTCTGATGCTCGAAACGAATAACTAGAACGGCCTAGGGGAAAAGTACGCATAGTGTTGTAATCGGGCGAGTTTTTACTTTCAGATGCAACAGAAATTTTGCGGATTGGTCAATCCGTTCGCGAGATATGGCAGTTTGGATGTAAGAAACGCTCGAGAAACTCAAAATTTTCGCAGATCTGATGCTCGACAAGCATAACTAGAACGGCCTAGGGGAAAAGTACGCATAGTGTTGTAATCGGGCGAGTTTCTACTTTCAGATGCAACAGAAATTTTGCGGATTGGTCAATCCGTTCGCGAGATATGGCAGTTTGGAGGTAAGCAACGCTTGAAAAACTCAAAATTTTCGCAGTTCTGTTGCCCGAAACGAATAACTAGAACGGGCTAGGGGAAAAGTACGCATACCGTTGTAATCGGCGAGTTTCTACTTTCAGATGCAACAGAAATTTTGCGGAATGGTCAATCCGTTCGCGAGATATGGCAGTTTGGAAGTAAGAAACGCTTGAGAAACTCAAAATTTTCGCAGTTCTGATGCTCGAAACGAATAACTAGAACGGCCTAGGGGAAAAGTACGCATAGTGTTGTAATCGGGCGAGTTTCTACTTTCAGATGCAACAGAAATTTTGCGGATTGGTCAATCCGTTTGCGAGATATGGCAGTTTGGAGGTAAGAAACGCTCGAGAAACTCAAAATTTTCGCAGTTCTGATGCTCGACAAGCATAACTAGAACGGCCTAGGGGAAAAGTACGCACACCGTTGTAATCGGGCGAGTTTCTACTTTCAGATGCAACAGAAATTTTGCGTATTGGTCAATCCGTTCGCGAGATATGGCAGTTTGGAGGTAGGCAACGCTTGAAAAACTCAAAATTTTCGCAGTTCTGTTGCTCGAAACGAATAAATAGAACGGGCTAGGGGAAAAGTACGCATACCGTTGTAATCGGGCGAGTTTCTACTTTCAGATGCAACAGAAATTTTGCGGATTGGTCAATCCGTTCGCGAGATACGGCAGTTTGGAGGTAAGCAACGCTTGAGAAACTCAAAATTTTCGCAGTTCTGATGCTCGAAACGAATAACTAGAACGGCCTAGGGGAAAAGTACGCACAGTGTTGTAATCGGGCGAGTTTCTACTTTCAGATGCAACAGAAATTTTGCGGATTGGTCAATCCGTTCGCGAGATATGGCAGTTTGGAGGTAGGCAACGCTTGAAAAACTCAAAATTTTCGCAGTTCTGTTGCTCGAAACGAATAAATAGAACGGGCTAGGGGAAAAGTACGCATACCGTTGTAATCGGGCGAGTTTCTACTATCAGATGCAACAGAAATTTTGCGGATTGGTCAATCCGTTCGCGAGATACGGCAGTTTGGAGGTAAGCAACGCTTGAAAAACTCAAAATTTTCGCAGTTCTGTTGCTCGAAACGAATAACTAGAACGGCCTAGGGGAAAAGTACGCATAGTGTTGTAATCGGGCGAGTTTCTACTTTCAGATGCAACAGAAATTTTGCGGATTGGTCAATCCGTTCGCGAGATATGGCAGTTTGGAGGTAAGAAACGCTTGAGAAACTCAAAATTTTCGCAGTTCTGATGCTCGAAACGAATAATTAGAACGGCCTAGGGGAAAAGTACGAATAGTGTTATAATCGGGCGAGTTTCTACTTTCAGATGCAACTGAAATTGTGCGGATTGGTCAATCCGTTCGCGAGATATGGCAGTTTGGAAGTAAGAAACGCTTGAGAAACTCAAAATTTTCGCAGTTCTGTTGCTCGAAAAGAATAACTAGAACGGGATAGGGGAAAAGTACGCATACCGTTGCAATCGGGCGAGTTTCTACTTTCAGATGCAACAGAAATTTTGCGGATTGGTGAATCCGTTCGCGAGATATGGCAGTTTGGATGTAAGAAACGCTTGAGAAACTCAAAATTTTCGCAGTTCTGATGCTCGAAACGAATAACTAGAACGGCCTAGGGTAAAAGTACGCACACCGTTGTAATCGGGCGAGTTTCTGCTTTCAGATGCAACAGAAATTTTGCGGATTGGTCAATCCGTTCGCGAGATATGGCAGTTTGGAGGTAAGCAACGCTTGAGAAACTCACAATTTTCGCAGTTCTGATGCTCGAAACGAATAACTAGAACGGCCTAGGGGAAAAGTGCGCATACCGTTGCAATCGGGCGTGTTTCTACTTTCAGATGCAACAGAAATTTTGCGGATTGGTCAATCCGTTCGCGAGATATGGCAGTTTGGATGTAAGAAACGCTTGAGAAACTCAAAATTTTCGCAGCTCTGATGCTCGACAAGCATAACTAGCACGGCCTAGGGGAAAAGTACGCATAGTGTTGTAATCGGGCGAGTTTCTACTTTCAGATGCAACAGAAATTTTGCGGATTGGTCAATCCGTTCGCGAGATATGGCAGTTTGGAGGTACGCAACGCTTGAGAAACTCAAAATTTTCGCAGTTCTGTTGGTCGAGACGAATAACTAGAACGGGCTTGGGGAAAAGTACGCATACAGTTGTAATCGGGCGAATTTCTATTTTCAGATGCAACAGAAATTTTGCGGATTGGTCAATCCGTTCGCGAGACATCACAGTTTGGAGGTAAGAAACGCTCGAGAAACTCAAAATTTTCGCAGTTCTGATGCTCGAAACGAATAACTAGAACGGCCTAGGGGAAAAGTACGCATAGTGTTGTAATCGGGCGAGTTTTTACTTTCAGATGCAACAGAAATTTTGCGGATTGGTCAATCCGTTCGCGAGATATGGCAGTTTGGATGTAAGAAACGCTCGAGAAACTCAAAATTTTCGCAGATCTGATGCTCGACAAGCATAACTAGAACGGCCTAGGGGAAAAGTACGCATAGTGTTGTAATCGGGCGAGTTTCTACTTTCAGATGCAACAGAAATTTTGCGGATTGGTCAATCCGTTCGCGAGATATGGCAGTTTGGAGGTAAGCAACGCTTGAAAAACTCAAAATTTTCGCAGTTCTGTTGCCCGAAACGAATAACTAGAACGGGCTAGGGGAAAAGTACGCATACCGTTGTAATCGGCGAGTTTCTACTTTCAGATGCAACAGAAATTTTGCGGAATGGTCAATCCGTTCGCGAGATATGGCAGTTTGGAAGTAAGAAACGCTTGAGAAACTCAAAATTTTCGCAGTTCTGATGCTCGAAACGAATAACTAGAACGGCCTAGGGGAAAAGTACGCATAGTGTTGTAATCGGGCGAGTTTCTACTTTCAGATGCAACAGAAATTTTGCGGATTGGTCAATCCGTTCGCGAGATATGGCAGTTTGGAGGTAAGAAACGCTCGAGAAACTCAAAATTTTCGCAGTTCTGATGCTCGACAAGCATAACTAGAACGGCCTAGGGGAAAAGTACGCACACCGTTGTAATCGGGCGAGTTTCTACTTTCAGATGCAACAGAAATTTTGCGTATTGGTCAATCCGTTCGCGAGATATGGCAGTTTGGAGGTAGGCAACGCTTGAAAAACTCAAAATTTTCGCAGTTCTGTTGCTCGAAACGAATAAATAGAACGGGCTAGGGGAAAAGTACGCATAGTGTTGTAATCGGGCGAGTTTCTACTTTCAGATGCAACAGAAATTTTGCGGATTGGTCAATCCGTTCGCGAGATATGGCAGTTTGGAGGTAAGAAACGCTTGAGAAACTCAAAATTTTCGCAGTTCTGATGCTCGAAACGAATAACTAGAACGGCCTAGGGGAAAAGTACGAATAGTGTTATAATCGGGCGAGTTTCTACTTTCAGATGCAACAGAAATTGTGCGGATTGGTCCATCCGTTCGCGAGATATGGCAGTTTGGAAGTAAGAAACGCTTGAGAAACTCAAAATTTTCGCAGTTCTGTTGCTCGAAACGAATAACTAGAACGGGCTAGGGGAAAAGTACGCACACCATTGTAATCGGGCGAGTTTCTACTTTCAGATGCAACAGAAATTTTGCGGATTGGTCAATCCGTTCGCGAGTTATGGCAGTTTGGAGGTAAGAAACGCTTGAGAAACTCAAAATTTTCGCAGTTCTGATGCTCGAAACGAATAACTAGAACGGCCTACGGGAAAAGTACGCACAGTGTTGTAATCGGGCGAGTTTATACTTTCAGATGCAACAGAAATTTTGCGGATTGGTCAATCCGTTCGCGAGATATGGCAGTTTGGAAGTAAGAAACGCTTGAGAAACTCAAAATTTTCGCAGTTCTGATGCTCGAAACGAATAACTAGAACGGCCTAGGGGAAAAGTACGCATAGTGTTGTAGTCGGGGGAGTTTCTACTTTCAGATGCAACAGAAATTTTGCGGATTGGTCAATACGTTCGCGAGATATGGCAGTTTGGAGGTAAGAAACGCTCGAGAAACTCAAAATTTTCGCAGTTCTGATGCTCGACAAGCATAACTAGAACGGCCTAGGGGAAAAGTACGCACACCGTTGTAATCGGGCGAGTTTCTACTTTCAGATGCAACAGAAATTTTGCGGATTGGTCAATCCGTTCGCGAGATATGGCAGTTTGGAGGTAAGCAACGCTTGAGAAACTCAAAATTTTCGCAGTTCTGATGCTCGAAACGAATAACTAGAACGGCCTAGGGGAAAAGTACGCATAGTGTTGTAATCGGGCGAGTTTCTACTTTCAGATGCAACAGAAATTTTGCGGATTGGTGAATCCGTTCGCGAGTTATGGCAGTTTGGAGGTAAGAAACGCTTGAGAAACTCAAAATTTTCGCAGTTCTGATGCTCGAAACGAATAACTAGAACGGCCTAGGGGAAAAGTACGCATAGTATTGTAATCGGGCGAGTTTCTAGTTTCAGATGCAACAGAAATTTTGCGGATTTGTCAATCCGTTCGCGAGATATGGCAGTTTGGATGTAAGAAACACTTGAGAAACTCAAAATTTTCGCAGTTCTGATGCTCGACAATCATAACTAGAACGGCCTAGGGGAAAAGTACGCATAGTGTTGTAATCGGGCGAGTTTCTACTTTCAGATGCAACAGAAATTTTGCGGATTGGTCAATCCGTTCGCGAGATATGGCAGTTTGGAGGTACGCAACGCGTGAGAAACTCAAAATTTTCGCAGTTCTGTTGGTCGAAACGAATAACTAGAACGGCCTACGGGAAAAGTACGCATAGTGTTGTAATCGGGCGAGTTTCTACTTTCAGATGCAACAGAAATTTTGCGGACTGGTCAATCCGTTCGCGAGATATGGCAGTTTGGAAGTAAGAAACGCTTGAGAAACTCAAAATTTTCGCAGTTCTGATGCTCGAAACGAATAACTAGAACGGCCTAGGGGAAAAGTACGCATAGTGTTGTAGTCGGGGGAGTTTCTACTTTCAGATGCAACAGAAATTTTGCGGATTGGTCAATCCGTTCGCGAGATATGGCAGTTTGGAGGTAAGAAACGCTCGAGAAACTCAAAATTTTCGCAGATCTGATGCTCGACAAGCATAACTAGAACGGCCTAGGGGAAAAGTACGCACACCGTTGTAATCGGGCGAGTTTCTACTTTCAGATGCAACAGAAATTTTGCGGATTGGTCAATCCGTTCGCGAGATATGGCAGTTTGGAGGTAAGAAACGCTTGAAAAACTCAAAATTTTCGCAGTTCTGTTGCCCGAAACGAATAACTAGAACGGGCTAGGGGAAAAGTACGCATACCGTTGTAATCGGGCGAGTTTCTACTTTCTGATGCAACAGAAATTTTGCGGATTGGTCAATCCGTTCGCGAGATATGGCAGTTTGGAGGTAAGCAACGCTTGAAAAACTCAAAATTTTCGCAGTTCTGTTGCTCGAAACGAATAACTAGAACGGGCTAGGGGAAAAGTACGCATACCGTTGTAATCGGGCGAATTTCTACTTTCTGATGCAACAGAAATTTTGCGGATTGGTCAATCCGTTCGCGAGATATGGCAGTTTGGGTGTAAGCAACGCTTGAAAAACTCAAAATTTTCGCAGTTCTGTTGCTCGAAACGAATAACTAGAACGGCCTAGGGGAAAAGTACGCATAGTGTTGTAGTCGGGGGAGTTTCTACTTTCAGATGCAACAGAAATTTTGCGGATTGGTCAATCCGTTCGCGAGATATGGCAGTTTGGAGGTAAGAAACGCTCGAGAAACTCAAAATTTTCGCAGTTCTGATGCTCGACAAGCATAACTAGAACGGCCTAGGGGAAAAGTACGCACACCGCTGTAATCGGGCGAGTTTCAACTTTCACATGCAACAGAAATTTTGCGGATTGGTCAATCCGTTCGCGAGATATGGCAGTTTGAAGGTAAGCAACGCTTGAAAAACTCAAAATTTTCGCAGTTCTGTTGCTCGAAACGAATAACTAGAACGGGCTAGGGGAAAAGTACGCATACCGTTGTAATCGGGCGAGTTTCTACTTTCAGATGCAACAGAAATTTTGCGGATTGGTCAATCGGTTCGCGAGATATGGCAGTTTGGAGGTAAGCAACGCTTGAGAAACTCAAAATTTTCGCAGTTCTGATGCTCGAAACGAATAACTAGAACGGCCTAGGGGAAAAGTACGCATAGTGTTGTAATCGGGCGAGTTTCTACTTTCAGATGCAACAGAAATTTTGCGGATTGGTGAATCCGTTCGCGAGTTATGGCAGTTTGGAGGTAAGAAACGCTTGAGAAACTCAAAATTTTCGCAGTTCTGATGCTCGAAACGAATAACTAGAACGGCCTAGGGGAAAAGTACGCATAGTATTGTAATCGGGCGAGTTTCTACTTTCAGATGCAACAGAAATTTTGCGGATTTGTCAATCCGTTCGCGAGATATGGCAGTTTGGATGTAAGAAACACTTGAGAAACTCAAAATTTTCGCAGTTCTGATGCTCGACAATCATAACTAGAACGGCCTAGGGGAAAAGTACGCATAGTGTTGTAATCGGGCGAGTTTCTACTTTCAGATGCAACAGAAATTTTGCGGATTGGTCAATCCGTTCGCGAGATATGGCAGTTTGGAGGTACGCAACGCTTGAGAAACTCAAAATTTTCGCAGTTCTGTTGGTCGAAACGAATAACTAGAACGGCCTACGGGAAAAGTACGCATAGTGTTGTAATCGGGCGAGTTTCTACTTTCAGATGCAACAGAAATTTTGCGGACTGGTCAATCCGTTCGCGAGATATGGCAGTTTGGAAGTAAGAAACGCTTGAGAAACTCAAAATTTTCGCAGTTCTGATGCTCGAAACGAATAACTAGAACGGCCTAGGGGAAAAGTACGCATAGTGTTGTAGTCGGGGGAGTTTCTACTTTCAGATGCAACAGAAATTTTGCGGATTGGTCAATCCGTTCGCGAGATATGGCAGTTTGGAGGTAAGAAACGCTCGAGAAACTCAAAATTTTCGCAGATCTGATGCTCGACAAGCATAACTAGAACGGCCTAGGGGAAAAGTACGCACACCGTTGTAATCGGGCGAGTTTCTACTTTCAGATGCAACAGAAATTTTGCGGATTGGTCAATCCGTTCGCGAGATATGGCAGTTTGGAGGTAAGAAACGCTTGAAAAACTCAAAATTTTCGCAGTTCTGTTGCCCGAAACGAATAACTAGAACGGGCTAGGGGAAAAGTACGCATACCGTTGTAATCGGGCGAGTTTCTACTTTCTGATGCAACAGAAATTTTGCGGATTGGTCAATCCGTTCGCGAGATATGGCAGTTTGGAGGTAAGCAACGCTTGAAAAACTCAAAATTTTCGCAGTTCTGTTGCCCGAAACGAATAACTAGAACGGGCTAGGGGAAAAGTACGCATATCGTTGTAATCGGGCGAGTTTCTACTTTCAGATGCAACAGAAATTTTGCGGATTGGTCAATCCGTTCGCGAGTTATGGCAGTTTGGAAGTAAGAAACGCTTGAGAAACTCAAAATTTTCGCAGTTCTGATGCTCGAAACGAATAACTAGAACGGCCTAGGGGAAAAGTACGCATAGTGTTGTAGTCGGGGGAGTTTCTACTTTCAGATGCAACAGAAATTTTGCGGATTGGTCAATCCGTTCGCGAGATATGGCAGTTTGGAGGTAAGAAACGCTCGAGAAACTCAAAATTTTCGCAGTTCTGATGCTCGACAAGCATAACTAGAACGGCCTAGGGGAAAAGTACGCACACCGCTGTAATCGGGCGAGTTTCAACTTTCACATGCAACAGAAATTTTGCGGATTGGTCAATCCGTTCGCGAGATATGGCAGTTTGAATGTAAGCAACGCTTGAAAAACTCAAAATTTTCGCAGTTCTGTTGCTCGAAACGAATAACTAGAACGGGCTAGGGGAAAAGTACGCATACCGTTGTAATCGGGCGAGTTTCTACTTTCAGATGCAACAGAAATTTTGCGGATTGGTCAATCGGTTCGCGAGATATGGCAGTTTGGAGGTAAGCAACGCTTGAGAAACTCAAAATTTTCGCAGTTCTGATGCTCGAAACGAATAACTAGAACGGCCTAGGGGAAAAGTACGCATAGTATTGTAATCGGGCGAGTTTCTACTTTCAGATGCAACAGAAATTTTGCGGATTTGTCAATCCGTTCGCGAGATATGGCAGTTTGGATGTAAGAAACACTTGAGAAACTCAAAATTTTCGCAGTTCTGATGCTCGACAATCATAACTAGAACGGCCTAGGGGAAAAGTACGCATAGTGTTGTAATCGGGCGAGTTTCTACTTTCAGATGCAACAGAAATTTTGCGGATTGGTCAATCCGTTCGCGAGATATGGCAGTTTGGAGGTACGCAACGCTTGAGAAACTCAAAATTTTCGCAGTTCTGTTGGTCGAAACGAATTACTAGAACGGCCTACGGGAAAAGTACGCATAGTGTTGTAATCGGGCGAGTTTCTACTTTCAGATGCAACAGAAATTTTGCGGACTGGTCAATCCGTTCGCGAGATATGGCAGTTTGGAAGTAAGAAACGCTTGAGAAACTCAAAATTTTCGCAGTTCTGATGCTCGAAACGAATAACTAGAACGGCCTAGGGGAAAAGTACGCATAGTGTTGTAGTCGGGGGAGTTTCTACTTTCAGATGCAACAGAAATTTTGCGGATTGGTCAATCCGTTCGCGAGATATGGCAGTTTGGAGGTAAGAAACGCTCGAGAAACTCAAAATTTTCGCAGATCTGATGCTCGACAAGCATAACTAGAACGGCCTAGGGGAAAAGTACGCATAGTGTTGTAATCGGGCGAGTTTCTACTTTCAGATGCAACAGAAATTTTGCGGATTGGTCAATCCGTTCGCGAGATATGGCAGTTTGGAGGTAAGAAACGCTTGAAAAACTCAAAATTTTCGCAGTTCTGTTGCCCGAAACGAATAACTAGAACGGGCTAGGGGAAAAGTACGCACAGCGTTGTAATCGGGCGAGTTTCTACTTTCAGATGCAACAGAAATTTTACGGATTGGTCAATCCGTTCGCGAGATATGGCAGTTTGGAGGTAAGCAACGCTTGAAAAACTCAAAATTTTCGCAGTTCTGTTGCTCGAAACGAATAACTAGAACGGGCTAGGGGAAAAGTACGCACAGTGTTGTAATCGGGCGAGTTTATACTTTCAGATGCAACAGAAATTTTGCGGATTGGTCAATCCGTTCGCGAGATATGGCAGTTTGGAAGTAAGAAACGCTTGAGAAACTCAAAATTTTCGCAGTTCTGATGCTCGAAACGAATAACTAGAACGGCCTAGGGGAAAAGTACGCATAGTGTTGTAGTCGGGGGAGTTTCTACTTTCAGATGCAACAGAAATTTTGCGGATTGGTCAATACGTTCGCGAGATATGGCAGTTTGGAGGTAAGAAACGCTCGAGAAACTCAAAATTTTCGCAGTTCTGATGCTCGACAAGCATAACTAGAACGGCCTAGGGGAAAAGTACGCACACCGTTGTAATCGGGCGAGTTTCTACTTTCAGATGCAACAGAAATTTTGCGGATTGGTCAATCCGTTCGCGAGATATGGCAGTTTCGAGGTACGCAACGCTTGAGAAACTCAAAATTTTCGCAGTTCTGATGCTCGAAACGAATAACTAGAACGGCCTAGGGGAAAAGTACGCATAGTGTTGTAATCGGGCGAGTTTCTACCTTCAGATGCAACAGAAATTTTGCGGATTGGTGAATCCGTTCGCGAGTTATGGCAGTTTGGAGGTAAGAAACGCTTGAGAAACTCAAAATTTTCGCAGTTCTGATGCTCGAAACGAATAACTAGAACGGCCTAGGGGAAAAGTACGCATAGTATTGTAATCGGGCGAGTTTCTACTTTCAGATGCAACAGAAATTTTGCGGATTTGTCAATCCGTTCGCGAGATATGGCAGTTTGGAAGTAAGAAACGCTTGAGAAACTCAAAATTTTCGCAGTTCTGATGCTCGACAAGCATAACTAGAACGGCCTAGGTGAAAAGTACGCACACCGTTGTAATCGGGCGAGTTTCTACTTTCAGATGCAACAGAAATTTTGCGGATTGGTCAATCCGTTCGCGAGATATGGCAGTTTGGAGGTAAGCAACGCTTGAAAAACTCAAAATTTTCGCAGTTCTGTTGCTCGAAACGAATAACTAGAACGGGCTAGGGGAAAAGTACGCATACCGTTGTAATCGGGCGAATTTCTACTTTCTGATGCAACAGAAATTTTGCGGATTGGTCAATCCGTTCGCGAGATATGGCAGTTTGGGTGTAAGCAACGCTTGAAAAACTCAAAATTTTCGCAGTTCTGTTGCTCGAAACGAATAACTAGAACGGGCTAGGGGAAAAGTACGCACACCGTTGTAATCGGGCGAGTTTCTACTTTCAGATGCAACAGAAATTTTGCGGATTGGTCAATCGGTTCGCGAGATATGGCAGTTTGGAGGTAAGCAACGCTTGAAAAACTCAAAATTTTCGCAGTTCTGTTGCCCGAAACGAATAACTAGAACGGGCTAGGGGAAAAGTACGCATATCGTTTTAATCGGGCGAGTTTCTACTTTCAGATGCAACAGAAATTTTGCGGATTGGTCAATCCGTTCGCGAGTTATGGCAGTTTGGAAGTAAGAAACGCTTGAGAAACTCAAAATTTTCGCAGTTCTGATGCTCGAAACGAATAACTAGAACGGCCTAGGGGAAAAGTACGCATAGTGTTGTAGTCGGGGGAGTTTCTACTTTCAGATGCAACAGAAATTTTGCGGATTGGTCAATCCGTTCGCGAGATATGGCAGTTTGGAGGTAAGAAACGCTCGAGAAACTCAAAATTTTCGCAGTTCTGATGCTCGACAAGCATAACTAGAACGGCCTACGGGAAAAGTACGCACACCGCTGTAATCGGGCGAGTTTCAACTTTCACATGCAACAGAAATTTTGCGGATTGGTCAATCCGTTCGCGAGATATGGCAGTTTGAAGGTAAGCAACGCTTGAAAAACTCAAAATTTTCGCAGTTCTGTTGCTCGAAACGAATAACTAGAACGGGCTAGGGGAAAAGTACGCATACCGTTGTAATCGGGCGAGTTTCTACTTTCAGATGCAACAGTAATTTTGCGGATTGGTCAATCCGTTCGGGAGATATGGCAGTTTGGAGGTAAGCAACGCTTGAAAAACTCAAAATTTTCGCAGCTCTGTTGCTCGAAACGAATAACTAGAACGGGCTAGGGGAAAAGTACGCATACCGCTGTAATCGGGCGAGTTTCTACTTTCAGATGCAACAGAAATTTTGCGGATTGGTCAATCCGTTCGCGAGATATGGCAGTTTGGAAGTAAGACTCGCTTGAGAAACTCAAAATTTTCGCAGTTCTGATGCTCGAAACGAATAACTAGAACGGCCTAGGGGAAAAGTACGCATACCGTTGCAATCGGGCGAGTTTCTACTTTCAGATGCAACAGAAATTTTGCGGATTGGTCAATCCGTTCGCGAGATATGGTAGTTTGGAGGTAAGAAACGCTTGAGAAACTCAAAATTTTCGCAGTTCTGATGCTCGACAAGCATAACTAGAACGGCCTAGGGGAAAAGTACGCATAGTGTTGTAGTCGGGGGAGTTTCTACTTTCAGATGCAACAGAAATTTTGCGGATTGGTCAATCCGTTCGCGAGATATGGCAGTTTGGAGGTAAGAAACGCTTGAGAAACTCAAAATTTTCGCAGTTCTGTTGCTCGGAACGAATAACTAGAACCGGCTAGGGGAAAAGTACGCATACCGTTGTAATCGGGCGAGTTTCTACTTTCAGACGCAACAGAAATTTTGCGGATTGGTCAATCCGTTCGGGAGATATGGCAGTTTGGAGGTAAGCAACGCTTGAAAAACTCAAAATTTTCGCAGTTCTGTTGCTCGAAACGAATAACTAGAACGGGCTAGGGGAAAAGTACGCACACCGTTGTAATCGGGCGAGTTTCTACTTTCAGATGCAACAGAAATTTTGCGGATTGGTCAATCCGTTCGCGAGATATGGCAGTTTCGAGGTACGCAACGCTTGAGAAACTCAAAATTTTCGCAGTTCTGATGCTCGAAACGAATAACTAGAACGGCCTAGGGGAAAAGTACGCATAGTGTTGTAATCGGGCGAGTTTCTACCTTCAGATGCAACAGAAATTTTGCGGATTGGTGAATCCGTTCGCGAGTTATGGCAGTTTGGAGGTAAGAAACGCTTGAGAAACTCAAAATTTTCGCAGTTCTGATGCTCGAAACGAATAACTAGAACGGCCTAGGGGAAAAGTACGCATAGTATTGTAATCGGGCGAGTTTCTACTTTCAGATGCAACAGAAATTTTGCGGATTTGTCAATCCGTTCGCGAGATATGGCAGTTTGGAAGTAAGAAACGCTTGAGAAACTCAAAATTTTCGCAGTTCTGATGCTCGACAAGCATAACTAGAACGGCCTAGGTGAAAAGTACGCACACCGTTGTAATCGGGCGAGTTTCTACTTTCAGATGCAACAGAAATTTTGCGGATTGGTCAATCCGTTCGCGAGATATGGCAGTTTGGAGGTAAGCAACGCTTGAAAAACTCAAAATTTTCGCAGTTCTGTTGCTCGAAACGAATAACTAGAACGGGCTAGGGGAAAAGTACGCATACCGTTGTAATCGGGCGAATTTCTACTTTCTGATGCAACAGAAATTTTGCGGATTGGTCAATCCGTTCGCGAGATATGGCAGTTTGGGTGTAAGCAACGCTTGAAAAACTCAAAATTTTCGCAGTTCTGTTGCTCGAAACGAATAACTAGAACGGGCTAGGGGAAAAGTACGCACACCGTTGTAATCGGGCGAGTTTCTACTTTCAGATGCAACAGAAATTTTGCGGATTGGTCAATCGGTTCGCGAGATATGGCAGTTTGGAGGTAAGCAACGCTTGAAAAACTCAAAATTTTCGCAGTTCTGTTGCCCGAAACGAATAACTAGAACGGGCTAGGGGAAAAGTACGCATATCGTTTTAATCGGGCGAGTTTCTACTTTCAGATGCAACAGAAATTTTGCGGATTGGTCAATCCGTTCGCGAGTTATGGCAGTTTGGAAGTAAGAAACGCTTGAGAAACTCAAAATTTTCGCAGTTCTGATGCTCGAAACGAATAACTAGAACGGCCTAGGGGAAAAGTACGCATAGTGTTGTAGTCGGGGGAGTTTCTACTTTCAGATGCAACAGAAATTTTGCGGATTGGTCAATCCGTTCGCGAGATATGGCAGTTTGGAGGTAAGAAACGCTCGAGAAACTCAAAATTTTCGCAGTTCTGATGCTCGACAAGCATAACTAGAACGGCCTACGGGAAAAGTACGCACACCGCTGTAATCGGGCGAGTTTCAACTTTCACATGCAACAGAAATTTTGCGGATTGGTCAATCCGTTCGCGAGATATGGCAGTTTGAAGGTAAGCAACGCTTGAAAAACTCAAAATTTTCGCAGTTCTGTTGCTCGAAACGAATAACTAGAACGGGCTAGGGGAAAAGTACGCATACCGTTGTAATCGGGCGAGTTTCTACTTTCAGATGCAACAGTAATTTTGCGGATTGGTCAATCCGTTCGGGAGATATGGCAGTTTGGAGGTAAGCAACGCTTGAAAAACTCAAAATTTTCGCAGCTCTGTTGCTCGAAACGAATAACTAGAACGGGCTAGGGGAAAAGTACGCATACCGCTGTAATCGGGCGAGTTTCTACTTTCAGATGCAACAGAAATTTTGCGGATTGGTCAATCCGTTCGCGAGATATGGCAGTTTGGAAGTAAGACTCGCTTGAGAAACTCAAAATTTTCGCAGTTCTGATGCTCGAAACGAATAACTAGAACGGCCTAGGGGAAAAGTACGCATACCGTTGCAATCGGGCGAGTTTCTACTTTCAGATGCAACAGAAATTTTGCGGATTGGTCAATCCGTTCGCGAGATATGGTAGTTTGGAGGTAAGAAACGCTTGAGAAACTCAAAATTTTCGCAGTTCTGATGCTCGACAAGCATAACTAGAACGGCCTAGGGGAAAAGTACGCATAGTGTTGTAGTCGGGGGAGTTTCTACTTTCAGATGCAACAGAAATTTTGCGGATTGGTCAATCCGTTCGCGAGATATGGCAGTTTGGAGGTAAGAAACGCTTGAGAAACTCAAAATTTTCGCAGTTCTGTTGCTCGGAACGAATAACTAGAACCGGCTAGGGGAAAAGTACGCATACCGTTGTAATCGGGCGAGTTTCTACTTTCAGACGCAACAGAAATTTTGCGGATTGGTCAATCCGTTCGGGAGATATGGCAGTTTGGAGGTAAGCAACGCTTGAAAAACTCAAAATTTTCGCAGTTCTGTTGCTCGAAACGAATAACTAGAACGGGCTAGGGGAAAAGTACGCACACCGTTGTAATCGGGCGAGTTTCTACTTTCAGATGCAACAGAAATTTTGCGGATTGGTCAATCGGTTCGCGAGATATGGCAGTTTGGAGGTAAGCAACGCTCGAGAAACTCAAAATTTTCGCAGTTCTGATGCTCGACAAGCATAACTAGAACGGCCTAGGGGAAAAGTACGCACACCGCTGTAATCGGGCGAGTTTCAACTTTCACATGCAACAGAAATTTTGCGGATTGGTCAATCCGTTCGCGAGATATGGCAGTTTGAAGGTAAGCAACGCTTGAAAAACTCAAAATTTTCGCAGTTCTGTTGCTCGAAACGAATAACTAGAACGGGCTAGGGGAAAAGTACGCATACCGTTGTAATCGGGCGAGTTTCTACTTTCAGATGCAACAGAAATTTTGCGGATTGGTCAATCCGTTCGGGAGATATGGCAGTTTGGAGGTAAGCAACGCTTGAAAAACTCAAAATTTTCGCAGTTCTGTTGCTCGAAACGAATAACTAGAACGGGCTAGGGGAAAAGTACGCACACCGTTGTAATCGGGCGAGTTTCTACTTTCAGATGCAACAGAAATTTTGCGGATTGGTCAATCCGTTCGCGAGATATGGCAGTTTGGAGGTACGCAACGCTTGAGAAACTCAAAATTTTCGCAGTTCTGATGCTCGAAACGAATAACTAGAACGGCCTAGGGGAAAAGTACGCATAGTGTTGTAATCGGGCGAGTTTCTACTTTCAGATGCAACAGAAATTTTGCGGATTGGTGAATCCGTTCGCGAGTTATGGCAGTTTGGAGGTAAGAAACGCTTGAGAAACTCAAAATTTTCGCAGTTCTGATGCTCGAAACGAATAACTAGAACGGCCTAGGGGAAAAGTACGGATAGTATTGTAATCGGGCGAGTTTCTACTTTCAGATGCAACAGAAATTTTGCGGATTTGTCAATCCGTTCGCGAGATATGGCAGTTTGGAAGTAAGAAACGCTTGAGAAACTCAAAATTTTCGCAGTTCTGATGCTCGACAAGCATAACTAGAACGGCCTAGGTGAAAAGTACGCACACCGTTGTAATCGGGCGAGTTTCTACTTTCAGATGCAACAGAAATTTTGCGGATTGGTCAATCCGTTCGCGAGATATGGCAGTTTGGAGGTAAGCAACGCTTGAAAAACTCAAAATTTTCGCAGTTCTGTTGCTCGAAACGAATAACTAGAACGGGCTAGGGGAAAAGTACGCATACCGTTGTAATCGGGCGAATTTCTACTTTCTGATGCAACAGAAATTTTGCGGATTGGTCAATCCGTTCGCGAGATATGGCAGTTTGGGTGTAAGCAACGCTTGAAAAACTCAAAATTTTCGCAGTTCTGTTGGCCGAAACGAATAACTAGAACGGGCTAGGGGAAAAGTACGCATATCGTTGTAATCGGGCGAGTTTCTACTTTCAGATGCAACAGAAATTTTGCGGATTGGTCAATCCGTTCGCGAGTTATGGCAGTTTGGAAGTAAGAAACGCTTGAGAAACTCAAAATTTTCGCAGTTCTGATGCTCGAAACGAATAACTAGAACGGCCTAGGGGAAAAGTACGCATAGTGTTGTAGTCGGGGGAGTTTCTACTTTCAGATGCAACAGAAATTTTGCGGATTGGTCAATCCGTTCGCGAGATATGGCAGTTTGGAGGTAAGAAACGCTCGAGAAACTCAAAATTTTCGCAGTTCTGATGCTCGACAAGCATAACTAGAACGGCCTAGGGGAAAAGTACGCACACCGCTGTAATCGGGCGAGTTTCAACTTTCACATGCAACAGAAATTTTGCGGATTGGTCAATCCGTTCGCGAGATATGGCAGTTTGAAGGTAAGCAACGCTTGAAAAACTCAAAATTTTCGCAGTTCTGTTGCTCGAAACGAATAACTAGAACGGGCTAGGGGAAAAGTACGCATACCGTTGTAATCGGGCGAGTTTCTACTTTCAGATGCAACAGAAATTTTGCGGATTGGTCAATCCGTTCGGGAGATATGGCAGTTTGGAGGTAAGCAACGCTTGAAAAACTCAAAATTTTCGCAGTTCTGTTGCTCGAAACGAATAACTAGAACGGGCTAGGGGAAAAGTACGCATACCGCTGTAATCGGGCGAGTTTCTACTTTCAGATGCAACAGAAATTTTGCGGATTGGTCAATCCGTTCGCGAGATATGGCAGTTTGGAAGTAAGACTCGCTTGAGAAACTCAAAATTTTCGCAGTTCTGATGCTCGAAACGAATAACTAGAACGGCCTAGGGGAAAAGTACGCATACCGTTGCAATCGGGCGAGTTTCTACTTTCAGATGCAACAGAAATTTTGCGGATTGGTCAATCCGTTCGCGAGATATGGTAGTTTGGAGGTAAGAAACGCTTGAGAAACTCAAAATTTTCGCAGTTCTGATGCTCGACAAGCATAACTAGAACGGCCTAGGGGAAAAGTACGCACACCGTTGTAATCGTGCGAGTTTCTACTTTCAGATGCAACAGAAATTTTGCGGATTGGTCAATCCGTTCGCGAGATATGGCAGTTTGGAGGTAAGCAACGCTTGAGAAACTCAAAATTTTCGCAGTTCTGTTGCTCGAAACGAATAACTAGAACGGGATAGGGGAAAAGTACGCATACAGTTGTAATCGGGCGAATTTCTACTTTCAGATGCAACAGAAATTTTGCGGATTGGTCAATCCGTTCGCGAGATATGGCAGTTTGGAGGTAAGAAACGCTTGAGAAACTCAAAATTTTCGCAGTTCTGTTGCTCGAAACGAATAACTAGAACGGGCTAGGGGAAAAGTACGCATACCGTTGTAATCGGGCGAGTTTCTACTTTCAGATGCAACAGAAATTTTGCGGATTGGTCAATCCGTTCGGGAGATATGGCAGTTTGGAGGTAAGCAACGCTTGAAAAACTCAAAATTTTCGCAGTTCTGTTGCTCGAAACGAATAACTAGAACGGGCTAGGGGAAAAGTACGCACACCGTTGTAATCGGGCGAGTTTCTACTTTCAGATGCAACAGAAATTTTGCGGATTGGTCAATCGGTTCGCGAGATATGGCAGTTTGGAGGTAAGCAACGCTCGAGAAACTCAAAATTTTCGCAGTTCTGATGCTCGACAAGCATAACTAGAACGGCCTAGGGGAAAAGTACGCACACCGCTGTAATCGGGCGAGTTTCAACTTTCACATGCAACAGAAATTTTGCGGATTGGTCAATCCGTTCGCGAGATATGGCAGTTTGAAGGTATGCAACGCTTGAAAAACTCAAAATTTTCGCAGTTCTGTTGCTCGAAACGAATAACTAGAACGGGCTAGGGGAAAAGTACGCATACCGTTGTAATCGGGCGAGTTTCTACTTTCAGATGCAACAGAAATTTTGCGGATTGGTCAATCCGTTCGGGAGATATGGCAGTTTGGAGGTAAGCAACGCTTGAAAAACTCAAAATTTTCGCAGTTCTGTTGCTCGAAACGAATAACTAGAACGGGCTAGGGGAAAAGTACGCACACCGTTGTAATCGGGCGAGTTTCTACTTTCAGATGCAACAGAAATTTTGCGGATTGGTCAATCGGTTCGCGAGATATGGCAGTTTGGAGGTAAGCAACGCTTGAGAAACTCAAAATTTTCGCAGTTCTGATGCTCGAAACGAATAACTAGAACGGCCTAGGGGAAAAGTACGCATAGTGTTGTAATCGGGCGAGTTTCTACTTTCAGATGCAACAGAAATTTTGCGGATTGGTGAATCCGTTCGCGAGTTATGGCAGTTTGGAGGTAAGAAACGCTTGAGAAACTCAAAATTTTCGCAGTTCTGATGCTCGAAACGAATAACTAGAACGGCCTAGGGGAAAAGTACGCATAGTATTGTAATCGGGCGAGTTTCTACTTTCAGATGCAACAGAAATTTTGCGGATTTGTCAATCCGTTCGCGAGATATGGCAGTTTGGATGTAAGAAACACTTGAGAAACTCAAAATTTTCGCAGTTCTGATGCTCGACAATCATAACTAGAACGGCCTAGGGGAAAAGTACGCATAGTGTTGTAATCGGGCGAGTTTCTACTTTCAGATGCAACAGAAATTTTGCGGATTGGTCAATCCGTTCGCGAGATATGGCAGTTTGGAGGTACGCAACGCTTGAGAAACTCAAAATTTTCGCAGTTCTGTTGGTCGAAACGAATAACTAGAACGGCCTACGGGAAAAGTACGCATAGTGTTGTAATCGGGCGAGTTTCTACTTTCAGATGCAACAGAAATTTTGCGGACTGGTCAATCCGTTCGCGAGATATGGCAGTTTGGAAGTAAGAAACGCTTGAGAAACTCAAAATTTTCGCAGTTCTGATGCTCGAAACGAATAACTAGAACGGCCTAGGGGAAAAGTACGCATAGTGTTGTCGTCGGGGGAGTTTCTACTTTCAGATGCAACAGAAATTTTGCGGATTGGTCAATCCGTTCGCGAGATATGGCAGTTTGGAGGTAAGAAACGCTCGAGAAACTCAAAATTTTCGCAGATCTGATGCTCGACAAGCATAACTAGAACGGCCTAGGGGAAAAGTACGCACACCGTTGTAATCGGGCGAGTTTCTACTTTCAGATGCAACAGAAATTTTGCGGATTGGTCAATCCGTTCGCGAGATATGGCAGTTTGGAGGTAAGAAACGCTTGAAAAACTCAAAATTTTCGCAGTTCTGTTGCCCGAAACGAATAACTAGAACGGGCTAGGGGAAAAGTACGCATACCGTTGTAATCGGGCGAGTTTCTACTTTCTGATGCAACAGAAATTTTGCGGATTGGTCAATCCGTTCGCGAGATATGGCAGTTTGGATGTAAGAAACACTTGAGAAACTCAAAATTTTCGCAGTTCTGATGCTCGACAATCATAACTAGAACGGCCTAGGGGAAAAGTACGCATAGTGTTGTAATCGGGCGAGTTTCTACTTTCAGATGCAACAGAAATTTTGCGGATTGGTCAATCCGTTCGCGAGATATGGCAGTTTGGAGGTACGCAACGCTTGAGAAACACAAAATTTTCGCAGTTCTGTTGGTCGAAACGAATAACTAGAACGGCCTACGGGAAAAGTACGCATAGTGTTGTAATCGGGCGAGTTTCTACTTTCAGATGCAACAGAAATTTTGCGGACTGGTCAATCCGTTCGCGAGATATGGCAGTTTGGAAGTAAGAAACGCTTGAGAAACTCAAAATTTTCGCAGTTCTGATGCTCGAAACGAATAACTAGAACGGCCTAGGGGAAAAGTACGCATAGTGTTGTCGTCGGGGGAGTTTCTACTTTCAGATGCAACAGAAATTTTGCGGATTGGTCAATCCGTTCGCGAGATATGGCAGTTTGGAGGTAAGAAACGCTCGAGAAACTCAAAATTTTCGCAGATCTGATGCTCGACAAGCATAACTAGAACGGCCTAGGGGAAAAGTACGCACACCGTTGTAATCGGGCGAGTTTCTACTTTCAGATGCAACAGAAATTTTGCGGATTGGTCAATCCGTTCGCGAGATATGGCAGTTTGGAGGTAAGAAACGCTTGAAAAACTCAAAATTTTCGCAGTTCTGTTGCCCGAAACGAATAACTAGAACGGGCTAGGGGAAAAGTACGCATACCGTTGTAATCGGGCGAGTTTCTACTTTCTGATGCAACAGAAATTTTGCGGATTGGTCAATCCGTTCGCGGGATATGGCTGTTTGGAGGTAAGCAACGCTTGAAAAACTCAAAATTTTCGCAGTTCTGTTGCTCGAAACGAATAACTAGAACGGGCTAGGGGAAAAGTACGCACACCGTTGTAATCGGGCGAGTTTCTACTTTCAGATGCAACAGAAATTTTGCGGATTGGTCAATCGGTTCGCGAGTTATGGCAGTTTGGAGGTAAGCAACGCTTGAAAAACTCAAAATTTTCGCAGTTCTGTTGCTCGAAACGAATAACTAGAACGGGCTAGGGGAAAAGTACTCATACCGTTGTAATCGGGCGAATTTCTACTTTCTGATGCAACAGAAATTTTGCGGATTGGTCAATCCGTTCGCGAGATATGGCAGTTTGGGTGTAAGCAACGCTTGAAAAACTCAAAATTTTCGCAGTTCTGTTGCTCGAAACGAATAACTAGAACGGGCTAGCGGAAAAGTACGCACACCGTTGTAATCGGGCGAGTTTCTACTTTCAGATGCAACAGAAATTTTGCGGATTGGTCAATCCGTTCGCGAGTTATGGCAGTTTGGAGGTAAGAGACGCTTGAGAAACTCAAAATTTTCGCAGTTCTGATGCTCGAAACGAATAACTAGAACGGCCTACGGGAAAAGTACGCATAGTGTTGTAATCGGGCGAGTTTATACTTTCAGATGCAACAGAAATTTTGCGGATTGGTCAATCCGTTCGCGAGATATGGCAGTTTGGAAGTAAGAAACGCTTGAGAAACTCAAAATTTTCGCAGTTCTGATGCTCGAAACGAATAACTAGAACGGCCTAGGGGAAAAGTACGCATAGTGTTGTAGTCGGGGGAGTTTCTACTTTCAGATGCAACAGAAATTTTGCGGATTGGTCAATACGTTCGCGAGATATGGCAGTTTGGAGGTAAGAAACGCTCGAGAAACTCAAAATTTTCGCAGTTCTGATGCTCGACAAGCATAACTAGAACGGCCTAGGGGAAAAGTACGCACACCGTTGTAATCGGGCGAGTTTCTACTTTCATATGCAACAGAAATTTTGCGGATTGGTCAATCCGTTCGCGAGATATGGCAGTTTGGAGGTAAGCAACGCTTGAGAAACTCAAAATTTTCGCAGTTCTGATGCTCGAAACGAATAACTAGAACGGCCTAGGGGAAAAGTACGCATAGTGTTGTAATCGGGCGAGTTTCTACTTTCAGATGCAACAGAAATTTTGCGGATTGGTGAATCCGTTCGCGAGTTATGGCAGTTTGGAGGTAAGAAACGCTTGAGAAACTCAAAATTTTCGCAGTTCTGATGCTCGAAACGAATAACTAGAACGGCCTAGGGGAAAAGTACGCATAGTATTGTAATCGGGCGAGTTTCTACTTTCAGATGCAACAGAAATTTTGCGGATTTGTCAATCCGTTCGCGAGATATGGCAGTTTGGAAGTAAGAAACGCTTGAGAAACTCAAAATTTTCGCAGTTCTGATGCTCGACAAGCATAACTAGAACGGCCTAGGTGAAAAGTACGCACACCGTTGTAATCGGGCGAGTTTCTACTTTCAGATGCAACAGAAATTTTGCGGATTGGTCAATCCGTTCGCGAGATATGGCAGTTTGGAGGTAAGCAACGCTTGAAAAACTCAAAATTTTCGCAGTTCTGTTGCTCGAAACGAATAACTAGAACGGGCTAGGGGAAAAGTACGCATACCGTTGTAATCGGGCGAGTTTCTTCTTTCAGATGCAACAGAAGTTTTGCGGATTGGTCAATCCGTTCGCGAGATATGGCAGTTTGGAAGTAAGACTCGCTTGAGAAACTCAAAATTTTCGCAGTTCTGATGCTCGAAACGAATAACTAGAACGGCCTAGGGGAAAAGTAAGCATACCGTTGCAATCGGGCGAGTTTCTACTTTCAGATGCAACAGAAATTTTGCGGATTGGTCAATCCGTTCGCGAGATATGGCAGTTTGGGTGTAAGAAACGCTTGAGAAACTCAAAATTTTCGCAGTTCTGATGCTCGAAACGAATAACTAGAACGGCCTAGGGGAAAAGTACGCATAGTGTTGTAATCGGGCGAGTTTCTACATTCAGATGCAACAGAAATTTTGCGGATTGGTCAATCCGTTCGCGAGATATGGCAGTTTGGAGGTAAGAAACGCTCGAGAAACTCAAAATTTTCGCAGTTCTCATGCTCGACAAGCATAACTAGAACGGCCCAGGGGAAAAGTACGCACACCGTTGTAATCGGCCGAGTTTCTACCTTCAGATGCAACAGAAATTTTGCGGATTGGTCAATCCGTTCGCGAGATATGGCAGTTTGGATGTAAGAAACGCTCGAGAAACTCAAAATTTTCGCAGTTCTCATGCTCGACAAGCATAAGTAGAACGGCCCAGGGGAAAAGTACGCACACCGTTGCAATCGGGCGAGTTTCTACTTTCAGATGCAACAGAAATTTTGCGGATTGGTCAATCCGTTCGCGAGAAATGGTAGTTTGGAGGTAAGAAACGCTTGAGAAACTCAAAATTTTCGCAGTTCTGATGCTCGACAAGCATAACTAGAACGGCCTAGGGGAAAAGTACGCACACCGTTGTAATCGTGCGAGTTTCTACTTTCAGATGCAACAGAAATTTTGCGGATTGGTCAATCCGTTCGCGAGATATGGCAGTTTGGATGTAAGAAACGCTCGAGAAACTCAAAATTTTCGCAGTTCTGATGCTCGAAACGAATAACTTGAACGGCCTAGGGGAAAAGTACGCACACCGTTGTAATCGGGCGACTTTCTACTATCAGATGCAACAGAAATTTTGCGGATTGGTCAATCCGTTCGCGAGATATGGCAGTTTGGAGGTAAGAAACGCTTGAGAAACTCAAAATTTTCACAGTTCTGATGCTCGAAACGAATATCTAGAACGGCCTAGGGGAAAAGTACGCATACCGTTGTAATCGGGCGAGTTTCTACTTTCAGATGCAACAGAAATTTTGCGGATTGGTCAATCCGTTCGCGAGATATGGCAGTTTGGAGGTAAGCAACGCTTGAAAAACTCAAAATTTTCGCAGTTCTGTTGCTCGAAACGAATAACTAGAACGGGCTAGGGGAAAAGTACGCATACCGTTGTAATCGGGCGAGTTTCTACTTTCAGATGCAACAGAAATTTTGCGGATTGGTCAATCCGTTCGCGAGATATGGCAGTTTGGAAGTAAGACTCGCTTGAGAAACTCAAAATTTTCGCAGTTCTGATGCTCGAAACGAATAACTAGAACGGCCTAGGGGAAAAGTACGCATACCGTTGCAATCGGGCGAGTTTCTACTTTCAGATGCAACAGAAATTTTGCGGATTGGTCAATCCGTTCGCGAGATATGGCAGTTTGGATGTAAGAAACGCTTGAGAAACTCAAAATTTTCGCAGTTCTGATGCTCGAAACGAATAACTAGAACGGGCTAGGGGAAAAGTACGCATACAGTTGTAATCGGGCGAGTTTCTACTTTCAGATGCATCAGAAATTTTGCGGATTGGACAATCCGTTCGCGAGATGTGGCAGTTTGTAGGTGAGAAACGATTGAGAAACTCAAAATTTTCGCAGTTCTGATGCTCGAAACGAATAACTAGAACGGCCTAGGGGAAAAGTACGCATACCGTTGTAATCGGGCGAGTGCCTACCTTCAGATGCAACAGAAATTTTGCGGATTGGTCAATCCGTTCGCGAGATATGGCAGTTTGGAAGTAAGACTCGCTTGAGAAACTCAAAATTTTCGCAGTTCTGATGCTCGAAACGAATAACTAGAACGGCCTAGGGGAAAAGTACGCATACCGTTTCAATCGGGCGAGTTTCTACTTTCAGATGCGACAGAAATTTTGCGGATTGGTCAATCCGTTCGCGAGATATGGCAGTTTGGAGGTAAGAAACGCTTGAGAAACTCAAAATTTTCGCAGTTCTGATGCTCGACAAGCATAACTAGAACGGCCTAGGGGAAAAGTACGCACACCGTTGTAATCGGGCGAGTTTCTACTTTCAGATGCAACAGAAATTTTGCGGATTGGTCAATCCGTTCGCGAGATATGGCAGTTTGGAGGTAAGCAACGCTTGAGAAACTCAAAATTTTCGCAGTTCTGTTGCTCGAAACGAATAACTAGAACGGGCTAGGGGAAAAGTACGCATACAGTTGTAATCGGGCGAGTTTCTACTTTCAGATGCATCAGAAATTTTGCGGATTGGACAATCCGTTCGCGAGATGTGGCAGTTTGTAGGTGAGAAACGATTGAGAAACTCAAAATTTTCGCAGTTCTGATGCTCGAAACGAATAACTAGAACGGCCTAGGGGAAAAGTACGCACACCGTTGTAATCGGGCGAGTTTCTACTTTCAGTTGCAACAGAAATTTTGCGGATTGGTCAATCCGTTCGCGAGATATGGCAGTTTGGAGGTAAGAAACGCTTGAGAAACTCAAAATTTTCACAGTTCTGATGCTCGAAACGAATAACTAGAACGGCCTAGGGGAAAAGTACGCATACCGTTGTAATCGGGCGAGTTTCTACTTTCAGATGCAACAGAAATTTTGCGGATTGGTCAATCCGTTCGCGAGATATGGCAGTTTGGAGGTAAGAAACGCTTGAGAAACTCAAAATTTTCGCAGTTCTGATGCTCGACAAGCATAACTAGAACGGCCTAGGGGAAAAGTACGCACACCGTTGTAATCGGGCGAGTTTCTACTTTCAGATGCAACAGAAATTTTGCGGATTGGTCAATCCGTTCGCGAGATATGGCAGTTTGGAGGTAAGCAACGCTTGAGAAACTCAAAATTTTCGCAGTTCTGTTGCTCGAAACGAATAACTAGAACGGGCTAGGGGAAAAGTACGCATACAGTTGTAATCGGGCGAGTTTCTACTTTCAGATGCATCAGAAATTTTGCGGATTGGACAATCCGTTCGCGAGATGTGGCAGTTTGTAGGTGAGAAACGATTGAGAAACTCAAAATTTTCGCAGTTCTGATGCTCGAAACGAATAACTAGAACGGCCTAGGGGAAAAGTACGCACACCGTTGTAATCGGGCGAGTTTCTACTTTCAGTTGCAACAGAAATTTTGCGGATTGGTCAATCCGTTCGCGAGATATGGCAGTTTGGAGGTAAGAAACGCTTGAGAAACTCAAAATTTTCACAGTTCTGATGCTCGAAACGAATAACTAGAACGGCCTAGGGGAAAAGTACGCATACCGTTGTAATCGGGCGAGTTTCTACTTTCAGATGCAACAGAAATTTTGCGGATTGGTCAATCCGTTCGCGAGATATGGCAGTTTGGAGGTAAGAAACGCTTGAGAAGCTCAAAATTTTCGCAGATCTGATGCTCGAAACGAATAACTAGAACGGCCTAGGGGAATAGTACGCATTCCGTTGTAATCGGGCGAGTTTCTACTTTCAGATGCAACAGAAATTTTGCGGATTGGTCAATCCGTTCGGGAGATATGGCAGTTTGGAGGTAAGCAACGCTTGAAAAACTCAAAATTTTCGCAGTTCTGTTGCTCGAAACGAATAACTAGAACGGGCTAGGGGAAAAGTACGCACACCGTTGTAATCGGGCGAGTTTCTACTTTCAGATGCAACAGAAATTTTGCGGATTGGTCAATCGGTTCGCGAGATATGGCAGTTTGGAGGTAAGCAACGCTCGAGAAACTCAAAATTTTCGCAGTTCTGATGCTCGACAAGCATAACTAGAACGGCCTAGGGGAAAAGTACGCACACCGCTGTAATCGGGCGAGTTTCTACTTTCAGATGCAACAGAAATTTTGCGGATTGGTCAATCCGTTCGGGAGATATGGCAGTTTGGAGGTAAGCAACGCTTGAGAAACTCAAAATTTTCGCAGTTCTGATGCTCGAAACGAATAACTAGAACGGCCTAGGGGAAAAGTACGCATAGTGTTGTAATCGGGCGAGTTTCTACTTTCAGATGCAACAGAAATTTTGCGGATTGGTGAATCCGTTCGCGAGTTATGGCAGTTTGGAGGTAAGAAACGCTTGAGAAACTCAAAATTTTCGCAGTTCTGATGCTCGAAACGAATAACTAGAACGGCCTAGGGGAAAAGTACGCATAGTATTGTAATCGGGCGAGTTTCTACTTTCAGATGCAACAGAAATTTTGCGGATTGGTCAATCCGTTCGCGAGATATGGCAGTTTGGAGGTAAGAAACGCTTGAGAAGCTCAAAATTTTCGCAGATCTGATGCTCGAAACGAATAACTAGAACGGCCTAGGGGAATAGTACGCATTCCGTTGTAATCGGGCGAGTTTCTACTTTCAGATGCAACAGAAATTTTGCGGATTGGTCAATCCGTTCGGGAGATATGGCAGTTTGGAGGTAAGCAACGCTTGAAAAACTCAAAATTTTCGCAGTTCTGTTGCTCGAAACGAATAACTAGAACGGGCTAGGGGAAAAGTACGCACACCGTTGTAATCGGGCGAGTTTCTACTTTCAGATGCAACAGAAATTTTGCGGATTGGTCAATCGGTTCGCGAGATATGGCAGTTTGGAGGTAAGCAACGCTCGAGAAACTCAAAATTTTCGCAGTTCTGATGCTCGACAAGCATAACTAGAACGGCCTAGGGGAAAAGTACGCACACCGCTGTAATCGGGCGAGTTTCTACTTTCAGATGCAACAGAAATTTTGCGGATTGGTCAATCCGTTCGGGAGATATGGCAGTTTGGAGGTAAGCAACGCTTGAGAAACTCAAAATTTTCGCAGTTCTGATGCTCGAAACGAATAACTAGAACGGCCTAGGGGAAAAGTACGCATAGTGTTGTAATCGGGCGAGTTTCTACTTTCAGATGCAACAGAAATTTTGCGGATTGGTGAATCCGTTCGCGAGTTATGGCAGTTTGGAGGTAAGAAACGCTTGAGAAACTCAAAATTTTCGCAGTTCTGATGCTCGAAACGAATAACTAGAACGGCCTAGGGGAAAAGTACGCATAGTATTGTAATCGGGCGAGTTTCTACTTTCAGATGCAACAGAAATTTTGCGGATTTGTCAATCCGTTCGCGAGATATGGCAGTTTGGATGTAAGAAACACTTGAGAAACTCAAAATTTTCGCAGTTCTGATGCTCGACAATCATAACTAGAACGGCCTAGGGGAAAAGTACGCATAGTGTTGTAATCGGGCGAGTTTCTACTTTCAGATGCAACAGAAATTTTGCGGATTGGTCAATCCGTTCGCGAGATATGGCAGTTTGGACGTACGCAACGCTTGAGAAACTCAAAATTTTCGCAGTTCTGTTGGTCGAAACGAATAACTAGAACGGCCTACGGGAAAAGTACGCATAGTGTTGTAATCGGGCGAGTTTCTACTTTCAGATGCAACAGAAATTTTGCGGATTGGTCAATCCGTTCGCGAGATATGGCAGTTTGGATGTAAGAAACGCTCGAGAAACTCAAAATTTTCGCAGTTCTCATGCTCGACAAGCATAAGTAGAACGGCCCAGGGGAAAAGTACGCACACCGTTGCAATCGGGCGAGTTTCTACTTTCAGATGCAACAGAAATTTTGCGGATTGGTCAATCCGTTCGCGAGAAATGGTAGTTTGGAGGTAAGAAACGCTTGAGAAACTCAAAATTTTCGCAGTTCTGATGCTCGACAAGCATAACTAGAACGGCCTAGGGGAAAAGTACGCACACCGTTGTAATCGTGCGAGTTTCTACTTTCAGATGCAACAGAAATTTTGCGGATTGGTCAATCCGTTCGCGAGATATGGCAGTTTGGATGTAAGAAACGCTCGAGAAACTCAAAATTTTCGCAGTTCTGATGCTCGAAACGAATAACTTGAACGGCCTAGGGGAAAAGTACGCACACCGTTGTAATCGGGCGACTTTCTACTATCAGATGCAACAGAAATTTTGCGGATTGGTCAATCCGTTCGCGAGATATGGCAGTTTGGAGGTAAGAAACGCTTGAGAAACTCAAAATTTTCACAGTTCTGATGCTCGAAACGAATATCTAGAACGGCCTAGGGGAAAAGTACGCATACCGTTGTAATCGGGCGAGTTTCTACTTTCAGATGCAACAGAAATTTTGCGGATTGGTCAATCCGTTCGCGAGATATGGCAGTTTGGAGGTAAGCAACGCTTGAAAAACTCAAAATTTTCGCAGTTCTGTTGCTCGAAACGAATAACTAGAACGGGCTAGGGGAAAAGTACGCATACCGTTGTAATCGGGCGAGTTTCTACTTTCAGATGCAACAGAAATTTTGCGGATTGGTCAATCCGTTCGCGAGATATGGCAGTTTGGAAGTAAGACTCGCTTGAGAAACTCAAAATTTTCGCAGTTCTGATGCTCGAAACGAATAACTAGAACGGCCTAGGGGAAAAGTACGCATACCGTTGCAATCGGGCGAGTTTCTACTTTCAGATGCAACAGAAATTTTGCGGATTGGTCAATCCGTTCGCGAGATATGGCAGTTTGGATGTAAGAAACGCTTGAGAAACTCAAAATTTTCGCAGTTCTGATGCTCGAAACGAATAACTAGAACGGGCTAGGGGAAAAGTACGCATACAGTTGTAATCGGGCGAGTTTCTACTTTCAGATGCATCAGAAATTTTGCGGATTGGACAATCCGTTCGCGAGATGTGGCAGTTTGTAGGTGAGAAACGATTGAGAAACTCAAAATTTTCGCAGTTCTGATGCTCGAAACGAATAACTAGAACGGCCTAGGGGAAAAGTACGCATACCGTTGTAATCGGGCGAGTGCCTACCTTCAGATGCAACAGAAATTTTGCGGATTGGTCAATCCGTTCGCGAGATATGGCAGTTTGGAAGTAAGACTCGCTTGAGAAACTCAAAATTTTCGCAGTTCTGATGCTCGAAACGAATAACTAGAACGGCCTAGGGGAAAAGTACGCATACCGTTTCAATCGGGCGAGTTTCTACTTTCAGATGCGACAGAAATTTTGCGGATTGGTCAATCCGTTCGCGAGATATGGCAGTTTGGAGGTAAGAAACGCTTGAGAAACTCAAAATTTTCGCAGTTCTGATGCTCGACAAGCATAACTAGAACGGCCTAGGGGAAAAGTACGCACACCGTTGTAATCGGGCGAGTTTCTACTTTCAGATGCAACAGAAATTTTGCGGATTGGTCAATCCGTTCGCGAGATATGGCAGTTTGGAGGTAAGCAACGCTTGAGAAACTCAAAATTTTCGCAGTTCTGTTGCTCGAAACGAATAACTAGAACGGGCTAGGGGAAAAGTACGCATACAGTTGTAATCGGGCGAGTTTCTACTTTCAGATGCATCAGAAATTTTGCGGATTGGACAATCCGTTCGCGAGATGTGGCAGTTTGTAGGTGAGAAACGATTGAGAAACTCAAAATTTTCGCAGTTCTGATGCTCGAAACGAATAACTAGAACGGCCTAGGGGAAAAGTACGCACACCGTTGTAATCGGGCGAGTTTCTACTTTCAGTTGCAACAGAAATTTTGCGGATTGGTCAATCCGTTCGCGAGATATGGCAGTTTGGAGGTAAGAAACGCTTGAGAAACTCAAAATTTTCACAGTTCTGATGCTCGAAACGAATAACTAGAACGGCCTAGGGGAAAAGTACGCATACCGTTGTAATCGGGCGAGTTTCTACTTTCAGATGCAACAGAAATTTTGCGGATTGGTCAATCCGTTCGCGAGATATGGCAGTTTGGAGGTAAGAAACGCTTGAGAAACTCAAAATTTTCGCAGTTCTGATGCTCGACAAGCATAACTAGAACGGCCTAGGGGAAAAGTACGCACACCGTTGTAATCGGGCGAGTTTCTACTTTCAGATGCAACAGAAATTTTGCGGATTGGTCAATCCGTTCGCGAGATATGGCAGTTTGGAGGTAAGCAACGCTTGAGAAACTCAAAATTTTCGCAGTTCTGTTGCTCGAAACGAATAACTAGAACGGGCTAGGGGAAAAGTACGCATACAGTTGTAATCGGGCGAGTTTCTACTTTCAGATGCATCAGAAATTTTGCGGATTGGACAATCCGTTCGCGAGATGTGGCAGTTTGTAGGTGAGAAACGATTGAGAAACTCAAAATTTTCGCAGTTCTGATGCTCGAAACGAATAACTAGAACGGCCTAGGGGAAAAGTACGCACACCGTTGTAATCGGGCGAGTTTCTACTTTCAGTTGCAACAGAAATTTTGCGGATTGGTCAATCCGTTCGCGAGATATGGCAGTTTGGAGGTAAGAAACGCTTGAGAAACTCAAAATTTTCACAGTTCTGATGCTCGAAACGAATAACTAGAACGGCCTAGGGGAAAAGTACGCATACCGTTGTAATCGGGCGAGTTTCTACTTTCAGATGCAACAGAAATTTTGCGGATTGGTCAATCCGTTCGCGAGATATGGCAGTTTGGAGGTAAGAAACGCTTGAGAAGCTCAAAATTTTCGCAGATCTGATGCTCGAAACGAATAACTAGAACGGCCTAGGGGAATAGTACGCATTCCGTTGTAATCGGGCGAGTTTCTACTTTCAGATGCAACAGAAATTTTGCGGATTGGTCAATCCGTTCGGGAGATATGGCAGTTTGGAGGTAAGCAACGCTTGAAAAACTCAAAATTTTCGCAGTTCTGTTGCTCGAAACGAATAACTAGAACGGGCTAGGGGAAAAGTACGCACACCGTTGTAATCGGGCGAGTTTCTACTTTCAGATGCAACAGAAATTTTGCGGATTGGTCAATCGGTTCGCGAGATATGGCAGTTTGGAGGTAAGCAACGCTCGAGAAACTCAAAATTTTCGCAGTTCTGATGCTCGACAAGCATAACTAGAACGGCCTAGGGGAAAAGTACGCACACCGCTGTAATCGGGCGAGTTTCAACTTTCACATGCAACAGAAATTTTGCGGATTGGTCAATCCGTTCGCGAGATATGGCAGTTTGAAGGTAAGCAACGCTTGAAAAACTCAAAATTTTCGCAGTTCTGTTGCTCGAAACGAATAACTAGAACGGGCTAGGGGAAAAGTACGCATACCGTTGTAATCGGGCGAGTTTCTACTTTCAGATGCAACAGAAATTTTGCGGATTGGTCAATCCGTTCGGGAGATATGGCAGTTTGGAGGTAAGCAACGCTTGAAAAACTCAAAATTTTCGCAGTTCTGTTGCTCGAAACGAATAACTAGAACGGGCTAGGGGAAAAGTACGCACACCGTTGTAATCGGGCGAGTTTCTACTTTCAGATGCAACAGAAATTTTGCGGATTGGTCAATCGGTTCGCGAGATATGGCAGTTTGGAGGTAAGCAACGCTTGAGAAACTCAAAATTTTCGCAGTTCTGATGCTCGAAACGAATAACTAGAACGGCCTAGGGGAAAAGTACGCATAGTGTTGTAATCGGGCGAGTTTCTACTTTCAGATGCAACAGAAATTTTGCGGATTGGTGAATCCGTTCGCGAGTTATGGCAGTTTGGAGGTAAGAAACGCTTGAGAAACTCAAAATTTTCGCAGTTCTGATGCTCGAAACGAATAACTAGAACGGCCTAGGGGAAAAGTACGCATAGTATTGTAATCGGGCGAGTTTCTACTTTCAGATGCAACAGAAATTTTGCGGATTTGTCAATCCGTTCGCGAGATATGGCAGTTTGGATGTAAGAAACACTTGAGAAACTCAAAATTTTCGCAGTTCTGATGCTCGACAATCATAACTAGAACGGCCTAGGGGAAAAGTACGCATAGTGTTGTAATCGGGCGAGTTTCTACTTTCAGATGCAACAGAAATTTTGCGGATTGGTCAATCCGTTCGCGAGATATGGCAGTTTGGACGTACGCAACGCTTGAGAAACTCAAAATTTTCGCAGTTCTGTTGGTCGAAACGAATAACTAGAACGGCCTACGGGAAAAGTACGCATAGTGTTGTAATCGGGCGAGTTTCTACTTTCAGATGCAACAGAAATTTTGCGGACTGGTCAATCCGTTCGCGAGATATGGCAGTTTGGAAGTAAGAAACGCTTGAGAAACTCAAAATTTTCGCAGTTCTGATGCTCGAAACGAATAACTAGAACGGCCTAGGGGAAAAGTACGCATAGTGTTGTCGTCGGGGGAGTTTCTACTTTCAGATGCAACAGAAATTTTGCGGATTGGTCAATCCGTTCGCGAGATATGGCAGTTTGGAGGTAAGAAACGCTCGAGAAACTCAAAATTTTCGCAGATCTGATGCTCGACAAGCATAAGTAGAACGGCCTAGGGGAAAAGTACGCACACCGTTGTAATCGGGCGAGTTTCTACTTTCAGATGCAACAGAAATTTTGCGGATTGGTCAATCCGTTCGCGAGATATGGCAGTTTGGAGGTAAGAAACGCTTGAAAAACTCAAAATTTTCGCAGTTCTGTTGCCCGAAACGAATAACTAGAACGGGCTAGGGGAAAAGTACGCATACCGTTGTAATCGGGCGAGTTTCTACTTTCTGATGCAACAGAAATTTTGCGGATTGGTCAATCCGTTCGCGAGATATGGCTGTTTGGAGGTAAGCAACGCTTGAAAAACTCAAAATTTTCGCAGTTCTGTTGCTCGAAACGAATAACTAGAACGGGCTAGGGGAAAAGTACGCACACCGTTGTAATCGGGCGAGTTTCTACTTTCAGATGCAACAGAAATTTTGCGGATTGGTGAATCCGTTCGCGAGTTATGGCAGTTTGGAAGTAAGCAACGCTTGAAAAACTCAAAATTTTCGCAGTTCTGTTGCTCGAAACGAATAACTAGAACGGGCTAGGGGAAAAGTACTCATACCGTTGTAATCGGGCGAATTTCTACTTTCTGATGCAACAGAAATTTTGCGGATTGGTCAATCCGTTCGCGAGATATGGCAGTTTGGGTGTAAGCAACGCTTGAAAAACTCAAAATTTTCGCAGTTCTGTTGCTCGAAACGAATAACTAGAACGGGCTAGCGGAAAAGTACGCACACCGTTGTAATCGGGCGAGTTTCTACTTTCAGATGCAACAGAAATTTTGCGGATTGGTCAATCCGTTCGCGAGTTATGGCAGTTTGGAGGTAAGAGACGCTTGAGAAACTCAAAATTTTCGCAGTTCTGATGCTCGAAACGAATAACTAGAACGGCCTACGGGAAAGGTACGCACAGTGTTGTAATCGGGCGAGTTTATACTTTCAGATGCAACAGAAATTTTGCGGATTGGTCAATCCGTTCGCGAGATATGGCAGTTTGGAAGTAAGAAACGCTTGAGAAACTCAAAATTTTCGCAGTTCTGATGCTCGAAACGAATAACTAGAACGGCCTAGGGGAAAAGTACGCATAGTATTGTAATCGGGCGAGTTTCTACTTTCAGATGCAACAGAAATTTTGCGGATTTGTCAATCCGTTCGCGAGATATGGCAGTTTGGATGTAAGAAACACTTGAGAAACTCAAAATTTTCGCAGTTCTGATGCTCGACAATCATAACTAGAACGGCCTAGGGGAAAAGTACGCATAGTGTTGTAATCGGGCGAGTTTCTACTTTCAGATGCAACAGAAATTTTGCGGATTGGTCAATCCGTTCGCGAGATATGGCAGTTTGGAGGTACGCAACGCTTGAGAAACTCAAAATTTTCGCAGTTCTGTTGGTCGAAACGAATAACTAGAACGGCCTACGGGAAAAGTACGCATAGTGTTGTAATCGGGCGAGTTTCTACTTTCAGATGCAACAGAAATTTTGCGGACTGGTCAATCCGTTCGCGAGATATGGCAGTTTGGAAGTAAGAAACGCTTGAGAAACTCAAAATTTTCGCAGTTCTGATGCTCGAAACGAATAACTAGAACGGCCTAGGGGAAAAGTACGCATAGTGTTGTCGTCGGGGGAGTTTCTACTTTCAGATGCAACAGAAATTTTGCGGATTGGTCAATCCGTTCGCGAGATATGGCAGTTTGGAGGTAAGAAACGCTCGAGAAACTCAAAATTTTCGCAGATCTGATGCTCGACAAGCATAACTAGAACGGCCTAGGGGAAAAGTACGCACACCGTTGTAATCGGGCGAGTTTCTACTTTCAGATGCAACAGAAATTTTGCGGATTGGTCAATCCGTTCGCGAGATATGGCAGTTTGGAGGTAAGAAACGCTTGAAAAACTCAAAATTTTCGCAGTTCTGTTGCCCGAAACGAATAACTAGAACGGGCTAGGGGAAAAGTACGCATACCGTTGTAATCGGGCGAGTTTCTACTTTCTGATGCAACAGAAATTTTGCGGATTGGTCAATCCGTTCGCGAGATATGGCTGTTTGGAGGTAAGCAACGCTTGAAAAACTCAAAATTTTCGCAGTTCTGTTGCTCGAAACGAATAACTAGAACGGGCTAGGGGAAAAGTACGCACACCGTTGTAATCGGGCGAGTTTCTACTTTCAGATGCAACAGAAATTTTGCGGATTGGTCAATCCGTTCGCGAGTTATGGCAGTTTGGAGGTAAGCAACGCTTGAAAAACTCAAAATTTTCGCAGTTCTGTTGCTCGAAACGAATAACTAGAACGGGCTAGGGGAAAAGTACTCATACCGTTGTAATCGGGCGAATTTCTACTTTCTGATGCAACAGAAATTTTGCGGATTGGTCAATCCGTTCGCGAGATATGGCAGTTTGGGTGTAAGCAACGCTTGAAAAACTCAAAATTTTCGCAGTTCTGTTGCTCGAAACGAATAACTAGAACGGGCTAGCGGAAAAGTACGCACACCGTTGTAATCGGGCGAGTTTCTACTTTCAGATGCAACAGAAATTTTGCGGATTGGTCAATCCGTTCGCGAGTTATGGCAGTTTGGAGGTAAGAGACGCTTGAGAAACTCAAAATTTTCGCAGTTCTGATGCTCGAAACGAATAACTAGAACGGCCTACGGGAAAAGTACGCATAGTGTTGTAATCGGGCGAGTTTATACTTTCAGATGCAACAGAAATTTTGCGGATTGGTCAATCCGTTCGCGAGATATTGCAGTTTGGAAGTAAGAAACGCTTGAGAAACTCAAAATTTTCGCAGTTCTGATGCTCGAAACGAATAACTAGAACGGCCTAGGGGAAAAGTACGCATAGTGTTGTAGTCGGGGGAGTTTCTACTTTCAGATGCAACAGAAATTTTGCGGATTGGTCAATACGTTCGCGAGATATGGCAGTTTGGAGGTAAGAAACGCTCGAGAAACTCAAAATTTTCGCAGTTCTCATGCTCGACAAGCATAACTAGAACGGCCCAGGGGAAAAGTACGCACACCGTTGTAATCGGCCGAGTTTCTACCTTCAGATGCAACAGAAATTTTGCGGATTGGTCAATCCGTTCGCGAGATATGGCAGTTTGGATGTAAGAAACGCTCGAGAAACTCAAAATTTTCGCAGTTCTCATGCTCGACAAGCATAAGTAGAACGGCCCAGGGGAAAAGTACGCACACCGTTGCAATCGGGCGAGTTTCTACTTTCAGATGCAACAGAAATTTTGCGGATTGGTCAATCCGTTCGCGAGAAATGGTAGTTTGGAGGTAAGAAACGCTTGAGAAACTCAAAATTTTCGCAGTTCTGATGCTCGACAAGCATAACTAGAACGGCCTAGGTGAAAAGTACGCACACCGTTGTAATCGGGCGAGTTTCTACTTTCAGATGCAACAGAAATTTTGCGGATTGGTCAATCCGTTCGCGAGATATGGCAGTTTGGAGGTAAGCAACGCTTGAGAAACTCAAAATTTTCGCAGTTCTGTTGCTCGAAACGAATAACTAGAACGGGCTAGGGGAAAAGTACGCATACAGTTGTAATCGGGCGAGTTTCTACTTTCAGATGCATCAGAAATTTTGCGGATTGGACAATCCGTTCGCGAGATGTGGCAGTTTGTAGGTGAGAAACGATTGAGAAACTCAAAATTTTCGCAGTTCTGATGCTCGAAACGAATAACTAGAACGGCCTAGGGGAAAAGTACGCACACCGTTGTAATCGGGCGAGTTTCTACTTTCAGTTGCAACAGAAATTTTGCGGATTGGTCAATCCGTTCGCGAGATATGGCAGTTTGGAGGTAAGAAACGCTTGAGAAACTCAAAATTTTCACAGTTCTGATGCTCGAAACGAATAACTAGAACGGCCTAGGGGAAAAGTACGCATACCGTTGTAATCGGGCGAGTTTCTACTTTCAGATGCAACAGAAATTTTGCGGATTGGTCAATCCGTTCGCGAGATATGGCAGTTTGGAGGTAAGAAACGCTCGAGAAACTCAAAATTTTCGCAGTTCTCATGCTCGACAAGCAGAACTAGAACGGCCCAGGGGAAAAGTACGCACACCGTTGTAATCGGCCGAGTTTCTACCTTCAGATGCAACACAAATTTTGCGGATTGGTCAATCCGTTCGCGAGATATGGCAGTTTGGATGTAAGAAACGCTTGAGAAACTCAAAATTTTCGCAGTTCTGATGCTCGAAACGAATAACTAGAACGGCCTAGGGGAAAAGTACGCATAGTGTTGTAATCGGGCGAGTTTCTACTTACAGATGCAACAGAAATATTGCGGATTGGTCAATCCGTTCGCGAGATATGGCAGTTTGGATGTAAGAAATGCTTGAGAAACTCAAAATTTTCGCAGTTCTGATGCTCGAAACGAATAACTAGAACGGCCTAGGGGAAAAGTACGCATACCGTTGTAATCGGGCGAGTTTATACTTTCAGATGCAACAGAAATTTTGCGGATTGGTCAATCCGTTCGCGACATATGGCAGTTTGGATGTAAGAAACGCTTGAGAAACTCAAAATTTTCGCGGTTCTGATGCTCGAAACGAATAACAAGAACGGCCTAGGGGAAAAGTACGCACACCGTTGTAATCGGGCGAGTTTCTACTTTCAGATGCAACAGAAATTTTGCGGATTGGTCAATCCGTTCGCGAGATATGGCAGTTTGGAGGTAAGCAACGCTTGAGAAACTCAAAATTTTCGCAGTTCTGTTGCTCGAAACGAATAACTAGAACGGGCTAGGGGAAAAGTACGCATACAGTTGTAATCGGGCGAGTTTCTACTTTCAGATGCATCAGAAATTTTGCGGATTGGACAATCCGTTCGCGAGATGTGGCAGTTTGTAGGTGAGAAACGATTGAGAAACTCAAAATTTTCGCAGATCTGATGCTCGAAACGAATAACTAGAACGGCCTAGGGGAAAAGTACGCATACCGTTGTAATCGGGCGAGTTTCTACCTTCAGATGCAACAGAAATTTTGCGGATTGGTCAATCCGTTCGCGAGATATGGCAGTTTGGAAGTAAGACTCGCTTGAGAAACTCAAAATTTTCGCAGTTCTGATGCTCGAAACGAATAACTAGAACGGCCTAGGGGAAAAGTACGCATACCGTTTCAATCGGGCGAGTTTCTACTTTCAGATGCGACAGAAATTTTGCGGATTGGTCAATCCGTTCGCGAGATATGGCAGTTTGGAGGTAAGAAACGCTTGAGAAACTCAAAATTTTCGAAGTTCTGATGCTCGACAAGCATAACTAGAACGGCCTAGGGGAAAAGTACGCACACCGTTGTAATCGGGCGAGCTTCTACTTTCAGATGCAACAGAAATTTTGCGGATTGGTCAATCCGTTCGCGAGATATGGCAGTTTGGAGGTAAGCAACGCTTGAGAAACTCAAAATTTTCGCAGTTCTGTTGCTCGAAACGAATAACTAGAACGGGCTAGGGGAAAAGTACGCATACAGTTGTAATCGGGCGAGTTTCTACTTTCAGATGCATCAGAAATTTTGCGGATTGGACAATCCGTTCGCGAGATGTCGCAGTTTGTAGGTGAGAAACGATTGAGAAACTCAAAATTTTCGCAGTTCTGATGCTCGAAACGAATAACTAGAACGGCCTAGGGGAAAAGTACGCACACCGTTGTAATCGGGCGAGTTTCTACTTTCAGATGCATCAGAAATTTTGCGGATTGGACAATCCGTTCGCGAGATGTGGCAGTTTGTACGTGAGAAACGCTTGAGAAACTCAAAATTTTCGCAGTTCTGATGCTCGAAACGAATAACTAGAACGGCCTAGGGGAAAAGTACGCATACCGTTGTAATCGGGCGAGTTTCTACTTTCAGATGCAATAGAAATTTTGCGGATTGGTCAATCCGTTCGCGAGATATGGCAGTTTGGAGGTAAGAAACGCTTTAGAAACTCAAAGTTTTCGCAGTTCTGATGCTCGAAACGAATAACTAGAACGGCCTAGGGGAAAAGTACGCATACCGTTGTAATCGGGCGAGTTTCGACCTTCAGATGCAACAAAAATTTTGCGGATTGGTCAATCCTTTCGCGAGATATGGCAGTTTGGAAGTAAGAAACGCTTGAGAAACTCAAAATTTTCGCGGTTCTGATGCTCGAAACGAATAACTAGAACGGCGTAGGGGAAAAGTACGCATACCGTTGTAATCGGGCGAGTTTATACTTTCAGATGCAACAGAAATTTTGCGGATTGGTCAATCCGTTCGCGAGATGTGGCAGTTTGGAGGTAAGAAACGCTTGAGAAACTCAAAATTTTCGCGGTTCTGATGCTCGAAACGAATAACCAGAACGGCCTAGGGGAAAAGTACCCACACCGTTGTAATCGGGCGAGTTTCTACTTTCAGATGCAACAGAAATTTTGCGGATTGGTCAATCTGTTCGCGAGATGTGGCAGTTTGTAGGTGAGAAACGCTTGAGAAACTCAAAATTTTCGCAGTTCTGATGCTCGAAACGAATAACTAGAACGGCCTAGGGGAAAAGTACGCATACCGTTGTAATCGGCCGAGTTTCTACCTTCTGATGCAACACAAATTTTGCGGATTGGTCAATCGGTTCGCGGGATATGGCAGTTTGGATGTAAGAAACGCTTGAGAAACTCAAAATTTTCGCAGTTCTGATGCTCGAAACGAATAACTAGAACGGCCTAGGGGAAAAGTACGCATAGTGTTGTAATCGGGCGAGTTTCTACTTTCAGATGCAACAGAAATTTTGCGGATTGGTCAATCCGTTCGCGAGATATGGCAGTTTGGAGGTAAGCAACGCTTGAGAAACTCAAAATTTTCGCAGTTCTGTTGCTCGAAACGAATAACTAGAACGGGCTAGGGGAAAAGTACGCATACAGTTGTAATCGGGCGAGTTTCTACTTTCAGATGCATCAGAAATTTTGCGGATTGGACAATCCGTTCGCGAGATGTGGCAGTTTGTAGGTGAGAAACGATTGAGAAACTCAAAATTTTCGCAGATCTGATGCTCGAAACGAATAACTAGAACGGCCTAGGGGAAAAGTACGCATACCGTTGTAATCGGGCGAGTTTCTACCTTCAGATGCAACAGAAATTTTGCGGATTGGTCAATCCGTTCGCGAGATATGGCAGTTTGGAAGTAAGACTCGCTTGAGAAACTCAAAATTTTCGCAGTTCTGATGCTCGAAACGAATAACTAGAACGGCCTAGGGGAAAAGTACGCATACCGTTTCAATCGGGCGAGTTTCTACATTCAGATGCGACAGAAATTTTGCGGATTGGTCAATCCGTTCGCGAGATATGGCAGTTTGGAGGTAAGAAACGCTTGAGAAACTCAAAATTTTCGAAGTTCTGATGCTCGACAAGCATAACCAGAACGGCCTAGGGGAAAAGTACGCACACCGTTGTAATCGGGCGAGCTTCTACTTTCAGATGCAACAGAAATTTTGCGGATTGGTCAATCCGTTCGCGAGATATGGCAGTTTGGAGGTAAGCAACGCTTGAGAAACTCAAAATTTTCGCAGTTCTGTTGCTCGAAACGAATAACCAGAACGGGCTAGGGGAAAAGTACGCATACAGTTGTAATCGGGCGAGTTTCTACTTTCAGATGCATCAGAAATTTTGCGGATTGGACAAACCGTTCGCGAGATGTGGCAGTTTGTAGGTGAGAAACGATTGAGAAACTCAAAATTTTCGCAGTTCTGATGCTCGAAACGAATAACTAGAACGGCCTAGGGGAAAAGTACGCACACCGTTGTAATCGGCCGAGTTTCTACCTTCAGATGCAACACAAATTTTGCGGATTGGTCAATCCGTTCGCGAGATATGGCAGTTTGGATGTAAGAAACGCATGAGAATCTCAAAATTTTCGCAATTCTGATGCTCGAAACGAATAACTAGAACGGCCTAGGGGAAAAGTACGCATAGTGTTGTAATCGGGCGAGTTTCTACTTTCAGATGCAACAGAAATTTTGCGGATTGGTCAATCCGTTCGCGAGATATGGCAGTTTGGATGTAAGAAATGCTTGAGAAACTCAAAATTTTCGCAGTTCTGATGCTCGAAACGAATAACTAGAAGGGCCTAGGGGAAAAGTACGCATACCGTTGTAATCGGGCGAGTTTCTACTTTCAGATGCAACAGAAATTTTGCGGATTGGTCAATCCGTTCGCGACATATGGCAGTTTGGATGTAAGAAACGCTTGAGAAACTCAAAATTTTCGCGGTTCTGATGCTCGAAACGAATAACAAGAACGGCCTAGGGGAAAAGTACGCACACCATTGTAATCGGGCGAGTTTCTACTTTCAGATGCAACAGAAATTTTGCGGATTGGTCAATCCGTTCGCGAGATATGGCAGTTTGGAGGTAAGAAACGCTCGAGAAACTCAAAATTTTCGCAGTTCTCATGCTCGACAAGCAGAACTAGAACGGCCCAGGGGAAAAGTACGCACACCGTTGTAATCGGCCGAGTTTCTACCTTCAGATGCAACACAAATTTTGCGGATTGGTCAATCCGTTCGCGAGATATGGCAGTTTGGATGTAAGAAACGCATGAGAAACTCAAAATTTTCGCAATTCTGATGCTCGAAACGAATAACTAGAACGGCCTAGGGTAAAAGTACGCATAGTGTTGTAATCGGGCGAGTTTCTACTTTCAGATGCAACAGAAATTTTGCGGATTGGTCAATCCGTTCGCGAGATATGGCAGTTTGGATGTAAGAAATGCTTGAGAAACTCAAAATTTTCGCAGTTCTGATGCTCGAAACGAATAACTAGAACGGCCTAGGGGAAAAGTACGCACACCATTGTAATCGGGCGAGTTTCTACTTTCAGATGCAACAGAAATTTTGCGGATTGGTCAATCCGTTCGCGAGATATTGCAGTTTGGAAGTAAGACTCGCTTGAGAAACTCAAAATTTTCGCAGTTCTGATGCTCGAAACGAATAACTAGAACGGCCTAGGGGAAAACTACGCATACCGTTTCAATCGGGCGAGTTTCTACTTTCAGATGCGACAGAAATTTTGCGGATTGGTCAATCCGTTCGCGAGATATGGCAGTTTGGAGGTAAGAAACGCTTG
Organism: Ptiloglossa arizonensis; assembly: GCF_051014685.1. NCBI lineage: Eukaryota > Metazoa > Arthropoda > Insecta > Hymenoptera > Colletidae > Ptiloglossa > Ptiloglossa arizonensis. Next base: position 3,411,778 of record NW_027478386.1, read on the forward strand.
AGAAACTCAAAATTTTCGCAGTTCTGATGCTCGACAAGCATAACTAGAACGGCCTAGGGGAAAAGTACGCACACCGTTGTAATCGGGCGAGTTTCTACTTTCAGATGCAACAGAAATTTTGCGGATTGGTCAATCCGTTCGCGAGATATGGCAGTTTGGAAGTAAGCAACGCTTGAGAAACTCAAAATTTTCGCAGTTCTGTTGCTCGAAACGAATAACTAGATTGGGATAGGGGAAAAGTACGCATACAGTTGTAATCGGGCGAGTTTCTACTTTCAGATGCATCAGAAATTTTGCGGATTGGACAATCCGTTCGCGAGATGTGGCAGTTTGTAGGTGAGAAACGATTGAGAAACTCAAAATTTTCGCAGTTCTGATGCTCGAAACGAATAACTAGAACGGCCTAGGGGAAAAGTACGCACACCGTTGTAATCGTGCGAGTTTCTACTTTCAGATGCAACAGAAATTTTGCGGATTGGTCAATCCGTTCGCGAGATATGGCAGTTTGGAGGTAAGAAACGCTTGAGAAACTCAAAATTTTCACAGTTCTGATGCTCGAAACGAATAACTAGGTCGGCCTAGGGGAAAAGTACGCATACCGTTGTAATCGGGCGAGTTTCTACTTTCAGATGCAACAGTAATTTTGCGGATTGGTCAATCCGTTCGCGAGATATGGCAGTTTGGAGGTAAGAAACGCTTGAGAAACTCAAAGTTTTCGCAGTTCTGATGCTCGAAACGAATAACTAGAACGGCGTAGGGGAAAAGTACGCATACCGTTGTAATCGGGCGAGTTTATACTTTCAGATGCAACAGAAATTTTGCGGATTGGTCAATCCGTTCGCGAGATGTGGCAGTTTGGAGGTAAGAAACGCTTGAGAAACTCAAAATTTTCGCGGTTCTGATGCTCGAAACGAATAACCAGAACGGCCTAGGGGAAAAGTACCCACACCGTTGTAATCGGGCGAGTTTCTACTTTCAGATGCAACAGAAATTTTGCGGATTGGTCAATCTGTTCGCGAGATGTGGCAGTTTGTAGGTGAGAAACGCTTGAGAAACTCAAAATTTTCGCAGTTCTGATGCTCGAAACGAATAACTAGAACGGCCTAGGGGAAAAGTACGCATACCGTTGTAATCGGCCGAGTTTCTACCTTCAGATGCAACACAAATTTTGCGGATTGGTCAATCGGTTCGCGGGATATGGCAGTTTGGATGTAAGAAACGCTTGATAAACTCAAAATTTTCGCAGTTCTGATGCTCGAAACGAATAACTAGAACGGCCTAGGGGAAAAGTACGCATAGTGTTGTAATCGGGCGAGTTTCTACTTTCAGATGCAACAGAAATTTTGCGGATTGGTCAATCCGTTCGCGAGATATGGCAGTTTGGAGGTAAGCAACGCTTGAGAAACTCAAAATTTTCGCAGTTCTGTTGCTCGAAACGAATAACTAGAACGGGCTAGGGGAAAAGTACGCATACAGTTGTAATCGGGCGAGTTTCTACTTTCAGATGCATCAGAAATTTTGCGGATTGGACAATCCGTTCGCGAGATGTGGCAGTTTGTAGGTGAGAAACGATTGAGAAACTCAAAATTTTCGCAGTTCTGATGCTCGAAACGAATAACTAGAACGGCCTAGGGGAAAAGTACGCACACCGTTGTAATCGGGCGAGTTTCTACTTTCCGATGCAACAGAAATTTTGCGGATTGGTCAATCCGTTCGCCAGATATGGCAGTTTGGAGGTAAGAAACGCTTGAGAAACTCAAAATTTTCACAGTTCTGATGATCGAAACGAATAACTAGAACGGCCTAGGGGAAAAGTACGCATACCGTTGTAATCGGGCGAGTTTCTACTTTCAGATGCAACAGAAATTTTGCGGATTGGTCAATCCGTTCGCGAGATATGGCAGTTTGGAGGTAAGAAACGCTCGAGAAACTCAAAATTTTCGCAGTTCTCATGCTCGACAAGCAGAACTAGAACGGCCCAGGGGAAAAGTACGCACACCTTTGTAATCGGCCGAGTTTCTACCTTCAGATGCAACACAAATTTTGCGGATTGGTCAATCCGTTCGCGAGATATGGCAGTTTGGATGTAAGAAACGCATGAGAAACTCAAAATTTTCGCAGTTCTGATGCTCGACAAGCATAACTAGAACGGCCTAGGGGAAAAGTACGCACACCGTTGTAATCGGGCGAGCTTCTACTTTCAGATGCAACAGAAATTTTGCGGATTGGTCAATCCGTTCGCGAGATATGGCAGTTTGGAGGTAAGCAACGCTTGAGAAACTCAAAATTTTCGCAGTTCTGTTGCTCGAAACGAATAACTAGAACGGGCTAGGGGAAAAGTACGCATACAGTTGTAATCGGGCGAGTTTCTACTTTCAGATGCATCAGAAATTTTGCGGATTGGACAATCCGTTCGCGAGATGTGGCAGTTTGTAGGTGAGAAACGATTGAGAAACTCAAAATTTTCGCAGTTCTGATGCTCGAAACGAATAACTAGAACGGCCTAGGGGAAAAGTACGCACACCGTTGTAATCGGGCGAGTTTCGACTTTCCGATGCAACAGAAATTTTGCGGATTGGTCAATCCGTTCGCGAGATATGGCAGTTTGGAGGTAAGAAACGCTTGAGAAACTCAAAATTTTCACAGTTCTGATGCTCGAAACGAATAACTAGAACGGCCTAGGGGAAAAGTACGCATACCGTTGTAATCGGGCGAGTTTCTACTTTCAGATGCAACAGAAATTTTGCGGATTGGTCAATCCGTTCGCGAGATATGGCAGTTTGGAGGTAAGAAACGCTCGAGAAACTCAAAATTTTCGCAGTTCTCATGCTCGACAAGCAGAACTAGAACGGCCCAGGGGAAAAGTACGCACACCGTTGTAATCGGCCGAGTTTCTACCTTCAGATGCAACACAAATTTTGCGGATTGGTCAATCCGTTCGCGAGATATGGCAGTTTGGATGTAAGAAACGCATGAGAAACTCAAAATTTTCGCAGTTCTGATGCTCGAAACGAATAACTAGAACGGCCTAGGGGAAAAGTACGCATAGTGTTGTAATCGGGCGAGTTTCTACTTTCAGATGCAACAGAAATTTTGCGGATTGGTCAATCCGTTCGCGAGATATGGCAGTTTGGATGTAAGAAATGCTTGAGAAACTCAAAATTTTCGCAGTTCTGATGCTCGAAACGAATAACTAGAACGGCCTAGGGGAAAAGTACGCACACCGTTGTAATCGTGCGAGTTTCTACTTTCAGATGCAACAGAAATTTTGCGGATTGGTCAATCCGTTCGCGAGATATGGCAGTTTGGATGTAAGAAACGCTTGAGAAACTCAAAATTTTCACAGTTCTGATGCTCGAAACGAATAACTAGGTCGGCCTAGGGGAAAAGTACGCATACCGTTGTAATCGGGCGAGTTTCTACTTTCAGATGCAACAGTAATTTTGCGGATTGGTCAATCCGTTCGCGAGATGTGGCAGTTTGGAGGTAAGAAACGCTTGAGAAACTCAAAATTTTCGAAGTTCTGATGCTCGACAAGCATAACCAGAACGGCCTAGGGGAAAAGTACGCACACCGTTGTAATCGGGCGAGCTTCTACTTTCAGATGCAACAGAAATTTTGCGGATTGGACAATCCGTTCGCGAGATGTGGCAGTTTGTAGGTGAGAAACGATTGAGAAACTCAAAATTTTCGCAGATCTGATGCTCGAAACGAATAACTAGAACGGCCTAGGGGAAAAGTACGCATACCGTTGTAATCGGGCGAGTTTCTACCTTCAGATGCAACAGAAATTTTGCGGATTGGTCAATCCGTTCGCGAGATATGGCAGTTTGGAAGTAAGACTCGCTTGAGAAACTCAAAATTTTCGCAGTTCTGATGCTCGAAACGAATAACTAGAACGGCCTAGGGGAAAAGTACGCATACCGTTTCAATCGGGCGAGTTTCTACATTCAGATGCGACAGAAATTTTGCGGATTGGTCAATCCGTTCGCGAGATATGGCAGTTTGGAGGTAAGAAACGCTTGAGAAACTCAAAATTTTCGAAGTTCTGATGCTCGACAAGCATAACCAGAACGGCCTAGGGGAAAAGTACGCACACCGTTGTAATCGGGCGAGCTTCTACTTTCAGATGCAACAGAAATTTTGCGGATTGGTCAATCCGTTCGCGAGATATGGCAGTTTGGAGGTAAGCAACGCTTGAGAAACTCAAAATTTTCGCAGTTCTGTTGCTCGAAACGAATAACCAGAACGGGCTAGGGGAAAAGTACGCATACAGTTGTAATCGGGCGAGTTTCTACTTTCAGATGCATCAGAAATTTTGCGGATTGGACAAACCGTTCGCGAGATGTGGCAGTTTGTAGGTGAGAAACGATTGAGAAACTCAAAATTTTCGCAGTTCTGATGCTCGAAACGAATAACTAGAACGGCCTAGGGGAAAAGTACGCACACCGTTGTAATCGGCCGAGTTTCTACCTTCAGATGCAACACAAATTTTGCGGATTGGTCAATCCGTTCGCGAGATATGGCAGTTTGGATGTAAGAAACGCATGAGAATCTCAAAATTTTCGCAATTCTGATGCTCGAAACGAATAACTAGAACGGCCTAGGGGAAAAGTACGCATAGTGTTGTAATCGGGCGAGTTTCTACTTTCAGATGCAACAGAAATTTTGCGGATTGGTCAATCCGTTCGCGAGATATGGCAGTTTGGATGTAAGAAATGCTTGAGAAACTCAAAATTTTCGCAGTTCTGATGCTCGAAACGAATAACTAGAAGGGCCTAGGGGAAAAGTACGCATACCGTTGTAATCGGGCGAGTTTCTACTTTCAGATGCAACAGAAATTTTGCGGATTGGTCAATCCGTTCGCGACATATGGCAGTTTGGATGTAAGAAACGCTTGAGAAACTCAAAATTTTCGCGGTTCTGATGCTCGAAACGAATAACAAGAACGGCCTAGGGGAAAAGTACGCACACCATTGTAATCGGGCGAGTTTCTACTTTCAGATGCAACAGAAATTTTGCGGATTGGTCAATCCGTTCGCGAGATATGGCAGTTTGGAGGTAAGAAACGCTCGAGAAACTCAAAATTTTCGCAGTTCTCATGCTCGACAAGCAGAACTAGAACGGCCCAGGGGAAAAGTACGCACACCGTTGTAATCGGCCGAGTTTCTACCTTCAGATGCAACACAAATTTTGCGGATTGGTCAATCCGTTCGCGAGATATGGCAGTTTGGATGTAAGAAACGCATGAGAAACTCAAAATTTTCGCAATTCTGATGCTCGAAACGAATAACTAGAACGGCCTAGGGTAAAAGTACGCATAGTGTTGTAATCGGGCGAGTTTCTACTTTCAGATGCAACAGAAATTTTGCGGATTGGTCAATCCGTTCGCGAGATATGGCAGTTTGGATGTAAGAAATGCTTGAGAAACTCAAAATTTTCGCAGTTCTGATGCTCGAAACGAATAACTAGAACGGCCTAGGGGAAAAGTACGCACACCATTGTAATCGGGCGAGTTTCTACTTTCAGATGCAACAGAAATTTTGCGGATTGGTCAATCCGTTCGCGAGATATTGCAGTTTGGAAGTAAGACTCGCTTGAGAAACTCAAAATTTTCGCAGTTCTGATGCTCGAAACGAATAACTAGAACGGCCTAGGGGAAAACTACGCATACCGTTTCAATCGGGCGAGTTTCTACTTTCAGATGCGACAGAAATTTTGCGGATTGGTCAATCCGTTCGCGAGATATGGCAGTTTGGAGGTAAGAAACGCTTGAGAAACTCAAAATTTTCGCAGTTCTGATGCTCGACAAGCATAACTAGAACGGCCTAGGGGAAAAGTACGCACACCGTTGTAATCGGGCGAGTTTCTACTTTCAGATGCAACAGAAATTTTGCGGATTGGTCAATCCGTTCGCGAGATATGGCAGTTTGGAAGTAAGCAACGCTTGAGAAACTCAAAATTTTCGCAGTTCTGTTGCTCGAAACGAATAACTAGATTGGGATAGGGGAAAAGTACGCATACAGTTGTAATCGGGCGAGTTTCTACTTTCAGATGCATCAGAAATTTTGCGGATTGGACAATCCGTTCGCGAGATGTGGCAGTTTGTAGGTGAGAAACGATTGAGAAACTCAAAATTTTCGCAGTTCTGATGCTCGAAACGAATAACTAGAACGGCCTAGGGGAAAAGTACGCACACCGTTGTAATCGTGCGAGTTTCTACTTTCAGATGCAACAGAAATTTTGCGGATTGGTCAATCCGTTCGCGAGATATGGCAGTTTGGAGGTAAGAAACGCTTGAGAAACTCAAAATTTTCACAGTTCTGATGCTCGAAACGAATAACTAGGTCGGCCTAGGGGAAAAGTACGCATACCGTTGTAATCGGGCGAGTTTCTACTTTCAGATGCAACAGTAATTTTGCGGATTGGTCAATCCGTTCGCGAGATATGGCAGTTTGGAGGTAAGAAACGCTTGAGAAACTCAAAGTTTTCGCAGTTCTGATGCTCGAAACGAATAACTAGAACGGCGTAGGGGAAAAGTACGCATACCGTTGTAATCGGGCGAGTTTATACTTTCAGATGCAACAGAAATTTTGCGGATTGGTCAATCCGTTCGCGAGATGTGGCAGTTTGGAGGTAAGAAACGCTTGAGAAACTCAAAATTTTCGCGGTTCTGATGCTCGAAACGAATAACCAGAACGGCCTAGGGGAAAAGTACCCACACCGTTGTAATCGGGCGAGTTTCTACTTTCAGATGCAACAGAAATTTTGCGGATTGGTCAATCTGTTCGCGAGATGTGGCAGTTTGTAGGTGAGAAACGCTTGAGAAACTCAAAATTTTCGCAGTTCTGATGCTCGAAACGAATAACTAGAACGGCCTAGGGGAAAAGTACGCATACCGTTGTAATCGGCCGAGTTTCTACCTTCAGATGCAACACAAATTTTGCGGATTGGTCAATCGGTTCGCGGGATATGGCAGTTTGGATGTAAGAAACGCTTGATAAACTCAAAATTTTCGCAGTTCTGATGCTCGAAACGAATAACTAGAACGGCCTAGGGGAAAAGTACGCATAGTGTTGTAATCGGGCGAGTTTCTACTTTCAGATGCAACAGAAATTTTGCGGATTGGTCAATCCGTTCGCGAGATATGGCAGTTTGGAGGTAAGCAACGCTTGAGAAACTCAAAATTTTCGCAGTTCTGTTGCTCGAAACGAATAACTAGAACGGGCTAGGGGAAAAGTACGCATACAGTTGTAATCGGGCGAGTTTCTACTTTCAGATGCATCAGAAATTTTGCGGATTGGACAATCCGTTCGCGAGATGTGGCAGTTTGTAGGTGAGAAACGATTGAGAAACTCAAAATTTTCGCAGTTCTGATGCTCGAAACGAATAACTAGAACGGCCTAGGGGAAAAGTACGCACACCGTTGTAATCGGGCGAGTTTCTACTTTCCGATGCAACAGAAATTTTGCGGATTGGTCAATCCGTTCGCCAGATATGGCAGTTTGGAGGTAAGAAACGCTTGAGAAACTCAAAATTTTCACAGTTCTGATGATCGAAACGAATAACTAGAACGGCCTAGGGGAAAAGTACGCATACCGTTGTAATCGGGCGAGTTTCTACTTTCAGATGCAACAGAAATTTTGCGGATTGGTCAATCCGTTCGCGAGATATGGCAGTTTGGAGGTAAGAAACGCTCGAGAAACTCAAAATTTTCGCAGTTCTCATGCTCGACAAGCAGAACTAGAACGGCCCAGGGGAAAAGTACGCACACCTTTGTAATCGGCCGAGTTTCTACCTTCAGATGCAACACAAATTTTGCGGATTGGTCAATCCGTTCGCGAGATATGGCAGTTTGGATGTAAGAAACGCATGAGAAACTCAAAATTTTCGCAGTTCTGATGCTCGACAAGCATAACTAGAACGGCCTAGGGGAAAAGTACGCACACCGTTGTAATCGGGCGAGCTTCTACTTTCAGATGCAACAGAAATTTTGCGGATTGGTCAATCCGTTCGCGAGATATGGCAGTTTGGAGGTAAGCAACGCTTGAGAAACTCAAAATTTTCGCAGTTCTGTTGCTCGAAACGAATAACTAGAACGGGCTAGGGGAAAAGTACGCATACAGTTGTAATCGGGCGAGTTTCTACTTTCAGATGCATCAGAAATTTTGCGGATTGGACAATCCGTTCGCGAGATGTGGCAGTTTGTAGGTGAGAAACGATTGAGAAACTCAAAATTTTCGCAGTTCTGATGCTCGAAACGAATAACTAGAACGGCCTAGGGGAAAAGTACGCACACCGTTGTAATCGGGCGAGTTTCGACTTTCCGATGCAACAGAAATTTTGCGGATTGGTCAATCCGTTCGCGAGATATGGCAGTTTGGAGGTAAGAAACGCTTGAGAAACTCAAAATTTTCACAGTTCTGATGCTCGAAACGAATAACTAGAACGGCCTAGGGGAAAAGTACGCATACCGTTGTAATCGGGCGAGTTTCTACTTTCAGATGCAACAGAAATTTTGCGGATTGGTCAATCCGTTCGCGAGATATGGCAGTTTGGAGGTAAGAAACGCTCGAGAAACTCAAAATTTTCGCAGTTCTCATGCTCGACAAGCAGAACTAGAACGGCCCAGGGGAAAAGTACGCACACCGTTGTAATCGGCCGAGTTTCTACCTTCAGATGCAACACAAATTTTGCGGATTGGTCAATCCGTTCGCGAGATATGGCAGTTTGGATGTAAGAAACGCATGAGAAACTCAAAATTTTCGCAGTTCTGATGCTCGAAACGAATAACTAGAACGGCCTAGGGGAAAAGTACGCATAGTGTTGTAATCGGGCGAGTTTCTACTTTCAGATGCAACAGAAATTTTGCGGATTGGTCAATCCGTTCGCGAGATATGGCAGTTTGGATGTAAGAAATGCTTGAGAAACTCAAAATTTTCGCAGTTCTGATGCTCGAAACGAATAACTAGAACGGCCTAGGGGAAAAGTACGCATACCGTTGTAATCGGGCGAGTTTCTACTTTCAGATGCAACAGAAATTTTGCGGATTGGTCAATCCGTTCGCGACATATGGCAGTTTGGATGTAAGAAACGCTTGAAAAACTCAAAATTTTCGCGGTTCTGATGCTCGAAACGAATAACAAGAACGGCCTAGGGGAAAAGTACGCACACCATTGTAATCGGGCGAGTTTCTACTTTCAGATGCAACAGAAATTTTGCGGATTGGTCAATCCGTTCGCGAGATATGGCAGTTTGGAGGTAAGCAACGCTTGAGAAACTCAAAATTTTCGCAGTTCTGTTGCTCGAAACGAATAACTAGAACGGGCTAGGGGAAAAGTACGCATACAGTTGTAATCGGGCGAGTTTCTACTTTCAGATGCATCAGAAATTTTGCGGATTGGACAATCCGTTCGCGAGATGTGGCAGTTCGTAGGTGAGAAACGATTGAGAAACTCAAAATTTTCGCAGTTCTGATGCTCGAAACGAATAACTAGAACGGCCTAGGGGAAAAGTACGCATACCGTTGTAATCGGGCGAGTTTCTACCTTCAGATGCAACAGAAATTTTGCGGATTGGTCAATCCGTTCGCGAGATATTGCAGTTTGGAAGTAAGACTCGCTTGAGAAACTCAAAATTTTCGCAGTTCTGATGCTCGAAACGAATAACTAGAACGGCCTAGGGGAAAAGTACGCATACCGTTTCAATCGGGCGAGTTTCTACTTTCAGATGCGACAGAAATTTTGCGGATTGGTCAATCCGTTCGCGAGATATGGCAGTTTGGAGGTAAGAAACGCTTGAGAAACTCAAAATTTTCGCAGTTCTGATGCTCGACAAGCATAACTAGAACGGCCTAGGGGAAAAGTACGCACACCGTTGTAATCGGGCGAGTTTCTACTTTCAGATGCAACAGAAATTTTGCGGATTGGTCAATCCGTTCGCGAGATATGGCAGTTTGGAGGTAAGCAACGCTTGAGAAACTCAAAATTTTCGCAGTTCTGTTGCTCGAAACGAATAACTAGATTGGGCTAGGGGAAAAGTACGCATACAGTTGTAATCGGGCGAGTTTCTACTTTCAGATGCATCAGAAATTTTGCGGATTGGACAATCCGTTCGCGAGATGTGGCAGTTTGTAGGTGAGAAACGATTGAGAAACTCAAAATTTTCGCAGTTCTGATGCTCGAAACGAATAACTAGAACGGCCTAGGGGAAAAGTACGCACACCGTTGTAATCGTGCGAGTTTCTACTTTCAGATGCAACAGAAATTTTGCGGATTGGTCAATCCGTTCGCGAGATATGGCAGTTTGGAGGTAAGAAACGCTTGAGAAACTCAAAATTTTCACAGTTCTGATGCTCGAAACGAATAACTAGAACGGCCTAGGGGAAAAGTACGCATACCGTTGTAATCGGGCGAGTTTCTACTTTCAGATGCAACAGAAATTTTGCGGATTTGTCAATCCGTTCGCGAGATATGGCAGTTTGGAAGTAAGAAACGCTTGAGAAACTCAAAATTTTTGCAGTTCTGATGCTCGAAACGAATAACTAGGGCGGCCTAGGGGAAAAATACGCATACCGTTGTAATCGGGCGAGTTTCTACTTTCAGATGCATCAGAAATTTTGCGGATTGGACAATCCGTTCGCGAGATGTGGCAGTTTGTACGTGAGAAACGCTTGAGAAACTCAAAATTTTCGCAGTTCTGATGCTCGAAACGAATAACTAGAACGGCCTAGGGGAAAAGTACGCATACCGTTGTAATCGGGCTAGTCTCTACTTTCAGATGCAATAGAAATTTTGCGGATTGGTCAATCCGTTCGCGAGATATGGCAGTTTGGAGGTAAGAAACGCTTGAGAAACTCAAAGTTTTCGCAGTTCTGATGCTCGAAACGAATAACTAGAACGGCCTAGGGGAAAAGTACGCATACCGTTGTAATCGGGCGAGTTTCGACCTTCAGATGCAACAAAAATTTTGCGGATTGGTCAATCCTTTCGCGAGATATGGCAGTTTGGAAGTAAGAAACGCTTGAGAAACTCAAAATTTTCGCGGTTCTGATGCTCGAAACGAATAACTAGAACGGCGTAGGGGAAAAGTACGCATACCGTTGTAATCGGGCGAGTTTATACTTTCAGATGCAACAGAAATTTTGCGGATTGGTCAATCCGTTCGCGAGATGTGGCAGTTTGGAGGTAAGAAACGCTTGAGAAACTCAAAATTTTCGCGGTTCTGATGCTCGAAACGAATAACCAGAACGGCCTAGGGGAAAAGTACCCCCACCGTTGTAATCGGGCGAGTTTCTACTTTCAGATGCAACAGAAATTTTGCGGATTGGTCAATCTGTTCGCGAGATGTGGCAGTTTGTAGGTGAGAAACGCTTGAGAAACTCAAAATTTTCGCAGTTCTGATGCTCGAAACGAATAACTAGAACGGCCTAGGGGAAAAGTACGCATACCGTTGTAATCGGCCGAGTTTCTACCTTCAGATGCAACACAAATTTTGCGGATTGGTCAATCGGTTCGCGGGATATGGCAGTTTGGATGTAAGAAACGCTTGAGAAACTCAAAATTTTCGCAGTTCTGATGCTCGAAACGAATAACTAGAACGGCCTAGGGGAAAAGTACGCATAGTGTTGTAATCGGGCGAGTTTCTACTTTCAGATGCAACAGAAATTTTGCGGATTGGTCAATCCGTTCGCGAGATATGGCAGTTTGGAGGTAAGCAACGCTTGAGAAACTCAAAATTTTCGCAGTTCTGTTGCTCGAAACGAATAACTAGAACGGGCTAGGGGAAAAGTACGCATACAGTTGTAATCGGGCGAGTTTCTACTTTCAGATGCATCAGAAATTTTGCGGATTGGACAATCCGATCGCGAGATGTGGCAGTTTGTAGGTGAGAAACGATTGAGAAACTCAAAATTTTCGCAGATCTGATGCTCGAAACGAATAACTAGAACGGCCTAGGGGAAAAGTACGCATACCGTTGTAATCGGGCGAGTTTCTACCTTCAGATGCAACAGAAATTTTGCGGATTGGTCAATCCGTTCGCGAGATATGGCAGTTTGGAAGTAAGACTCGCTTGAGAAACTCAAAATTTTCGCAGTTCTGATGCTCGACAAGCATAACTAGAACGGCCTAGGGGAAAAGTACGCACACCGTTGTAATCGGGCGAGCTTCTACTTTCAGATGCAACAGAAATTTTGCGGATTGGTCAATCCGTTCGCGAGATATGGCAGTTTGGAGGTAAGCAACGCTTGAGAAACTCAAAATTTTCGCAGTTCTGTTGCTCGAAACGAATAACTAGAACGGGCTAGGGGAAAAGTACGCATACAGTTGTAATCGGGCGAGTTTCTACTTTCAGATGCATCAGAAATTTTGCGGATTGGACAATCCGTTCGCGAGATGTGGCAGTTTGTAGGTGAGAAACGATTGAGAAACTCAAAATTTTCGCAGTTCTGATGCTCGAAACGAATAACTAGAACGGCCTAGGGGAAAAGTACGCACACCGTTGTAATCGGGCGAGTTTCTACTTTCCGATGCAACAGAAATTTTGCGGATTGGTCAATCCGTTCGCCAGATATGGCAGTTTGGAGGTAAGAAACGCTTGAGAAACTCAAAATTTTCACAGTTCTGATGCTCGAAACGAATAACTAGAACGGCCTAGGGGAAAAGTACGCATACCGTTGTAATCGGGCGAGTTTCTACTTTCAGATGCAACAGAAATTTTGCGGATTGGTCAATCCGTTCGCGAGATATGGCAGTTTGGAGGTAAGAAACGCTCGAGAAACTCAAAATTTTCGCAGTTCTCATGCTCGACAAGCAGAACTAGAACGGCCCAGGGGAAAAGTACGCACACCGTTGTAATCGGCCGAGTTTCTACCTTCAGATGCAACACAAATTTTGCGGATTGGTCAATCCGTTCGCGAGATATGGCAGTTTGGATGTAAGAAACGCATGAGAAACTCAAAATTTTCGCAGTTCTGATGCTCGAAACGAATAACTAGAACGGCCTAGGGGAAAAGTACGCATAGTGTTGTAATCGGGCGAGTTTCTACTTTCAGATGCAACAGAAATTTTGCGGATTGGTCAATCCGTTCGCGAGATATGGCAGTTTGGATGTAAGAAATGCTTGAGAAACTCAAAATTTTCGCAGTTCTGATGCTCGAAACGAATAACTAGAACGGCCTAGGGGAAAAGTACGCATACCGTTGTAATCGGGCGAGTTTCTACTTTCAGATGCAACAGAAATTTTGCGGATTGGTCAATCCGTTCGCGACATATGGCAGTTTGGATGTAAGAAACGCTTGAGAAACTCAAAATTTTCGCGGTTCTGATGCTCGAAACGAATAACAAGAACGGCCTAGGGGAAAAGTACGCACACCATTGTAATCGGGCGAGTTTCTACTTTCAGATGCAACAGAAATTTTGCGGATTGGTCAATCCGTTCGCGAGATATGGCAGTTTGGAGGTAAGCAACGCTTGAGAAACTCAAAATTTTCGCAGTTCTGTTGCTCGAAACGAATAACTAGAACGGGCTAGGGGAAAAGTACGCATACAGTTGTAATCGGGCGAGTTTCTACTTTCAGATGAATCAGAAATTTTGCGGATTGGACAATCCGTTCGCGAGATGTGGCAGTTTGTAGGTGAGAAACGATTGAGAAACTCAAAATTTTCGCAGTTCTGATGCTCGAAACGAATAACTAGAACGGCCTAGGGGAAAAGTACGCATACCGTTGTAATCGGGCGAGTTTCTACCTTCAGATGCAACAGAAATTTTGCGGATTGGTCAATCCGTTCGCGAGATATTGCAGTTTGGAAGTAAGACTCGCTTGAGAAACTCAAAATTATCGCAGTTCTGATGCTCGAAACGAATAACTAGAACGGCCTAGGGGAAAAGTACGCATACCGTTTCAATAGGGCGAGTTTCTACTTTCAGATGCGACAGAAATTTTGCGGATTGGTCAATCCGTTCGCGAGATATGGCAGTTTGGAGGTAAGAAACGCTTGAGAAACTCAAAATTTTCGCAGTTCTGATGCTCGACAAGCATAACTAGAACGGCCTATGGGAAAAGTACGCACACCGTTGTAATCGGGCGAGTTTCTACTTTCAGATGCAACAGAAATTTTGCGGATTGGTCAATCCGTTCGCGAGATATGGCAGTTTGGAAGTAAGAAACGCTTGAGAAACTCAAAATTTTCGCAGTTCTGTTGCTCGAAACGAATAACTAGAACGGGCTAGGGGAAAAGTACGCATACAGTTGTAATCGGGCGAGTTTCTACTTTCAGATGCATCAGAAATTTTGCGGATTGGACAATCCGTTCGCGAGATGTGGCAGTTTGTAGGTGAGAAACGATTGAGAAACTCAAAATTTTCGCAGTTCTGATGCTCGAAACGAATAACTAGAACGGCCTAGGGGAAAAGTACGCACACCGTTGTAATCGGGCGAGTTTCTACTTTCCGATGCAACAGAAATTTTGCGGATTGGTCAATCCGTTCGCCAGATATGGCAGTTTGGAGGTAAGAAACGCTTGAGAAACTCAAAATTTTCACAGTTCTGATGCTCGAAACGAATAACTAGAACGGCCTAGGGGAAAAGTACGCATACCGTTGTAATCGGGCGAGTTTCTACTTTCAGATGCAACAGAAATTTTGCGGATTGGTCAATCCGTTCGCGAGATATGGCAGTTTGGAGGTAAGAAACGCTCGAGAAACTCAAAATTTTCGCAGTTCTCATGCTCGACAAGCAGAACTAGAACGGCCCAGGGGAAAAGTACGCACACCGTTGTAATCGGCCGAGTTTCTACCTTCAGATGCAACACAAATTTTGCGGATTGGTCAATCCGTTCGCGAGATATGGCAGTTTGGATGTAAGAAACGCATGAGAAACTCAAAATTTTCGCAGTTCTGATGCTCGAAACGAATAACTAGAACGGCCTAGGGGAAAAGTACGCATAGTGTTGTAATCGGGCGAGTTTCTACTTTCAGATGCAACAGAAATTTTGCGGATTGGTCAATCCGTTCGCGAGATATGGCAGTTTGGATGTAAGAAATGCTTGAGAAACTCAAAATTTTCGCAGTTCTGATGCTCGAAACGAATAACTAGAACGGCCTAGGGGAAAAGTACGCATACCGTTGTAATCGGGCGAGTTTCTACTTTCAGATGCAACAGAAATTTTGCGGATTGGTCAATCCGTTCGCGACATATGGCAGTTTGGATGTAAGAAACGCTTGAGAAACTCAAAATTTTCGCGGTTCTGATGCTCGAAACGAATAACAAGAACGGCCTAGGGGAAAAGTACGCACACCATTGTAATCGGGCGAGTTTCTACTTTCAGATGCAACAGAAATTTTGCGGATTGGTCAATCCGTTCGCGAGATATGGCAGTTTGGAGGTAAGCAACGCTTGAGAAACTCAAAATTTTCGCAGTTCTGTTGCTCGAAACGAATAACTAGAACGGGCTAGGGGAAAAGTACGCATACAGTTGTAATCGGGCGAGTTTCTACTTTCAGATGCATCAGAAATTTTGCGGATTGGACAATCCGTTCGCGAGATGTGGCAGTTTGTAGGTGAGAAACGATTGAGAAACTCAAAATTTTCGCAGTTCTGATGCTCGAAACGAATAACTAGAACGGCCTAGGGGAAAAGTACGCATACCGTTGTAATCGGGCGAGTTTCTACCTTCAGATGCAACAGAAATTTTGCGGATTGGTCAATCCGTTCGCGAGATATTGCAGTTTGGAAGTAAGACTCGCTTGAGAAACTCAAAATTATCGCAGTTCTGATGCTCGAAACGAATAACTAGAACGGCCTAGGGGAAAAGTACGCATACCGTTTCAATAGGGCGAGTTTCTACTTTCAGATGCGACAGAAATTTTGCGGATTGGTCAATCCGTTCGCGAGATATGGCAGTTTGGAGGTAAGAAACGCTTGAGAAACTCAAAATTTTCGCAGTTCTGATGCTCGACAAGCATAACTAGAACGGCCTATGGGAAAAGTACGCACACCGTTGTAATCGGGCGAGTTTCTACTTTCAGATGCAACAGAAATTTTGCGGATTGGTCAATCCGTTCGCGAGATATGGCAGTTTGGAAGTAAGAAACGCTTGAGAAACTCAAAATTTTTGCAGTTCTGATGCTCGAAACGAATAACTAGGGCGGCCTAGGGGGAAAATACGCATACCGTTGTAATCGGGCGAGTTTCTACTTTCAGATGCATCAGAAATTTTGCGGATTGGACAATCCGTTCGCGAGATGTGGCAGTTTGTACGTGAGAAACGCTTGAGAAACTCAAAATTTTCGCAGTTCTGATGCTCGAAACGAATAACTAGAACGGCCTAGGGGAAAAGTACGCACACCGTTGTAATCGTGCGAGTTTCTACTTTCAGATGCAACAGAAATTTTGCGGATTGGTCAATCCGTTCGCGAGATATGGCAGTTTGGAGGTAAGAAACGCTTGAGAAACTCAAAATTTTCACAGTTCTGATGCTCGAAACGAATAACTAGAACGGCCTAGGGGAAAAGTACGCATACCGTTGTAATCGGGCGAGTTTCTACTTTCAGATGCAACAGAAATTTTGCGGATTTGTCAATCCGTTCGCGAGATATGGCAGTTTGGAAGTAAGAAACGCTTGAGAAACTCAAAATTTTTGCAGTTCTGATGCTCGAAACGAATAACTAGGGCGGCCTAGGGGAAAAATACGCATACCGTTGTAATCGGGCGAGTTTCTACTTTCAGATGCATCAGAAATTTTGCGGATTGGACAATCCGTTCGCGAGATGTGGCAGTTTGTACGTGAGAAACGCTTGAGAAACTCAAAATTTTCGCAGTTCTGATGCTCGAAACGAATAACTAGAACGGCCTAGGGGAAAAGTACGCATACCGTTGTAATCGGGCGAGTTTCTACTTTCAGATGCAATAGAAATTTTGCGGATTGGTCAATCCGTTCGCGAGATATGGCAGTTTGGAGGTAAGAAACGCTTGAGAAACTCAAAGTTTTCGCAGTTCTGATGCTCGAAACGAATAACTAGAACGGCCTAGGGGAAAAGTACGCATACCGTTGTAATCGGGCGAGTTTCGACCTTCAGATGCAACAAAAATTTTGCGGATTGGTCAATCCTTTCGCGAGATATGGCAGTTTGGAAGTAAGAAACACTTGAGAAACTCAAAATTTTCGCGGTTCTGATGCTCGAAACGAATAACTAGAACGGCGTAGGGGAAAAGTACGCATACCATTGTAATCGGGCGAGTTTATACTTTCAGATGCAACAGAAATTTTGCGGATTGGTCAATCCGTTCGCGAGATGTGGCAGTTTGGAGGTAAGAAACGCTTGAGAAACTCAAAATTTTCGCGGTTCTGATGCTCGAAACGAATAACCAGAACGGCCTAGGGGAAAAGTACCCACACCGTTGTAATCGGGCGAGTTTCTACTTTCAGATGCAACAGAAATTTTGCGGATTGGTCAATCTGTTCGCGAGATGTGGCAGTTTGTAGGTGAGAAACGCTTGAGAAACTCAAAATTTTCGCAGTTCTGATGCTCGAAACGAATAACTAGAACGGCCTAGGGGAAAAGTACGCATACCGTTGTAATCGGCCGAGTTTCTACCTTCAGATGCAACACAAATTTTGCGGATTGGTCAATCGGTTCGCGGGATATGGCAGTTTGGATGTAAGAAACGCTTGAGAAACTCAAAATTTTCGCAGTTCTGATGCTCGAAACGAATAACTAGAACGGCCTAGGGGAAAAGTACGCACACCGTTGTAATCGTGCGAGTTTCTACTTTCAGATGCAACAGAAATTTTGCGGATTGGTCAATCCGTTCGCGAGATATGGCAGTTTGGAGGTAAGAAACGCTTGAGAAACTCAAAATTTTCACAGTTCTGATGCTCGAAACGAATAACTAGAACGGCCTAGGGGAAAAGTACGCATACCGTTGTAATCGGGCGAGTTTCTACTTTCAGATGCAACAGAAATTTTGCGGATTTGTCAATCCGTTCGCGAGATATGGCAGTTTGGAAGTAAGAAACGCTTGAGAAACTCAAAATTTTTGCAGTTCTGATGCTCGAAACGAATAACTAGGGCGGCCTAGGGGAAAAATACGCATACCGTTGTAATCGGGCGAGTTTCTACTTTCAGATGCATCAGAAATTTTGCGGATTGGACAATCCGTTCGCGAGATGTGGCAGTTTGGAGGTAAGAAACGCTTGAGAAACTCAAAATTTTCGCAGTTCTGATGCTCGACAAGCATAACTAGAACGGCCTAGGGGAAAAGTACGCACACCGTTGTAATCGGGCGAGTTTCTACTTTCAGATGCAACAGAAATTTTGCGGATTGGTCAATCCGTTCGCGAGATATGGCAGTTTGGAAGTAAGAAACGCTTGAGAAACTCAAAATTTTTGCAGTTCTGATGCTCGAAACGAATAACTAGGGCGGCCTAGGGGAAAAATACGCATACCGTTGTAATCGGGCGAGTTTCTACTTTCAGATGCATCAGAAATTTTGCGTATTGGACAATCCGTTCGCGAGATGTGGCAGTTTGTACGTGAGAAACGCTTGAGAAACTCAAAATTTTCGCAGTTCTGATGCTCGAAACGAATAACTAGAACGGCCTAGGGGAAAAGTACGCACACCGTTGTAATCGTGCGAGTTTCTACTTTCAGATGCAACAGAAATTTTGCGGATTGGTCAATCCGTTCGCGAGATATGGCAGTTTGGAGGTAAGAAACGCTTGAGAAACTCAAAATTTTCACAGTTCTGATGCTCGAAACGAATAACTAGAACGGCCTAGGGGAAAAGTACGCATACCGTTGTAATCGGGCGAGTTTCTACTTTCAGATGCAACAGAAATTTTGCGGATTTGTCAATCCGTTCGCGAGATATGGCAGTTTGGAAGTAAGAAACGCTTGAGAAACTCAAAATTTTTGCAGTTCTGATGCTCGAAACGAATAACTAGGGCGGCCTAGGGGAAAAATACGCATACCGTTGTAATCGGGCGAGTTTCTACTTTCAGATGCATCAGAAATTTTGCGGATTGGACAATCCGTTCGCGAGATGTGGCAGTTTGTACGTGAGAAACGCTTGAGAAACTCAAAATTTTCGCAGTTCTGATGCTCGAAACGAATAACTAGAACGGCCTAGGGGAAAAGTACGCATACCGTTGTAATCGGGCGAGTTTCTACTTTCAGATGCAATAGAAATTTTGCGGATTGGTCAATCCGTTCGCGAGATATGGCAGTTTGGAGGTAAGAAACGCTTGAGAAACTCAAAGTTTTCGCAGTTCTGATGCTCGAAACGAATAACTAGAACGGCCTAGGGGAAAAGTACGCATACCGTTGTAATCGGGCGAGTTTCGACCTTCAGATGCAACAAAAATTTTGCGGATTGGTCAATCCTTTCGCGAGATATGGCAGTTTGGAAGTAAGAAACACTTGAGAAACTCAAAATTTTCGCGGTTCTGATGCTCGAAACGAATAACTAGAACGGCGTAGGGGAAAAGTACGCATACCGTTGTAATCGGGCGAGTTTATACTTTCAGATGCAACAGAAATTTTGCGGATTGGTCAATCCGTTCGCGAGATGTGGCAGTTTGGAGGTAAGAAACGCTTGAGAAACTCAAAATTTTCGCGGTTCTGATGCTCGAAACGAATAACCAGAACGGCCTAGGGGAAAAGTACCCACACCGTTGTAATCGGGCGAGTTTCTACTTTCAGATGCAACAGAAATTTTGCGGATTGGTCAATCTGTTCGCGAGATGTGGCAGTTTGTAGGTGAGAAACGCTTGAGAAACTCAAAATTTTCGCAGTTCTGATGCTCGAAACGAATAACTAGAACGGCCTAGGGGAAAAGTACGCATACCGTTGTAATCGGCCGAGTTTCTACCTTCAGATGCAACACAAATTTTGCGGATTGGTCAATCGGTTCGCGGGATATGGCAGTTTGGATGTAAGAAACGCTTGAGAAACTCAAAATTTTCGCAGTTCTGATGCTCGAAACGAATAACTAGAACGGCCTAGGGGAAAAGTACGCATACCGTTGTAATCGGGCGAGTTTCTACTTTCAGATGCAACAGAAATTTTGCGGATTGGTCAATCCGTTCGCGAGATATGGCAGTTTGGAGGTAAGAAACGCTCGAGAAACTCAAAATTTTCGCAGTTCTCATGCTCGACAAGCAGAACTAGAACGGCCCAGGGGAAAAGTACGCACACCGTTGTAATCGGCCGAGTTTCTACCTTCAGATGCAACACAAATTTTGCGGATTGGTCAATCCGTTCGCGAGATATGGCAGTTTGGATGTAAGAAACGCATGAGAAACTCAAAATTTTCGCAGTTCTGATGCTCGAAACGAATAACTAGAACGGCCTAGGGGAAAAGTACGCATAGTGTTGTAATCGGGCGAGTTTCTACTTTCAGATGCAACAGAAATTTTGCGGATTGGTCAATCCGTTCGCGAGATATGGCAGTTTGGATGTAAGAAATGCTTGAGAAACTCAAAATTTTCGCAGTTCTGATGCTCGAAACGAATAACTAGAACGGCCTAGGGGAAAAGTACGCATACCGTTGTAATCGGGCGAGTTTCTACTTTCAGATGCAACAGAAATTTTGCGGATTGGTCAATCCGTTCGCGACATATGGCAGTTTGGATGTAAGAAACGCTTGAGAAACTCAAAATTTTCGCGGTTCTGATGCTCGAAACGAATAACAAGAACGGCCTAGGGGAAAAGTACGCACACCATTGTAATCGGGCGAGTTTCTACTTTCAGATGCATCAGAAATTTTGCGGATTGGACAATCCGTTCGCGAGATGTGGCAGTTTGGAAGTAAGACTCGCTTGAGAAACTCAAAATTTTCGCAGTTCTGATGCTCGAAACGAATAACTAGAACGGCCTAGGGGAAAAGTACGCATACCGTTTCAATCGGGCGAGTTTCTACTTTCAGATGCGACAGAAATTTTGCGGATTGGTCAATCCGTTCGCGAGATATGGCAGTTTGGAGGTAAGAAACGCTTGAGAAACTCAAAATTTTCGCAGTTCTGATGCTCGACAAGCATAACTAGAACGGCCTAGGGGAAAAGTACGCACACCGTTGTAATCGGGCGAGTTTCTACTTTCAGATGCAACAGAAATTTTGCGGATTGGTCAATCCGTTCGCGAGATATGGCAGTTTGGAAGTAAGAAACGCTTGAGAAACTCAAAATTTTTGCAGTTCTGATGCTCGAAACGAATAACTAGGGCGGCCTAGGGGAAAAATACGCATACCGTTGTAATCGGGCGAGTTTCTACTTTCAGATGCATCAGAAATTTTGCGTATTGGACAATCCGTTCGCGAGATGTGGCAGTTTGTACGTGAGAAACGCTTGAGAAACTCAAAATTTTCGCAGTTCTGATGCTCGAAACGAATAACTAGAACGGCCTAGGGGAAAAGTACGCACACCGTTGTAATCGTGCGAGTTTCTACTTTCAGATGCAACAGAAATTTTGCGGATTGGTCAATCCGTTCGCGAGATATGGCAGTTTGGAGGTAAGAAACGCTTGAGAAACTCAAAATTTTCACAGTTCTGATGCTCGAAACGAATAACTAGAACGGCCTAGGGGAAAAGTACGCATACCGTTGTAATCGGGCGAGTTTCTACTTTCAGATGCAACAGAAATTTTGCGGATTTGTCAATCCGTTCGCGAGATATGGCAGTTTGGAAGTAAGAAACGCTTGAGAAACTCAAAATTTTTGCAGTTCTGATGCTCGAAACGAATAACTAGGGCGGCCTAGGGGAAAAATACGCATACCGTTGTAATCGGGCGAGTTTCTACTTTCAGATGCATCAGAAATTTTGCGGATTGGACAATCCGTTCGCGAGATGTGGCAGTTTGTACGTGAGAAACGCTTGAGAAACTCAAAATTTTCGCAGTTCTGATGCTCGAAACGAATAACTAGAACGGCCTAGGGGAAAAGTACGCATACCGTTGTAATCGGGCGAGTTTCTACTTTCAGATGCAATAGAAATTTTGCGGATTGGTCAATCCGTTCGCGAGATATGGCAGTTTGGAGGTAAGAAACGCTTGAGAAACTCAAAGTTTTCGCAGTTCTGATGCTCGAAACGAATAACTAGAACGGCCTAGGGGAAAAGTACGCATACCGTTGTAATCGGGCGAGTTTCGACCTTCAGATGCAACAAAAATTTTGCGGATTGGTCAATCCGTTCGCGAGATATGGCAGTTTGGAGGTAAGAAACGCTTGAGAAACTCAAAATTTTCGCGGTTCTGATGCTCGAAACGAATAACTAGAACGGCGTAGGGGAAAAGTACGCATACCGTTGTAATCGGGCGAGTTTATACTTTCAGATGCAACAGAAATTTTGCGGATTGGTCAATCCGTTCGCGAGATGTGGCAGTTTGGAGGTAAGAAACGCTTGTGAAACTCAAAATTTTCGCGGTTCTGATGCTCGAAACGAATAACCAGAACGGCCTAGGGGAAAAGTACCCACACCGTTGTAATCGGGCGAGTTTCTACTTTCAGATGCAACAGAAATTTTGCGGATTGGTCAATCTGTTCGCGAGATGTGGCAGTTTGTAGGTGAGAAACGCTTGAGAAACTCAAAATTTTCGCAGTTCTGATGCTCGAAACGAATAACTAGAACGGCCTAGGGGAAAAGTACGCATACCGTTGTAATCGGCCGAGTTTCTACCTTCAGATGCAACACAAATTTTGCGGATTGGTCAATCGGTTCGCGGGATATGGCAGTTTGGATGTAAGAAACGCTTGAGAAACTCAAAATTTTCGCAGTTCTGATGCTCGAAACGAATAACTAGAACGGCCTAGGGGAAAAGTACGCATACCGTTTCAATCGGGCGAGTTTCTACTTTCAGATGCGACAGAAATTTTGCGGATTGGTCAATCCGTTCGCGAGATATGGCAGTTTGGAGGTAAGAAACGCTTGAGAAACTCAAAATTTTCGAAGTTCTGATGCTCGACAAGCATAACTAGAACGGCCTAGGGAAAAAGTACGCACACCGTTGTAATCGGGCGAGCTTCTACTTTCAGATGCAACAGAAATTTTGCGGATTGGTCAATCCGTTCGCGAGATATGGCAGTTTGGAGGTAAGCAACACTTGAGAAACTCAAAATTTTCGCAGTTCTGTTGCTCGAAACGAATAACTAGAACTGGCTAGGGGAAAAGTACGCATACAGTTGTAATCGGGCGAGTTTCTACTTTCAGATGCATCAGAAATTTTGCGGATTGGACAATCCGTTCGCGAGATGTGGCAGTTTGTAGGTGAGAAACGATTGAGAAACTCAAAATTTTCGCAGTTCTGATGCTCGAAACGAATAACTAGAACGGCCTAGGGGAAAAGTACGCACACCGTTGTAATCGGGCGAGTTTCTACTTTCCGATGCAACAGAAATTTTGCGGATTGGTCAATCCGTTCGCGAGATATGGCAGTTTGGAGGTAAGCAACGCTTGAGAAACTCAAAATTTTCACAGTTCTGATGCTCGAAACGAATAACTAGAACGGCCTAGGGGAAAAGTACGCATACCGTTGTAATCGGGCGAGTTTCTACTTTCAGATGCAACAGAAATTTTGCGGATTGGTCAATCCGTTCGCGAGATATGGCAGTTTGGAGGTAAGAAACGCTCGAGAAACTCAAAATTTTCGCAGTTCTCATGCTCGACAAGCAGAACTAGAACGGCCCAGGGGAAAAGTACGCACACCGTTGTAATCGGCCGAGTTTCTACCTTCAGATGCAACACAAATTTTGCGGATTGGTCAATCCGTTCGCGAGATATGGCAGTTTGGATGTAAGAAACGCATGAGAAACTCAAAATTTTCGCAGTTCTGATGCTCGAAACGAATAACTAGAACGGCCTAGGGGAAAAGTACGCATAGTGTTGTAATCGGGCGAGGTTCTACTTTCAGATGCAACAGAAATTTTGCGGATTGGTCAATCCGTTCGCGAGATATGGCAGTTTGGATGTAAGAAATGCTTGAGAAACTCAAAATTTTCGCAGTTCTGATGCTCGAAACGAATAACTAGAACGGCCTAGGGGAAAAGTACGCATACCGTTGTAATCGGGCGAGTTTCTACTTTCAGATGCAACAGAAATTTTGCGGATTGGTCAATCCGTTCGCGATATATGGCAGTTTGGATGTAAGAAACGCTTGAGAAACTCAAAATTTTCGCGGTTCTGATGCTCGAAACGAATAACAAGAACGGCCTAGGGGAAAAGTACGCACACCATTGTAATCGGGCGAGTTTCTACTTTCAGATGCAACAGAAATTTTGCGGATTGGTCAATCCGTTCGCGAGATATGGCAGTTTGGAGGTAAGCAACGCTTGAGAAACTCAAAATTTTCGCAGTTCTGTTGCTCGAAACGAATAACTAGAACGGGCTAGGGGAAAAGTACGCATACAGTTGTAATCGGGCGAGTTTCTACTTTCAGATGCATCAGAAATTTTGCGGATTGGACAATCCGTTCGCGAGATGTGGCAGTTTGTAGGTGAGAAACGATTGAGAAACTCAAAATTTTCGCAGTTCTGATGCTCGAAACGAATAACTAGAACGGCCTAGGGGAAAAGTACGCATACCGTTGTAATCGGGCGAGTTTCTACTTTCAGATGCAACAGAAATTTTGCGGATTGGTCAATCCGTTCGCGAGATATGGCAGTTTGGAAGTAAGACTCGCTTGAGAAACTCAAAATTTTCGCAGTTCTGATGCTCGAAACGAATAACTAGAACGGCCTAGGGGAAAAGTACGCATACCGTTGTAATCGGGCGAGTTTCTACTTTCAGATGCAACAGAAATTTTGCGGATTGGTCAATCCGTTCGCGACATATGGCAGTTTGGATGTAAGAAACGCTTGAGAAACTCAAAATTTTCGCGGTTCTGATGCTCGAAACGAATAACAAGAACGGCCTAGGGGAAAAGTACGCACACCATTGTAATCGGGCGAGTTTCTACTTTCAGATGCAACAGAAATTTTGCGGATTGGTCAATCCGTTCGCGAGATATGGCAGTTTGGAGGTAAGCAACGCTTGAGAAACTCAAAATTTTCGCAGTTCTGTTGCTCGAAACGAATAACTAGAACGGGCTAGGGGAAAAGTACGCATACAGTTGTAATCGGGCGAGTTTCTACTTTCAGATGCATCAGAAATTTTGCGGATTGGACAATCCGTTCGCGAGATGTGGCAGTTTGTAGGTGAGAAACGATTGAGAAACTCAAAATTTTCGCAGTTCTGATGCTCGAAACGAATAACTAGAACGGCCTATGGGAAAAGTACGCATACCGTTGTAATCGGGCGAGTTTCTACCTTCAGATGCAACAGAAATTTTGCGGATTGGTCAATCCGTTCGCGAGATATTGCAGTTTGGAAGTAAGACTCGCTTGAGAAACTCAAAATTTTCGCAGTTCTGATGCTCGAAACGAATAACTAGAACGGCCTAGGGGAAAAGTACGCATACCGTTTCAATCGGGCGAGTTTCTACTTTCAGATGCGACAGAAATTTTGCGGATTGGTCAATCCGTTCGCGAGATATGGCAGTTTGGAGGTAAGAAACGCTTGAGAAACTCAAAATTTTCGCAGTTCTGATGCTCGACAAGCATAACTAGAACGGTCTAGGGGAAAAGTACGCACACAGTTGTAATCGGGCGAGTTTCTACTTTCAGATGCAACAGAAATTTTGCGGATTGGTCAATCCGTTCGCGAGATATGGCAGTTTGGAGGTAAGCAACGCTTGAGAAACTCAAAATTTTCGCAGTTCTGTTGCTCGAAACGAATAACTAGATTGGGCTAGGGGAAAAGTACGCATACAGTTGTAATCGGGCGAGTTTCTACTTTCAGATGCATCAGAAATTTTGCGGATTGGACAATCCGTTCGCGAGATGTGGCAGTTTGTAGGTGAGAAACGATTGAGAAACTCAAAATTTTCGCAGTTCTGATGCTCGAAACGAATAACTAGAACGGCCTAGGGGAAAAGTACGCACACCGTTGTAATCGTGCGAGTTTCTACTTTCAGATGCAACAGAAATTTTGCGGATTGGTCAATCCGTTCGCGAGATATGGCAGTTTGGAGGTAAGAAACGCTTGAGAAACTCAAAATTTTCACAGTTCTGATGCTCGAAACGAATAACTAGAACGGCCTAGGGGAAAAGTACGCATACCGTTGTAATCGGGCGAGTTTCTACTTTCAGATGCAACAGAAATTTTGCGGATTTGTCAATCCGTTCGCGAGATATGGCAGTTTGGAAGTAAGAAACGCTTGAGAAACTCAAAATTTTTGCAGTTCTGATGCTCGAAACGAATAACTAGGGCGGCCTAGGGGAAAAATACGCATACCGTTGTAATCGGGCGAGTTTCTACTTTCAGATGCATCAGAAATTTTTCGGATTGGACAATCCGTTCGCGAGATGTGGCAGTTTGTACGTGAGAAACGCTTGAGAAACTCAAAATTTTCGCAGTTCTGATGCTCGAAACGAATAACTAGAACGGCCTAGGGGAAAAGTACGCATACCGTTGTAATCGGGCGAGTTTCTACTTTCAGATGCAATAGAAATTTTGCGGATTGGTCAATCCGTTCGCGAGATATGGCAGTTTGGAGGTAAGAAACGCTTGAGAAACTCAAAGTTTTCGCAGTTCTGATGCTCGAAACGAATAACTAGAACGGCCTAGGGGAAAAGTACGCATACCGTTGTAATCGGGCGAGTTTCGACCTTCAGATGCAACAAAAATTTTGCGGATTGGTCAATCCTTTCGCGAGATATGGCAGTTTGGAAGTAAGAAACGCTTGAGAAACTCAAAATTTTCGCGGTTCTGATGCTCGAAACGAATAACTAGAACGGCGTAGGGGAAAAGTACGCATACCGTTGTAATCGGGCGAGTTTATTCTTTCAGATGCAACAGAAATTTTGCGGATTGGTCAATCCGTTCGCGAGATGTGGCAGTTTGGAGGTAAGAAACGCTTGAGAAACTCAAAATTTTCGCGGTTCTGATGCTCGAAACGAATAACCAGAACGGCCTAGGGGAAAAGTACCCACACCGTTGTAATCGGGCGAGTTTCTACTTTCAGATGCAACAGAAATTTTGCGGATTGGTCAATCTGTTCGCGAGATGTGGCAGTTTGTACGTGAGAAACGCTTGAGAAACTCAAAATTTTCGCAGTTCTTATGCTCGAAACGAATAACTAGAACGGCCTAGGGGAAAAGTACGCATACCGTTGTAATCGGCCGAGTTTCTACCTTCAGATGCAACACAAATTTTGCGGATTGGTCAATCGGTTCGCGGGATATGGCAGTTTGGATGTAAGAAACGCTTGAGAAACTCAAAATTTTCGCAGTTCTGATGCTCGAAACGAATAACTAGAACGGCCTAGGGGAAAAGTACGCATAGTGTTGTAATCGGGCGAGTTTCTACTTTCAGATGCAACAGAAATTTTGCGGATTGGTCAATCCGTTCGCGAGATATGGCAGTTTGGAGGTAAGCAACGCTTGAGAAACTCAAAATTTTCGCAGTTCTGTTGCTCGAAACGAATAACTAGAACGGGCTAGGGGAAAAGTACGCATACAGTTGTAATCGGGCGAGTTTCTACTTTCAGATGCATCAGAAATTTTGCGGATTGGACAATCCGTTCGCGAGATGTGGCAGTTTGTAGGTGAGAAACGATTGAGAAACTCAAAATTTTCGCAGATCTGATGCTCGAAACGAATAACTAGAACGGCCTAGGGGAAAAGTACGCATACCGTTGTAATCGGGCGAGTTTCTACCTTCAGATGCAACAGAAATTTTGCGGATTGGTCAATCCGTTCGCGAGATATGGCAGTTTGGAAGTAAGACTCGCTTGAGAAACTCAAAATTTTCGCAGTTCTGATGCTCGAAACGAATAACTAGAACGGCCTAGGGGAAAAGTACGCATACCGTTTCAATCGGGCGAGTTTCTACTTTCAGATGCGACAGAAATTTTGCGGATTGGTCAATCCGTTCGCGAGATATGGCAGTTTGGAGGTAAGAAACGCTTGAGAAACTCAAAATTTTCGCAGTTCTGATGCTCGAAACGAATAACTAGAACGGCCTAGGGGAAAAGTACGCATAGTGTTGTAATCGGGCGAGTTTCGACCTTCAGATGCAACAAAAATTTTGCGGATTGGTCAATCCTTTCGCGAGATATGGCAGTTTGGAAGTAAGAAACGCTTGAGAAACTCAAAATTTTCGCGGTTCTGATGCTCGAAACGAATAACTAGAACGGCGTAGGGGAAAAGTACGCATACCGTTGTAATCGGGCGAGTTTATACCTTCAGATGCAACAGAAATTTTGCGGATTGGTCAATCCGTTCGCGAGATGTGGCAGTTTGGAGGTAAGAAACGCTTGAGAAACTCAAAATTTTGGCGGTTCTGATGCTCGAAACGAATAACCAGAATGGCCTAGCGGAAAAGTACCCACACCGTTGTAATCGGGCGAGTTTCTACTTTCAGATGCAACAGAAATTTTGCGGATTGGTCAATCCGTTCGCGAGATATGGCAGTTTGGAGGTAAGCAACGCTTGAAAAACTCAAAATTTTCGCAGTTCTGTTGCTCGAAACGAATAACTAGAACGGGCTAGGGGAAAAGTACGCATACCGTTGTAATCGGGCGAGTTTCTACTTTCAGATGCAACAGAAATTTTGCGGATTGGTCAATCCGTTCGCGAGATATGGCAGTTTGGAAGTAAGACTCGCTTGAGAAACTCAAAATTTTCGCAGTTCTGATGCTCGAAACGAATAACTAGAACGGCCTAGGGGAAAAGTACGCATACCGTTGCAATCGGGCGAGTTTCTACTTTCAGATGCAACAGAAATTTTGCGGATTGGTCAATCCGTTCGCGAGATATGGCAGTTTGGATGTAAGAAACGCTTGAGAAACTCAAAATTTTCGCAGTTTTGATGCTCGAAACGAATAACTAGAACGGGCTAGGGGAAAAGTACGCATACAGTTGTAATCGGGCGAGTTTCTACTTTCAGATGCATCAGAAATTTTGCGGATTGGACAATCCGTTCGCGAGATGTGGCAGTTTGTAGGTGAGAAACGATTGAGAAACTCAAAATTTTCGCAGTTCTGATGCTCGAAATGAATAACTAGAACGGCCTAGGGGAAAAGTACGCATACCGTTGTAATCGGGCGAGTTTCTACCTTCAGATGCAACAGAAATTTTGCGGATTGGTCAATCCGTTCGCGAGATATGGCAGTTTGGAAGTAAGACTCGCTTGAGAAACTCAAAATTTTCGCAGTTCTGATGCTCGAAACGAATAACTAGAACGGCCTAGGGGAAAAGTACGCATACCGTTTCAATCGGGCGAGTTTCTACTTTCAGATGCGACAGAAATTTTGCGGATTGGTCAATCCGTTCGCGAGATATGGCAGTTTGGAGGTAAGAAACGCTTGAGAAACTCAAAATTTTCGAAGTTCTGATGCTCGACAAGCATAACTAGAACGGCCTAGGGGAAAAGTACGCACACCGTTGTAATCGGGCGAGCTTCTACTTTCAGATGCAACAGAAATTTTGCGGATTGGTCAATCCGTTCGCGAGATATGGCAGTTTGGAGGTAAGAAACGCTTGAGAAACTCAAAATTTTCGCAGTTCTGATGCTCGAAACGAATAACTAGAACGGCCTAGGGGAAAAGTACGCATAGTGTTGTAATCGGGCGAGTTTCGACCTTCAGATGCAACAAAAATTTTGCGGATTGGTCAATCCTTTCGCGAGATATGGCAGTTTGGAAGTAAGAAACGCTTGAGAAACTCAAAATTTTCGCGGTTCTGATGCTCGAAACGAATAACTAGAACGGCGTAGGGGAAAAGTACGCATACCGTTGTAATCGGGCGAGTTTATACTTTCAGATGCAACAGAAATTTTGCGGATTGGTCAATCCGTTCGCGAGATGTGGCAGTTTGGAGGTAAGAAACGCTTGAGAAACTCAAAATTTTCGCGGTTCTGATGCTCGAAACGAATAACCAGAATGGCCTAGGGGAAAAGTACCCACACCGTTGTAATCGGGCGAGTTTCTACTTTCAGATGCAACAGAAATTTTGCGGATTGGTCAATCCGTTCGCGAGATATGGCAGTTTGGAGGTAAGCAACGCTTGAAAAACTCAAAATTTTCGCAGTTCTGTTGCTCGAAACGAATAACTAGAACGGGCTAGGGGAAAAGTACGCATACCGTTGTAATCGGGCGAGTTTCTACTTTCAGATGCA
Source organism: Ptiloglossa arizonensis (assembly GCF_051014685.1). Taxonomy (NCBI): domain Eukaryota; kingdom Metazoa; phylum Arthropoda; class Insecta; order Hymenoptera; family Colletidae; genus Ptiloglossa; species Ptiloglossa arizonensis. Next base: position 3,441,987 of record NW_027478386.1, read on the forward strand.
ACAGAAATTATGCGGATTGGTCAATCCGTTCGCGAGATATGGCAGTTTGGAGGTAAGCAACGCTTGAAAAACTCAAAATTTTCGCAGTTCTGTTGCTCGAAACGAATAACTAGAACGGGCTAGGGGAAAAGTACGCATACCGTTGTAATCGGGCGAGTTTCTACTTTCAGATGCAACAGAAATTTTGCGGATTGGTCAATCCGTTCGCGAGATATGGCAGTTTGGAAGTAAGACTCGCTTGAGAAACTCAAAATTTTCGCAGTTCTGATGCTCGAAAAGAATAACTAGAACGGCCTAGGGGAAAAGTACGCATACCGTTGCAATCGGGCGAGTTTCCACTTTCAGATGCAACAGAAATTTTGCGGATTGGTCAATCCGTTCGCGAGATATGGCAGTTTGGATGTAAGAAACGCTTGAGAAACTCAAAATTTTCGCAGTTCTGATGCTCGAAACGAATAACTAGAACGGGCTAGGGGAAAAGTACGCATACAGTTGTAATCGGGCGAGTTTCTACTTTCAGATGCATCAGAAATTTTGCGGATTGGACAATCCGTTCGCGAGATGTGGCAGTTTGTAGGTGAGAAACGATTGAGAAACTCAAAATTTTCGCAGTTCTGATGCTCGAAACGAATAACTAGAACGGCCTAGGGGAAAAGTACGCATACCGTTGTAATCGGGCGAGTTTCTACCTTCAGATGCAACAGAAATTTTGCGGATTGGTCAATCCGTTCGCGAGATATGGCAGTTTGGAAGTAAGACTCGCTTGAGAAACTCAAAATTTTCGCAGTTCTGATGCTCGAAACGAATAACTAGAACGGCCTAGGGGAAAAGTACGCATACCGTTTCAATCGGGCGAGTTTCTACTTTCAGATGCGACAGAAATTTTGCGGATTGGTCAATCCGTTCGCGAGATATGGCAGTTTGGAGGTAAGAAACGCTTGAGAAACTCAAAATTTTCGCAGTTCTGATGCTCGACAAGCATAACTAGAACGGCCTAGGGGAAAAGTACGCACACCGTTGTAATCGGGCGAGTTTCTACTTTCAGATGCAACAGAAATTTTGCGGATTGGTCAATCCGTTCGCGAGATATGGCAGTTTGGAGGAAAGCGACGCTTGAGAAACTCAAAATTTTCGCAGTTCTGTTGCTCGAAACGAATAACTAGAACGGGCTAGGGGAAAAGTACGCATACAGTTGTAATCGGGCGAGTTTCTACTTTCAGATGCATCAGAAATTTTGCGGATTGGACAATCCGTTCGCGAGATGTGGCAGTTTGTAGGTGAGAAACGATTGAGAAACTCAAAATTTTCGCAGTTCTGATGCTCGAAACGAATAACTAGAACGGCCTAGGGGAAAAGTACGCACACCGTTGTAATCGGGCGAGTTTCTACTTTCAGATGCAACAGAAATTTTGCGGATTGGTCAATCCGTTCGCGAGATATGGCAGTTTGGAGGTAAGAAACGCTTGAGAAACTCAAAATTTTCACAGTTCTGATGCTCGAAACGAATAACTAGAACGGCCTAGGGGAAAAGTACGCATACCGTTGTAATCGGGCGAGTTTCTACTTTCAGATGCAACAGAAATTTTGCGGATTGGTCAATCCGTTCGCGAGATATGGCAGTTTGGAGGTAAGAAACGCTCGAGAAACTCAAAATTTTCGCAGTTCTCATGCTCGACAAGCAGAACTAGAACGGCCCAGGGGAAAAGTACGCACACCGTTGTAATCGGCCGAGTTTCTACCTTCAGATGCAACACAAATTTTGCGGATTGGTCAATCCGTTCGCGAGATATGGCAGTTTGGATGTAAGAAACGCTTGAGAAACTCAAAATTTTCGCAGTTCTGATGCTCGAAACGAATAACTAGAACGGCCTAGGGGAAAAGTACGCATAGTGTTGTAATCGGGCGAGTTTCTACTTTCAGATGCAACAGAAATATTGCGGATTGGTCAATCCGTTCGCGAGATATGGCAGTTTGGATGTAAGAAATGCTTGAGAAACTCAAAATTTTCGCAGTTCTGATGCTCGAAACGAATAACTAGAACGGCCTAGGGGAAAAGTACGCATACCGTTGTAATCGGGCGAGTTTCTACTTTCAGATGCAACAGAAATTTTGCGGATTGGTCAATCCGTTCGCGACATATGGCAGTTTGGATGTAAGAAACGCTTGAGAAACTCAAAATTTTCGCGGTTCTGATGCTCGAAACGAATAACAAGAACGGCCTAGGGGAAAAGTACGCACACCGTTGTAATCGGGCGAGTTTCTACTTTCAGATGCAACAGAAATTTTGCGGATTGGTCAATCCGTTCGCGAGATATGGCAGTTTGGAGGTAAGCAACGCTTGAGAAACTCAAAATTTTCGCAGTTCTGTTGCTCGAAACGAATAACTAGAACGGGCTAGGGGAAAAGTACGCACACCGTTGTAATCGGCCGAGTTTCTACCTTCAGATGCAACACAAATTTTGCGGATTGGTCAATCCGTTCGCGAGATATGGCAGTTTGGATGTAAGAAACGCTTGAGAAACTCAAAATTTTCGCAGTTCTGATGCTCGAAACGAATAACTAGAACGGCCTAGGGGAAAAGTACGCATAGTGTTGTAATCGGGCGAGTTTCTACTTTCAGATGCAACAGAAATATTGCGGATTGGTCAATCCGTTCGCGAGATATGGCAGTTTGGATGTAAGAAATGCTTGAGAAACTCAAAATTTTCGCAGTTCTGATGCTCGAAACGAATAACTAGAACGGCCTAGGGGAAAAGTACGCATACCGTTGTAATCGGGCGAGTTTCTACTTTCAGATGCAACAGAAATTTTGCGGATTGGTCAATCCGTTCGCGACATATGGCAGTTTGGATGTAAGAAACGCTTGAGAAACTCAAAATTTTCGCGGTTCTGATGCTCGAAACGAATAACAAGAACGGCCTAGGGGAAAAGTACGCACACCGTTGTAATCGGGCGAGTTTCTACTTTCAGATGCAACAGAAATTTTGCGGATTGGTCAATCCGTTCGCGAGATATGGCAGTTTGGAGGTAAGCAACGCTTGAGAAACTCAAAATTTTCGCAGTTCTGTTGCTCGAAACGAATAACTAGAACGGGCTAGGGGAAAAGTACGCATACAGTTGTAATCGGGCGAGTTTCTACTTTCAGATGCATCAGAAATTTTGCGGATTGGACAATCCGTTCGCGAGATGTGGCAGTTTGTAGGTGAGAAACGATTGAGAAACTCAAAATTTTCGCAGATCTGATGCTCGAAACGAATAACTAGAACGGCCTAGGGGAAAAGTACGCATACCGTTGTAATCGGGCGAGTTTCTACTTTCAGATGCAACAGAAATTTTGCGGATTTGTCAATCGGTTCGCGAGATATGGCAGTTTGGAAGTAAGAAACGCTTGAGAAACTCAAAATTTTTGCAGTTCTGATGCTCGAAACGAATAACTAGGGCGGCCTAGGGGAAAAATACGCATTCCGTTGTAATCGGGCGAGTTTCTACTTTCAGATGCATCAGAAATTTTGCGGATTGGACAATCCGTTCGCGAGATGTGGCAGTTTGTACGTGAGAAACGCTTGAGAAACTCAAAATTTTCGCAGTTCTGATGCTCGAAACGAGTAACTAGAACGGCCTAGGGGAAAAGTACGCATACCGTTGTAATCGGGCGAGTTTCTACTTTCAGATGCAATAGAAATTTTGCGGATTGGTCAATCCGTTCGCGAGATATGGCAGTTTGGAGGTAAGAAACGCTTGAGAAACTCAAAGTTTTCGCAGTTCTGATGCTCGAAACGAATAACTAGAACGGCCTAGGGGAAAAGTACGCATACCGTTGTAATCGGGCGAGTTTCGACCTTCAGATGCAACAAAAATTTTGCGGATTGGTCAATCCTTTCGCGAGATATGGCAGTTTGGAAGTAAGAAACGCTTGAGAAACTCAAAATTTTCGCGGTTCTGATGCTCGAAACGAATAACTAGAACGGCGTAGGGGAAAAGTACGCATACCGTTGTAATCGGGCGAGTTTATACTTTCAGATGCAACAGAAATTTTGCGGAGTGGTCAATCCGTTCGCGAGATGTGGCAGTTTGGAGGTAAGAAACGCTTGAGAAACTCAAAATTTTCGCGGTTCTGATGCTCGAAACGAATAACCAGAACGGCCTAGGGGAAAAGTACCCACACCGTTGTAATCGGGCGAGTTTCTACTTTCAGATGCAACAGAAATTTTGCGGATTGGTCAATCTGTTCGCGAGATGTGGCAGTTTGTACGTGAGAAACGCTTGAGAAACTCAAAATTTTCGCAGTTCTGATGCTCGAAACGAATAACTAGAACGGCCTAGGGGAAAAGTACGCATACCGTTGTAATCGGCCGAGTTTCTACCTTCAGATGCAACACAAATTTTGCGGATTGGTCAATCGGTTCGCGGGATATGGCAGTTTGGATGTAAGAAACGCTTGAGAAACTCAAAATTTTCGCAGTTCTGATGCTCGAAACGAATAACTAGAACGGCCTAGGGGAAAAGTACGCATAGTGTTGTAATCGGGCGAGTTTCTACTTTCAGATGCAACAGAAATTTTGCGGATTGGTCAATCCGTTCGCGAGATATGGCAGTTTGGAGGTAAGAAACGCTCGAGAAACTCAAAATTTTCGCAGTTCTGTTGCTCGAAACGAATAACTAGAACGGGCTAGGGGAAAAGTACGCATACAGTTGTAATCGGGCGAATTTCTACTTTCAGATGCAACAGAAATTTTGCGGATTGGTCAATCCGTTCGCGAGATATGGCAGTTTGGATGTAAGAAACGCTCGAGAAACTCAAAATTTTCGCAGTTCTGATGCTCGAAACGAATAACCAGAACGGCCTAGGGGAAAAGTACGCATACCGTTGTAATCGGGCGAGTTTCTACTTTCAGATGCAACAGAAATTTTGCGGATTGGTCAATCCGTTCGCGAGTTATGGCCGTTTGGAGGTAAGAAACGCTCGAGAAACTCAAAATTTTCGCAGTTCTGATGCTCGACAAACATAACTAGAACGCCCTAGGGGAAGAGTACGCACACCGTTGTAATCGGGCGAGTTTCTACTTTCAGATGCAACAGAAATTTTGCGGATTGGTCAATCCGTTCGCGAGATATGGCAGTTTGGAGGTAAGAAACGCTTGAGAAACTCAAAATTTTCGCAGTTCTGATGCTCGAAACGAATAACTAGAACGGCCTAAGGGAAAAGTACGCATACCATTGTAATCGGGCGAGTTTCTTCTTTCAGATGCAACAGAAATTTTGCGGATTGGTCAATCCGTTCGCGAGATATTGCAGCTTGGATGTAAGAAACGGTTGAGAAACTCAAAATTATCACAGTTCTGATGCTCGAAACGAATAACCAGAACGGCCTAGGGGGAAAGGACGCATACCGTTGTAATCGGGCGAGTTTCTACTTTCAGATGCAACAGAAATTTTGCGGATTGGTCAATCCGTTCGCGAGATATGGCAGTTTGGAGGTAAGAAACGCTCGAGAAACTCAAAATTTTCGCAGTTCTGATGCTCGACAAACATAACTAGAACGCCCTAGGGGAAGAGTACGCACACCGTTGTAATCGGGCGAGTTTCTACTTTCAGATGCAACAGAAATTTTGCGGATTGGTCAATCCGTTCGCGAGATATGGCAGTTTGGAGGTAAGAAACGCTCGAGAAACTCAAAATTTTCGCAGTTCTGTTGCTCGAAACGAATAACTAGAACGGGCTAGGGGAAAAGTACGCATACAGTTGTAATCGGGCGAATTTCTACTTTCAGATGCAACAGAAATTTTGCGGATTGGTCAATCCGTTCGCGAGATATGGCAGTTTGGATGTAAGAAACGCTCGAGAAACTCAAAATTTTCGCAGTTCTGATGCTCGAAACGAATAACCAGAACGGCCTAGGGGAAAAGTACGCATACCGTTGTAATCGGGCGAGTTTCTACTTTCAGATGCAACAGAAATTTTGCGGATTGGTCAATCCGTTCGCGAGTTATGGCCGTTTGGAGGTAAGAAACGCTCGAGAAACTCAAAATTTTCGCAGTTCTGATGCTCGACAAACATAACTAGAACGCCCTAGGGGAAGAGTACGCACACCGTTGTAATCGGGCGAGTTTCTACTTTCAGATGCAACAGAAATTTTGCGGATTGGTCAATCCGTTCGCGAGATATGGCAGTTTGGAGGTAAGAAACGCTTGAGAAACTCAAAATTTTCGCAGTTCTGATGCTCGAAACGAATAACTAGAACGGCCTAAGGGAAAAGTACGCATACCATTGTAATCGGGCGAGTTTCTTCTTTCAGATGCAACAGAAATTTTGCGGATTGGTCAATCCGTTCGCGAGATATTGCAGCTTGGATGTAAGAAACGGTTGAGAAACTCAAAATTATCACAGTTCTGATGCTCGAAACGAATAACCAGAACGGCCTAGGGGGAAAGGACGCATACCGTTGTAATCGGGCGAGTTTCTACTTTCAGATGCAACAGAAATTTTGCGGATTGGTCAATCCGTTCGCGAGATATGGCAGTTTGGAGGTAAGAAACGCTCGAGAAACTCAAAATTTTCGCAGTTCTGATGCTCGACAAACATAACTAGAACGCCCTAGGGGAAGAGTACGCACACCGTTGTAATCGGGCGAGTTTCTACTTTCAGATGCAACAGAAATTTTGCGGATTGGTCAATCCGTTCGCGAGATATGGCAGTTTGGAGGTAAGAAACGCTTGAGAAACTCAAAATTTTCGCAGTTCTGATGCTCGAAACGAATAACTAGAACGGCCTAGGGGAAAAGTACGCATACCATTGTAATCGGGCGAGTTTCTTCTTTCAGATGCAACAGAAATTTTGCGGATTGGTCAATCCGTTCGCGAGATATTGCAGTTTGGATGTAAGAAACGGTTGAGAAACTCAAAATTATCACAGTTCTGATGCTCGAAACGAATAACCAGAACGGCCTAGGGGAAAAGGACGCATACCGTTGTAATCGGGCGAGTTTCTACTTTCAGATGCAACAGAAATTTTGCGGATTGGTCAATCCGTTCGCGAGATATGGCAGTTTGGAGGTAAGAAACGCTCGAGAAACTCAAAATTTTCGCAGTTCTGTTGCTCGAAACGAATAACTAGAACGGGCTAGGGGAAAAGTACGCATACAGTTGTAATCGGGCGAATTTCTACTTTCAGATGCAACAGAAATTTTGCGGATTGGTCAATCCGTTCGCGAGATATGGCAGTTTGGATGTAAGAAACGCTCGAGAAACTCAAAATTTTCGCAGTTCTGATGCTCGAAACGAATAACCAGAACGGCCTAGGGGAAAAGTACGCATACCGTTGTAATCGGGCGAGTTTCTACTTTCAGATGCAACAGAAATTTTGCGGATTGGTCAATCCGTTCGCGAGTTATGGCCGTTTGGAGGTAAGAAACGCTCGAGAAACTCAAAATTTTCGCAGTTCTGATGCTCGACAAACATAACTAGAACGCCCTAGGGGAAGAGTACGCACACCGTTGTAATCGGGCGAGTTTCTACTTTCAGATGCAACAGAAATTTTGCGGATTGGTCAATCCGTTCGCGAGATATGGCAGTTTGGAGGTAAGAAACGCTTGAGAAACTCAAAATTTTCGCAGTTCTGATGCTCGAAACGAATAACTAGAACGGCCTAAGGGAAAAGTACGCATACCATTGTAATCGGGCGAGTTTCTTCTTTCAGATGCAACAGAAATTTTGCGGATTGGTCAATCCGTTCGCGACATATGGCAGTTTGGATGTAAGAAACGCTTGAGAAACTCAAAATTTTCGCGGTTCTGATGCTCGAAACGAATAACAAGAACGGCCTAGGGGAAAAGTACGCACACCGTTGTAATCGGGCGAGTTTCTACTTTCAGATGCAACAGAAATTTTGCGGATTGGTCAATCCGTTCGCGAGATATGGCAGTTTGGAGGTAAGCAACGCTTGAGAAACTCAAAATTTTCGCAGTTCTGTTGCTCGAAACGAATAACTAGAACGGGCTAGGGGAAAAGTACGCACACCGTTGTAATCGGCCGAGTTTCTACCTTCAGATGCAACACAAATTTTGCGGATTGGTCAATCCGTTCGCGAGATATGGCAGTTTGGATGTAAGAAACGCTTGAGAAACTCAAAATTTTCGCAGTTCTGATGCTCGAAACGAATAACTAGAACGGCCTAGGGGAAAAGTACGCATAGTGTTGTAATCGGGCGAGTTTCTACTTTCAGATGCAACAGAAATATTGCGGATTGGTCAATCCGTTCGCGAGATATGGCAGTTTGGATGTAAGAAATGCTTGAGAAACTCAAAATTTTCGCAGTTCTGATGCTCGAAACGAATAACTAGAACGGCCTAGGGGAAAAGTACGCATACCGTTGTAATCGGGCGAGTTTCTACTTTCAGATGCAACAGAAATTTTGCGGATTGGTCAATCCGTTCGCGACATATGGCAGTTTGGATGTAAGAAACGCTTGAGAAACTCAAAATTTTCGCGGTTCTGATGCTCGAAACGAATAACAAGAACGGCCTAGGGGAAAAGTACGCACACCGTTGTAATCGGGCGAGTTTCTACTTTCAGATGCAACAGAAATTTTGCGGATTGGTCAATCCGTTCGCGAGATATGGCAGTTTGGAGGTAAGCAACGCTTGAGAAACTCAAAATTTTCGCAGTTCTGTTGCTCGAAACGAATAACTAGAACGGGCTAGGGGAAAAGTACGCATACAGTTGTAATTGGGCGAGTTTCTACTTTCAGATGCATCAGAAATTTTGCGGATTGGACAATCCGTTCGCGAGATGTGGCAGTTTGTAGGTGAGAAACGATTGAGAAACTCAAAATTTTCGCAGATCTGATGCTCGAAACGAATAACTAGAACGGCCTAGGGGAAAAGTACGCATACCGTTGTAATCGGGCGAGTTTCTACTTTCAGATGCAACAGAAATTTTGCGGATTTGTCAATCGGTTCGCGAGATATGGCAGTTTGGAAGTAAGAAACGCTTGAGAAACTCAAAATTTTTGCAGTTCTGATGCTCGAAACGAATAACTAGGGCGGCCTAGGGGAAAAATACGCATACCGTTGTAATCGGGCGAGTTTCTACTTTCAGATGCATCAGAAATTTTGCGGATTGGACAATCCGTTCGCGAGATGTGGCAGTTTGTACGTGAGAAACGCTTGAGAAACTCAAAATTTTCGCAGTTCTGATGCTCGAAACGAGTAACTAGAACGGCCTAGGGGAAAAGTACGCATACCGTTGTAATCGGGCGAGTTTCTACTTTCAGATGCAATAGAAATTTTGCGGATTGGTCAATCCGTTCGCGAGATATGGCAGTTTGGAGGTAAGAAACGCTTGAGAAACTCAAAGTTTTCGCAGTTCTGATGCTCGAAACGAATAACTAGAACGGCCTAGGGGAAAAGTACGCATACCGTTGTAATCGGGCGAGTTTCGACCTTCAGATGCAACAAAAATTTTGCGGATTGGTCAATCCTTTCGCGAGATATGGCAGTTTGGAAGTAAGAAACGCTTGAGAAACTCAAAATTTTCGCGGTTCTGATGCTCGAAACGAATAACTAGAACGGCGTAGGGGAAAAGTACGCATACCGTTGTAATCGGGCGAGTTTATACTTTCAGATGCAACAGAAATTTTGCGGAGTGGTCAATCCGTTCGCGAGATGTGGCAGTTTGGAGGTAAGAAACGCTTGAGAAACTCAAAATTTTCGCGGTTCTGATGCTCGAAACGAATAACCAGAACGGCCTAGGGGAAAAGTACCCACACCGTTGTAATCGGGCGAGTTTCTACTTTCAGATGCAACAGAAATTTTGCGGATTGGTCAATCTGTTCGCGAGATGTGGCAGTTTGTAGGTGAGAAACGCTTGAGAAACTCAAAATTTTCGCAGTTCTGATGCTCGAAACGAATAACTAGAACGGCCTAGGGGAAAAGTACGCATACCGTTGTAATCGGCCGAGTTTCTACCTTCAGATGCAACACAAATTTTGCGGATTGGTCAATCGGTTCGCGGGATATGGCAGTTTGGATGTAAGAAACGCTTGAGAAACTCAAAATTTTCGCAGTTCTGATGCTCGAAACGAATAACTAGAACGGCCTAGGGGAAAAGTACGCATAGTGTTGTAATCGGGCGAGTTTCTACTTTCAGATGCAACAGAAATTTTGCGGATTGGTCAATCCGTTCGCGAGATATGGCAGTTTGGAGGTAAGAAACGCTCGAGAAACTCAAAATTTTCGCAGTTCTGTTGCTCGAAACGAATAACTAGAACGGGCTAGGGGAAAAGTACGCATACAGTTGTAATCGGGCGAATTTCTACTTTCAGATGCAACAGAAATTTTGCGGATTGGTCAATCCGTTCGCGAGATATGGCAGTTTGGATGTAAGAAACGCTCGAGAAACTCAAAATTTTCGCAGTTCTGATGCTCGAAACGAATAACCAGAACGGCCTAGGGGAAAAGTACGCATACCGTTGTAATCGGGCGAGTTTCTACTTTCAGATGCAACAGAAATTTTGCGGATTGGTCAATCCGTTCGCGAGTTATGGCCGTTTGGAGGTAAGAAACGCTCGAGAAACTCAAAATTTTCGCAGTTCTGATGCTCGACAAACATAACTAGAACGCCCTAGGGGAAGAGTACGCACACCGTTGTAATCGGGCGAGTTTCTACTTTCAGATGCAACAGAAATTTTGCGGATTGGTCAATCCGTTCGCGAGATATGGCAGTTTGGAGGTAAGAAACGCTTGAGAAACTCAAAATTTTCGCAGTTCTGATGCTCGAAACGAATAACTAGAACGGCCTAAGGGAAAAGTACGCATACCATTGTAATCGGGCGAGTTTCTTCTTTCAGATGCAACAGAAATTTTGCGGATTGGTCAATCCGTTCGCGAGATATTGCAGTTTGGATGTAAGAAACGGTTGAGAAACTCAAAATTATCACAGTTCTGATGCTCGAAACGAATAACCAGAACGGCCTAGGGGGAAAGGACGCATACCGTTGTAATCGGGCGAGTTTCTACTTTCAGATGCAACAGAAATTTTGCGGATTGGTCAATCCGTTCGCGAGATATGGCAGTTTGGAGGTAAGAAACGCTCGAGAAACTCAAAATTTTCGCAGTTCTGATGCTCGACAAACATAACTAGAACCCCCTAGGGGAAGAGTACGCACACCGTTGTAATCGGGCGAGTTTCTACTTTCAGATGCAACAGAAATTTTGCGGATTGGTCAATCCGTTCGCGAGATATGGCAGTTTGGAGGTAAGAAACGCTTGAGAAACTCAAAATTTTCGCAGTTCTGATGCTCGAAACGAATAACTAGAACGGCCTAGGGGAAAAGTACGCATACCATTGTAATCGGGCGAGTTTCTTCTTTCAGATGCAACAGAAATTTTGCGGATTGGTCAATCCGTTCGCGAGATATTGCAGTTTGGATGTAAGAAACGGTTGAGAAACTCAAAATTATCACAGTTCTGATGCTCGAAACGAATAACCAGAACGGCCTAGGGGAAAAGGACGCATACCGTTGTAATCGGGCGAGTTTCTACTTTCAGATGCAACAGAAATTTTGCGGATTGGTCAATCCGTTCGCGAGATATGGCAGTTTGGAGGTAAGAAACGCTCGAGAAACTCAAAATTTTCGCAGTTCTGTTGCTCGAAACGAATAACTAGAACGGGCTAGGGGAAAAGTACGCATACAGTTGTAATCGGGCGAATTTCTACTTTCAGATGCAACAGAAATTTTGCGGATTGGTCAATCCGTTCGCGAGATATGGCAGTTTGGATGTAAGAAACGCTCGAGAAACTCAAAATTTTCGCAGTTCTGATGCTCGAAACGAATAACCAGAACGGCCTAGGGGAAAAGTACGCATACCGTTGTAATCGGGCGAGTTTCTACTTTCAGATGCAACAGAAATTTTGCGGATTGGTCAATCCGTTCGCGAGTTATGGCCGTTTGGAGGTAAGAAACGCTCGAGAAACTCAAAATTTTCGCAGTTCTGATGCTCGACAAACATAACTAGAACGCCCTAGGGGAAGAGTACGCACACCGTTGTAATCGGGCGAGTTTCTACTTTCAGATGCAACAGAAATTTTGCGGATTGGTCAATCCGTTCGCGAGATATGGCAGTTTGGAGGTAAGAAACGCTTGAGAAACTCAAAATTTTCGCAGTTCTGATGCTCGAAACGAATAACTAGAACGGCCTAAGGGAAAAGTACGCATACAGTTGTAATCGGGCGAATTTCTACTTTCAGATGCAACAGAAATTTTGCGGATTGGTCAATCCGTTCGCGAGATATGGCAGTTTGGATGTAAGAAACGCTCGAGAAACTCAAAATTTTCGCAGTTCTGATGCTCGAAACGAATAACTCGAACGGCCTAGGGGAAAAGTACGCACACCGTTGTAATCGGGCGACTTTTTACTTTCAGATGCAACAGAAATTTTGCGGATTGGTCAATCCGTTCGCGAGATATGGCAGTTTGGAGGTAAGAAACGCTTGAGAAACTCAAAATTTTCACAGTTCTGATGCTCGAAACGAATAACTAGAACGGGCTAGGGGAAAAGTAGGCATACAGTTGTAATCGGGCGAGTTTCTACTTTCAGATGCAACAGAAATTTTGCGGGTTGGTCAATCCGTTCGTGAGATATGGCAGTTTGGAGGTAAGAAACGTTTGAGAAACTCAAAATTATCACAGTTCTGATGCTCGAAACGAATAACCAGAACGGCCTAGGGGAAAAGTACGCATACCATTGTAATCGGGCGAGTTTCTACTTTCAGATGCAACAGAAATTTTGCGGATTGGTCAATCCGTTCGCGAGTTATGGCCGTTTGGAGGTAAGAAACGCTCGAGAAACTCAAAATTTTCGCAGTTCTGATGCTCGACAAACATAACTAGAACGACCTAGGGGAAGAGTACGCACACCGTTGTAATCGGGCGAGTTTCTACTTTCAGATGCAACAGAAATTTTGCGGATTGGTCAATCCGTTCGCGAGATATGGCAGTTTGGAGGTAAGAAACGCTCGAGAAACTCAAAATTTTCGCAGTTCTGTTGCTCGAAACGAATAACTAGAACGGGCTAGGGGAAAAGTACGCATACAGTTGTAATCGGGCGAATTTCTACTTTCAGATGCAACAGAAATTTTGCGGATTGGTCAATCCGTTCGCGAGATATGGCAGTTTGGATGTAAGAAACGCTCGAGAAACTCAAAATTTTCGCAGTTCTGATGCTCGAAACGAATAACTCGAACGGCCTAGGGGAAAAGTACGCACACCGTTGTAATCGGGCGATTTTCTACTTTCAGATGCAACAGAAATTTTGCGGATTGGTCAATCCGTTCGCGAGATATGGCAGTTTGGAGGTAAGAAACGCTTGAGAAACTCAAAATTTTCACAGTTCTGATGCTCGAAACGAATAACTAGAACGGGCTAGGGGAAAAGTAGGCATACAGTTGTAATCGGGCGAGTTTCTACTTTCAGATGCAACAGAAATTTTGCGGGTTGGTCAATCCGTTCGCGAGATATGGCAGTTTGGAGGTAAGAAACGTTTGAGAAACTCAAAATTATCACAGTTCTGATGCTCGAAACGAATAACCAGAACGGCCTAGGGGAAAAGTACGCATACCGTTGTAATCGGGCGAGTTTCTACTTTCAGATGCAACAGAAATTTTGCGGATTGGTCAATCCGTTCGCGAGTTATGGCCGTTTGGAGGTAAGAAACGCTCGAGAAACTCAAAATTTTCGCAGTTCTGATGCTCGACAAACATAACTAGAACGCCCTAGGGGAAGAGTACGCACACCGTTGTAATCGGGCGAGTTTCTACTTTCAGATGCAACAGAAATTTTGCGGATTGGTCAATCCGTTCGCGAGATATGGCAGTTTGGAGGTAAGAAACGCTTGAGAAACTCAAAATTTTCGCAGTTCTGATGCTCGAAACGAATAACTAGAACGGCCTAGGGGAAAAGTACGCATACCATTGTAATCGGGCGAGTTTCTTCTTTCAGATGCAACAGAAATTTTGCGGATTGGTCAATCCGTTCGCGAGATATTGCAGTTTGGATGTAAGAAACGGTTGAGAAACTCAAAATTATCACAGTTCTGATGCTCGAAACGAATAACCAGAACGGCCTAGGGGAAAAGGACGCATACCGTTGTAATCGGGCGAGTTTCTACTTTCAGATGCAACAGAAATTTTGCGGATTGGTCAATCCGTTCGCGAGATATGGCAGTTTGGAGGTAAGAAACGCTCGAGAAACTCAAAATTTTCGCAGTTCTGTTGCTCGAAACGAATAACTAGAACGGGCTAGGGGAAAAGTACGCATACAGTTGTAATCGGGCGAATTTCTACTTTCAGATGCAACAGAAATTTTGCGGATTGGTCAATCCGTTCGCGAGATATGGCAGTTTGGATGTAAGAAACGCTCGAGAAACTCAAAATTTTCGCAGTTCTGATGCTCGAAACGAATAACTCGAACGGCCTAGGGGAAAAGTACGCACACCGTTGTAATCGGGCGACTTTTTACTTTCAGATGCAACAGAAATTTTGCGGATTGGTCAATCCGTTCGCGAGATATGGCAGTTTGGAGGTAAGAAACGCTTGAGAAACTCAAAATTTTCACAGTTCTGATGCTCGAAACGAATAACTAGAACGGGCTAGGGGAAAAGTAGGCATACAGTTGTAATCGGGCGAGTTTCTACTTTCAGATGCAACAGAAATTTTGCGGGTTGGTCAATCCGTTCGTGAGATATGGCAGTTTGGAGGTAAGAAACGTTTGAGAAACTCAAAATTATCACAGTTCTGATGCTCGAAACGAATAACCAGAACGGCCTAGGGGAAAAGTACGCATACCATTGTAATCGGGCGAGTTTCTACTTTCAGATGCAACAGAAATTTTGCGGATTGGTCAATCCGTTCGCGAGTTATGGCCGTTTGGAGGTAAGAAACGCTCGAGAAACTCAAAATTTTCGCAGTTCTGATGCTCGACAAACATAACTAGAACGACCTAGGGGAAGAGTACGCACACCGTTGTAATCGGGCGAGTTTCTACTTTCAGATGCAACAGAAATTTTGCGGATTGGTCAATCCGTTCGCGAGATATGGCAGTTTGGAGGTAAGAAACGCTTGAGAAACTCAAAATTTTCGCAGTTCTGATGCTCGAAACGAATAACTAGAACGGCCTAGGGGAAAAGTACGCATACCATTGTAATCGGGCGAGTTTCTTCTTTCAGATGCAACAGAAATTTTGCGGATTGGTCAATCCGTTCGCGAGATATTGCAGTTTGGATGTAAGAAACGGTTGAGAAACTCAAAATTATCACAGTTCTGATGCTCGAAACGAATAACCAGAACGGCCTAGGGGAAAAGTACGCACACCGTTGTAATCGGGCGAGTTTCTACTTTCAGATGCAACAAAAATTTTGCGGATTGGTCAATCCGTTCGCGAGATATGGCAGTTTGAAGGTAAGAAACGCTCGAGAAACTCAAAATTTTCGCAGTTCTGATGCTCGACAAGCATAACTAGAACGGCCTAGGGGAAAAGTACGCACACCGTTGTAATCGGGCGAGTTTCTACTTTCAGATGCAACAGAAATTTTGCGGATTGGTCAATCCGTTCGCGAGATATGGCAGTTTGGAAGTAAGAAACGCTTGAGAAACTCAAAATTTTCGCAGTTCTGATGCTCGAAACGAATAACTAGAACGGCCTAGGGGAAAAGTACGCATACAGTTGTAATCGGGCGAATTTCTACTTTCAGATGCAACAGAAATTTTGCGGATTGGTCAATCCGTTCGCGAGATATGGCAGTTTGGATGTAAGAAACGCTCGAGAAACTCAAAATTTTCGCAGTTCTGATGCTCGAAACGAATAACTTGAACGGCCTAGGGGAAAAGTACGCACACCGTTGTAATCGGGCGACTTTCTACTTTCAGATGCAACAGAAATTTTGCGGATTGGTCAATCCGTTCGCGAGATATGGCAGTTTGGAGGTAAGAAACGCTTGAGAAACTCAAAATTTTCACAGTTCTGATGCTCGAAACGAATAACTAGAACGGCCTAGGGGAAAAGTACGCATACCGTTGTAATCGGGCGAGTTTCTACTTTCAGAAGCAACAGAAATTTTGCGGATTGGTCAATCCGTTCGCGAGATATGGCAGTTTGGAGGTAAGAAACGCTCGAGAAACTCAAAATTTTCGCAATTCTGTTGCTCGAAACGAATAACTAGAACGGGCTAGGGGAAAAGTACGCATACAGTTGTAATCGGGCGAATTTCTACTTTCAGATGCAACAGAAATTTTGCGGATTGGTCAATCCGTTCGCGAGATATGGCAGTTTGGATGTAAGAAACGCTCGAGAAACTCAAAATTTTCGCAGTTCTGATGCTCGAAACGAATAACTCGAACGGCCTAGGGGAAAAGTACGCACACAGTTGTAATCGGGCGACTTTCTACTTTCAGATGCAACAGAAATTTTGCGGATTGGTCAATCCGTTCGCGAGATATGGCAGTTTGGAGGTAAGAAACGCTTGAGAAACTCAAAATTTTCACAGTTCTGATGCTCGAAACGAATAACTAGAACGGCCTAGGGGAAAAGTACGCATACCGTTGTAATCGGGCGAGTTTCTACTTTCAGATGCAACAGAAATTTTGCGGATTGGTCAATCCGTTCGCGAGATATGGCAGTTTGGAGGTAAGCAACGCTTGAGAAACTCAAAATTTTCGCAGTTCTGTTGCTCGAAACGAATAACTAGAACGGGCTAGGGGAAAAGTAGGCATACAGTTGTAATCGGGCGAGTTTCTACTTTCAGATGCAACAGAAATTTTGCGGGTTGGTCAATCCGTTCGCGAGATATGGCAGTTTGGAGGTAAGAAACGTTTGAGAAACTCAAAATTATCACAGTTCTGATGCTCGAAACGAATAACCAGAACGGCCTAGGGGAAAAGTAGGCATACCGTTGTAATCGGGCGAGTTTCTACTTTCAGATGCAACAGAAATTTTGCGGATTGGTCAATCCGTTCGCGAGTTATGGCCGTTTGGAGGTAAGAAACGCTCGAGAAACTCAAAATTTTCGCAGTTCTGATGCTCGACAAACATAACTAGAACGCCCTAGGGGAAGAGTACGCACACCGTTGTAATCGGGCGAGTTTCTACTTTCAGATGCAACAGAAATTTTGCGGATTGGTCAATCCGTTCGCGAGATATGGCAGTTTGGAGGTAAGAAACGCTTGAGAAACTCAAAATTTTCGCAGTTCTGATGCTCGAAACGAATAACTAGAACGGCCTAGGGGAAAAGTACGCATAGTGCTGTAATCGGGCGAGTTTCTACTTTCAGATGCAACAGAAATTTTGCGGATTGGACAATCCGTTCGCGAGATGTGGCAGTTTGTAGGTGAGAAACGATTGAGAAACTCAAAATTTTCGCAGTTCTGATGCTCGAAACGAATAACTAGAACGGCCTAGGGGAAAAGTACGCACACCGTTGTAATCGTGCGAGTTTCTACTTTCAGATGCAACAGAAATTTTGCGGATTGGTCAATCCGTTCGCGAGATATGGCAGTTTGGAGGTAAGAAACGCTTGAGAAACTCAAAATTTTCACAGTTCTGATGCTCGAAACGAATAACTAGAACGGCCTAGGGGAAAAGTACGCATACCGTTGTAATCGGGCGAGTTTCTACTTTCAGATGCAACAGAAATTTTGCGGATTTGTCAATCGGTTCGCGAGATATGGCAGTTTGGAAGTAAGAAACGCTTGAGAAACTCAAAATTTTTGCAGTTCTGATGCTCGAAACGAATAACTAGGGCGGCCTAGGGGAAAAATACGCATACCGTTGTAATCGGGCGAGTTTCTACTTTCAGATGCATCAGAAATTTTGCGGATTGGACAATCCGTTCGCGAGATGTGGCAGTTTGTACGTGAGAAACGCTTGAGAAACTCGAAATTTTCGCAGTTCTGATGCTCGAAACGAATAACTAGAACGGCCTAGGGGAAAAGTACGCATACCGTTGTAATCGGGCGAGTTTCTACTTTCAGATGCAATAGAAATTTTGCGGATTGGTCAATCCGTTCGCGAGATATGGCAGTTTGGAGGTAAGAAACGCTTGAGAAACTCAAAGTTTTCGCAGTTCTGATGCTCGAAACGAATAACTAGAACGGCCTAGGGGAAAAGTACGCATACCGTTGTAATCGGGCGAGTTTCGACCTTCAGATGCAACAAAAATTTTGCGGATTGGTCAATCCTTTCGCGAGATATGGCAGTTTGGAAGTAAGAAACGCTTGAGAAACTCAAAATTTTCGCGGTTCTGATGCTCGAAACGAATAACTAGAACGGCGTAGGGGAAAAGTACGCATACCGTTGTAATCGGGCGAGTTTATTCTTTCAGATGCAACAGAAATTTTGCGGAGTGGTCAATCCGTTCGCGAGATGTGGCAGTTTGGAGGTAAGAAACGCTTGAGAAACTCAAAATTTTCGCGGTTCTGATGCTCGAAACGAATAACCAGAACGGCCTAGGGGAAAAGTACTCACACCGTTGTAATCGGGCGAGTTTCTACTTTCAGATGCAACAGAAATTTTGCGGATTGGTCAATCTGTTCGCGAGATGTGGCAGTTTGTAGGTGAGAAACGCTTGAGAAACTCAAAATTTTCGCAGTTCTGATGCTCGAAACGAATAACTAGAACGGCCTAGGGGAAAAGTACGCATACCGTTGTAATCGGCCGAGTTTCTACCTTCAGATGCAACACAAATTTTGCGGATTGGTCAATCCGTTCGCGAGATATGGCAGTTTGGAGGTAAGAAACGCTCGAGAAACTCAAAATTTTCGCAGTTCTGTTGCTCGAAACGAATAACTAGAACGGGCTAGGGGAAAAGTACGCATACAGGTGTAATCGGGCGAATTTCTACTTTCAGATGCAACAGAAATTTTGCGGATTGGTCAATCCGTTCGCGAGATATGGCAGTTTGGATGTAAGAAACGCTCGAGAAACTCAAAATTTTCGCAGTTCTGATGCTCGAAATGAATAACTCGAACGGCCTAGGGGAAAAGTACGCACACCGTTGTAATCGGGCGACTTTCTACTTTCAGATGCAACAGAAATTTTGCGGATTGGTCAATCCGTTCGCGAGATATGGCAGTTTGGAGGTAAGAAACGCTTGAGAAACTCAAAATTTTCACAGTTCTGATGCTCGAAACGAATAACCAGAACGGCCTAGGGGAAAAGGACGCATACCGTTGTAATCGGGCGAGTTTCTACTTTCAGATGCAACAGAAATTTTGCGGATTGGTCAATCCGTTCGCGAGATATGGCAGTTTGGAGGTAAGAAACGCTCGAGAAACTCAAAATTTTCGCAGTTCTGTTGCTCGAAACGAATAACTAGAACGGGCTAGGGGAAAAGTACGCATACAGTTGTAATCGGGCGAATTTCTACTTTCAGATGCAACAGAAATTTTGCGGATTGGTCAATCCGTTCGCGAGATATGGCAGTTTGGATGTAAGAAACGCTCGAGAAACTCAAAATTTTCGCAGTTCTGATGCTCGAAACGAATAACTCGAACGGCCTAGGGGAAAAGTACGCACACCGTTGTAATCGGGCGACTTTCTACTTTCAGATGCAACAGAAATTTTGCGGATTGGTCAATCCGTTCGCGAGATATGGCAGTTTGGAGGTAAGAAACGCTTGAGAAACTCAAAATTTTCACAGTTCTGATGCTCGAAACGAATAACTAGAACGGGCTAGGGGAAAAGTAGGCATACAGTTGTAATCGGGCGAGTTTCTACTTTCAGATGCAACAGAAATTTTGCGGGTTGGTCAATCCGTTCGCGAGATATGGCAGTTTGGAGGTAAGAAACGTTTGAGAAACTCAAAATTATCACAGTTCTGATGCTCGAAACGAATAACCAGAACGGCCTAGGGGAAAAGTACGCATACCGTTGTAATCGGGCGAGTTTCTACTTTCAGATGCAACAGAAATTTTGCGGATTGGTCAATCCGTTCGCGAGTTATGGCCGTTTGGAGGTAAGAAACGCTCGAGAAACTCAAAATTTTCGCAGTTCTGATGCTCGACAAACATAACTAGAACGCCCTAGGGGAAGAGTACGCACACCGTTGTAATCGGGCGAGTTTCTACTTTCAGATGCAACAGAAATTTTGCGGATTGGTCAATCCGTTCGCGAGATATGGCAGTTTGGAGGTAAGAAACGCTTGAGAAACTCAAAATTTTCGCAGTTCTGATGCTCGAAACGAATAACTAGAACGGCCTAGGGGAAAAGTACGCATACCATTGTAATCGGGCGAGTTTCTTCTTTCAGATGCAACAGAAATTTTGCGGATTGGTCAATCCGTTCGCGAGATATTGCAGTTTGGATGTAAGAAACGGTTGAGAAACTCAAAATTATCACAGTTCTGATGCTCGAAACGAATAACCAGAACGGCCTAGGGGAAAAGGACGCATACCGTTGTAATCGGGCGAGTTTCTACTTTCAGATGCAACAGAAATTTTGCGGATTGGTCAATCCGTTCGCGAGATATGGCAGTTTGGAGGTAAGAAACGCTCGAGAAACTCAAAATTTTCGCAGTTCTGTTGCTCGAAACGAATAACTAGAACGGGCTAGGGGAAAAGTACGCATACAGTTGTAATCGGGCGAATTTCTACTTTCAGATGCAACAGAAATTTTGCGGATTGGTCAATCCGTTCGCGAGATATGGCAGTTTGGATGTAAGAAACGCTCGAGAAACTCAAAATTTTCGCAGTTCTGATGCTCGAAACGAATAACTCGAACGGCCTAGGGGAAAAGTACGCACACCGTTGTAATCGGGCGACTTTTTACTTTCAGATGCAACAGAAATTTTGCGGATTGGTCAATCCGTTCGCGAGATATGGCAGTTTGGAGGTAAGAAACGCTCGAGAAACTCAAAATTTACGCAGTTCTGTTGCTCGAAACGAATAACTAGAACGGGCTAGGGGAAAAGTACGCATACCATTGTAATCGGGCGAGTTTCTACTTTCAGATGCAACAGAAATTTTGCGGATTGGTCAATCCGTTCGCGAGTTATGGCCGTTTGGAGGTAAGAAACGCTCGAGAAACTCAAAATTTTCGCAGTTCTGATGCTCGAAAAACATAACTAGAACGACCTAGGGGAAGAGTACGCACACCGTTGTAATCGGGCGAGTTTCTACTTTCAGATGCAACAGAAATTTTGCGGATTGGTCAATCCGTTCGCGAGATATGGCAGTTTGGAGGTAAGAAACGCTTGAGAAACTCAAAATTTTCGCAGTTCTGATGCTCGAAACGAATAACTAGAACGGCCTAGGGGAAAAGTACGCATACCATTGTAATCGGGCGAGTTTCTTCTTTCAGATGCAACAGAAATTTTGCGGATTGGTCAATCCGTTCGCGAGATATTGCAGTTTGGATGTAAGAAACGGTTGAGAAACTCAAAATTATCACAGTTCTGATGCTCGAAACGAATAACCAGAACGGCCTAGGGGAAAAGTACGCACACCGTTGTAATCGGGCGAGTTTCTACTTTCAGATGCAACAAAAATTTTGCGGATTGGTCAATCCGTTCGCGAGATATGGCAGTTTGAAGGTAAGAAACGCTCGAGAAACTCAAAATTTTCGCAGTTCTGATGCTCGACAAGCATAACTAGAACGGCCTAGGGGAAAAGTACGCACACCGTTGTAATCGGGCGAGTTTCTACTTTCAGATGCAACAGAAATTTTGCGGATTGGTCAATCCGTTCGCGAGATATGGCAGTTTGGAAGTAAGAAACGCTTGAGAAACTCAAAATTTTCGCAGTTCTGATGCTCGAAACGAATAACTAGAACGGCCTAGGGGAAAAGTACGCATACATTTGTAATCGGGCGAATTTCTACTTTCAGATGCAACAGAAATTTTGCGGATTGGTCAATCCGTTCGCGAGATATGGCAGTTTGGAGGTAAGAAACGCTCGAGAAACTCAAAATTTTCGCAGTTCTGTTGCTCGAAACGAATAACTAGAACGGCCTAGGGGAAAAGTACGCACACCGTTGTAATCGGGCGAGTTTCTACTTTCAGATGCAACAGAAATTTTGCGGATTGGTCAATCCGTTCGCGAGATATGGCAGTTTGGAAGTAAGAAACGCTTGAGAAACTCAAAATTTTCGCAGTTCTGATGCTCGAAACAAATAACTAGAACGGCCTAGGGGAAAAGTACGCATACAGTTGTAATCGGGCGAATTTCTACTTTCAGATGCAACAGAAATTTTGCGGATTGGTCAATCCGTTCGCGAGATATGGCAGTTTGGAGGTAAGAAACGCTCGAGAAACTCAAAATTTTCGCAGTTCTGTTGCTCGAAACGAATAACTAGAACGGGCTAGGGGAAAAGTACGCATACAGTTGTAATCGGGCGAATTTCTACTTTCAGATGCAACAGAAATTTTGCGGATTGGTCAATCCGTTCGCGAGATATGGCAGTTTGGATGTAAGAAACGCTCGAGAAACTCAAAATTTTCGCAGTTCTGATGCTCGAAACGAATAACTCGAACGGCCTAGGGGAAAAGTACGCACACCGTTGTAATCGGGCGAGTTTCTACTTTCAGATGCAACAGAAATTTTGCGGATTGGTCAATCCGTTCGCGAGATATGGCAGTTTGGAGGTAAGCAACGCTTGAGAAACTCAAAATTTTCGCAGTTCTGTTGCTCGAAACGAATAACTAGAACGGGCTAGGGGAAAAGTAGGCATACAGTTGTAATCGGGCGAGTTTCTACTTTCAGATGCAACAGAAATTTTGCGGGTTGGTCAATCCGTTCGCGAGATATGGCAGTTTGGAGGTAAGAAACGTTTGAGAAACTCAAAATTATCACAGTTCTGATGCTCGAAACGAATAACCAGAACGGCCTAGGGGAAAAGTACGCACACCGTTGTAATCGGGCGAGTTTCTACTTTCAGATGCAACAGAAATTTTGCGGATTGGTCAATCCGTTCGCGAGATATGGCAGTTTGGAAGTAAGAAACGCTTGAGAAACTCAAAATTTTCGCAGTTCTGATGCTCGACAAGCATAACTAGAACGGCCTAGGGGAAAAGTACGCACACCGTTGTAATCGGGCGAGTTTCTACTTTCAGATGCAACAGAAATTTTGCGGATTGGTCAATCCGTTCGCGAGATATGGCAGTTTGGAAGTAAGAAACGCTTGAGAAACTCAAAATTTTCGCAGTTCTGATGCTCGAAACGAATAACTAGAACGGCCTAGGGGAAAAGTACGCACAGTGTTGTAATCGGGCGAGTTTCTACTTTCAGATGCAACAGAAATTTTGCGGATTGGTCAATCCGTTCGCGAGATATGGCAGTTTGGAGGTAAGAAACGCTTGAGAAACTCAAAATTTTCGCAGTTCTGATGCTCGAAACGAATAACTAGAACGGCCTAGGGGAAAAGTACGCATACCGTTGTAATCGGGCGAGTTTCTACTTTCAGATGCAACAGAAATTTTGCGGATTGGTCAATCCGTTCGCGAGATATGGCAGTTTGGAGGTAAGAAACGCTTGAGAAACTCAAAATTTTCGCGGTTCTGATGCTCGAAACAAATAACAATAACGGCCTAGGGGAAAAGTACGCACACCGTTGTAATCGGGCGAGTTTCTACTTTCAGATGCAACAGAAATTTTGCGGATTGGACAATCCGTTCGCGAGATGTGGCAGTTTGTAGGTGAGAAACGATTGAGAAACTCAAAATTTTCGCAGTTCTGTTGCTCGAAACGAATAACTAGAACGGGCTAGGGGAAAAGTAGGCATACAGTTGTAATCGGGCGAGTTTCTACTTTCAGATGCAACAGAAATTTTGCGGATTGGTCAATCCGTTCGCGAGATATGGCAGTTTGGAGGTAAGAAACGGTTGAGAAACTCAAAATTATCACAGTTCTGATGCTCGAAACGAATAACCAGAACGGCCTAGGGGAAAAGTACGCATACCGTTGTAATCGGGCGAGTTTCTACTTTCAGATGCAACAGAAATTTTGCAGATTGGTCAATCCGTTCGCGAGTTATGGCAGTTTGGAGGTAAGAAACGCTCGAGAAACTCAAAATTTTCGCAGTTCTGATGCTCGACAAGCATAACTAGAACGCCCTAGGGGAAGAGTACGCACACCGTTGTAATCGGGCGAGTTTCTACTTTCAGATGCAACAGAAATTTTGCGGATTGGTCAATCCGATCGCGAGATATGGCAGTTTGGAGGTAAGAAACGCTCGAGTAACTCAAAATTTTCGCAGTTCTGATGCTCTACAAGCATAACTAGAACGGCCTAGGGGAAAAGTACGCACACCGTTGTAATCGGGCGAGTTTCTACTTTCAGATGCAACAGAAATTTTGCGGATTGGTCAATCCGTTCGCGAGATATGGCAGTTTGGATGTAAGAAACGCTTGAGAAACTCAAAATTTTCGCAGTTCTGTTGCTCGAAACGAATAACTAGAACGGGCTAGGGGAAAAGTACGCATACAGTTGTAATCGGGCGAGTTTCTACTTTCAGATGCATCAGAAATTTTGCGGATTGGACAGTCCGTTCGCGAGATGTGGCAGTTTGTAGGTGAGAAACGATTGAGAAACTCAAAATTTTCGCAGTTCTGATGCTCGAAACGAATAACTAGAACGGCCTAGGGGAAAAGTACGCATACCGTTGTAATCGGGCGAGTTTCTACCTTCAGATGCAACAGAAATTTTGCGGATTGGTCAATCCGTTCGCGAGATATGGCAGTTTGGAAGTATGACTCGCTTGAGAAACTCAAAATTTTCGCAGTTCTGATGCTCGAAACGAATAACTAGAACGGCCTAGGGGAAAAGTACGCATACCGTTTCAATCGGGCGAGTTTCTACTTTCAGATGCAACAGAAACTTTGCGGATTGGTCAATCCGTTCGCGAGATATGGCAGTTTGGAGGTAAGAAACGCTTGAGAAACTCAAAATTTTCGCAGTTCTGATGCTCGACAAGCATAACGAGAACGGCCTAGGGGAAAAGTACGCACACCGTTGTAGTCGGGCGAGTTTCTACTTTCAGATGCAACAGAAATTTTGCGGATTGGTCAATCCGTTCGCGAGATATGGCAGTTTGGAGGTAAGCAACGCTTGAGAAACTCAAAATTTTCGCAGTTCTGTTGCTCGAAACGAATAACTAGAACGGGCTAGGGGAAAAGTACGCATACCGTTGTAATCGGGCGACTTTCTACTTTCAGATGCAACAGAAATTTTGCGGATTGGTCAATCCGTTCGCGAGATATGGCAGTTTGGAGGTAAGAAACGCTTGAGAAACTCAAAATTTTCACAGTTCTGATGCTCGAAACGAATAACTAGAACGGCCTAGGGGAAAAGTACGCATACCGTTGTAATCGGGCGAGTATCTACTTTAAGATGCAACAGAAATTTTGCGGATTTGTCATTCCGTTCGCGAGATATGGCAGTTTGGAGGTAAGAAACGCTTGAGAAACTCAAAATTTTCGCAGTTCTGTTGCTCGAAACGAATAACTAGAACGGGCTAGGGGAAAAGTAGGCATACAGTTGTAATCGGACGAGTTTCTACTTTCAGATGCAACAGAAATTTTGCGGATTGGTCAATCCGTTCGCGAGATATGGCAGTTTGGAGGTAAGAAACGGTTGAGAAACTCAAAATTATCACAGTTCTGATGCTCGAAACGAATAACCAGAACGGCCTAGGGGAAAAGTACGCATACCGTTGTAATCGGGCGAGTTTCTACTTTCAGATGCAACAGAAATTTTGCGGATTGGTCAATCCGTTCGCGAGTTATGGCAGTTTGGAGGTAAGAAACGCTCGAGAAACTCAAAATTTTCGCAGTTCTGATGCTCGACAAGCATAACTAGAACGCCCTAGGGGAAGAGTACGCACACCGTTGTAATCGGGCGAGTTTCTACTTTCAGATGCAACAGAAATTTTGCGGATTGGTCAATCCGTTCGCGAGATATGGCAGTTTGGAGGTAAGAAACGCTCGAGTAACTCAAAATTTTCGCAGTTCTGATGCTCGACAAGCATAACTAGAACGGCCTAGGGGAAAAGTACGCACACCGTTGTAATCGGGCGAGTTTCTACTTTCAGATGCAACAGAAATTTTGCGGATTGGTCAATCCGTTCGCGAGATATGGCAGTTTGGAGGTAAGAAACGCTTGAGAAACTCAAAATTTTCGCAGTTCTGATGCTCGAAACGAATAACTAGAACGGCCTAGGGGAAAAGTACGCATACCGTTGTAATCGGGCGAGTTTCTACTTTCAGATGCAACAGAAATTTTGCGGATTGGTCAATCCGTTCGCGAGATATGGCAGTTTGGAGGTAAGAAACGCTTGAGAAACTCAAAATTTTCGCGGTTCTGATGCTCGAAACAAATAACAATAACGGCCTAGGGGAAAAGTACGCACACCGTTGTAATCGGGCGAGTTTCTACTTTCAGATGCAACAGAAATTTTGCGGATTGGTCAATCCGTTCGCGAGATATGGCAGTTTGGAATTAAGAAACGCTTGAGAAACTCAAAATTTTTGCAGTTCTGATGCTCGAAACGAATAACTAGGGCGGCCTAGGGGAAAAGTACGCATACCGTTGTAATCGGGCGAGTTTCTACTTTCAGATGCATCAGAAATTTTGCGGATTGGACAATCCGTTCGCGAGATGTGGCAGTTTGTAGGTGAGAAACGCTTGAGAAACTCAAAATTTTCGCAGTTCTGATGCTCGAAACGAATATCTAGAACGGCCTACGGGAAAAGTACGCATACCGTTGTAATCGGGCGAGTTTCTACTTTCAGATGCAACAGAAATTTTGCGGATTGGTCAATCCGTTCGCGAGTTATGGCAGTTTGGAGGTAAGAAACGCTTGAGAAACTCAAAATTTTCGCAGTTCTGATGCTCGAAACGAATAACTAGAACGGCCTAGGGGAAAAGTACGCATAGTGTTGTAATCGGGCGAGTTTCTACTTTCAGATGCAACAGAAATTTTGCGGGTTGGTCAATCCGTTCGCGAGATATGGCAGTTTGGAAGTAAGAAACGCTTGAGAAACTCAAAATTTTCGCAGTTCTGATGCTCGACAAGCAGAACTAGATTGGCCTAGGGGAAAAGTACGCACACCGTTGTAATCGGGCGAGTTTCTACTTTCAGTTGCAACAGAAATTTTGCGGATGGGTCAATCCGTTCGCGAGATATGGCAGTTTGGAGGTAGGCAACGCTTGAAAAACTCAAAATTTTCGCAGTTCTGTTGCTCGAAGCGAATAAATAGAACGGGCTAGGGGAAAAGTACGCATACCGTTGTAATCGGGCGAGTTTCTACTTTCAGATGCAACAGAAATTTTGCGGATTGGTCAATCCGTTCGTGAGATACGGCAGTTTGGAGGTAAGCAACGCTTGAAAAACTCAAAATTTTCGCAGTTCTGTTGCTCGAAACGAATAACTAGAACGGCCTAGGGGAAAAGTACGCATAGTGTTGTAATCGGGCGAGTTTCTACTTTCAGATGCAACAGAAATTTTGCGGATTGGTCAATCCGTTCGCGAGATATGGCAGTTTGGAGGTAAGAAACGCTTGAGAAACTCAAAATTTTTGCAGTTCTGATGCTCGAAACGAATAACTAGGGCGGCCTAGGGGAAAAGTACGCATACCGTTGTAATCGGGCGAGTTTCTACTTTCAGATGCAACAGAAATTTTGCGGATTGGTCAATCCGTTCGCGAGATATGGCAGTTTGGAGGTAAGAAACGCTTGAGAAACTCAAAATTTTCGCAGTTCTGATGCTCGAAACGAATAACTAGAACGGCCTAGGGGAAAAGTACGCATACCATTGTAATCGGGCGAGTTTCTTCTTTCAGATGCAACAGAAATTTTGCGGATTGGTCAATCCGTTCGCGAGATATGGCAGTTTGGAGGTAAGAAACGCTCGAGAAACTCAAAATTTTCGCAGTTCTGTTGCTCGAAACGAATAACTAGAACGGGCTAGGGGAAAAGTACGCATACAGTTGTAATCGGGCGAATTTCTACTTTCAGATGCAACAGAAATTTTGCGGATTGGTCAATCCGTTCGCGAGATATGGCAGTTTGGATGTAAGAAACGCTCGAGAAACTCAAAATTTTCGCAGTTCTGATGCTCGAAACGAATAACTCGAACGGCCTAGGGGAAAAGTACGCACACCGTTGTAATCGGGCGACTTTTTACTTTCAGATGCAACAGAAATTTTGCGGATTGGTCAATCCGTTCGCGAGATATGGCAGTTTGGAGGTAAGAAACGCTTGAGAAACTCAAAATTTTCACAGTTCTGATGCTCGAAACGAACAACTAGAACGGGCTAGGGGAAAAGTAGGCATACAGTTGTAATCGGGCGAGTTTCTACTTTCAGATGCAACAGAAATTTTGCGGGTTGGTCAATCCGTTCGTGAGATATGGCAGTTTGGAGGTAAGAAACGTTTGAGAAACTCAAAATTATCACAGTTCTGATGCTCGAAACGAATAACCAGAACGGCCTAGGGGAAAAGTACGCATACCATTGTAATCGGGCGAGTTTCTACTTTCAGATGCAACAGAAATTTTGCGGATTGGTCAATCCGTTCGCGAGTTATGGCCGTTTGGAGGTAAGAAACGCTCGAGAAACTCAAAATTTTCGCAGTTCTGATGCTCGACAAACACAACTAGAACGACCTAGGGGAAGAGTACGCACACCGTTGTAATCGGGCGAGTTTCTACTTTCAGATGCAACAGAAATTTTGCGGATTGGTCAATCCGTTCGCGAGATATGGCCGTTTGGAGGTAAGAAACGCTTGAGAAACTCAAAATTTTCGCAGTTCTGATGCTCGAAACGAATAACTAGAACGGCCTAGGGGAAAAGTACGCTTACCATTGTAATCGGGCGAGTTTCTTCTTTCAGATGCAACAGAAATTTTGCGGATTGGTCAATCCGTTCGCGAGATATTGCAGTTTGGATGTAAGAAACGGTTGAGAAACTCAAAATTATCACAGTTCTGATGCTCCAAACGAATAACCAGAACGGCCTAGGGGAAAAGTACGCACACCGTTGTAATCGGGCGAGTTTCTACTTTCAGATGCAACAAAAATTTTGCGGATTGGTCAATCCGTTCGCGAGATATGGCAGTTTGAAGGTAAGAAACGCTCGAGAAACTCAAAATTTTCGCAGTTCTGATGCTCGACAAGCATAACTAGAACGGCCTAGGGGAAAAGTACGCACACCGTTGTAATCGGGCGAGTTTCTACTTTCAGATGCAACAGAAATTTTGCGGATTGGTCAATCCGTTCGCGAGATATGGCAGTTTGGAAGTAAGAAACGCTTGAGAAATTCAAAATTATCACAGTTCTGATGCTCCAAACGAATAACCAGAACGGCCTAGGGGAAAAGTACGCACACCGTTGTAATCGGGCGAGTTTCTACTTTCAGATGCAACAAAAATTTTGCGGATTGGTCAATCCGTTCGCGAGATATGGCAGTTTGGAGGTAAGAAACGCTTGAGAAACTCAAAATTTTCGCAGTTCTGATGCTCGAAACGAATAACTAGAACGGCCTAGGGGAAAAGTACGCTTACCATTGTAATCGGGCGAGTTTCTTCTTTCAGATGCAACAGAAATTTTGCGGATTGGTCAATCCGTTCGCGAGATATTGCAGTTTGGATGTAAGAAACGGTTGAGAAACTCAAAATTATCACAGTTCTGATGCTCCAAACGAATAACCAGAACGGCCTAGGGGAAAAGTACGCACACCGTTGTAATCGGGCGAGTTTCTACTTTCAGATGCAACAAAAATTTTGCGGATTGGTCAATCCGTTCGCGAGATATGGCAGTTTGAAGGTAAGAAACGCTCGAGAAACTCAAAATTTTCGCAGTTCTGATGCTCGACAAGCATAACTAGAACGGCCTAGGGGAAAAGTACGCACACCGTTGTAATCGGGCGAGTTTCTACTTTCAGATGCAACAGAAATTTTGCGGATTGGTCAATCCGTTCGCGAGATATGGCAGTTTGGAAGTAAGAAACGCTTGAGAAATTCAAAATTTTCGCAGTTCTGATGCTCGACACGAATAACTAGAACGGCCTAGGGGAAAAGTACGCATACAGTTGTAATCGGGCGAATTTCTACTTTCAGATGCAACAGAAATTTTGCGGATTGGTCAATCCGTTCGCGAGATATGGCAGTTTGGAGGTAAGAAACGCTCGAGAAACTCAAAATTTTCGCAGTTCTGTTGCTCGAAACGAATAACTAGAACGGGCTAGGGGAAAAGTACGCATACAGTTGTAATCGGGCGAATTTCTACTTTCAGATGCAACAGAAATTTTGCGGATTGGTCAATCCGTTCGCGAGATATGGCAGTTTGGATGTAAGAAACGCTCGAGAAACTCAAAATTTTCGCAGTTCTGATGCTCGAAACGAATAACTTGAACGGCCTAGGGGAAAAGTACGCACACCGTTGTAATCGGGCGACTTTCTACTTTCAGATGCAACAGAAATTTTGCGGATTGGTCAATCCGTTCGCGAGATATGGCAGTTTGGAGGTAAGAAACGCTTGAGAAACTCAAAATTTTCACAGTTCTGATGCTCGAAACGAATAACTAGAACGGCCTAGGGGAAAAGTACGCATACCGTTGTAATCGGGCGAGTTTCTACTTTCAGAAGCAACAGAAATTTTGCGGATTGGTCAATCCGTTCGCGAGATATGGCAGTTTGGAGGTAAGAAACGCTCGAGAAACTCAAAATTTTCGCAGTTCTGTTGCTCGAAACGAATAACTAGAACGGGCTAGGGGAAAAGTACGCATACAGTTGTAATCGGGCGAATTTCTACTTTCAGATGCAACAGAAATTTTGCGGATTGGTCAATCCGTTCGCGAGATATGGCAGTTTGGATGTAAGAAACGCTCGGGAAACTCAAAATTTTCGCAGTTCTGATGCTCGAAACGAATAACTCGAACGGCCTAGGGGAAAAGTACGCACACCGTTGTAATCGGGCGACTTTCTACTTTCAGATGCAACAGAAATTTTGCGGATTGGTCAATCCGTTCGCGAGATATGGCAGTTTGGAGGTAAGAAACGCTTGAGAAACTCAAAATTTTCACAGTTCTGATGCTCGAAATGAATAACTAGAACGGCCTAGGGGAAAAGTACGCATACCGTTGTAATCGGGCGAGTTTCTACTTTCAGATGCAACAGAAATTTTGCGGATTGGTCAATCCGTTCGCGAGATATGGCAGTTTGGAGGTAAGCAACGCTTGAGAAACTCAAAATTTTCGCAGTTCTGTTGCTCGAAACGAATAACTAGAACGGGCTAGGGGAAAAGTAGGCATACAGTTGTAATCGGGCGAGTTTCTACTTTCAGATGCAACAGAAATTTTGCGGGTTGGTCAATCCGTTCGCGAGATATGGCAGTTTGGAGGTAAGAAACGTTTGAGAAACTCAAAATTATCACAGTTCTGATGCTCGAAACGAATAACCAGAACGGCCTAGGGGAAAAGTACGCATACCGTTGTAATCGGGCGAGTTTCTACTTTCAGATGCAACAGAAATTTTGCGGATTGGTCAATCCGTTCGCGAGTTATGGCCGTTTGGAGGTAAGAAACGCTCGAGAAACTCAAAATTTTCGCAGTTCTGATGCTCGACAAACATAACTAGAACGCCCTAGGGGAAGAGTACGCACACCGTTGTAATCGGGCGAGTTTCTACTTTCAGATGCAACAGAAATTTTGCGGATTGGTCAATCCGTTCGCGAGATATGGCAGTTTGGAGGTAAGAAACGCTCGAGAAACTCAAAATTTTCGCAGTTCTGATGCTCGAAATGAATAACTCGAACGGCCTAGGGGAAAAGTACGCACACCGTTGTAATCGGGCGACTTTCTACTTTCAGATGCAACAGAAATTTTGCGGATTGGTCAATCCGTTCGCGAGATATGGCAGTTTGGAGGTAAGAAACGCTTGAGAAACTCAAAATTTTCACAGTTCTGATGCTCGAAACGAATAACCAGAACGGCCTAGGGGAAAAGGACGCATACCGTTGTAATCGGGCGAGTTTCTACTTTCAGATGCAACAGAAATTTTGCGGATTGGTCAATCCGTTCGCGAGATATGGCAGTTTGGAGGTAAGAAACGCTCGAGAAACTCAAAATTTTCGCTGTTCTGATGCTCGAAATGAATAACTCGAACGGCCTAGGGGAAAAGTACGCACACCGTTGTAATCGGGCGACTTTCTACTTTCAGATGCAACAGAAATTTTGCGGATTGGTCAATCCGTTCGCGAGATATGGCAGTTTGGAGGTAAGAAACGCTTGAGAAACTCAAAATTTTCACAGTTCTGATGCTCGAAACGAATAACCAGAACGGCCTAGGGGAAAAGGACTCATACCGTTGTAATCGGGCGAGTTTCTACTTTCAGATGCAACAGAAATTTTGCGGATTGGTCAATCCGTTCGCGAGATATGGCAGTTTGGAGGTAAGAAACGCTCCAGAAACTCAAAATTTTCGCAGTTCTGTTGCTCGAAACGAATAACTAGAACGGGCTAGGGGAAAAGTACGCATACAGTTGTAATCGGGCGAATTTCTACTTTCAGATGCAACAGAAATTTTGCGGATTGGTCAATCCGTTCGCGAGATATGGCAGTTTGGATGTAAGAAACGCTCGAGAAACTCAAAATTTTCGCAGTTCTGATGCTCGAAACGAATAACTCGAACGGCCTAGGGGAAAAGTACGCACACCGTTGTAATCGGGCGACTTTCTACTTTCAGATGCAACAGAAATTTTGCGGATTGGTTAATCCGTTCGCGAGATATGGCAGTTTGGAGGTAAGAAACGCATGAGAAACTCAAAATTTTCACAGTTCTGATGCTCGAAACGAATAACTAGAACGGGCTAGGGGAAAAGTAGGCATACAGTTGTAATCGGGCGAGTTTCTACTTTCAGATGCAACAGAAATTTTGCGGGTTGGTCAATCCGTTCGCGAGATATGGCAGTTTGGAGGTAAGAAACGTTTGAGAAACTCAAAATTATCACAGTTCTGATGCTCGAAACGAATAACCAGAACGGCCTAGGGGAAAAGTACGCATACCGTTGTAATCGGGCGAGTTTCTACTTTCAGATGCAACAGAAATTTTGCGGATTGGTCAATCCGTTCGCGAGTTATGGCCGTTTGGAGGTAAGAAACGCTCGAGAAACTCAAAATTTTCGCAGTTCTGATGCTCGACAAACATAACTAGAACGCCCTAGGGGAAGAGTACGCACACCGTTGTAATCGGGCGAGTTTCTACTTTCAGATGCAACAGAAATTTTGCGGATTGGTCAATCCGTTCGCGAGATATGGCAGTTTGGAGGTAAGAAACGCTTGAGAAACTCAAAATTTTCGCAGTTCTGATGCTCGAAACGAATAACTAGAACGGCCTAGGGGAAAAGTACGCATACCATTGTAATCGGGCGAGTTTCTTCTTTCAGATGCAACAGAAATTTTGCGGATTGGTCAATCCGTTCGCGAGATATTGCAGTTTGGATGTAAGAAACGGTTGAGAAACTCAAAATTATCACAGTTCTGATGCTCGAAACGAATAACCAGAACGGCCTAGGGGAAAAGGACGCATACCGTTGTAATCGGGCAAGTTTCTACTTTCAGATGCAACAGAAATTTTGCGGATTGGTCAATCCGTTCGCGAGATATGGCAGTTTGGAGGTAAGAAACGCTCGAGAAACTCAAAATTTTCGCAGTTCTGTTGCTCGAAACGAATAACTAGAACGGGCTAGGGGAAAAGTACGCATACAGTTGTAATCGGGCGAATTTCTACTTTCAGATGCAACAGAAATTTTGCGGATTGGTCAATCCGTTCGCGAGATATGGCAGTTTGGATGTAAGAAACGCTCGAGAAACTCAAAATTTTCGCAGTTCTGATGCTCGAAACGAATAACTCGAACGGCCTAGGGGAAAAGTACGCACACCGTTGTAATCGGGCGACTTTTTACTTTCAGATGCAACAGAAATTTTGCGGATTGGTCAATCCGTTCGCGAGATATGGCAGTTTGGAGGTAAGAAACGCTCGAGAAACTCAAAATTTTCGCAGTTCTGTTGCTCGAAACGAATAACTAGAACGGGCTAGGGGAAAAGTACGCATACCATTGTAATCGGGCGAGTTTCTACTTTCAGATGCAACAGAAATTTTGCGGATTGGTCAATCCGTTCGCGAGTTATGGCCGTTTGGAGGTAAGAAACGCTCGAGAAACTCAAAATTTTCGCAGTTCTGATGCTCGAAAAACATAACTAGAACGACCTAGGGGAAGAGTACGCACACCGTTGTAATCGGGCGAGTTTCTACTTTCAGATGCAACAGAAATTTTGCGGATTGGTCAATCCGTTCGCGAGATATGGCAGTTTGGAGGCAAGAAACGCTTGAGAAACTCAAAATTTTCGCAGTTCTGATGCTCGAAACGAATAACTAGAACGGCCTAGGGGAAAAGTACGCATACCATTGTAATCGGGCGAGTTTCTTCTTTCAGATGCAACAGAAATTTTGCGGATTGGTCAATCCGTTCGCGAGATATTGCAGTTTGGATGTAAGAAACGGTTGAGAAACTCAAAATTATCACAGTTCTGATGCTCGAAACGAATAACCAGAACGGCCTAGGGGAAAAGTACGCACACCGTTGTAATCGGGCGAGTTTCTACTTTCAGATGCAACAAAAATTTTGCGGATTGGTCAATCCGTTCGCGAGATATGGCAGTTTGAAGGTAAGAAACGCTCGAGAAACTCAAAATTTTCACAGTTCTGATGCTCGACAAGCATAACTAGAACGGCCTAGGGGAAAAGTACGCACACCGTTGTAATCGGGCGAGTTTCTACTTTCAGATGCAACAGAAATTTTGCGGATTGGTCAATCCGTTCGCGAGATATGGCAGTTTGGAAGTAAGAAACGCTTGAGAAACTCAAAATTTTCGCAGTTCTGATGCTCGAAACGAATAACTAGAACGGCCTAGGGGAAAAGTACGCACACCGTTGTAATCGGGCGACTTTTTACTTTCAGATGCAACAGAAATTTTGCGGATTGGTCAATCCGTTCGCGAGATATGGCAGTTTGGAGGTAAGAAACGCTTGAGAAACTCAAAATTATCACAGTTCTGATGCTCGAAACGAATAACCAGAACGGCCTAGGGGAAAAGTACGCACACCGTTGTAATCGGGCGAGTTTCTGCTTTCAGATGCAACAAAAATTTTGCGGATTGGTCAATCCGTTCGCGAGATATGGCAGTTTGAAGGTAAGAAACGCTCGAGAAACTCAAAATTTTCGCAGTTCTGATGCTCGACAAGCATAACTAGAACGGCCTAGGGGAAAAGTACGCACACCGTTGTAATCGGGCGAGTTTCTACTTTCAGATGCAACAGAAATTTTGCGGATTGGTCAATCCGTTCGCGAGATATGGCAGTTTGGAAGTAAGAAACGCTTGAGAAACTCAAAATTTTCGCAGTTCTGATGCTCGAAACGAATAACTAGAACGGCCTAGGGGAAAAGTACGCATACAGTTGTAATCGGGCGAATTTCTACTTTCAGATGCAACAGAAATTTTGCGGATTGGTCAATCCGTTCGCGAGATATGGCAGTTTGGAGGTAAGAAACGCTCGAGAAACTCAAAATTTTCGCAGTTCTGTTGCTCGAAACGAATAACTAGAACGGGCTAGGGGAAAAGTACGCATACCATTGTAATCGGGCGAGTTTCTACTTTCAGATGCAACAGAAATTTTGCGGATTGGTCAATCCGTTCGCGAGTTATGGCCGTTTGGAGGTAAGAAACGCTCGAGAAACTCAAAATTTTCGCAGTTCTGATGCTCGAAAAACCTAACTAGAACGACCTAGGGGAAGAGTACGCACACCGTTGTAATCGGGCGAGTTTCTACTTTCAGATGCAACAGAAATTTTGCGGATTGGTCAATCCGTTCGCGAGATATGGCAGTTTGGAGGTAAGAAACGCTTGAGAAACTCAAAATTTTCGCAGTTCTGATGCTCGAAACGAATAACTAGAACGGCCTAGGGGAAAAGTACGCATACCATTGTAATCGGGCGAGTTTCTTCTTTCAGATGCAACAGAAATTTTGCGGATTGGTCAATCCGTTCGCGAGATATTGCAGTTTGGATGTAAGAAACGGTTGGGAAACTCAAAATTATCACAGTTCTGATGCTCGAAACGAATAACCAGAACGGCCTAGGGGAAAAGTACGCACACCGTTGTAATCGGGCGAGTTTCTACTTTCAGATGCAACAAAAATTTTGCGGATTGGTCAATCCGTTCGCGAGATATGGCAGTTTGAAGGTAAGAAACGCTCGAGAAACTCAAAATTTTCACAGTTCTGATGCTCGACAAGCATAACTAGAACGGCCTAGGGGAAAAGTACGCACACCGTTGTAATCGGGCGAGTTTCTACTTTCAGATGCAACAGAAATTTTGCGGATTGGTCAATCCGTTCGCGAGATATGGCAGTTTGGAAGTAAGAAACGCTTGAGAAACTCAAAATTTTCGCAGTTCTGATGCTCGAAACGAATAACTAGAACGGCCTAGGGGAAAAGTACGCACACCGTTGTAATCGGGCGACTTTTTACTTTCAGATGCAATAGAAATTTTGCGGATTGGTCAATCCGTTCGCGAGATATGGCAGTTTGGAGGTAAGAAACGCTTGAGAAACTCAAAATTATCACAGTTCTGATGCTCGAAACGAATAACCAGAACGGCCTAGGGGAAAAGTACGCACACCGTTGTAATCGGGCGAGTTTCTACTTTCAGATGCAACAAAAATGTTGCGGATTGGTCAATCCGTTCGCGAGATATGGCAGTTTGAAGGTAAGAAACGCTCGAGAAACTCAAAATTTTCGCAGTTCTGATGCTCGACAAGCATAACTAGAACGGCCTAGGGGAAAAGTACGCACACCGTTGTAATCGGGCGAGTTTCTACTTTCAGATGCAACAGAAATTTTGCGGATTGGTCAATCCGTTCGCGAGATATGGCAGTTTGGAAGTAAGAAACGCTTGAGAAACTCAAAATTTTCGCAGTTCTGATGCTCGAAACGAATAACTAGAACGGCCTAGGGGAAAAGTACGCATACAGTTGTAATCGGGCGAATTTCTACTTTCAGATGCAACAGAAATTTTGCGGATTGGTCAATCCGTTCGTGAGATATGGCAGTTTGGATGTAAGAAACGCTCGAGAAACTCAAAATTTTCGCAGTTCTGATGCTCGAAACGAATAACTCGAACGGCCTAGGGGAAAAGTACGCACACCGTTGTAATCGGGCGACTTTCTACTTTCAGATGCAACAGAAATTTTGCGGATTGGTCAATCCGTTCGCGAGATATGGCAGTTTGGAGGTAAGAAACGCTTGAGAAACTCAAAATTTTCACAGTTCTGATGCTCGAAACGAATAACTAGAACGGCCTAGGGGAAAAGTACGCATACCGTTGTAATCGGGCGAGTTTCTACTTTCAGAAGCAACAGAAACTTTGCGGATTGGTCAATCCGTTCGCGAGATATGGCAGTTTGGAGGTAAGAAACGCTCGAGAAACTCAAAATTTTCGCAGTTCTGTTGCTCGAAACGAATAACTAGAACGGGCTAGGGGAAAAGTACGCATACAGTTGTAATCGGGCGAATTTCTACTTTCAGATGCAACAGAAATTTTGCGGATTGGTCAATCCGTTCGCGAGATATGGCAGTTTGGATGAAAGAAACGCTCGAGAAACTCAAAATTTTCGCAGTTCTGATGCTCGAAACGAATAACTCGAACGGCCTAGGGGAAAAGTACGCACACAGTTGTAATCGGGCGACTTTCTACTTTCAGATGCAACAGAAATTTTGCGGATTGGTCAATCCGTTCGCGAGATATGGCAGTTTGGAGGTAAGAAACGCTTGAGAAACTCAAAATTTTCACAGTTCTGATGCTCGAAACGAATAACTAGAACGGCCTAGGGGAAAAGTACGCATACCGTTGTAATCGGGCGAGTTTCTACTTTCAGATGCAACAGAAATTTTGCGGATTGGTCAATCCGTTCGCGAGATATGGCAGTTTGGAGGTAAGCAACGCTTGAGAAACTCAAAATTTTCGCAGTTCTGTTGCTCGAAACGAATAACTAGAACGGGCTAGGGGAAAAGTAGGCATACAGTTGTAATCGGGCGAGTTTCTACTTTCAGATGCAACAGAAATTTTGCGGGTTGGTCAATCCGTTCGCGAGATATGGCAGTTTGGAGGTAAGAAACGTTTGAGAAACTCAAAATTATCACAGTTCTGATGCTCGAAACGAATAACCAGAACGGCCTAGGGGAAAAGTACGCATACCGTTGTAATCGGGCGAGTTTCTACTTTCAGATGCAACAGAAATTTTGCGGATTGGTCAATCCGTTCGCGAGTTATGGCCGTTTGGAGGTAAGAAACGCTCGAGAAACTCAAAATTTTCGCAGTTCTGATGCTCGACAAACATAACTAGAACGCCCTAGGGGAAGAGTACGCACACCGTTGTAATCGGGCGAGTTTCTACTTTCAGATGCAACAGAAATTTTGCGGATTGGTCAATCCGTTCGCGAGATATGGCAGTTTGGAGGTAAGAAACGCTTGAGAAACTCAAAATTTTCGCAGTTCTGATGCTCGAAACGAATAACTAGAACGGCCTAGGGGAAAAGTACGCATACCATTGTAATCGGGCGAGTTTCTTCTTTCAGATGCAACAGAAATTTTGCGGATTGGTCAATCCGTTCGCGAGATATTGCAGTTTGGATGTAAGAAACGGTTGAGAAACTCAAAATTATCACAGTTCTGATGCTCGAAACGAATAACCAGAACGGCCTAGGGGAAAAGTACGCACACCGTTGTAATCGGGCGAGTTTCTACTTTCAGATGCAACAAAAATTTTGCGGATTGGTCAATCCGTTCGCGAGATATGGCAGTTTGAAGGTAAGAAACGCTCGAGAAACTCAAAATTTTCGCAGTTCTGATGCTCGACAAGCATAACTAGAACGGCCTAGGGGAAAAGTACGCACACCGTTGTAATCGGGCGAGTTTCTACTTTCAGATGCAACAGAAATTTTGCGGATTGGTCAATCCGTTCGCGAGATATGGCAGTTTGGAAGTAAGAAACGCTTGAGAAACTCAAAATTTTCGCAGTTCTGATGCTCGAAACGAATAACTAGAACGGCCTAGGGGAAAAGTACGCACAGTGTTGTAATCGGGCGAGTTTCTACTTTCAGATGCAACAGAAATTTTGCGGATTGGTCAATCCGTTCGCGAGATATGGCAGTTTGGAGGTAAGAAACGCTTGAGAAACTCAAAATTTTCGCAGTTCTGATGCTCGAAACGAATAACTAGAACGGCCTAGGGGAAAAGTACGCATACCATTGTAATCGGGCGAGTTTCTACTTTCAGATGCAACAGAAATTTTGCGGATTGGTCAATCCGTTCGCGAGATATGGCAGTTTGGAGGTAAGCAACGCTTGAGAAACTCAAAATTTTCGCAGTTCTGTTGCTCGAAACGAATAACTAGAACGGGCTAGGGGAAAAGTAGGCATACAGTTGTAATCGGGCGAGTTTCTACTTTCAGATGCAACAGAAATTTTGCGGGTTGGTCAATCCGTTCGCGAGATATGGCAGTTTGGAGGTAAGAAACGTTTGAGAAACTCAAAATTATCACAGTTCTGATGCTCGAAACGAATAACCAGAACGGCCTAGGGGAAAAGTACGCATACCGTTGTAATCGGGCGAGTTTCTACTTTCAGATGCAACAGAAATTTTGCGGATTGGTCAATCCGTTCGCGAGTTATGGCCGTTTGGAGGTAAGAAACGCTCGAGAAACTCAAAATTTTCGCAGTTCTGATGCTCGACAAACATAACTAGAACGGCCTAGGGGAAAAGTACGCATACCATTGTAATCGGGCGAGTATCTACTTTCAGATGCAACAGAAATTTTGCGGATTGGTCAATCCGTTCGCGAGATATGGCAGTTTGGATGTAAGCAACGCTTGAGAAACTCAAAATTTTCGCAGTTCTGTTGCTCGAAACGAATAACTAGAACGGGCTAGGGGAAAAGTAGGCATACAGTTGTAATCGGGCGAGTTTCTACTTTCAGATGCAACAGAAATTTTGCGGGTTGGTCAATCCGTTCGCGAGATATGGCAGTTTGGAGGTAAGAAACGTTTGAGAAACTCAAAATTATCACAGTTCTGATGCTCGAAACGAATAACCAGAACGGCCTAGGGGAAAAGTACGCATACCGTTGTAATCGGGCGAGTTTCTACTTTCAGATGCAACAGAAATTTTGCGGATTGGTCAATCCGTTCGCGAGTTATGGCCGTTTGGAGGTAAGAAACGCTCGAGAAACTCAAAATTTTCGCAGTTCTGATGCTCGACAAACATAACTAGAACGCCCTAGGGGAAGAGTACGCACACCGTTGTAATCGGGCGAGTTTCTACTTTCAGATGCAACAGAAATTTTGCGGATTGGTCAATCCGTTCGCGAGATATGGCAGTTTGGAGGTAAGAAACGCTTGAGAAACTCAAAATTTTCGCAGTTCTGATGCTCGAAACGAATAACTAGAACGGCCTAGGGGAAAAGTACGCATACCATTGTAATCGGGCGAGTTTCTTCTTTCAGATGCAACAGAAATTTTGCGGATTGGTCAATCCGTTCGCGAG
Organism: Ptiloglossa arizonensis; assembly: GCF_051014685.1. Lineage (NCBI taxonomy): Eukaryota > Metazoa > Arthropoda > Insecta > Hymenoptera > Colletidae > Ptiloglossa > Ptiloglossa arizonensis. The sequence continues at coordinate 3,482,623 of NW_027478386.1, forward strand.
ATATTGCAGTTTGGATGTAAGAAACGGTTGAGAAACTCAAAATTATCACAGTTCTGATGCTCGAAACGAATAACCAGAACGGCCTAGGGGAAAAGTACGCACACCGTTGTAATCGGGCGAGTTTCTACTTTCAGATGCAACAAAAATTTTGCGGATTGGTCAATCCGTTCGCGAGATATGGCAGTTTGAAGGTAAGAAACGCTCGAGAAACTCAAAATTTTCGCAGTTCTGATGCTCGACAAGCATAACTAGAACGGCCTAGGGGAAAAGTACGCACACCCTTGTAATCGGGCGAGTTTCTACTTTCAGATGCAACAGAAATTTTGCGGATTGGTCAATCCGTTCGCGAGATATGGCAGTTTGGAAGTAAGAAACGCTTGAGAAACTCAAAATTTTCGCAGTTCTGATGCTCGAAACGAATAACTAGAACGGCCTAGGGGAAAAGTACGCACAGTGTTGTAATCGGGCGAGTTTCTACTTTCAGATGCAACAGAAATTTTGCGGATTGGTCAATCCGTTCGCGAGATATGGCAGTTTGGAGGTAAGAAACGCTTGAGAAACTCAAAATTTTCGCAGTTCTGATGCTCGAAACGAATAACTAGAACGGCCTAGGGGAAAAGTACGCATACCGTTGTAATCGGGCGAGTTTCTACTTTCAGATGCAACAGAAATTTTGCGGATTGGTCAATCCGTTCGCGAGATATGGCAGTTTGGAGGTAAGAAACGCTTGAGAAACTCAAAATTTTCGCGGTTCTGATGCTCGAAACAAATAACAATAACGGCCTAGGGGAAAAGTACGCACACCGTTGTAATCGGGCGAGTTTCTACTTTCAGATGCAACAGAAATTTTGCGGATTGGTCAATCCGTTCGCGAGATATGGCAGTTTGGATGTAAGAAACGCTCGAGAAACTCAAAATTTTCGCAGTTCTGATGCTCGAAACGAATAACTCGAACGGCCTAGGGGAAAAGTACGCACACCGTTGTAATCGGGCGACTTTTTACTTTCAGATGCAACAGAAATTTTGCGGATTGGTCAATCCGTTCGCGAGATATGGCAGTTTGGAGGTAAGAAACGCTCGAGAAACTCAAAATTTTCGCAGTTCTGTTGCTCGAAACGAATAACTAGAACGGGCTAGGGGAAAAGTACGCATACCATTGTAATCGGGCGAGTTTCTACTTTCAGATGCAACAGAAATTTTGCGGATTGGTCAATCCGTTCGCGAGTTATGGCCGTTTGGAGGTAAGAAACGCTCGAGAAACTCAAAATTTTCGCAGTTCTGATGCTCGAAAAACATAACTAGAACGACCTAGGGGAAGAGTACGCACACCGTTGTAATCGGGCGAGTTTCTACTTTCAGATGCAACAGAAATTTTGCGGATTGGTCAATCCGTTCGCGAGATATGGCAGTTTGGAGGTAAGAAACGCTTGAGAAACTCAAAATTTTCGCAGTTCTGATGCTCGAAACGAATAACTAGAACGGCCTAGGGGAAAAGTACGCATACCATTGTAATCGGGCGAGTTTCTTCTTTCAGATGCAACAGAAATTTTGCGGATTGGTCAATCCGTTCGCGAGATATTGCAGTTTGGATGTAAGAAACGGTTGAGAAACTCAAAATTATCACAGTTCTGATGCTCGAAACGAATAATCAGAACGGCCTAGGGGAAAAGTACGCACACCGTTGTAATCGGGCGAGTTTCTACTTTCAGATGCAACAAAAATTTTGCGGATTGGTCAATCCGTTCGCGAGATATGGCAGTTTGAAGGTAAGAAACGCTCGAGAAACTCAAAATTTTCACAGTTCTGATGCTCGACAAGCATAACTAGAACGGCCTAGGGGAAAAGTACGCACACCGTTGTAATCGGGCGAGTTTCTACTTTCAGATGCAACAGAAATTTTGCGGATTGGTCAATCCGTTCGCGAGATATGGCAGTTTGGAAGTAAGAAACGCTTGAGAAACTCAAAATTTTCGCAGTTCTGATGCTCGAAACGAATAACTAGAACGGCCTAGGGGAAAAGTACGCATACCATTGTAATCGGGCGAGTTTCTTCTTTCAGATGCAACAGAAATTTTGCGGATTGGTCAATCCGTTCGCGAGATATTGCAGTTTGGATGTAAGAAACGGTTGAGAAACTCAAAATTATCACAGTTCTGATGCTCGAAACGAATAATCAGAACGGCCTAGGGGAAAAGTACGCACACCGTTGTAATCGGGCGAGTTTCTACTTTCAGATGCAACAAAAATTTTGCGGATTGGTCAATCCGTTCGCGAGATATGGCAGTTTGAAGGTAAGAAACGCTCGAGAAACTCAAAATTTTCACAGTTCTGATGCTCGACAAGCATAACTAGAACGGCCTAGGGGAAAAGTACGCACACCGTTGTAATCGGGCGAGTTTCTACTTTCAGATGCAACAGAAATTTTGCGGATTGGTCAATCCGTTCGCGAGATATGGCAGTTTGGAAGTAAGAAACGCTTGAGAAACTCAAAATTTTCGCAGTTCTGATGCTCGAAACGAATAACTAGAACGGCCTAGGGGAAAAGTACGCACACCGTTGTAATCGGGCGACTTTTTACTTTCAGATGCAACAGAAATTTTGCGGATTGGTCAATCCGTTCGCGAGATATGGCAGTTTGGAGGTAAGAAACGCTTGAGAAACTCAAAATTATCACAGTTCTGATGCTCGAAACGAATAACCAGAACGGCCTAGGGGAAAAGTACGCACACCGTTGTAATCGGGCGAGTTTCTACTTTCAGATGCAACAAAAATTTTGCGGATTGGTCAATCCGTTCGCGAGATATGGCAGTTTGAAGGTAAGAAACGCTCGAGAAACTCAAAATTTTCGCAGTTCTGTTGCTCGAAACGAATAACTAGAACGGGCTAGGGGAAAAGTACGCATACCATTGTAATCGGGCGAGTTTCTACTTTCAGATGCAACAGAAATTTTGCGGATTGGTCAATCCGTTCGCGAGATATGGCAGTTTGGAAGTAAGAAACGCTTGAGAAACTCAAAATTTTCGCAGTTCTGATGCTCGAAACGAATAACTAGAACGGCCTAGGGGAAAAGTACGCATACCATTGTAATCGGGCGAGTTTCTACTTTCAGATGCAACAGAAATTTTGCGGATTGGTCAATCCGTTCGCGAGTTATGGCCGTTTGGAGGTAAGAAACGCTCGAGAAACTCAAAATTTTCGCAGTTCTGATGCTCGAAAAACATAACTAGAACGACCTAGGGGAAGAGTACGCACACCGTTGTAATCGGGCGAGTTTCTACTTTCAGATGCAACAGAAATTTTGCGGATTGGTCAATCCGTTCGCGAGATATGGCAGTTTGGAGGTAAGAAACGCTTGAGAAACTCAAAATTTTCGCAGTTCTGATGCTCGAAACGAATAACTAGAACGGCCTAGGGGAAAAGTACGCATACCATTGTAATCGGGCGAGTTTCTTCTTTCAGATGCAACAGAAATTTTGCGGATTGGTCAATCCGTTCGCGAGATATTGCAGTTTGGATGTAAGAAACGGTTGAGAAACTCAAAATTATCACAGTTCTGATGCTCGAAACGAATAACCAGAACGGCCTAGGGGAAAAGTACGCACACCGTTGTAATCGGGCGAGTTTCTACTTTCAGATGCAACAAAAATTTTGCGGATTGGTCAATCCGTTCGCGAGATATGGCAGTTTGAAGGTAAGAAACGCTCGAGAAACTCAAAATTTTCACAGTTCTGATGCTCGACAAGCATAACTAGAACGGCCTAGGGGAAAAGTACGCACACCGTTGTAATCGGGCGAGTTTCTACTTTCAGATGCAACAGAAATTTTGCGGATTGGTCAATCCGTTCGCGAGATATGGCAGTTTGGAAGTAAGAAACGCTTGAGAAACTCAAAATTTTCGCAGTTCTGATGCTCGAAACGAATAACTAGAACGGCCTAGGGGAAAAGTACGCACACCGTTGTAATCGGGCGACTTTTTACTTTCAGATGCAACAGAAATTTTGCGGATTGGTCAATCCGTTCGCGAGATATGGCAGTTTGGAGGTAAGAAACGCTTGAGAAACTCAAAATTATCACAGTTCTGATGCTCGAAACGAATAACCAGAACGGCCTAGGGGAAAAGTACGCACACCATTGTAATCGGGCGAGTTTCTACTTTCAGATGCAACAAAAATTTTGCGGATTGGTCAATCCGTTCGCGAGATATGGCAGTTTGAAGGTAAGAAACGCTCGAGAAACTCAAAATTTTCGCAGTTCTGATGCTCGACAAGCATAACTAGAACGGCCTAGGGGAAAAGTACGCACACCGTTGTAATCGGGCGAGTTTCTACTTTCAGATGCAACAGAAATTTTGCGGATTGGTCAATCCGTTCGCGAGATATGGCAGTTTGGAAGTAAGAAACGCTTGAGAAACTCAAAATTTTCGCAGTTCTGATGCTCGAAACGAATAACTAGAACGGCCTAGGGGAAAAGTACGCACAGTGTTGTAATCGGGCGAGTTTCTACTTTCAGATGCAACAGAAATTTTGCGGATTGGTCAATCCGTTCGCGAGATATGGCAGTTTGGAGGTAAGAAACGCTTGAGAAACTCAAAATTTTCGCAGTTCTGATGCTCGAAACGAATAACTAGAACGGCCTAGGGGAAAAGTACGCATACCATTGTAATCGGGCGAGTTTCTTCTTTCAGATGCAACAGAAATTTTGCGGATTGGTCAATCCGTTCGCGAGATATGGCAGTTTGGAAGTAAGAAACGGTTGAGAAACTCAAAATTTTCGCAGTTCTGATGCTCGAAACGAATAACTAGAACGGCCTAGGGGAAAAGTACGCACACCGTTGTAATCGGGCGAGTTTCTACTTTCAGATGCAACAAAAATTTTGCGGATTGGTCAATCCGTTCGCGAGATATGGCAGTTTGAAGGTAAGAAACGCTCGAGAAACTCAAAATTTTCGCAGTTCTGATGCTCGACAAGCATAACTAGAACGGCCTAGGGGAAAAGTACGCACACCGTTGTAATCGGGCGAGTTTCTACTTTCAGATGCAACAGAAATTTTGCGGATTGGTCAATCCGTTCGCGAGATATGGCAGTTTGGAAGTAAGAAACGCTTGAGAAACTCAAAATTTTCGCAGTTCTGATGCTCGACAAGCATAACTAGAACGGCCTAGGGGAAAAGTACGCACACCGTTGTAATCGGGCGAGTTTCTACTTTCAGATGCAACAGAAATTTTGCGGATTGGTCAATCCGTTCGCGAGATATGGCAGTTTGGAAGTAAGAAACGCTTGAGAAACTCAAAATTTTCGCAGTTCTGATGCTCGAAACGAATAACTAGAACGGCCTAGGGGAAAAGTACGCACAGTGTTGTAATCGGGCGAGTTTCTACTTTCAGATGCAACAGAAATTTTGCGGATTGGTCAATCCGTTCGCGAGATATGGCAGTTTGGAGGTAAGAAACGCTTGAGAAACTCAAAATTTTCGCAGTTCTGATGCTCGAAACGAATAACTAGAACGGCCTAGGGGAAAAGTACGCATACCGTTGTAATCGGGCGAGTTTCTACTTTCAGATGCAACAGAAATTTTGCGGATTGGTCAATCCGTTCGCGAGATATGGCAGTTTGGAGGTAAGAAACGCTTGAGAAACTCAAAATTTTCGCGGTTCTGATGCTCGAAACAAATAACAATAACGGCCTAGGGGAAAAGTACGCACACCGTTGTAATCGGGCGAGTTTCTACTTTCAGATGCAACAGAAATTTTGCGGATTGGTCAATCCGTTCGCGAGATATGGCAGTTTGGAAGTAAGAAACGGTTGAGAAACTCAAAATTTTCGCAGTTCTGATGCTCGAAACGAATAACTAGAACGGCCTAGGGGAAAAGTACGCACACCGTTGTAATCGGGCGAGTTTCTACTTTCAGATGCAACAAAAATTTTGCGGATTGGTCAATCCGTTCGCGAGATATGGCAGTTTTAAGGTAAGAAACGCTCGAGAAACTCAAAATTTTCGCAGTTCTGATGCTCGACAAGCATAACTAGAACGGCCTAGGGGAAAAGTACGCACACCGTTGTAATCGGGCGAGTTTCTACTTTCAGATGCAACAGAAATTTTGCGGATTGGTCAATCCGTTCGCGAGATATGGCAGTTTGGAAGTAAGAAACGCTTGAGAAACTCAAAATTTTCGCAGTTCTGATGCTCGACAAGCATAACTAGAACGGCCTAGGGGAAAAGTACGCACACCGTTGTAATCGGGCGAGTTTCTACTTTCAGATGCAACAGAAATTTTGCGGATTGGTCAATCCGTTCGCGAGATATGGCAGTTTGGAAGTAAGAAACGCTTGAGAAACTCAAAATTTTCGCAGTTCTGATGCTCGAAACGAATAACTAGAACGGCCTAGGGGAAAAGTACGCACAGTGTTGTAATCGGGCGAGTTTCTACTTTCAGATGCAACAGAAATTTTGCGGATTGGTCAATCCGTTCGCGAGATATGGCAGTTTGGAGGTAAGAAACGCTTGAGAAACTCAAAATTTTCGCAGTTCTGATGCTCGAAACGAATAACTAGAACGGCCTAGGGGAAAAGTACGCATACCGTTGTAATCGGGCGAGTTTCTACTTTCAGATGCAACAGAAATTTTGCGGATTGGTCAATCCGTTCGCGAGATATGGCAGTTTGGAGGTAAGAAACGCTTGAGAAACTCAAAATTTTCGCGGTTCTGATGCTCGAAACAAATAACAATAACGGCCTAGGGGAAAAGTACGCACACCGTTGTAATCGGGCGAGTTTCTACTTTCAGATGCAACAGAAATTTTGCGGATTGGTCAATCCGTTCGCGAGATATGGCAGTTTGGAAGTAAGAAACGCTTGAGAAACTCAAAATTTTTGCAGTTCTGATGCTCCAAACGAATAACTAGGGCGGCCTAGGGGAAAAGTACGCATACCGTTGTAATCGGGCGAGTTTCTACTTTCAGATGCATCAGAAATTTTGCGGATTGGACAATCCGTTCGCGAGATGTGGCAGTTTGTAGGTGAGAAACGATTGAGAAACTCAAATTTTTCGCAGTTCTGTTGCTCGAAACGAATAACTAGAACGGGCTAGGGGAAAAGTAGGCATACAGTTGTAATCGGGCGAGTTTCTACTTTCAGATGCAACAGAAATTTTGCGGATTGGTCAATCCGTTCGCGAGATATGGCAGTTTGGAGGTAAGAAACGGTTGAGAAACTCAAAATTATCACAGTTCTGATGCTCGAAACGAATAACCAGAACGGCCTAGGGGAAAAGTACGCATACCGTTGTAATCGGGCGAGTTTCTACTTTCAGATGCAACAGAAATTTTGCAGATTGGTCAATCCGTTCGCGAGTTATGGCAGTTTGGAGGTAAGAAACGCTCGAGAAACTCAAAATTTTCGCAGTTCTGATGCTCGACAAGCATAACTAGAACGCCCTAGGGGTAGAGTACGCACACCGTTGTCATCGGGCGAGTTTCTACTTTCCGATGCAACAGAAATTTTGCGGATTGGTCAATCCGATCGCGAGATATGGCAGTTTGGAGGTAAGAAACGCTCGAGTAACTCAAAATTTTCGCAGTTCTGATGCTCTACAAGCATAACTAGAACGGCCTAGGGGAAAAGTACGCACACCGTTGTAATCGGGCGAGTTTCTACTTTCAGATGCAACAGAAATTTTGCGGATTGGTCAATCCGTTCGCGAGATATGGCAGTTTGGATGTAAGAAACGCTTGAGAAACTCAAAATTTTCGCAGTTCTGTTGCTCGAAACGAATAACTAGAACGGGCTAGGGGAAAAGTACGCATACAGTTGTAATCGGGCGAGTTTCTACCTTCAGATGCAACAGAAATTTTGCGGATTGGTCAATCCGTTCGCGAGATTTGGCAGTTTGGAAGTATGACTCGCTTGAGAAACTCAAAATTTTCGCAGTTCTGATGCTCGAAACGAATAACTAGAACGGCCTAGGGGAAAAGTACGCATACCGTTTCAATCGGGCGAGTTTCTACTTTCAGATGAAACAGAAACTTTGCGGATTGGTCAATCCGTTCGCGAGATATGGCAGTTTGGAGGTAAGAAACGCTTGAGAAACTCAAAATTTTCGCAGTTCTGATGCTCGACAAGCATAACGAGAACGGCCTAGGGGAAAAGTACGCACACCGTTGTAATCGGGCGAGTTTCTACTTTCAGATGCAACAGAAATTTTGCGGATTGGTCAATCCGTTCGCGAGATATGGCAGTTTGGAGGTAAGCAACGCTTGAGAAACTCAAAATTTTCGCAGTTCTGTTGCTCGAAACGAATAACTAGAACGGGCTAGGGGAAAAGTACGCATACCGTTGTAATCGGGCGACTTTCTACTTTCAGATGCAACAGAAATTTTGCGGATTGGTCAATCCGTTCGCGAGATATGGCAGTTTGGATGTAAGAAACGCTCGAGAAACTCAAAATTTTCGCAGTTCTGATGCTCGAAACGAATAACTCGAACGGCCTAGGGGAAAAGTACGCACACCGTTGTAATCGGGCGACTTTCTACTTTCAGATGCAACAGAAATTTTGCGGATTGGTCAATCCGTTCGCGAGATATGGCAGTTTGGAGGTAAGAAACGCTTGAGAAACTCAAAATTTTCACAGTTCTGATGCTCGAAACGAATAACTAGAACGGCCTAGGGGAAAAGTACGCATACCGTTGTAATCGGGCGAGTTTCTACTTTCAGATGCAACAGAAATTTTGCGGATTGGTCAATCCGTTCGCGAGATATGGCAGTTTGGAGGTAAGCAACGCTTGAGAAACTCAAAATTTTCGCAGTTCTGTTGCTCGAAACGAATAACTAGAACGGGCTAGGGGAAAAGTAGGCATACAGTTGTAATCGGGCGAGTTTCTACTTTCAGATGCAACAGAAATTTTGCGGGTTGGTCAATCCGTTCGCGAGATATGGCAGTTTGGAGGTAAGAAACGTTTGAGAAACTCAAAATTATCACAGTTCTGATGCTCGAAACGAATAACCAGAACGGCCTAGGGGAAAAGTACGCATACCGTTGTAATCGGGCGAGTTTCTACTTTCAGATGCAACAGAAATTTTGCGGATTGGTCAATCCGTTCGCGAGTTATGGCCGTTTGGAGGTAAGAAACGCTCGAGAAACTCAAAATTTTCGCAGTTCTGATGCTCGACAAACATAACTAGAACGCCCTAGGGGAAGAGTACGCACACCGTTGTAATCGGGCGAGTTTCTACTTTCAGATGCAACAGAAATTTTGCGGATTGGTCAATCCGTTCGCGAGATATGGCAGTTTGGAGGTAAGAAACGCTTGAGAAACTCAAAATTTTCGCAGTTCTGATGCTCGAAACGAATAACTAGAACGGCCTAGGGGAAAAGTACGCATACCATTGTAATCGGGCGAGTTTCTTCTTTCAGATGCAACAGAAATTTTGCGGATTGGTCAATCCGTTCGCGAGATATTGCAGTTTGGATGTAAGAAACGGTTGAGAAACTCAAAATTATCACAGTTCTGATGCTCGAAACGAATAACCAGAACGGCCTAGGGGAAAAGTACGCACACCGTTGTAATCGGGCGAGTTTCTACTTTCAGATGCAACAAAAATTTTGCGGATTGGTCAATCCGTTCGCGAGATATGGCAGTTTGAAGGTAAGAAACGCTCGAGAAACTCAAAATTTTCGCAGTTCTGATGCTCGACAAGCATAACTAGAACGGCCTAGGGGAAAAGTACGCACACCGTTGTAATCGGGCGAGTTTCTACTTTCAGATGCAACAGAAATTTTGCGGATTGGTCAATCCGTTCGCGAGATATGGCAGTTTGGAAGTAAGAAACGCTTGAGAAACTCAAAATTTTCGCAGTTCTGATGCTCGAAACGAATAACTAGAACGGCCTAGGGGAAAAGTACGCACAGTGTTGTAATCGGGCGAGTTTCTACTTTCAGATGCAACAGAAATTTTGCGGATTGGTCAATCCGTTCGCGAGATATGGCAGTTTGGAGGTAAGAAACGCTTGAGAAACTCAAAATTTTCGCAGTTCTGATGCTCGAAACGAATAACTAGAACGGCCTAGGGGAAAAGTACGCATACCATTGTAATCGGGCGAGTTTCTTCTTTCAGATGCAACAGAAATTTTGCGGATTGGTCAATCCGTTCGCGAGATATGGCAGTTTGGAAGTAAGAAACGGTTGAGAAACTCAAAATTTTCGCAGTTCTGATGCTCGAAACGAATAACTAGAACGGCCTAGGGGAAAAGTACGCACACCGTTGTAATCGGGCGACTTTCTACTTTCAGATGCAACAGAAATTTTGCGGATTGGTCAATCCGTTCGCGAGATATGGCAGTTTGGAGGTAAGAAACGCTTGAGAAACTCAAAATTTTCACAGTTCTGATGCTCGAAACGAATAACTAGAACGGCCTAGGGGAAAAGTACGCATACCGTTGTAATCGGGCGAGTTTCTACTTTCAGATGCAACAGAAATTTTGCGGATTGGTCAATCCGTTCGCGAGATATGGCAGTTTGGAGGTAAGCAACGCTTGAGAAACTCAAAATTTTCGCAGTTCTGTTGCTCGAAACGAATAACTAGAACGGGCTAGGGGAAAAGTAGGCATACAGTTGTAATCGGGCGAGTTTCTACTTTCAGATGCAACAGAAATTTTGCGGGTTGGTCAATCCGTTCGCGAGATATGGCAGTTTGGAGGTAAGAAACGTTTGAGAAACTCAAAATTATCACAGTTCTGATGCTCGAAACGAATAACCAGAACGGCCTAGGGGAAAAGTACGCATACCGTTGTAATCGGGCGAGTTTCTACTTTCAGATGCAACAGAAATTTTTCGGATTGGTCAATCCGTTCGCGAGTTATGGCCGTTTGGAGGTAAGAAACGCTCGAGAAACTCAAAATTTTCGCAGTTCTGATGCTCGACAAACATAACTAGAACGCCCTAGGGGAAGAGTACGCACACCGTTGTAATCGGGCGAGTTTCTACTTTCAGATGCAACAGAAATTTTGCGGATTGGTCAATCCGTTCGCGAGATATGGCAGTTTGGAGGTAAGAAACGCTTGAGAAACTCAAAATTTTCGCAGTTCTGATGCTCGAAACGAATAACTAGAACGGCCTAGGGGAAAAGTACGCATACCATTGTAATCGGGCGAGTTTCTTCTTTCAGATGCAACAGAAATTTTGCGGATTGGTCAATCCGTTCGCGAGATATTGCAGTTTGGATGTAAGAAACGGTTGAGAAACTCAAAATTATCACAGTTCTGATGCTCGAAACGAATAACCAGAACGGCCTAGGGGAAAAGTACGCACACCGTTGTAATCGGGCGAGTTTCTACTTTCAGATGCAACAAAAATTTTGCGGATTGGTCAATCCGTTCGCGAGATATGGCAGTTTGAAGGTAAGAAACGCTCGAGAAACTCAAAATTTTCGCAGTTCTGATGCTCGACAAGCATAACTAGAACGGCCTAGGGGAAAAGTACGCACACCGTTGTAATCGGGCGAGTTTCTACTTTCAGATGCAACAGAAATTTTGCGGATTGGTCAATCCGTTCGCGAGATATGGCAGTTTGGAAGTAAGAAACGCTTGAGAAACTCAAAATTTTCGCAGTTCTGATGCTCGAAACGAATAACTAGAACGGCCTAGGGGAAAAGTACGCACAGTGTTGTAATCGGGCGAGTTTCTACTTTCAGATGCAACAGAAATTTTGCGGATTGGTCAATCCGTTCGCGAGATATGGCAGTTTGGAGGTAAGAAACGCTTGAGAAACTCAAAATTTTCGCAGTTCTGATGCTCGAAACGAATAACTAGAACGGCCTAGGGGAAAAGTACGCATACCATTGTAATCGGGCGAGTTTCTTCTTTCAGATGCAACAGAAATTTTGCGGATTGGTCAATCCGTTCGCGAGATATGGCAGTTTGGAAGTAAGAAACGCTTGAGAAACTCAAAATTTTCGCAGTTCTGATGCTCGAAACGAATAACTAGAACGGCCTAGGGGAAAAGTACGCACATCGTTGTAATCGGGCGAGTTTCTACTTTCAGATGCAACAAAAATTTTGCGGATTGGTCAATCCGTTCGCGAGATATGGCAGTTTGAAGGTAAGAAACGCTCGAGAAACTCAAAATTTTCGCAGTTCTGATGCTCGACAAGCATAACTAGAACGGCCTAGGGGAAAAGTACGCACACCGTTGTAATCGGGCGAGTTTCTACTTTCAGATGCAACAGAAATTTTGCGGATTGGTCAATCCGTTCGCGAGATATGGCAGTTTGGAAGTAAGAAACGCTTGAGAAACTCAAAATTTTCGCAGTTCTGATGCTCGACAAGCATAACTAGAACGGCCTAGGGGAAAAGTACGCACACCGTTGTAATCGGGCGAGTTTCTACTTTCAGATGCAACAGAAATTTTGCGGATTGGTCAATCCGTTCGCGAGATATGGCAGTTTGGAAGTAAGAAACGCTTGAGAAACTCAAAATTTTCGCAGTTCTGATGCTCGAAACGAATAACTAGAACGGCCTAGGGGAAAAGTACGCACAGTGTTGTAATCGGGCGAGTTTCTACTTTCAGATGCAACAGAAATTTTGCGGATTGGTCAATCCGTTCGCGAGATATGGCAGTTTGGAGGTAAGAAACGCTTGAGAAACTCAAAATTTTCGCAGTTCTGATGCTCGAAACGAATAACTAGAACGGCCTAGGGGAAAAGTACGCATACCGTTGTAATCGGGCGAGTTTCTACTTTCAGATGCAACAGAAATTTTGCGGATTGGTCAATCCGTTCGCGAGATATGGCAGTTTGGAGGTAAGAAACGCTTGAGAAACTCAAAATTTTCGCGGTTCTGATGCTCGAAACAAATAACAATAACGGCCTAGGGGAAAAGTACGCACACCGTTGTAATCGGGCGAGTTTCTACTTTCAGATGCAACAGAAATTTTGCGGATTGGTCAATCCGTTCGCGAGATATGGCAGTTTGGAAGTAAGAAACGCTTGAGAAACTCAAAATTTTTGCAGTTCTGATGCTCCAAACGAATAACTAGGGCGGCCTAGGGGAAAAGTACGCATACCGTTGTAATCGGGCGAGTTTCTACTTTCAGATGCATCAGAAATTTTGCGGATTGGACAATCCGTTCGCGAGATGTGGCAGTTTGTAGGTGAGAAACGATTGAGAAACTCAAATTTTTCGCAGTTCTGTTGCTCGAAACGAATAACTAGAACGGGCTAGGGGAAAAGTAGGCATACAGTTGTAATCGGGCGAGTTTCTACTTTCAGATGCAACAGAAATTTTGCGGATTGGTCAATCCGTTCGCGAGATATGGCAGTTTGGAGGTAAGAAACGGTTGAGAAACTCAAAATTATCACAGTTCTGATGCTCGAAACGAATAACCAGAACGGCCTAGGGGAAAAGTACGCATACCGTTGTAATCGGGCGAGTTTCTACTTTCAGATGCAACAGAAATTTTGCAGATTGGTCAATCCGTTCGCGAGTTATGGCAGTTTGGAGGTAAGAAACGCTCGAGAAACTCAAAATTTTCGCAGTTCTGATGCTCGACAAGCATAACTAGAACGCCCTAGGGGAAGAGTACGCACACCGTTGTCATCGGGCGAGTTTCTACTTTCAGATGCAACAGAAATTTTGCGGATTGGTCAATCCGATCGCGAGATATGGCAGTTTGGAGGTAAGAAACGCTCGAGTAACTCAAAATTTTCGCAGTTCTGATGCTCTACAAGCATAACTAGAACGGCCTAGGGGAAAAGTACGCACACCGTTGTAATCGGGCGAGTTTCTACTTTCAGATGCAACAGAAATTTTGCGGATTGGTCAATCCGTTCGCGAGATATGGCAGTTTGGATGTAAGAAACGCTTGAGAAACTCAAAATTATCACAGTTCTGATGCTCGAAACGAATAACCAGAACGGCCTAGGGGAAAAGTACGCACACCGTTGTAATCGGGCGAGTTTCTACTTTCAGATGCAACAAAAATTTTGCGGATTGGTCAATCCGTTCGCGAGATATGGCAGTTTGAAGGTAAGAAACGCTCGAGAAACTCAAAATTTTCGCAGTTCTGATGCTCGACAAGCATAACTAGAACGGCCTAGGGGAAAAGTACGCACACAGTTGTAATCGGGCGAGTTTCTACTTTCAGATGCAACAGAAATTTTGCGGATTGGTCAATCCGTTCGCGAGATATGGCAGTTTGGAAGTAAGAAACGCTTGAGAAACTCAAAATTTTCGCAGTTCTGATGCTCGAAACGAATAACTAGAACGGCCTAGGGGAAAAGTACGCATACAGTTGTAATCGGGCGAATTTCTACTTTCAGGTGCAACAGAAATTTTGCGGATTGGTCAATCCGTTCGTGAGATATGGCAGTTTGGATGTAAGAAACGCTCGAGAAACTCAAAATTTTCGCAGTTCTGATGCTCGAAACGAATAACTCGAACGGCCTAGGGGAAAAGTACGCACACCGTTGTAATCGGGCGACTTTCTACTTTCAGATGCAACAGAAATTTTGCGGATTGGTCAATCCGTTCGCGAGATATGGCAGTTTGGAGGTAAGAAACGCTTGAGAAACTCAAAATTTTCACAGTTCTGATGCTCGAAACGAATAACTAGAACGGCCTAGGGGAAAAGTACGCATACCGTTGTAATCGGGCGAGTTTCTACTTTCAGAAGCAACAGAAATTTTGCGGATTGGTCAATCCGTTCGCGAGATATGGCAGTTTGGAGGTAAGAAACGCTCGAGAAACTCAAAATTTTCGCAGTTCTGTTGCTCGAAACGAATAACTAGAACGGGCTAGGGGAAAAGTACGCATACAGTTGTAATCGGGCGAATTTCTACTTTCAGATGCAACAGAAATTTTGCGGATTGGTCAATCCGTTCGCGAGATATGGCAGTTTGGATGTAAGAAACGCTCGAGAAACTCAAAATTTTCGCAGTTCTGATGCTCGAAACGAATAACTCGAACGGCCTAGGGGAAAAGTACGCACACCGTTGTAATCGGGCGACTTTCTACTTTCAGATGCAACAGAAATTTTGCGGATTGGTCAATCCGTTCGCGAGATATGGCAGTTTGGAGGTAAGAAACGCTTGAGAAACTCAAAATTTTCACAGTTCTGATGCTCGAAACGAATAACTAGAACGGCCTAGGGGAAAAGTACGCATACCGTTGTAATCGGGCGAGTTTCTACTTTCAGATGCAACAGAAATTTTGCGGATTGGTCAATCCGTTCGCGAGATATGGCAGTTTGGAGGTAAGAAACGCTTGAGAAACTCAAAATTTTCGCGGTTCTGATGCTCGAAACAAATAACAATAACGGCCTAGGGGAAAAGTACGCACACCGTTGTAATCGGGCGAGTTTCTACTTTCAGATGCAACAGAAATTTTGCGGATTGGTCAATCCGTTCGCGAGATATGGCAGTTTGGAAGTAAGAAACGCTTGAGAAACTCAAAATTTTTGCAGTTCTGATGCTCCAAACGAATAACTAGGGCGGCCTAGGGGAAAAGTACGCATACCGTTGTAATCGGGCGAGTTTCTACTTTCAGATGCATCAGAAATTTTGCGGATTGGACAATCCGTTCGCGAGATGTGGCAGTTTGTAGGTGAGAAACGATTGAGAAACTCAAATTTTTCGCAGTTCTGTTGCTCGAAACGAATAACTAGAACGGGCTAGGGGAAAAGTAGGCATACAGTTGTAATCGGGCGAGTTTCTACTTTCAGATGCAACAGAAATTTTGCGGATTGGTCAATCCGTTCGCGAGATATGGCAGTTTGGAGGTAAGAAACGGTTGAGAAACTCAAAATTATCACAGTTCTGATGCTCGAAACGAATAACCAGAACGGCCTAGGGGAAAAGTACGCATACCGTTGTAATCGGGCGAGTTTCTACTTTCAGATGCAACAGAAATTTTGCAGATTGGTCAATCCGTTCGCGAGTTATGGCAGTTTGGAGGTAAGAAACGCTCGAGAAACTCAAAATTTTCGCAGTTCTGATGCTCGACAAGCATAACTAGAACGCCCTAGGGGAAGAGTACGCACACCGTTGTCATCGGGCGAGTTTCTACTTTCAGATGCAACAGAAATTTTGCGGATTGGTCAATCCGATCGCGAGATATGGCAGTTTGGAGGTAAGAAACGCTCGAGTAACTCAAAATTTTCGCAGTTCTGATGCTCTACAAGCATAACTAGAACGGCCTAGGGGAAAAGTACGCACACCGTTGTAATCGGGCGAGTTTCTACTTTCAGATGCAACAGAAATTTTGCGGATTGGTCAATCCGTTCGCGAGATATGGCAGTTTGGATGTAAGAAACGCTTGAGAAACTCAAAATTATCACAGTTCTGATGCTCGAAACGAATAACCAGAACGGCCTAGGGGAAAAGTACGCATACCGTTGTAATCGGGCGAGTTTCTACTTTCAGAAGCAACAGAAATTTTGCGGATTGGTCAATCCGTTCGCGAGATATGGCAGTTTGGAGGTAAGAAACGCTCGAGAAACTCAAAATTTTCGCAGTTCTGTTGCTCGAAACGAATAACTAGAACGGGCTAGGGGAAAAGTACGCATACAGTTGTAATCGGGCGAATTTCTACTTTCAGATGCAACAGAAATTTTGCGGATTGGTCAATCCGTTCGCGAGATATGGCAGTTTGGAAGTAAGAAACGCTTGAGAAACTCAAAATTTTCGCAGTTCTGATGCTCGAAACGAATAACTAGAACGGGCTAGGGGAAAAGTACGCATACAGTTGTAATCGGGCGAATTTCTACTTTCAGATGCAACAGAAATTTTGCGGATTGGTCAATCCGTTCGCGAGATATGGCAGTTTGGATGTAAGAAACGCTCGAGAAACTCAAAATTTTCGCAGTTCTGATGCTCGAAACGAATAACTCGAACGGCCTAGGGGAAAAGTACGCACACCGTTGTAATCGGGCGACTTTCTACTTTCAGATGCAACAGAAATTTTGCGGATTGGTCAATCCGTTCGCGAGATATGGCAGTTTGGAGGTAAGAAACGCTTGAGAAACTCAAAATTTTCACAGTTCTGATGCTCGAAACGAATAACTAGAACGGCCTAGGGGAAAAGTACGCATACCGTTGTAATCGGGCGAGTTTCTACTTTCAGATGCAACAGAAATTTTGCGGATTGGTCAATCCGTTCGCGAGATATGGCAGTTTGGAGGTAAGCAACGCTTGAGAAACTCAAAATTTTCGCAGTTCTGTTGCTCGAAACGAATAACTAGAACGGGCTAGGGGAAAAGTAGGCATACAGTTGTAATCGGGCGAGTTTCTACTTTCAGATGCAACAGAAATTTTGCGGGTTGGTCAATCCGTTCGCGAGATATGGCAGTTTGGAGGTAAGAAACGTTTGAGAAACTCAAAATTATCACAGTTCTGATGCTCGAAACGAATAACCAGAACGGCCTAGGGGAAAAGTACGCATACCGTTGTAATCGGGCGAGTTTCTACTTTCAGATGCAACAGAAATTTTGCGGATTGGTCAATCCGTTCGCGAGTTATGGCCGTTTGGAGGTAAGAAACGCTCGAGAAACTCAAAATTTTCGCAGTTCTGATGCTCGACAAACATAACTAGAACGCCCTAGGGGAAGAGTACGCACACCGTTGTAATCGGGCGAGTTTCTACTTTCAGATGCAACAGAAATTTTGCGGATTGGTCAATCCGTTCGCGAGATATGGCAGTTTGGAGGTAAGAAACGCTTGAGAAACTCAAAATTTTCGCAGTTCTGATGCTCGAAACGAATAACTAGAACGGCCTAGGGGAAAAGTACGCATACCATTGTAATCGGGCGAGTTTCTTCTTTCAGATGCAACAGAAATTTTGCGGATTGGTCAATCCGTTCGCGAGATATGGCAGTTTGGAGGTAAGAAACGCTTGAGAAACTCAAAATTTTCGCGGTTCTGATGCTCGAAACAAATAACAATAACGGCCTAGGGGAAAAGTACGCACACCGTTGTAATCGGGCGAGTTTCTACTTTCAGATGCAACAGAAATTTTGCGGATTGGTCAATCCGTTCGCGAGATATGGCAGTTTGGAAGTAAGAAACGCTTGAGAAACTCAAAATTTTTGCAGTTCTGATGCTCCAAACGAATAACTAGGGCGGCCTAGGGGAAAAGTACGCATACCGTTGTAATCGGGCGAGTTTCTACTTTCAGATGCATCAGAAATTTTGCGGATTGGACAATCCGTTCGCGAGATGTGGCAGTTTGTAGGTGAGAAACGATTGAGAAACTCAAATTTTTCGCAGTTCTGTTGCTCGAAACGAATAACTAGAACGGGCTAGGGGAAAAGTAGGCATACAGTTGTAATCGGGCGAGTTTCTACTTTCAGATGCAACAGAAATTTTGCGGATTGGTCAATCCGTTCGCGAGATATGGCAGTTTGGAGGTAAGAAACGGTTGAGAAACTCAAAATTATCACAGTTCTGATGCTCGAAACGAATAACCAGAACGGCCTAGGGGAAAAGTACGCATACCGTTGTAATCGGGCGAGTTTCTACTTTCAGATGCAACAGAAATTTTGCAGATTGGTCAATCCGTTCGCGAGTTATGGCAGTTTGGAGGTAAGAAACGCTCGAGAAACTCAAAATTTTCGCAGTTCTGATGCTCGACAAGCATAACTAGAACGCCCTAGGGGAAGAGTACGCACACCGTTGTCATCGGGCGAGTTTCTACTTTCAGATGCAACAGAAATTTTGCGGATTGGTCAATCCGATCGCGAGATATGGCAGTTTGGAGGTAAGAAACGCTCGAGTAACTCAAAATTTTCGCAGTTCTGATGCTCTACAAGCATAACTAGAACGGCCTAGGGGAAAAGTACGCACACCGTTGTAATCGGGCGAGTTTCTACTTTCAGATGCAACAGAAATTTTGCGGATTGGTCAATCCGTTCGCGAGATATGGCAGTTTGGATGTAAGAAACGCTTGAGAAACTCAAAATTATCACAGTTCTGATGCTCGAAACGAATAACCAGAACGGCCTAGGGGAAAAGTACGCACACCGTTGTAATCGGGCGAGTTTCTACTTTCAGATGCAACAAAAATTTTGCGGATTGGTCAATCCGTTCGCGAGATATGGCAGTTTGAAGGTAAGAAACGCTCGAGAAACTCAAAATTTTCGCAGTTCTGATGCTCGACAAGCATAACTAGAACGGCCTAGGGGAAAAGTACGCACACCGTTGTAATCGGGCGAGTTTCTACTTTCAGATGCAACAGAAATTTTGCGGATTGGTCAATCCGTTCGCGAGATATGGCAGTTTGGAAGTAAGAAACGCTTGAGAAACTCAAAATTTTCGCAGTTCTGATGCTCGAAACGAATAACTAGAACGGGCTAGGGGAAAAGTACGCATACAGTTGTAATCGGGCGAATTTCTACTTTCAGATGCAACAGAAATTTTGCGGATTGGTCAATCCGTTCGCGAGATATGGCAGTTTGGATGTAAGAAACGCTCGAGAAACTCAAAATTTTCGCAGTTCTGATGCTCGAAACGAATAACTCGAACGGCCTAGGGGAAAAGTACGCACACCGTTGTAATCGGGCGACTTTCTACTTTCAGATGCAACAGAAATTTTGCGGATTGGTCAATCCGTTCGCGAGATATGGCAGTTTGGAGGTAAGAAACGCTTGAGAAACTCAAAATTTTCACAGTTCTGATGCTCGAAACGAATAACTAGAACGGCCTAGGGGAAAAGTACGCATACCGTTGTAATCGGGCGAGTTTCTACTTTCAGATGCAACAGAAATTTTGCGGATTGGTCAATCCGTTCGCGAGATATGGCAGTTTGGAGGTAAGCAACGCTTGAGAAACTCAAAATTTTCGCAGTTCTGTTGCTCGAAACGAATAACTAGAACGGGCTAGGGGAAAAGTAGGCATACAGTTGTAATCGGGCGAGTTTCTACTTTCAGATGCAACAGAAATTTTGCGGGTTGGTCAATCCGTTCGCGAGATATGGCAGTTTGGAGGTAAGAAACGTTTGAGAAACTCAAAATTATCACAGTTCTGATGCTCGAAACGAATAACCAGAACGGCCTAGGGGAAAAGTACGCATACCGTTGTAATCGGGCGAGTTTCTACTTTCAGATGCAACAGAAATTTTGCGGATTGGTCAATCCGTTCGCGAGTTATGGCCGTTTGGAGGTAAGAAACGCTCGAGAAACTCAAAATTTTCGCAGTTCTGATGCTCGACAAACATAACTAGAACGCCCTAGGGGAAGAGTACGCACACCGTTGTAATCGGGCGAGTTTCTACTTTCAGATGCAACAGAAATTTTGCGGATTGGTCAATCCGTTCGCGAGATATGGCAGTTTGGAGGTAAGAAACGCTTGAGAAACTCAAAATTTTCGCAGTTCTGATGCTCGAAACGAATAACTAGAACGGCCTAGGGGAAAAGTACGCATACCATTGTAATCGGGCGAGTTTCTTCTTTCAGATGCAACAGAAATTTTGCGGATTGGTCAATCCGTTCGCGAGATATTGCAGTTTGGATGTAAGAAACGGTTGAGAAACTCAAAATTATCACAGTTCTGATGCTCGAAACGAATAACCAGAACGGCCTAGGGGAAAAGTACGCACACCGTTGTAATCGGGCGAGTTTCTACTTTCAGATGCAACAAAAATTTTGCGGATTGGTCAATCCGTTCGCGAGATATGGCAGTTTGAAGGTAAGAAACGCTCGAGAAACTCAAAATTTTCGCAGTTCTGATGCTCGACAAGCATAACTAGAACGGCCTAGGGGAAAAGTACGCACACCGTTGTAATCGGGCGAGTTTCTACTTTCAGATGCAACAGAAATTTTGCGGATTGGTCAATCCGTTCGCGAGATATGGCAGTTTGGAAGTAAGAAACGCTTGAGAAACTCAAAATTTTCGCAGTTCTGATGCTCGAAACGAATAACTAGAACGGCCTAGGGGAAAAGTACGCACACCGTTGTAATCGGGCGAGTTTCTACTTTCAGATGCAACAAAAATTTTGCGGATTGGTCAATCCGTTCGCGAGATATGGCAGTTTGAAGGTAAGAAACGCTCGAGAAACTCAAAATTTTCGCAGTTCTGATGCTCGACAAGCATAACTAGAACGGCCTAGGGGAAAAGTACGCACACCGTTGTAATCGGGCGAGTTTCTACTTTCAGATGCAACAGAAATTTTGCGGATTGGTCAATCCGTTCGCGAGATATGGCAGTTTGGAAGTAAGAAACGCTTGAGAAACTCAAAATTTTCGCAGTTCTGATGCTCGACAAGCATAACTAGAACGGCCTAGGGGAAAAGTACGCACACCGTTGTAATCGGGCGAGTTTCTACTTTCAGATGCAACAGAAATTTTGCGGATTGGTCAATCCGTTCGCGAGATATGGCAGTTTGGAAGTAAGAAACGCTTGAGAAACTCAAAATTTTCGCAGTTCTGATGCTCGAAACGAATAACTAGAACGGCCTAGGGGAAAAGTACGCACAGTGTTGTAATCGGGCGAGTTTCTACTTTCAGATGCAACAGAAATTTTGCGGATTGGTCAATCCGTTCGCGAGATATGGCAGTTTGGAGGTAAGAAACGCTTGAGAAACTCAAAATTTTCGCAGTTCTGATGCTCGAAACGAATAACTAGAACGGCCTAGGGGAAAAGTACGCATACCGTTGTAATCGGGCGAGTTTCTACTTTCAGATGCAACAGAAATTTTGCGGATTAGTCAATCCGTTCGCGAGATATGGCAGTTTGGAGGTAAGAAACGCTTGAGAAACTCAAAATTTTCGCGGTTCTGATGCTCGAAACAAATAACAATAACGGCCTAGGGGAAAAGTACGCACACCGTTGTAATCGGGCGAGTTTCTACTTTCAGATGCAACAGAAATTTTGCGGATTGGTCAATCCGTTCGCGAGATATGGCAGTTTGGAAGTAAGAAACGCTTGAGAAACTCAAAATTTTTGCAGTTCTGATGCTCCAAACGAATAACTAGGGCGGCCTAGGGGAAAAGTACGCATACCGTTGTAATCGGGCGAGTTTCTACTTTCAGATGCATCAGAAATTTTGCGGATTGGACAATCCGTTCGCGAGATGTGGCAGTTTGTAGGTGAGAAACGATTGAGAAACTCAAATTTTTCGCAGTTCTGTTGCTCGAAACGAATAACTAGAACGGGCTAGGGGAAAAGTAGGCATACAGTTGTAATCGGGCGAGTTTCTACTTTCAGATGCAACAGAAATTTTGCGGATTGGTCAATCCGTTCGCGAGATATGGCAGTTTGGAGGTAAGAAACGGTTGAGAAACTCAAAATTATCACAGTTCTGATGCTCGAAACGAATAACCAGAACGGCCTAGGGGAAAAGTACGCATACCGTTGTAATCGGGCGAGTTTCTACTTTCAGATGCAACAGAAATTTTGCAGATTGGTCAATCCGTTCGCGAGTTATGGCAGTTTGGAGGTAAGAAACGCTCGAGAAACTCAAAATTTTCGCAGTTCTGATGCTCGACAAGCATAACTAGAACGCCCTAGGGGAAGAGTACGCACACCGTTGTCATCGGGCGAGTTTCTACTTTCAGATGCAACAGAAATTTTGCGGATTGGTCAATCCGATCGCGAGATATGGCAGTTTGGAGGTAAGAAACGCTCGAGTAACTCAAAATTTTCGCAGTTCTGATGCTCTACAAGCATAACTAGAACGGCCTAGGGGAAAAGTACGCACACCGTTGTAATCGGGCGAGTTTCTACTTTCAGATGCAACAGAAATTTTGCGGATTGGTCAATCCGTTCGCGAGATATGGCAGTTTGGATGTAAGAAACGCTTGAGAAACTCAAAATTATCACAGTTCTGATGCTCGAAACGAATAACCAGAACGGCCTAGGGGAAAAGTACGCACACCGTTGTAATCGGGCGAGTTTCTACTTTCAGATGCAACAAAAATTTTGCGGATTGGTCAATCCGTTCGCGAGATATGGCAGTTTGAAGGTAAGAAACGCTCGAGAAACTCAAAATTTTCGCAGTTCTGATGCTCGACAAGCATAACTAGAACGGCCTAGGGGAAAAGTACGCACACCGTTGTAATCGGGCGAGTTTCTACTTTCAGATGCAACAGAAATTTTGCGGATTGGTCAATCCGTTCGCGAGATATGGCAGTTTGGAAGTAAGAAACGCTTGAGAAACTCAAAATTTTCGCAGTTCTGATGCTCGAAACGAATAACTAGAACGGCCTAGGGGAAAAGTACGCATACAGTTGTAATCGGGCGAATTTCTACTTTCAGGTGCAACAGAAATTTTGCGGATTGGTCAATCCGTTCGTGAGATATGGCAGTTTGGATGTAAGAAACGCTCGAGAAACTCAAAATTTTCGCAGTTCTGATGCTCGAAACGAATAACTCGAACGGCCTAGGGGAAAAGTACGCACACCGTTGTAATCGGGCGACTTTCTACTTTCAGATGCAACAGAAATTTTGCGGATTGGTCAATCCGTTCGCGAGATATGGCAGTTTGGAGGTAAGAAACGCTTGAGAAACTCAAAATTTTCACAGTTCTGATGCTCGAAACGAATAACTAGAACGGCCTAGGGGAAAAGTACGCATACCGTTGTAATCGGGCGAGTTTCTACTTTCAGAAGCAACAGAAATTTTGCGGATTGGTCAATCCGTTCGCGAGATATGGCAGTTTGGAGGTAAGAAACGCTCGAGAAACCCAAAATTTTCGCAGTTCTGTTGCTCGAAACGAATAACTAGAACGGCCTAGGGGAAAAGTACGCATACCATTGTAATCGGGCGAGTTTCTTCTTTCAGATGCAACAGAAATTTTGCGGATTGGTCAATCCGTTCGCGAGATATGGCAGTTTGGAAGTAAGAAACGGTTGAGAAACTCAAAATTTTCGCAGTTCTGATGCTCGAAACGAATAACTAGAACGGCCTAGGGGAAAAGTACGCACACCGTTGTAATCGGGCGACTTTCTACTTTCAGATGCAACAGAAATTTTGCGGATTGGTCAATCCGTTCGCGAGATATGGCAGTTTGGAGGTAAGAAACGCTTGAGAAACTCAAAATTTTCACAGTTCTGATGCTCGAAACGAATAACTAGAACGGCCTAGGGGAAAAGTACGCATACCGTTGTAATCGGGCGAGTTTCTACTTTCAGATGCAACAGAAATTTTGCGGATTGGTCAATCCGTTCGCGAGATATGGCAGTTTGGAGGTAAGCAACGCTTGAGAAACTCAAAATTTTCGCAGTTCTGTTGCTCGAAACGAATAACTAGAACGGGCTAGGGGAAAAGTAGGCATACAGTTGTAATCGGGCGAGTTTCTACTTTCAGATGCAACAGAAATTTTGCGGGTTGGTCAATCCGTTCGCGAGATATGGCAGTTTGGAGGTAAGAAACGTTTGAGAAACTCAAAATTATCACAGTTCTGATGCTCGAAACGAATAACCAGAACGGCCTAGGGGAAAAGTACGCATACCGTTGTAATCGGGCGAGTTTCTACTTTCAGATGCAACAGAAATTTTGCGGATTGGTCAATCCGTTCGCGAGTTATGGCCGTTTGGAGGTAAGAAACGCTCGAGAAACTCAAAATTTTCGCAGTTCTGATGCTCGACAAACATAACTAGAACGCCCTAGGGGAAGAGTACGCACACCGTTGTAATCGGGCGAGTTTCTACTTTCAGATGCAACAGAAATTTTGCGGATTGGTCAATCCGTTCGCGAGATATGGCAGTTTGGAGGTAAGAAACGCTTGAGAAACTCAAAATTTTCGCAGTTCTGATGCTCGAAACGAATAACTAGAACGGCCTAGGGGAAAAGTACGCATACCATTGTAATCGGGCGAGTTTCTTCTTTCAGATGCAACAGAAATTTTGCGGATTGGTCAATCCGTTCGCGAGATATTGCAGTTTGGATGTAAGAAACGGTTGAGAAACTCAAAATTATCACAGTTCTGATGCTCGAAACGAATAACCAGAACGGCCTAGGGGAAAAGTACGCACACCGTTGTAATCGGGCGAGTTTCTACTTTCAGATGCAACAAAAATTTTGCGGATTGGTCAATCCGTTCGCGAGATATGGCAGTTTGAAGGTAAGAAACGCTCGAGAAACTCAAAATTTTCGCAGTTCTGATGCTCGACAAGCATAACTAGAACGGCCTAGGGGAAAAGTACGCACACCGTTGTAATCGGGCGAGTTTCTACTTTCAGATGCAACAGAAATTTTGCGGATTGGTCAATCCGTTCGCGAGATATGGCAGTTTGGAAGTAAGAAACGCTTGAGAAACTCAAAATTTTCGCAGTTCTGATGCTCGAAACGAATAACTAGAACGGCCTAGGGGAAAAGTACGCACAGTGTTGTAATCGGGCGAGTTTCTACTTTCAGATGCAACAGAAATTTTGCGGATTGGTCAATCCGTTCGCGAGATATGGCAGTTTGGAGGTAAGAAACGCTTGAGAAACTCAAAATTTTCGCAGTTCTGATGCTCGAAACGAATAACTAGAACGGCCTAGGGGAAAAGTACGCATACCATTGTAATCGGGCGAGTTTCTTCTTTCAGATGCAACAGAAATTTTGCGGATTGGTCAATCCGTTCGCGAGATATGGCAGTTTGGAAGTAAGAAACGGTTGAGAAACTCAAAATTTTCGCAGTTCTGATGCTCGAAACGAATAACTAGAACGGCCTAGGGGAAAAGTACGCACACCGTTGTAATCGGGCGAGTTTCTACTTTCAGATGCAACAAAAATTTTGCGGATTGGTCAATCCGTTCGCGAGATATGGCAGTTTGAAGGTAAGAAACGCTCGAGAAACTCAAAATTTTCGCAGTTCTGATGCTCGACAAGCATAACTAGAACGGCCTAGGGGAAAAGTACGCACACCGTTGTAATCGGGCGAGTTTCTACTTTCAGATGCAACAGAAATTTTGCGGATTGGTCAATCCGTTCGCGAGATATGGCAGTTTGGAAGTAAGAAACGCTTGAGAAACTCAAAATTTTCGCAGTTCTGATGCTCGACAAGCATAACTAGAACGGCCTAGGGGAAAAGTACGCACACCGTTGTAATCGGGCGAGTTTCTACTTTCAGATGCAACAGAAATTTTGCGGATTGGTCAATCCGTTCGCGAGATATGGCAGTTTGGAAGTAAGAAACGCTTGAGAAACTCAAAATTTTCGCAGTTCTGATGCTCGAAACGAATAACTAGAACGGCCTAGGGGAAAAGTACGCACAGTGTTGTAATCGGGCGAGTTTCTACTTTCAGATGCAACAGAAATTTTGCGGATTGGTCAATCCGTTCGCGAGATATGGCAGTTTGGAGGTAAGAAACGCTTGAGAAACTCAAAATTTTCGCAGTTCTGATGCTCGAAACGAATAACTAGAACGGCCTAGGGGAAAAGTACGCATACCGTTGTAATCGGGCGAGTTTCTACTTTCAGATGCAACAGAAATTTTGCGGATTGGTCAATCCGTTCGCGAGATATGGCAGTTTGGAGGTAAGAAACGCTTGAGAAACTCAAAATTTTCGCGGTTCTGATGCTCGAAACAAATAACAATAACGGCCTAGGGGAAAAGTACGCACACCGTTGTAATCGGGCGAGTTTCTACTTTCAGATGCAACAGAAATTTTGCGGATTGGTCAATCCGTTCGCGAGATATGGCAGTTTGGAAGTAAGAAACGCTTGAGAAACTCAAAATTTTTGCAGTTCTGATGCTCCAAACGAATAACTAGGGCGGCCTAGGGGAAAAGTACGCATACCGTTGTAATCGGGCGAGTTTCTACTTTCAGATGCATCAGAAATTTTGCGGATTGGACAATCCGTTCGCGAGATGTGGCAGTTTGTAGGTGAGAAACGATTGAGAAACTCAAATTTTTCGCAGTTCTGTTGCTCGAAACGAATAACTAGAACGGGCTAGGGGAAAAGTAGGCATACAGTTGTAATCGGGCGAGTTTCTACTTTCAGATGCAACAGAAATTTTGCGGATTGGTCAATCCGTTCGCGAGTTATGGCCGTTTGGAGGTAAGAAACGCTCGAGAAACTCAAAATTTTCGCAGTTCTGGTGCTCGACAAACATAACTAGAACGCCCTAGGGGAAGAGTACGCACACCGTTGTAATCGGGCGAGTTTCTACTTTCAGATGCAACAGAAATTTTGCGGATTGGTCAATCCGTTCGCGAGATATGGCAGTTTGGAGGTAAGAAACGCTTGAGAAACTCAAAATTTTCGCGGTTCTGATGCTCGAAACAAATAACAATAACGGCCTAGGGGAAAAGTACGCACACCGTTGTAATCGGGCGAGTTTCTACTTTCAGATGCAACAGAAATTTTGCGGATTGGTCAATCCGTTCGCGAGATATGGCAGTTTGGAAGTAAGAAACGCTTGAGAAACTCAAAATTTTTGCAGTTCTGATGCTCCAAACGAATAACTAGGGCGGCCTAGGGGAAAAGTACGCATACCGTTGTAATCGGGCGAGTTTCTACTTTCAGATGCATCAGAAATTTTGCGGATTGGACAATCCGTTCGCGAGATGTGGCAGTTTGTAGGTGAGAAACGATTGAGAAACTCAAATTTTTCGCAGTTCTGTTGCTCGAAACGAATAACTAGAACGGGCTAGGGGAAAAGTAGGCATACAGTTGTAATCGGGCGAGTTTCTACTTTCAGATGCAACAGAAATTTTGCGGATTGGTCAATCCGTTCGCGAGATATGGCAGTTTGGAGGTAAGAAACGGTTGAGAAACTCAAAATTATCACAGTTCTGATGCTCGAAACGAATAACCAGAACGGCCTAGGGGAAAAGTACGCATACCGTTGTAATCGGGCGAGTTTCTACTTTCAGATGCAACAGAAATTTTGCAGATTGGTCAATCCGTTCGCGAGTTATGGCAGTTTGGAGGTAAGAAACGCTCGAGAAACTCAAAATTTTCGCAGTTCTGATGCTCGACAAGCATAACTAGAACGCCCTAGGGGAAGAGTACGCACACCGTTGTCATCGGGCGAGTTTCTACTTTCCGATGCAACAGAAATTTTGCGGATTGGTCAATCCGATCGCGAGATATGGCAGTTTGGAGGTAAGAAACGCTCGAGTAACTCAAAATTTTCGCAGTTCTGATGCTCTACAAGCATAACTAGAACGGCCTAGGGGAAAAGTACGCACACCGTTGTAATCGGGCGAGTTTCTACTTTCAGATGCAACAGAAATTTTGCGGATTGGTCAATCCGTTCGCGAGATATGGCAGTTTGGATGTAAGAAACGCTTGAGAAACTCAAAATTTTCGCAGTTCTGTTGCTCGAAACGAATAACTAGAACGGGCTAGGGGAAAAGTACGCATACAGTTGTAATCGGGCGAGTTTCTACTTTCAGATGCATCAGAAATTTTGCGGATTGGACAGTCCGTTCGCGAGATGTGGCAGTTTGTAGGTGAGAAACGATTGAGAAACTCAAAATTTTCGCAGTTCTGATGCTCGAAACGAATAACTAGAACGGCCTAGGGGAAAAGTACGCATACCGTTGTAATCGGGCGAGTTTCTACCTTCAGATGCAACAGAAATTTTGCGGATTGGTCAATCCGTTCGCGAGATTTGGCAGTTTGGAAGTATGACTCGCTTGAGAAACTCAAAATTTTCGCAGTTCTGATGCTCGAAACGAATAACTAGAACGGCCTAGGGGAAAAGTACGCATACCGTTTCAATCGGGCGAGTTTCTACTTTCAGATGAAACAGAAACTTTGCGGATTGGTCAATCCGTTCGCGAGATATGGCAGTTTGGAGGTAAGAAACGCTTGAGAAACTCAAAATTTTCGCAGTTCTGATGCTCCACAAGCATAACGAGAACGGCCTAGGGGAAAAGTACGCACACCGTTGTAATCGGGCGAGTTTCTACTTTCAGATGCAACAGAAATTTTGCGGATTGGTCAATCCGTTCGCGAGATATGGCAGTTTGGAGGTAAGCAACGCTTGAGAAACTCAAAATTTTCGCAGTTCTGTTGCTCGAAACGAATAACTAGAACGGGCTAGGGGAAAAGTACGCATACCGTTGTAATCGGGCGACTTTCTACTTTCAGATGCAACAGAAATTTTGCGGATTGGTCAATCCGTTCGCGAGATATGGCAGTTTGGATGTAAGAAACGCTCGAGAAACTCAAAATTTTCGCAGTTCTGATGCTCGAAACGAATAACTCGAACGGCCTAGGGGAAAAGTACGCACACCGTTGTAATCGGGCGACTTTCTACTTTCAGATGCAACAGAAATTTTGCGGATTGGTCAATCCGTTCGCGAGATATGGCAGTTTGGAGGTAAGAAACGCTTGAGAAACTCAAAATTTTCACAGTTCTGATGCTCGAAACGAATAACTAGAACGGCCTAGGGGAAAAGTACGCATACCGTTGTAATCGGGCGAGTTTCTACTTTCAGATGCAACAGAAATTTTGCGGATTGGTCAATCCGTTCGCGAGATATGGCAGTTTGGAGGTAAGCAACGCTTGAGAAACTCAAAATTTTCGCAGTTCTGTTGCTCGAAACTAATAACTAGAACGGGCTAGGGGAAAAGTAGGCATACAGTTGTAATCGGGCGAGTTTCTACTTTCAGATGCAACAGAAATTTTGCGGGTTGGTCAATCCGTTCGCGAGATATGGCAGTTTGGAGGTAAGAAACGTTTGAGAAACTCAAAATTATCACAGTTCTGATGCTCGAAACGAATAACCAGAACGGCCTAGGGGAAAAGTACGCATACCGTTGTAATCGGGCGAGTTTCTACTTTCAGATGCAACAGAAATTTTGCGGATTGGTCAATCCGTTCGCGAGTTATGGCCGTTTGGAGGTAAGAAACGCTCGAGAAACTCAAAATTTTCGCAGTTCTGATGCTCGACAAACATAACTAGAACGCCCTAGGGGAAGAGTACGCACACCGTTGTAATCGGGCGAGTTTCTACTTTCAGATGCAACAGAAATTTTGCGGATTGGTCAATCCGTTCGCGAGATATGGCAGTTTGGAGGTAAGAAACGCTTGAGAAACTCAAAATTTTCGCAGTTCTGATGCTCGAAACGAATAACTAGAACGGCCTAGGGGAAAAGTACGCATACCATTGTAATCGGGCGAGTTTCTTCTTTCAGATGCAACAGAAATTTTGCGGATTGGTCAATCCGTTCGCGAGATATTGCAGTTTGGATGTAAGAAACGGTTGAGAAACTCAAAATTATCACAGTTCTGATGCTCGAAACGAATAACCAGAACGGCCTAGGGGAAAAGTACGCACACCGTTGTAATCGGGCGAGTTTCTACTTTCAGATGCAACAAAAATTTTGCGGATTGGTCAATCCGTTCGCGAGATATGGCAGTTTGAAGGTAAGAAACGCTCGAGAAACTCAAAATTTTCGCAGTTCTGATGCTCGACAAGCATAACTAGAACGGCCTAGGGGAAAAGTACGCACACCGTTGTAATCGGGCGAGTTTCTACTTTCAGATGCAACAGAAATTTTGCGGATTGGTCAATCCGTTCGCGAGATATGGCAGTTTGGAAGTAAGAAACGCTTGAGAAACTCAAAATTTTCGCAGTTCTGATGCTCGAAACGAATAACTAGAACGGCCTAGGGGAAAAGTACGCACAGTGTTGTAATCGGGCGAGTTTCTACTTTCAGATGCAACAGAAATTTTGCGGATTGGTCAATCCGTTCGCGAGATATGGCAGTTTGGAGGTAAGAAACGCTTGAGAAACTCAAAATTTTCGCAGTTCTGATGCTCGAAACGAATAACTAGAACGGCCTAGGGGAAAAGTACGCATACCATTGTAATCGGGCGAGTTTCTTCTTTCAGATGCAACAGAAATTTTGCGGATTGGTCAATCCGTTCGCGAGATATGGCAGTTTGGAAGTAAGAAACGGTTGAGAAACTCAAAATTTTCGCAGTTCTGATGCTCGAAACGAATAACTAGAACGGCCTAGGGGAAAAGTACGCACACCGTTGTAATCGGGCGACTTTCTACTTTCAGATGCAACAGAAATTTTGCGGATTGGTCAATCCGTTCGCGAGATATGGCAGTTTGGAGGTAAGAAACGCTTGAGAAACTCAAAATTTTCACAGTTCTGATGCTCGAAACGAATAACTAGAACGGCCTAGGGGAAAAGTACGCATACCGTTGTAATCGGGCGAGTTTCTACTTTCAGATGCAACAGAAATTTTGCGGATTGGTCAATCCGTTCGCGAGATATGGCAGTTTGGAGGTAAGCAACGCTTGAGAAACTCAAAATTTTCGCAGTTCTGTTGCTCGAAACGAATAACTAGAACGGGCTAGGGGAAAAGTAGGCATACAGTTGTAATCGGGCGAGTTTCTACTTTCAGATGCAACAGAAATTTTGCGGGTTGGTCAATCCGTTCGCGAGATATGGCAGTTTGGAGGTAAGAAACGTTTGAGAAACTCAAAATTATCACAGTTCTGATGCTCGAAACGAATAACCAGAACGGCCTAGGGGAAAAGTACGCATACCGTTGTAATCGGGCGAGTTTCTACTTTCAGATGCAACAGAAATTTTGCGGATTGGTCAATCCGTTCGCGAGTTATGGCCGTTTGGAGGTAAGAAACGCTCGAGAAACTCAAAATTTTCGCAGTTCTGATGCTCGACAAACATAACTAGAACGCCCTAGGGGAAGAGTACGCACACCGTTGTAATCGGGCGAGTTTCTACTTTCAGATGCAACAGAAATTTTGCGGATTGGTCAATCCGTTCGCGAGATATGGCAGTTTGGAGGTAAGAAACGCTTGAGAAACTCAAAATTTTCGCAGTTCTGATGCTCGAAACGAATAACTAGAACGGCCTAGGGGAAAAGTACGCATACCATTGTAATCGGGCGAGTTTCTTCTTTCAGATGCAACAGAAATTTTGCGGATTGGTCAATCC
This sequence comes from Ptiloglossa arizonensis, assembly GCF_051014685.1. Lineage (NCBI taxonomy): Eukaryota > Metazoa > Arthropoda > Insecta > Hymenoptera > Colletidae > Ptiloglossa > Ptiloglossa arizonensis. The sequence continues at coordinate 3,514,464 of NW_027478386.1, forward strand.
GTTCGCGAGATATTGCAGTTTGGATGTAAGAAACGGTTGAGAAACTCAAAATTATCACAGTTCTGATGCTCGAAACGAATAACCAGAACGGCCTAGGGGAAAAGTACGCACACCGTTGTAATCGGGCGAGTTTCTACTTTCAGATGCAACAAAAATTTTGCGGATTGGTCAATCCGTTCGCGAGATATGGCAGTTTGAAGGTAAGAAACGCTCGAGAAACTCAAAATTTTCGCAGTTCTGATGCTCGACAAGCATAACTAGAACGGCCTAGGGGAAAAGTACGCACACCGTTGTAATCGGGCGAGTTTCTACTTTCAGATGCAACAGAAATTTTGCGGATTGGTCAATCCGTTCGCGAGATATGGCAGTTTGGAAGTAAGAAACGCTTGAGAAACTCAAAATTTTCGCAGTTCTGATGCTCGAAACGAATAACTAGAACGGCCTAGGGGAAAAGTACGCACAGTGTTGTAATCGGGCGAGTTTCTACTTTCAGATGCAACAGAAATTTTGCGGATTGGTCAATCCGTTCGCGAGATATGGCAGTTTGGAGGTAAGAAACGCTTGAGAAACTCAAAATTTTCGCAGTTCTGATGCTCGAAACGAATAACTAGAACGGCCTAGGGGAAAAGTACGCATACCATTGTAATCGGGCGAGTTTCTTCTTTCAGATGCAACAGAAATTTTGCGGATTGGTCAATCCGTTCGCGAGATATGGCAGTTTGGAAGTAAGAAACGGTTGAGAAACTCAAAATTTTCGCAGTTCTGATGCTCGAAACGAATAACTAGAACGGCCTAGGGGAAAAGTACGCACACCGTTGTAATCGGGCGAGTTTCTACTTTCAGATGCAACAAAAATTTTGCGGATTGGTCAATCCGTTCGCGAGATATGGCAGTTTGAAGGTAAGAAACGCTCGAGAAACTCAAAATTTTCGCAGTTCTGATGCTCGACAAGCATAACTAGAACGGCCTAGGGGAAAAGTACGCACACCGTTGTAATCGGGCGAGTTTCTACTTTCAGATGCAACAGAAATTTTGCGGATTGGTCAATCCGTTCGCGAGATATGGCAGTTTGGAAGTAAGAAACGCTTGAGAAACTCAAAATTTTCGCAGTTCTGATGCTCGACAAGCATAACTAGAACGGCCTAGGGGAAAAGTACGCACACCGTTGTAATCGGGCGAGTTTCTACTTTCAGATGCAACAGAAATTTTGCGGATTGGTCAATCCGTTCGCGAGATATGGCAGTTTGGAAGTAAGAAACGCTTGAGAAACTCAAAATTTTCGCAGTTCTGATGCTCGAAACGAATAACTAGAACGGCCTAGGGGAAAAGTACGCACAGTGTTGTAATCGGGCGAGTTTCTACTTTCAGATGCAACAGAAATTTTGCGGATTGGTCAATCCGTTCGCGAGATATGGCAGTTTGGAGGTAAGAAACGCTTGAGAAACTCAAAATTTTCGCAGTTCTGATGCTCGAAACGAATAACTAGAACGGCCTAGGGGAAAAGTACGCATACCGTTGTAATCGGGCGAGTTTCTACTTTCAGATGCAACAGAAATTTTGCGGATTGGTCAATCCGTTCGCGAGATATGGCAGTTTGGAGGTAAGAAACGCTTGAGAAACTCAAAATTTTCGCGGTTCTGATGCTCGAAACAAATAACAATAACGGCCTAGGGGAAAAGTACGCACACCGTTGTAATCGGGCGAGTTTCTACTTTCAGATGCAACAGAAATTTTGCGGATTGGTCAATCCGTTCGCGAGATATGGCAGTTTGGAAGTAAGAAACGCTTGAGAAACTCAAAATTTTTGCAGTTCTGATGCTCCAAACGAATAACTAGGGCGGCCTAGGGGAAAAGTACGCATACCGTTGTAATCGGGCGAGTTTCTACTTTCAGATGCATCAGAAATTTTGCGGATTGGACAATCCGTTCGCGAGATGTGGCAGTTTGTAGGTGAGAAACGATTGAGAAACTCAAATTTTTCGCAGTTCTGTTGCTCGAAACGAATAACTAGAACGGGCTAGGGGAAAAGTAGGCATACAGTTGTAATCGGGCGAGTTTCTACTTTCAGATGCAACAGAAATTTTGCGGATTGGTCAATCCGTTCGCGAGATATGGCAGTTTGGAGGTAAGAAACGGTTGAGAAACTCAAAATTATCACAGTTCTGATGCTCGAAACGAATAACCAGAACGGCCTAGGGGAAAAGTACGCATACCGTTGTAATCGGGCGAGTTTCTACTTTCAGATGCAACAGAAATTTTGCAGATTGGTCAATCCGTTCGCGAGTTATGGCAGTTTGGAGGTAAGAAACGCTCGAGAAACTCAAAATTTTCGCAGTTCTGATGCTCGACAAGCATAACTAGAACGCCCTAGGGGAAGAGTACGCACACCGTTGTCATCGGGCGAGTTTCTACTTTCAGATGCAACAGAAATTTTGCGGATTGGTCAATCCGATCGCGAGATATGGCAGTTTGGAGGTAAGAAACGCTCGAGTAACTCAAAATTTTCGCAGTTCTGATGCTCTACAAGCATAACTAGAACGGCCTAGGGGAAAAGTACGCACACCGTTGTAATCGGGCGAGTTTCTACTTTCAGATGCAACAGAAATTTTGCGGATTGGTCAATCCGTTCGCGAGATATGGCAGTTTGGATGTAAGAAACGCTTGAGAAACTCAAAATTTTCGCAGTTCTGTTGCTCGAAACGAATAACTAGAACGGGCTAGGGGAAAAGTACGCATACAGTTGTAATCGGGCGAGTTTCTACTTTCAGATGCATCAGAAATTTTGCGGATTGGACAGTCCGTTCGCGAGATGTGGCAGTTTGTAGGTGAGAAACGATTGAGAAACTCAAAATTTTCGCAGTTCTGATGCTCGAAACGAATAACTAGAACGGCCTAGGGGAAAAGTACGCATACCGTTGTAATCGGGCGAGTTTCTACCTTCAGATGCAACAGAAATTTTGCGGATTGGTCAATCCGTTCGCGAGATATGGCAGTTTGGAAGTATGACTCGCTTGAGAAACTCAAAATTTTCGCAGTTCTGATGCTCGAAACGAATAACTAGAACGGCCTAGGGGAAAAGTACGCATACCGTTTCAATCGGGCGAGTTTCTACTTTCAGATGAAACAGAAACTTTGCGGATTGGTCAATCCGTTCGCGAGATATGGCAGTTTGGAGGTAAGAAACGCTTGAGAAACTCAAAATTTTCGCAGTTCTGATGCTCGACAAGCATAGCGAGAACGGCCTAGGGAAAAGTACGCACACCGTTGTAATCGGGCGAGTTTCTACTTTCAGATGCAACAGAAATTTTGCGGATTGGTCAATCCGTTCGCGAGATATGGCAGTTTGGAGGTAAGCAACGCTTGAGAAACTCAAAATTTTCGCAGTTCTGTTGCTCGAAACGAATAACTAGAACGGGCTAGGGGAAAAGTACGCATACCGTTGTAATCGGGCGACTTTCTACTTTCAGATGCAACAGAAATTTTGCGGATTGGTCAATCCGTTCGCGAGATATGGCAGTTTGGAGGTAAGAAACGCTTGAGAAACTCAAAATTTTCACAGTTCTGATGCTCGAAACGAATAACTAGAACGGCCTAGGGGAAAAGTACGCATACCGTTGTAATCGGGCGAGTTTCTACTTTCAGATGCAACAGAAATTTTGCGGATTTGTCATTCCGTTCGCGAGATATGGCAGTTTGGAGGTAAGAAACGCTTGAGAAACTCAAAATTTTCGCAGTTCTGTTGCTCGAAACGAATAACTAGAACGGGCTAGGGGAAAAGTAGGCATACAGTTGTAATCGGGCGAGTTTCTACTTTCAGATGCAACAGAAATTTTGCGGATTGGTCAATCCGTTCGCGAGATATGGCAGTTTGGAGGTAAGAAACGGTTGAGAAACTCAAAATTATCACAGTTCTGATGCTCGAAACGAATAACCAGAACGGCCTAGGGGAAAAGTACGCATACCGTTGTAATCGGGCGAGTTTCTACTTTCAGGTGCAACAGAAATTTTGCGGATTGGTCAATCCGTTCGCGAGTTATGGCAGTTTGGAGGTAAGAAACGCTCGAGAAACTCAAAATTTTCGCAGTTCTGATGCTCGACAAGCATAACTAGAACGCCCTAGGGGAAGAGTACGCACACCGTTGTAATCGGGCGAGTTTCTACTTTCAGATGCAACAGAAATTTTGCGGATTGGTCAATCCGTTCGCGAGATATGGCAGTTTGGAGGTAAGAAACGCTCGAGTAACTCAAAATTTTCGCAGTTCTGATGCTCGACAAGCATAACTAGAACGGCCTAGGGGAAAAGTACGCACACCGTTGTAATCGGGCGAGTTTCTACTTTCAGATGCAACAGAAATTTTGCGGATTGGTCAATCCGTTCGCGAGATATGGCAGTTTGGAGGTAAGAAACGCTTGAGAAACTCAAAATTTTCGCAGTTCTGATGCTCGAAACGAATAACTAGAACGGCCTAGGGGAAAAGTACGCATACCGTTGTAATCGGGCGAGTTTCTACTTTCAGATGCAACAGAAATTTTGCGGATTGGTCAATCCGTTCGCGAGACTTGGCAGTTTGGAGGTAAGAAACGCTTGAGAAACTCAAAATTTTCGCGGTTCTGATGCTCGAAACAAATAACAATAACGGCCTAGGGGAAAAGTACGCACACCGTTGTAATCGGGCGAGTTTCTACTTTCAGATGCAACAGAAATTTTGCGGATTGGTCAATCCGTTCGCGAGATATGGCAGTTTGGAATTAAGAAACGCTTGAGAAACTCAAATTTTTTGCAGTTCTGATGCTCGAAACGAATAACTAGGGCGGCCTAGGGGAAAAGTACGCATACCGTTGTAATCGGGCGAGTTTCTACTTTCAGATGCATCAGAAATTTTGCGGATTGGACAATCCGTTCGCGAGATGTGGCAGTTTGTAGGTGAGAAACGCTTGAGAAACTCAAAATTTTCGCAGTTCTGATGCTCGAAACGAATAACTAGAACGGCCTACGGGAAAAGTACGCATACCGTTGTAATCGGGCGAGTTTCTACTTTCAGATGCAACAGAAATTTTGCGGATTGGTCAATCCGTTCGCGAGTTATGGCAGTTTGGAGGTAAGAAACGCTTGAGAAACTCAAAATTTTCGCAGTTCTGATGCTCGAAACGAATAACTAGAACGGCCTAGGGGAAAAGTACGCATAGTGTTGTAATCGGGCGAGTTTCTACTTTCAGATGCAACAGAAATTTTGCGGGTTGGTCAATCCGTTCGCGAGATATGGCAGTTTGGAAGTAAGAAACGCTTGAGAAACTCAAAATTTTCGCAGTTCTGATGCTCGACAAGCAGAACTAGATTGGCCTAGGGGAAAAGTACGCACACCCTTGTAATCGGGCGAGTTTCTACTTTCAGTTGCAACAGAAATTTTGCGGATTGGTCAATCCGTTCGCGAGATATGGCAGTTTGGAGGTAGGCAACGCTTGAAAAACTCAAAATTTTCGCAGTTCTGTTGCTCGAAGCGAATAAATAGAACGGGCTAGGGGAAAAGTACGCATACCGTTGTAATCGGGCGAGTTTCTACTTTCAGATGCAACAGAAATTTTGCGTATTGGTCAATCCGTTCGTGAGATACGGCAGTTTGGAGGTAAGCAACGCTTGAAAAACTCAAAATTTTCGCAGTTCTGTTGCTCGAAACGAATAACTAGAACGGCCTAGGGGAAAAGTACGCATAGTGTTGTAATCGGGCGAGTTTCTACTTTCAGATGCAACAGAAATTTTGCGGATTGGTCAATCCGTTCGCGAGATATGGCAGTTTGGAGGTAAGAAACGCTTGAGAAACTCAAAATTTTCGCAGTTCTGATGCTCGAAACGAATAACTAGAACGGCCTAGGGGAAAAGTACGCACACCGTTGTAATCGGGCGAGTTTCTACTTTCAGATGCAACAGAAATTTTGCGGATTGGTCAATCCGTTCGCGAGATATGGCAGTTTGGAAGTAAGAAACGCTTGAGAAACTCAAAATTTTCGCAGTTCTGATGCTCGAAACGAATAACTAGAACGGCCTAGGGGAAAAGTACGCACACCGTTGTAATCGGGCGAGTTTCTACTTTCAGATGCAACAGAAATTTTGCGGATTGGTCAATCCGTTCGCGAGATATGGCTGTTTGGAAGTAAGAAACGCTTGAGAAACTCAAAATTTTTGCAGTTCTGATGCTCGAAACGAATAACTAGGGCGGCCTAGGGGAAAAGTACGCATACCGTTGTAATCGGGCGAGTTTCTACTTTCAGATGCAACAGAAATTTTGCGGATTGGTCAATCCGTTCGCGAGATATGGCAGTTTGGAAGTAAGAAACGCTTGAGAAACTCAAAATTTTTGCAGTTCTGATGCTCGAAACGAATAACTAGGGCGGCCTAGGGGAAAAGTACGCATACCGTTGTAATCGGGCGAGTTTCTACTTTCAGATGCATCAGAAATTTTGCGGATTGGACAATCCGTTCGCGAGATGTGGCAGTTTGTAGGTGAGAAACGCTTGAGAAACTCAAAATTTTCGCAGTTCTGATGCTCGAAACGAATAACTAGAACGGCCTACGGGAAAAGTACGCATACCGTTGTAATCGGGCGAGTTTCTACTTTCAGATGCAACAGAAATTTTGCGGATTGGTCAATCCGTTCGCGAGATATGGCAGTTTGGAGGTAAGAAACGCTTGAGAAACTCAAAATTTTCGCAGTTCTGATGCTCGAAACGAATAACTAGAACGGCCTAGGGGAAAAGTACGAATAGTGTTATAATCGGGCGAGTTTCTACTTTCAGATGCAACAGAAATTGTGCGGATTGGTCAATCCGTTCGCGAGATATGGCAGTTTGGAAGTAAGAAACGCTTGAGAAACTCAAAATTTTCGCAGTTCTGATGCTCGAAACGAATAACTAGAACGGCCTAGGGGAAAAGTACGCACACCGTTGTAATCGGGCGAGTTTCTACTTTCAGGCGCAACAGAAATTTTGCGGATTGGTCAATCCGTTCGCGAGTTATGGCAGTTTGGAGGTAAGAAACGCTCGAGAAACTCAAAATTTTCGCAGTTCTGATGCTCGACAAGCATAACTAGAACGCCCTAGGGGAAGAGTACGCACACCGTTGTAATCTGGCGAGTTTCTACTTTCAGATGCAACAGAAATTTTGCGGATTGGTCAATCCGTTCGCGAGATATGGCAGTTTGGAGGTAAGAAACGCTCGAGTAACTCAAAATTTTCGCAGTTCTGATGCTCGACAAGCATAACTAGAACGGCCTAGGGGAAAAGTACGCACACCGTTGTAATCGGGCGAGTTTCTACTTTCAGATGCAACAGAAATTTTGCGGATTGGTCAATCCGTTCGCGAGATATGGCAGTTTGGAGGTAAGAAACGCTTGAGAAACTCAAAATTTTCGCAGTTCTGATGCTCGAAACGAATAACTAGAACGGCCTAGGGGAAAAGTACGCATACCGTTGTAATCGGGCGAGTTTCTACTTTCAGATGCAACAGAAATTTTGCGGATTGGTCAATCCGTTCGCGAGACTTGGCAGTTTGGAGGTAAGAAACGCTTGAGAAACTCAAAATTTTCGCGGTTCTGATGCTCGAAACAAATAACAATAACGGCCTAGGGGAAAAGTACGCACACCGTTGTAATCGGGCGAGTTTCTACTTTCAGATGCAACAGAAATTTTGCGGATTGGTCAATCCGTTCGCGAGATATGGCAGTTTGGAATTAAGAAACGCTTGAGAAACTCAAATTTTTTGCAGTTCTGATGCTCGAAACGAATAACTAGGGCGGCCTAGGGGAAAAGTACGCATACCGTTGTAATCGGGCGAGTTTCTACTTTCAGATGCATCAGAAATTTTGCGGATTGGACAATCCGTTCGCGAGATGTGGCAGTTTGTAGGTGAGAAACGCTTGAGAAACTCAAAATTTTCGCAGTTCTGATGCTCGAAACGAATAACTAGAACGGCCTACGGGAAAAGTACGCATACCGTTGTAATCGGGCGAGTTTCTACTTTCAGATGCAACAGAAATTTTGCGGATTGGTCAATCCGTTCGCGAGTTATGGCAGTTTGGAGGTAAGAAACGCTTGAGAAACTCAAAATTTTCGCAGTTCTGATGCTCGAAACGAATAACTAGAACGGCCTAGGGGAAAAGTACGCATAGTGTTGTAATCGGGCGAGTTTCTACTTTCAGATGCAACAGAAATTTTGCGGGTTGGTCAATCCGTTCGCGAGATATGGCAGTTTGGAAGTAAGAAACGCTTGAGAAACTCAAAATTTTCGCAGTTCTGATGCTCGACAAGCAGAACTAGATTGGCCTAGGGGAAAAGTACGCACACCCTTGTAATCGGGCGAGTTTCTACTTTCAGTTGCAACAGAAATTTTGCGGATTGGTCAATCCGTTCGCGAGATATGGCAGTTTGGAGGTAGGCAACGCTTGAAAAACTCAAAATTTTCGCAGTTCTGTTGCTCGAAGCGAATAAATAGAACGGGCTAGGGGAAAAGTACGCATACCGTTGTAATCGGGCGAGTTTCTACTTTCAGATGCAACAGAAATTTTGCGGATTGGTCAATCCGTTCGTGAGATACGGCAGTTTGGAGGTAAGCAACGCTTGAAAAACTCAAAATTTTCGCAGTTCTGTTGCTCGAAACGAATAACTAGAACGGCCTAGGGGAAAAGTACGCATAGTGTTGTAATCGGGCGAGTTTCTACTTTCAGATGCAACAGAAATTTTGCGGATTGGTCAATCCGTTCGCGAGATATGGCAGTTTGGAGGTAAGAAACGCTTGAGAAACTCAAAATTTTCGCAGTTCTGATGCTCGAAACGAATAACTAGAACGGCCTAGGGGAAAAGTACGCACACCGTTGTAATCGGGCGAGTTTCTACTTTCAGATGCAACAGAAATTTTGCGGATTGGTCAATCCGTTCGCGAGATATGGCAGTTTGGAAGTAAGAAACGCTTGAGAAACTCAAAATTTTCGCAGTTCTGATGCTCGAAACGAATAACTAGAACGGCCTAGGGGAAAAGTACGCACACCGTTGTAATCGGGCGAGTTTCTACTTTCAGATGCAACAGAAATTTTGCGGATTGGTCAATCCGTTCGCGAGATATGGCTGTTTGGAAGTAAGAAACTCTTGAGAAACTCAAAATTTTTGCAGTTCTGATGCTCGAAACGAATAACTAGGGCGGCCTAGGGGAAAAGTACGCATACCGTTGTAATCGGGCGAGTTTCTACTTTCAGATGCAACAGAAATTTTGCGGATTGGTCAATCCGTTCGCGAGATATGGCAGTTTGGAAGTAAGAAACGCTTGAGAAACTCAAAATTTTTGCAGTTCTGATGCTCGAAACGAATAACTAGGGCGGCCTAGGGGAAAAGTACGCATACCGTTGTAATCGGGCGAGTTTCTACTTTCAGATGCATCAGAAATTTTGCGGATTGGACAATCCGTTCGCGAGATGTGGCAGTTTGTAGGTGAGAAACGCTTGAGAAACTCAAAATTTTCGCAGTTCTGATGCTCGAAACGAATAACTAGAACGGCCTACGGGAAAAGTACGCATACCGTTGTAATCGGGCGAGTTTCTACTTTCAGATGCAACAGAAATTTTGCGGATTGGTCAATCCGTTCGCGAGATATGGCAGTTTGGAGGTAAGAAACGCTTGAGAAACTCAAAATTTTCGCAGTTCTGATGCTCGAAACGAATAACTAGAACGGCCTAGGGGAAAAGTACGAATAGTGTTATAATCGGGCGAGTTTCTACTTTCAGATGCAACAGAAATTGTGCGGATTGGTCAATCCGTTCGCGAGATATGGCAGTTTGGAAGTAAGAAACGCTTGAGAAACTCAAAATTTTCGCAGTTCTGATGCTCGAAACGAATAACTAGAACGGCCTAGGGGAAAAGTACGCACACCGTTGTAATCGGGCGAGTTTCTGCTTTCAGATGCAACAGAAATTTTGCGGATTGGTCAATCCGTTCGCGAGATATGGCAGTTTGGAGGTAAGCAACGCTTGAGAAACTCAAAATTTTCGCAGTTCTGTTGCTCGAAACGAATAACTAGAACGGGCTAGGGGAAAAGTACGCATACAGTTGTAATCGGACGAGTTTCTACTTTCAGATGCATCAGAAATTTTGCGGATTGGTCAATCCGTTCGCGAGATATGACAGTTTGGAGGTAAGAAACGCTCGAGAAACTCAAAATTTTCGCAGTTCTGATGCTCGAAACGAATAACTAGAACGGCCTAGGGGAAAAGTACGCATAGTGTTGTAATCGGGCGAGTTTTTACTTTCAGATGCAACAGAAATTTTGCGGATTGGTCAATTCGTTCGCGAGATATGGCAGTTTGGAGGTAAGAAACGCTCGAGAAACTCAAAATTTTCGCAGTTCTGATGCTCGACAAGCATAAGTAGATCGGCCTAGGGGAAAAGTACGCACACCGTTGTAATCGGGCGAGTTTCTACTTTCAGATGCAACAGAAATTTTGCGGATTGGTCAATCCGTTCGCGAGATATGGCAGTTTGGAGGTAAGCAACGCTTGAGAAACTCAAAATTTTCGCAGTTCTGTTGCCCGAAACGAATAACTAGAACGGGCTAGGGGAAAAGTACGCATACCGTTGTAATCGGCGAGTTTCTACTTTCAGATGCAACAGAAATTTTGCGGATTGGTCAATCCGTTCGCGAGATATGGCAGTTTGGAAGTAAGAAACGCTTGAGAAACTCAAAATTTTCGCAGTTCTGATGCTCGAAACGAATAACTAGAACGGCCTAGGGGAAAAGTACGCACACCGTTGTAATCGGGCGAGTTTCTACTTTCAGATGCAACAGAAATTTTGCGGATTGGTCAATCCGTTCGCGAGATATGGCAGTTTGGAGGTAAGCAACGCTTGAAAAACTCAAAATTTTCGCAGTTCTGTTGCTCGAAACGAATAACTAGAACGGGCTAGGGGAAAAGTGCGCATACAGTTGTAATCGGGCGAGTTTCTACTTTCAGATGCATCAGAAATTTTGCGGATTGGACAATCCGTTCGCGAGATGTGGCAGTTTGTATGTGAGAAACGCTTGCGAAACTCAAAATTTTCGCAGTTCTGATGCTCGAAACGAATAACTAGAACGGCCTAGGGGAAAAGTACGCATACCGTTGTAATCGGGCGAGTTTCTACCTTCAGATGCAACAGAAATTTTGCGGATTGGTCAATCCGTTCGCGAGATATGGCAGTTTGGAAGTAAAAAACGCTTGAGAAACTCAAAATTTTCGCAGCTCTGATGCTCGAAACGAATAACTAGAACGGCCTAGGGGAAAAGTGCGCACACCTTTGCAATCGGGCGTGTTTCTACTTTCAGATGCAACAGAAATTTTGCGGATTGGTCAATCCGTTCGCGAGATATGGCAGTTTGGAGGTAAGAAACGCTTGAGAAACTCAAAATTTTCGCAGTTCTGATGCTCGACAAGCATAACTAGAACGGCCTAGGGGAAAAGTACGCATAGTGTTGTAATCGGCGAGTTTCTACTTTCAGATGCAACAGAAATTTTGCGGATTGGTCAATCCGTTCGCGAGATATGGCAGTTTGGAGGTACGCAACGCTTGAGAAACTCAAAATTTTCGCAGTTCTGTTGGTCGAAACGAATAACTAGAACGGGCTAGGGGAAAAGTACGCATACAGTTGTAATCGGGCGAATTTCTATTTTCAGATGCAACAGAAATTTTGCGGATTGGTCAATCCGTTCGCGAGATATGACAGTTTGGAGGAAAGAAACGCTCGAGAAACTCAAAATTTTCGCAGTTCTGATGCTCGAAACGAATAACTAGAACGGCCTAGGGGAAAAGTACGCATAGTGTTGTAATCGGGCGAGTTTTTACTTTCAGATGCAACAGAAATTTTGCGGATTGGTCAATCCGTTCGCGAGATATGGCAGTTTGGAGGTAAGAAACGCTCGAGAAACTCAAAATTTTCGCAGTTCTGATGCTCGAAAAGCATAACTAGAACGGCCTAGGGGAAAAGTACGCATAGTGTTGTAATCGGGCGAGTTTCTACTTTCAGATGCAACAGAAATTTTGCGGATTGGTGAATCCGTTCGCGAGATATGGCAGGTTGGAGGTAAGAAACGCTCGAGAAACTCAAAATTTTCGCAGATCTGATGCTCGACAAGCATAACTAGAACGGCCTAGGGGAAAAGTACGCACACCGTTGTAATCGGGCGAGTTTCTACTTTCAGATGCAACAGAAATTTTGCGGATTGGTCAATCCGTTCGCGAGATATGGCAATTTGGAGGTAAGCAACGCTTGAAAAACTCAAAATTTTCGCAGTTCTGTTGCCCGAAACGAATAACTAGAACGGGCTAGGGGAAAAGTACGCATACCGTTGAAATCGGCGAGTTTCTACTTTCAGATGCAACAGAAATTTTGCGGATTGGTCAATCCGTTCGCGAGATATGGCAGTTTGGAAGTAAGAAACGCTTGAGAAACTCAAAATTTTCGCAGTTCTGATGCACGAAACGAATAACTAGAACGGCCTAGGGGAAAAGTACGCATAGTGTTGTAATCGGGCGAGTTTCTACTTTCAGATGCAACAGAAATTTTGCGGATTGGTCAATCCGTTCGCGAGATATGGCAGTTTGGAGGTAAGAAACGCTCGAGAAACTCAAAATTTTCGCAGTTCTGATGCTCGACAAGCATAACTAGAACGGCCTAGGGGAAAAGTACGCATAGTGTTGTAATCGGGCGAGTTTTTACTTTCAGATGCAACAGAAATTTTGCGGATTGGTCAATCCGTTCGCGAGATATGGCAGTTTGGAAGTAAGAAACGCTTGAGAAACTCAAAATTTTCGCAGTTCTGATGCTCGAAACGAATAACTAGAACGGCCTAGGGGAAAAGTACGCACACCGTTGTAATCGGGCGAGTTTCTACTTTCAGATGCAACAGAAATTTTGCGGATTGGTCAATCCGTTCGCGAGATATGGCAGTTTGGAGGTAAGAAACGCTCGAGAAACTCAAAATTTTCGCAGTTCTGTTGCCCGAAACGAATAACTAGAACGGGCTAGGGGCAAAAGTACGCATACCGTTGTAATCGGGCGAGTTTCTACTTTCAGATGCAATAGAAATTTTGCGGATTGGTCAATCCGTTCGCGAGTTATGGCAGTTTGGAGGTAAGAAACGCTTGAGAAACTCAAAATTTTCGCAGTTCTGATGCTCGAAACGAATAACTAGAACGGCCTACGGGAAAAGTACGCATAGTGTTGTAATCGGGCGAGTTTCTACTTTCAGATGCAACAGAAATTTTGCGGATTGGTCAATCCGTTCGCGAGATATGGCAGTTTGGAAGTAAGAAACGCTTGAGAAACTCAAAATTTTCGCAGTTCTGATGCTCGAAACGAATAACTAGAACGGCCTAGGGGAAAAGTACGCATAGTGTTGTAGTCGGGGGAGTTTCTACTTTCAGATGCAACAGAAATTTTGCGGATTGGTCAATCCGTTCGCGAGATATGGCAGTTTGGAGGTAATAAACGCTCGAGAAACTCAAAATTTTCGCAGTTCTGATGCTCGACAAGCATAACTAGAACGGCCTAGGGGAAAAGTACGCACACCGTTGTAATCGGGCGAGTTTCTACTTTCAGATGCAACAGAAATTTTGCGGATTGGTGAATCCGTTCGCGAGTTATGGCAGTTTGGAAGTAAGAAACGCTTGAGAAACTCAAAATTTTCGCAGTTCTGATGCTCGAAACGAATAACTAGAACGGCCTACGGGAAAAGTACGCATAGTGTTGTAATCGGGCGAGTTTCTACTTTCAGATGCAACAGAAATTTTGCGGATTGGTCAATCCGTTCGCGAGATATGGCAGTTTGGAAGTAAGAAACGCTTGAGAAACTCAAAATTTTCGCAGTTCTGATGCTCGAAACGAATAACTAGAACGGCCTAGGGGAAAAGTACGCATAGTGTTGTAGTCGGGGGAGTTTCTACTTTCAGATGCAACAGAAATTTTGCGGATTGGTCAATCCGTTCGCGAGATATGGCAGTTTGGAAGTAAGAAACGCTTGAGAAACTCAAAATTTTCGCAGTTCTGATGCTCGAAACGAATAACTAGAACTGCCTAGGGGACAAGTACGCATAGTATTGTAATCGGGCGAGTTTCTACTTTCAGATGCAACAGAAATTTTGCGGATTTGTCAATCCGTTCGCGAGATATGGCAGTTTGGAAGTAAGAAACGCTAGAGAAACTCAAAATTTTCGCAGTTCTGATGCTCGACAAGCATAACTAGAACGGCCTAGGGGAAAAGTACGCACACCGTTGTAATCGGGCGAGTTTCTACTTTCAGATGCAACAGAAATTTTGCGGATTGGTCAATCCGTTCGCGAGATATGGCAGTTTGGAGGTAAGCAACGCTTGAAAAACTCAAAATTTTCGCAGTTCTGTTGCTCGAAACGAATAACTAGAACGGGCTAGGGGAAAAGTACGCATAGTATTGTAATCGGGCGAGTTTCTACTTTCAGATGCAATAGAAATTTTGCGGATTGGTCAATCCGTTCACGAGATATGGTAGTTTGGAGGTAAGCAACGCTTGAGAAACTCAAAATTTTCGCAGTTCTGATGCTCGACAAGCATAACTAGAACGGCCTAGGGGAAAAGTACGCACACCGTTGTAATCGGGCGAGTTTCTACTTTCAGATGCAACAGAAATTTTGCGGATTTGTCAATCCGTTCGCGAGATATGGCAGTTTGGATGTAAGCAACGCTTGAGAAACTCAAAATTTTCGCAGTTCTGTTGCTCGAAACGAATAACTAGAACGGGCTAGGGGAAAAGTACGCATACAGTTGTAATCGGGCGAGTTTCTACTTTCAGATGCAACAGAAATTTTGCGAATTGGTCAATCCGTTCGCGAGATATGGCAGTTTGGAGGTAAGCAACGCTTGAAAAACTCAAAATTTTCGCAGTTCTGTTGCCCGAAACGAATAACTAGAACGGGCTAGGGGAAAAGTACGCATACCGTTGTAATCGGGCGAGTTTCTACTTTCAGATGCAACAGAAATTTTGCGGATTGGTCAATCCGTTCGCGAGTTATGGCAGTTTGGAGGTAAGAAACGCTTGAGAAACTCAAAATTTTCGCAGTTCTGATGCTCGAAACGAATAACTAGAACGGCCTAGGGGAAAAGTACGCATAGTGTTGTAGTCGGGGGAGTTTCTACTTTCAGATGCAACAGAAATTTTGCGGATTGGTCAATCCGTTCGCGAGATATGGCAGTTTGGAGGTAAGAAACGCTTGAGAAACTCAAAATTTTCGCAGTTCTGATGCTCGACAAGCATAACTAGAACGGCCTAGGGGAAAAGTACGCACACCGTTGTAATCGGGCGAGTTTCTACTTTCAGATGCAACAGAAATTTTGCGGATTGGTCCATCCGTTCGCGAGATATGGCAGTTTGGAGGTAAGAAACGCTTGAGAAACTCAAAATTTTCGCAGTTCTGATGCTCGAAACGAATAACTAGAACGGCCTAGGGGAAAAGTACGCATACAGTTGTAATCGGGCGAGTTTCTACTTTCGGATGCAACAGAAATTTTGCGAATTGGTCAATCCGTTCGCGAGATATGGCAGTTTGGAGGTAAGCAACGCTTGAAAAACTCAAAATTTTCGCAGTTCTGTTGCCCGAAACGAATAACTAGAACGGGCTAGGGGAAAAGTACGCATACCGTTGTAATCGGGCGAGTTTCTACTTTCAGATGCAACAGAAATTTTGCGGATTGGTCAATCCGTTCGCGAGTTATGGCGGTTTGGAGGTAAGAAACGCTTGAGAAACTCAAAATTTTCGCAGTTCTGATGCTCGAAACGAATAACTAGAACGGCCTAGGGGAAAAGTACGCACAGTGTTGTAATCGGGCGAGTTTCTACTTTCAGATGCAACAGAAATTTTGCGGATTGATCAATCCGTTCGCGAGATATGGCAGTTTGGAGGTAAGAAACGCTCGAGAAACTCAAAATTTTCGCAGTTCTGATGCTCGACAAGCATAACTAGAACGGCCTAGGGGAAAAGTACGCACACCGCTGTAATCGGGCGAGTTTCTACTTTCACATGCAACAGAAATTTTGCGGATTGGTCAATCCGTTCGCGAGATATGGCAGTTTGGAGGTAAGCAACGCTTGAAAAACTCAAAATTTTCGCAGTTCTGTTGCTCGAAACGAATAACTAGAACGGGCTAGGGGAAAAGTACGCATACCGTTGTAATCGGGCGAGTTTCTACTTTCAGATGCAACAGAAATTTTGCGGATTGGTCAATCCGTTCGCGAGATATGGCAGTTTGGAGGTAAGCAACGCTTGAAAAACTCAAAATTTTCGCAGTTCTGTTGCTCGAAACGAATAACTAGAACGGGCTAGGGGAAAAGTACGCATACCGTTGTAATCGGGCGAGTTTCTACTTTCAGATGCAACAGAAATTTTGCGGATTGGTCAATCCGTTCGCGAGATATGGCAGTTTGGAGGTAAGCAACGCTTGAAAAACTCAAAATTTTCGCAGTTCTGTTGCTCGAAACGAATAACTAGAACGGGATAGGGGAAAAGTACGCATACAGTTGTAATCGGGCGAATTTCTACTTTCAGATGCAACAGAAATTTTGCGGATTGGTCAATCCGTTCGCGAGATATGGCAGTTTGGATGTAAGAAACACTCGAGAAACTCAAAATTTTCGCAGTTCTGATGCTCGAAACGAATAACTAGAACGGCCTAGGGGAAAAGTACGCACACCGTTGTAATCGGGCGAGTTTCTACTTTCAGATGCAACAGAAATTTTGCGGATTGGTCAATCCGTTCGCGAGATATGGCAGTTTGGAGGTAAGAAACGCTTGAGAAACTCAAAATTTTCACAGTTCTGATGCTCGAAACGAATAACTAGAACGGCCTAGGGGAAAAGTTCGCATACCGTTGTAATCGGGCGAGTTTCTACTTTCAGATGCAACAGAAATTTTGCGGATTGGTCAATCCGTTCGCGAGATATGGCAGTTTGAGAGTAAGAAACGCTTGAGAAACTCAAAATTTTTGCAGTTCTGATGCTCGAAACGAATAACTAGGGCGGCCTAGGGGAAAAGTACGCATACCGTTGTAATCGGGCGAGTTTCTACTTTCAGATGCAATAGAAATTTTGCGGATTGGTCAATCCGTTCGCGAGATATGGCAGTTTGGAGGTAAGAAACGCTTGAGAAACTCAAAATTTTCGCAGTTCTGATGCTCGAAACGAATAACTAGAGCGGCCTAGGGGAAAAGTACGCATACCGTTGTAATCGGGCGAGTTTATACTTTCAGATGCAACAGAAATTTTGCGGATTGGTCAATCCGTTCGCGAGATGTGGCAGTTTGGAGGTAAGAAACGCTTGAGAAACTCAAAATTTTCGCGCTTCTGATGCTCGAAACGAATAACAAGAACGGCCTAGGGGAAAAGTACCCACACCGTTGTAATCGGGCGAGTATCTACTTTCAGATGCAACAGAAATTTTGCGGATTGGTCAATCTGTTCGCGAGATGTGGCAGTTTGTAGGTGAGAAACGCTTGAGAAACTCAAAATTTTCGCAGTTCTGATGCTCGAAACGAATAACTAGAACGGCCTAGGGGAAAAGTACGCATAGTGTTGTAATCGGGCGAGTTTCTACTTTCAGATGCAACAGAAATTTTGCGGATTGGTCAATCCGTTCGCGAGATATGGCAGTTTGGAGGTAAGAAACGCTCGAGAAACTCAAAATTTTCGCAGTTCTCATGCTCGACAAGCATAACTAGAACGGCCCAGGGGAAAAGTACGCACACCGTTGTAATCGAGCGAGTTTCTACTTTCAGATGCAACAGAAATTTTAAGGATTGGTCAATCCGTTCGCGAGATATGGCAGTTTGGAGGTAAGCAACGCTTGAAAAACTCAAAATTTTCGCAGTTCTGTTGCTCGAAACGAATAACTAGAACGGGCTAGGGGAAAAGTTCGCATACAGTTGTAATCGGGCGAATTTCTACTTTCAGATGCAACAGAAATTTTGCGGATTGGTCAATCCGTTCGCGAGATATGGCAGTTTGGATGTAAGAAACGCTCGAGAAACTCAAAATTTTCGCAGTTCTGATGCTCGAAACGAATAACTAGAACGGCCTAGGGGAAAAGTACGCACACCGTTGTAATCGGGCGACTTTCTACTTTCAGATGCAACAGAAATTTTGCGGATTGGTCAATCCGTTCGCGAGATATGGCAGTTTGGATGTAAGAAACTCTCGAGAAACTCAAAATTTTCGCGGTTCTGATGCTCGAAACGAATAACTAGAACGGCCTAGGGGAAAAGTACGCATACCGTTGTAATCGGGCGAGTTTCTACTTTCAAATGCAACAGAAATTTTGCGGATTGGTCAATCCGTTCGCGAGATATGGCAGTTTGGAAGTAAGAAACGCTCGAGAAACTCAAAATTCTCGCAGTTCTGATGCTCGAAACGAATAACTAGAACGGCCTAGGGGAAAAGTACGCACACCGTTGTAATCGGGGAAGTTTCTACTTTCAGATGCAACAGAAATTTTGCGGATTGGTCAATCCGTTCGCGAGATATGGCAGTTTGTAGGTGAGAAACGCTTGAGAAACTCAAAATTTTCGCAGTTCTGATGCTCGAAACGAATAACTAGAACGGCCTAGGGGAAAAGTACGCATACCGTTGTAATCGGGCGAGTTTCTACCTTCAGATGCAACAGAAATTTTGCGGATTGGTCAATCCGTTCGCGAGATATGGCAGTTTGGATGTAAGAAACGCTTGAGAAACTCAAAATTTTCGCAGTTCTGATGCTCGAAAGGAATAACTAGAACGGCCTAGGGGAAAAGTACGCATAGTGTTGTAATCGGGCGAGTTTCTACTTTCAGATGCAACAGAAATTTTGCGGATTGGTCAATCCGTTCGCGAGATATGGCAGTTTGGAGGTAAGAAACGCTCGAGAAACTCAAAATTTTCGCAGTTCTGATGCTCGACAAGCATAACTAGAACGGCCTAGGGAAAAAGTACGCACACCGTTGTAATCGGGCGAGTTTCTACTTTCAGATGCAACAGAAATTTTGCGGATTGGTCAATCCGTTCGCGAGATATGGCAGTTTGGAGGTAAGCAACGCTTGAGAAACTCAAAATTTTCGCAGTTCTGTTGCTCGAAACGAATAACTAGAACGGGCTAGGGGAAACGTACGCATACCGTTGTAATCGGGCGAGTTTCTACTTTCAGATGCATCAGAAATTTTGCGGATTGGTCAATCCGTTCGCGAGATATGGCAGTTTGGAGGTACGAAACGCTTGAGAAACTCAAAATTTTCGCAGTTCTGATGCTCGAAACGAATAACTAGAACGGCCTAGGGGAAAAGTACGCATACCGTTGTAATCGGGCGAGTTTCTACCTTCAGATGCAACAGAAATTTTGCGGATTGGTCAATCCGTTCGCGAGATATGGCAGTTTGGAGGTAAGAAACGCTTGAGAAACTAAAAATTTTCACAGTTCTGATGCTCGAAACGAATAACTAGAACGGCCTAGGGGAAAAGTACACATACCGTTGTAATCGGACGAGTTTCTACTTTCAGATGCAACAGAAATTTTGCGGATTGGAAAATCCGTTCGCGAGATATGGCAGTTTGGAGGTAAGAAACGGTTGAGAAACTCAAAATTTGCACAGTTCTGATGCTCGAAACGAATAACTAGAATGGCCCAGGGGAAAAGCACACATACCGTTTCAATTGGGCGAGTTTCTACTTTCAGATGCAACAGAAATTTTGCGGATTGGTCTATCCGTTCGCGAGATATGGCAGTTTGGAGGTAAGCAACGCTTGAGAAACTCAAAATTTTCGCAGTTCTGTTGCTCGAAACGAATAACTAGAACGGTTTAGGGGAAAAGTACGCATACCGTT
This sequence comes from Ptiloglossa arizonensis, assembly GCF_051014685.1. Taxonomy (NCBI): domain Eukaryota; kingdom Metazoa; phylum Arthropoda; class Insecta; order Hymenoptera; family Colletidae; genus Ptiloglossa; species Ptiloglossa arizonensis. The sequence goes on from NW_027478386.1 coordinate 3,534,353, forward strand.
GTAATCGGGCGAGTTTCTACTTTCAGATGCAACAGAAATTTTGCGGATTGGTCAATCCGTTCGCGAGATATGGCAGTTTGGAAGTAAGAAACGCTTAAGAAACTCAAAATTTTCGCAGTTCTGATGCTCGAAACGAATAACTAGAACGGGCTAGGGGAAAAGTACGCATAAAGTTGTAATCGGGCGAGTTTCTACTTTCAGATGCATCAGAAATTTTGCGGATTGGTCAATCCGCTCGCGAGATATGGCAGTTTGTAGGTGAGAAACGCTTGAGAAACTCAAAATTTTCGCAGTTCTGATGCTCGAAACGAATAACTAGAACGGCCTAGGGGAAAAGTACGCATACCGTTGTAATCGGGCGAGTTTCTACCTTCAGATGCAACAGAAATTTTGCGGATTGGTCAATCCGTTCGCGAGATATGGCAGTTTGGAAGTAAGAAACGCTTGAGAAACTCAAAATTTTCGCAGTTCTGATGCTCGAAACGAATAACTAGAACGGCCTAGGGGAAAAGTACGCATAGTGTTGTAATCGGGCGAGTTTCTACTTTCAGATGCAACAGAAATTTTGCGGATTGGTCAATCCGTTCGCGAGATATGGCAGTTTGGAGGTAAGAAACGCTCGAGAAACTCAAAATTTTCGCAGTTCTGATGCTCGACAAGCATAACTAGAACCGCCTAGGGGAAAAGTACGCACACCGTTGTAATCGGGCGAGATTCTACTTTCAGATGCAACAGAAATTTTGCGGATTGGTCAATCCGTTCGCGAGATATAGCAGTTTGGATGTAAGCAACGCTTGAGAAACTCAAAATATTCGCAGTTCTGTTGCTCGAAACGAATAACTAGAACGGGCTAGGGGAAAAGTACGCATACAGTTGTAATCGGGCGAGTTTCTACTTTCAGATGCAACAGAAATTTTGCGGATTGGTCAATCCGTTCGCGAGATATGGCAGTTTGGAGTTAAGAAAAGCTCGAGAAACTCAAAATTTTCGCAGTTCTGATGCTCGACAAGCATAACTAGAACGGGCTAGGGGAAAAGTACGCATACAGTTGTAATCGGGCGAGTTTCTACTTTCAGATGCAACAGAAATTTTGCGGATTGGTCAATCCGTTCGCGAGATATGGCAGTTTGGAAGTAAGAAACGCTTGAGAAACTCAAAATTTTCGCAGTTCTGATGCACGAAACGAATAACTAGAACGGCCTAGGGGAAAAGTACGCATAGTGTTGTAATCGGGCGAGTTTCTACTTTCAGATGCAACAGAAATTTTGCGGATTGGTCAATCCGTTCGCGAGATATGGCAGTTTGGAGGTAAGAAACGCTCGAGAAACTCAAAATTTTCGCAGTTCTGATGCTCGACAAGCATAACTAGAACGGCCTAGGGGAAAAGTACGCATAGTGTTGTAATCGGGCGAGTTTTTACTTTCAGATGCAACAGAAATTTTGCGGATTGGTCAATCCGTTCGCGAGATATGGCAGTTTGGAAGTAAGAAACGCTTGAGAAACTCAAAATTTTCGCAGTTCTGATGCTCGAAACGAATAACTAGAACGGCCTAGGGGAAAAGTACGCACACCGTTGTAATCGGGCGAGTTTCTACTTTCAGATGCAACAGAAATTTTGCGGATTGGTCAATCCGTTCGCGAGATATGGCAGTTTGGAGGTAAGAAACGCTCGAGAAACTCAAAATTTTCGCAGTTCTGTTGCCCGAAACGAATAACTAGAACGGGCTAGGGGCAAAAGTACGCATACCGTTGTAATCGGGCGAGTTTCTACTTTCAGATGCAATAGAAATTTTGCGGATTGGTCAATCCGTTCGCGAGTTATGGCAGTTTGGAGGTAAGAAACGCTTGAGAAACTCAAAATTTTCGCAGTTCTGATGCTCGAAACGAATAACTAGAACGGCCTACGGGAAAAGTACGCATAGTGTTGTAATCGGGCGAGTTTCTACTTTCAGATGCAACAGAAATTTTGCGGATTGGTCAATCCGTTCGCGAGATATGGCAGTTTGGAAGTAAGAAACGCTTGAGAAACTCAAAATTTTCGCAGTTCTGATGCTCGAAACGAATAACTAGAACGGCCTAGGGGAAAAGTACGCATAGTGTTGTAGTCGGGGGAGTTTCTACTTTCAGATGCAACAGAAATTTTGCGGATTGGTCAATCCGTTCGCGAGATATGGCAGTTTGGAGGTAATAAACGCTCGAGAAACTCAAAATTTTCGCAGTTCTGATGCTCGACAAGCATAACTAGAACGGCCTAGGGGAAAAGTACGCACACCGTTGTAATCGGGCGAGTTTCTACTTTCAGATGCAACAGAAATTTTGCGGATTGGTGAATCCGTTCGCGAGTTATGGCAGTTTGGAAGTAAGAAACGCTTGAGAAACTCAAAATTTTCGCAGTTCTGATGCTCGAAACGAATAACTAGAACGGCCTACGGGAAAAGTACGCATAGTGTTGTAATCGGGCGAGTTTCTACTTTCAGATGCAACAGAAATTTTGCGGATTGGTCAATCCGTTCGCGAGATATGGCAGTTTGGAAGTAAGAAACGCTTGAGAAACTCAAAATTTTCGCAGTTCTGATGCTCGAAACGAATAACTAGAACGGCCTAGGGGAAAAGTACGCATAGTGTTGTAGTCGGGGGAGTTTCTACTTTCAGATGCAACAGAAATTTTGCGGATTGGTCAATCCGTTCGCGAGATATGGCAGTTTGGAGGTAAGAAACGCTCGAGAAACTCAAAATTTTCGCAGTTCTGATGCTCGACAAGCATAACTAGAACGGCCTAGGGGAAAAGTACGCACACCGTTGTAATCGGGCGAGTTTCTACTTTCAGATGCAACAGAAATTTTGCGGATTGGTGAATCCGTTCGCGAGTTATGGCAGTTTGGAAGTAAGAAACGCTTGAGAAACTCAAAATTTTCGCAGTTCTGATGCTCGAAACGAATAACTAGAACGGCCTACGGGAAAAGTACGCATAGTGTTGTAATCGGGCGAGTTTCTACTTTCAGATGCAACAGAAATTTTGCGGATTGGTCAATCCGTTCGCGAGATATGGCAGTTTGGAAGTAAGAAACGCTTGAGAAACTCAAAATTTTCGCAGTTCTGATGCTCGAAACGAATAACTAGAACGGCCTAGGGGAAAAGTACGCATAGTGTTGTAGTCGGGGGAGTTTCTACTTTCAGATGCAACAGAAATTTTGCGGATTGGTCAATCCGTTCGCGAGATATGGCAGTTTGGAGGTAAGAAACGCTCGAGAAACTCAAAATTTTCGCAGTTCTGATGCTCGAAACGAATAACTAGAACGGCCTAGGGGAAAAGTACGCACACCGTTGTAATCGGGCGAGTTTCTACTTTCAGATGCAACAGAAATTTTGCGGATTGGTCAATCCGTTCGCGAGATATGGCAGTTTGGAGGTAAGAAACGCTTGAGAAACTCAAAATTTTCACAGTTCTGATGCTCGAAACGAATAACTAGAACGGCCTAGGGGAAAAGTTCGCATACCGTTGTAATCGGGCGAGTTTCTACTTTCAGATGCAACAGAAATTTTGCGGATTGGTCAATCCGTTCGCGAGATATGGCAGTTTGGAGGTAAGAAACGCTTGAGAAACTCAAAATTTTCACAGTTCTGATGCTCGAAACGAATAACTAGAACGGCCTAGGGGAAAAGTTCGCATACCGTTGTAATCGGGCGAGTTTCTACTTTCAGATGCAACAGAAATTTTGCGGATTGGTCAATCCGTTCGCGAGATATGGCAGTTTGGAAGTAAGAAACGCTTGAGAAACTCAAAATTTTCGCAGTTCTGATGCTCGAAACGAATAACTAGAACGGCCTAGGGGAAAAGTACGCATAGTGTTGTAGTCGGGGGAGTTTCTACTTTCAGATGCAACAGAAATTTTGCGGATTGGTCAATCCGTTCGCGAGATATGGCAGTTTGGAGGTAATAAACGCTCGAGAAACTCAAAATTTTCGCAGTTCTGATGCTCGACAAGCATAACTAGAACGGCCTAGGGGAAAAGTACGCACACCGTTGTAATCGGGCGAGTTTCTACTTTCAGATGCAACAGAAATTTTGCGGATTGGTGAATCCGTTCGCGAGTTATGGCAGTTTGGAAGTAAGAAACGCTTGAGAAACTCAAAATTTTCGCAGTTCTGATGCTCGAAACGAATAACTAGAACGGCCTACGGGAAAAGTACGCATAGTGTTGTAATCGGGCGAGTTTCTACTTTCAGATGCAACAGAAATTTTGCGGATTGGTCAATCCGTTCGCGAGATATGGCAGTTTGGAAGTAAGAAACGCTTGAGAAACTCAAAATTTTCGCAGTTCTGATGCTCGAAACGAATAACTAGAACGGCCTAGGGGAAAAGTACGCATAGTGTTGTAGTCGGGGGAGTTTCTACTTTCAGATGCAACAGAAATTTTGCGGATTGGTCAATCCGTTCGCGAGATATGGCAGTTTGGAGGTAAGAAACGCTCGAGAAACTCAAAATTTTCGCAGTTCTGATGCTCGACAAGCATAACTAGAACGGCCTAGGGGAAAAGTACGCACACCGTTGTAATCGGGCGAGTTTCTACTTTCAGATGCAACAGAAATTTTGCGGATTGGTGAATCCGTTCGCGAGTTATGGCAGTTTGGAAGTAAGAAACGCTTGAGAAACTCAAAATTTTCGCAGTTCTGATGCTCGAAACGAATAACTAGAACGGCCTACGGGAAAAGTACGCATAGTGTTGTAATCGGGCGAGTTTCTACTTTCAGATGCAACAGAAATTTTGCGGATTGGTCAATCCGTTCGCGAGATATGGCAGTTTGGACGTAAGAAACGCTTGAGAAACTCAAAATTTTCGCAGTTCTGATGCTCGAAACGAATAACTAGAACGGCCTAGGGGAAAAGTACGCATAGTGTTGTAGTCGGGGGAGTTTCTACTTTCAGATGCAACAGAAATTTTGCGGATTGGTCAATCCGTTCGCGAGATATGGCAGTTTGGAGGTAAGAAACGCTCGAGAAACTCAAAATTTTCGCAGTTCTGATGCTCGAAACGAATAACTAGAACGGCCTAGGGGAAAAGTACGCACACCGTTGTAATCGGGCGAGTTTCTACTTTCAGATGCAACAGAAATTTTGCGGATTGGTCAATCCGTTCGCGAGATATGGCAGTTTGGAGGTAAGAAACGCTTGAGAAACTCAAAATTTTCACAGTTCTGATGCTCGAAACGAATAACTAGAACGGCCTAGGGGAAAAGTTCGCATACCGTTGTAATCGGGCGAGTTTCTACTTTCAGATGCAACAGAAATTTTGCGGATTGGTCAATCCGTTCGCGAGATATGGCAGTTTGGAGGTAAGAAACGCTTGAGAAACTCAAAATTTTCACAGTTCTGATGCTCGAAACGAATAACTAGAACGGCCTAGGGGAAAAGTTCGCATACCGTTGTAATCGGGCGAGTTTCTACTTTCAGATGCAACAGAAATTTTGCGGATTGGTCAATCCGTTCGCGAGATATGGCAGTTTGAGAGTAAGAAACGCTTGAGAAACTCAAAATTTTTGCAGTTCTGATGCTCGAAACGAATAACTAGGGCGGCCTAGGGGAAAAGTACGCATACCGTTGTAATCGGGCGAGTTTCTACTTTCAGATGCAATAGAAATTTTGCGGATTGGTCAATCCGTTCGCGAGATATGGCAGTTTGGAGGTAAGAAACGCTTGAGAAACTCAAAATTTTCGCAGTTCTGATGCTCGAAACGAATAACTAGAGCGGCCTAGGGGAAAAGTACGCATACCGTTGTAATCGGGCGAGTTTATACTTTCAGATGCAACAGAAATTTTGCGGATTGGTCAATCCGTTCGCGAGATGTGGCAGTTTGGAGGTAAGAAACGCTTGAGAAACTCAAAATTTTCGCGCTTCTGATGCTCGAAACGAATAACAAGAACGGCCTAGGGGAAAAGTACCCACACCGTTGTAATCGGGCGAGTATCTACTTTCAGATGCAACAGAAATTTTGCGGATTGGTCAATCTGTTCGCGAGATGTGGCAGTTTGTAGGTGAGAAACGCTTGAGAAACTCAAAATTTTCGCAGTTCTGATGCTCGAAACGAATAACTAGAACGGCCTAGGGGAAAAGTACGCATAGTGTTGTAATCGGGCGAGTTTCTACTTTCAGATGCAACAGAAATTTTGCGGATTGGTCAATCCGTTCGCGAGATATGGCAGTTTGGAGGTAAGAAACGCTCGAGAAACTCAAAATTTTCGCAGTTCTCATGCTCGACAAGCATAACTAGAACGGCCCAGGGGAAAAGTACGCACACCGTTGTAATCGGGCGAGTTTCTACTTTCAGATGCAACAGAAATTTTAAGGATTGGTCAATCCGTTCGCGAGATATGGCAGTTTGGAGGTAAGCAACGCTTGAAAAACTCAAAATTTTCGCAGTTCTGTTGCTCGAAACGAATAACTAGAACGGGCTAGGGGAAAAGTTCGCATACAGTTGTAATCGGGCGAATTTCTACTTTCAGATGCAACAGAAATTTTGCGGATTGGTCAATCCGTTCGCGAGATATGGCAGTTTGGATGTAAGAAACGCTCGAGAAACTCAAAATTTTCGCAGTTCTGATGCTCGAAACGAATAACTAGAACGGCCTAGGGGAAAAGTACGCACACCGTTGTAATCGGGCGACTTTCTACTTTCAGATGCAACAGAAATTTTGCGGATTGGTCAATCCGTTCGCGAGATATGGCAGTTTGGATGTAAGAAACTCTCGAGAAACTCAAAATTTTCGCGGTTCTGATGCTCGAAACGAATAACTAGAACGGCCTAGGGGAAAAGTACGCATACCGTTGTAATCGGGCGAGTTTCTACTTTCAAATGCAACAGAAATTTTGCGGATTGGTCAATCCGTTCGCGAGATATGGCAGTTTGGAAGTAAGAAACGCTCGAGAAACTCAAAATTCTCGCAGTTCTGATGCTCGAAACGAATAACTAGAACGGCCTAGGGGAAAAGTACGCACACCGTTGTAATCGGGGAAGTTTCTACTTTCAGATGCAACAGAAATTTTGCGGATTGGTCAATCCGTTCGCGAGATATGGCAGTTTGTAGGTGAGAAACGCTTGAGAAACTCAAAATTTTCGCAGTTCTGATGCTCGAAACGAATAACTAGAACGGCCTAGGGGAAAAGTACGCATACCGTTGTAATCGGGCGAGTTTCTACCTTCAGATGCAACAGAAATTTTGCGGATTGGTCAATCCGTTCGCGAGATATGGCAGTTTGGATGTAAGAAACGCTTGAGAAACTCAAAATTTTCGCAGTTCTGATGCTCGAAAGGAATAACTAGAACGGCCTAGGGGAAAAGTACACATACCGTTGTAATCGGACGAGTTTCTACTTTCAGATGCAACAGAAATTTTGCGGATTGGAAAATCCGTTCGCGAGATATGGCAGTTTGGAGGTAAGAAACGGTTGAGAAACTCAAAATTTGCACAGTTCTGATGCTCGAAACGAATAACTAGAATGGCCCAGGGGAAAAGCACACATACCGTTTCAATTGGGCGAGTTTCTACTTTCAGATGCAACAGAAATTTTGCGGATTGGTCTATCCGTTCGCGAGATATGGCAGTTTGGAGGTAAGCAACGCTTGAGAAACTCAAAATTTTCGCAGTTCTGTTGCTCGAAACGAATAACTAGAACGGTTTAGGGGAAAAGTACGCATACCGTTGTAATCGGGCGAGTTTCTACTTTCAGATGCAACAGAAATTTTGCGGATTGGTCAATCCGTTCGCGAGATATGGCAGTTTGGAAGTAAGAAACGCTTAAGAAACTCAAAATTTTCGCAGTTCTGATGCTCGAAACGAATAACTAGAACGGGCTAGGGGAAAAGTACGCATAAAGTTGTAATCGGGCGAGTTTCTACTTTCAGATGCATCAGAAATTTTGCGGATTGGTCAATCCGCTCGCGAGATATGGCAGTTTGTAGGTGAGAAACGCTTGAGAAACTCAAAATTTTCGCAGTTCTGATGCTCGAAACGAATAACTAGAACGGCCTAGGGGAAAAGTACGCATACCGTTGTAATCGGGCGAGTTTCTACCTTCAGATGCAACAGAAATTTTGCGGATTGGTCAATCCGTTCGCGAGATATGGCAGTTTGGAAGTAAGAAACGCTTGAGAAACTCAAAATTTTCGCAGTTCTGATGCTCGAAACGAATAACTAGAACGGCCTAGGGGAAAAGTACGCATAGTGTTGTAATCGGGCGAGTTTCTACTTTCAGATGCAACAGAAATTTTGCGGATTGGTCAATCCGTTCGCGAGATATGGCAGTTTGGAGGTAAGAAACGCTCGAGAAACTCAAAATTTTCGCAGTTCTGATGCTCGACAAGCATAACTAGAACCGCCTAGGGGAAAAGTACGCACACCGTTGTAATCGGGCGAGATTCTACTTTCAGATGCAACAGAAATTTTGCGGATTGGTCAATCCGTTCGCGAGATATAGCAGTTTGGATGTAAGCAACGCTTGAGAAACTCAAAATTTTCGCAGTTCTGTTGCTCGAAACGAATAACTAGAACGGGCTAGGGGAAAAGTACGCATACAGTTGTAATCGGGCGAGTTTCTACTTTCAGATGCAACAGAAATTTTGCGGATTGGTCAATCCGTTCGCGAGATATGGCAGTTTGGAGTTAAGAAAAGCTCGAGAAACTCAAAATTTTCGCAGTTCTGATGCTCGACAAGCATAACTAGAACGGGCTAGGGGAAAAGTACGCATACAGTTGTAATCGGGCGAGTTTCTACTTTCAGATGCAACAGAAATTTTGCGGATTGGTCAATCCGTTCGCGAGATATGGCAGTTTGGAAGTAAGAAACGCTTGAGAAACTCAAAATTTTCGCAGTTCTGATGCACGAAACGAATAACTAGAACGGCCTAGGGGAAAAGTACGCATAGTGTTGTAATCGGGCGAGTTTCTACTTTCAGATGCAACAGAAATTTTGCGGATTGGTCAATCCGTTCGCGAGATATGGCAGTTTGGAGGTAAGAAACGCTCGAGAAACTCAAAATTTTCGCAGTTCTGATGCTCGACAAGCATAACTAGAACGGCCTAGGGGAAAAGTACGCATAGTGTTGTAATCGGGCGAGTTTTTACTTTCAGATGCAACAGAAATTTTGCGGATTGGTCAATCCGTTCGCGAGATATGGCAGTTTGGAAGTAAGAAACGCTTGAGAAACTCAAAATTTTCGCAGTTCTGATGCTCGAAACGAATAACTAGAACGGCCTAGGGGAAAAGTACGCACACCGTTGTAATCGGGCGAGTTTCTACTTTCAGATGCAACAGAAATTTTGCGGATTGGTCAATCCGTTCGCGAGATATGGCAGTTTGGAGGTAAGAAACGCTCGAGAAACTCAAAATTTTCGCAGTTCTGTTGCCCGAAACGAATAACTAGAACGGGCTAGGGGCAAAAGTACGCATACCGTTGTAATCGGGCGAGTTTCTACTTTCAGATGCAATAGAAATTTTGCGGATTGGTCAATCCGTTCGCGAGTTATGGCAGTTTGGAGGTAAGAAACGCTTGAGAAACTCAAAATTTTCGCAGTTCTGATGCTCGAAACGAATAACTAGAACGGCCTACGGGAAAAGTACGCATAGTGTTGTAATCGGGCGAGTTTCTACTTTCAGATGCAACAGAAATTTTGCGGATTGGTCAATCCGTTCGCGAGATATGGCAGTTTGGAGGTAAGAAACGCTTGAGAAACTAAAAATTTTCACAGTTCTGATGCTCGAAACGAATAACTAGAACGGCCTAGGGGAAAAGTACACATACCGTTGTAATCGGACGAGTTTCTACTTTCAGATGCAACAGAAATTTTGCGGATTGGTCAATCCGTTCGCGAGATATGGCAGTTTGGAGGTAAGAAACGCTCGAGAAACTCAAAATTTTCGCAGTTCTGATGCTCGACAAGCATAACTAGAACGGCCTAGGGAAAAAGTACGCACACCGTTGTAATCGGGCGAGTTTCTACTTTCAGATGCAACAGAAATTTTGCGGATTGGTCAATCCGTTCGCGAGATATGGCAGTTTGGAGGTAAGCAACGCTTGAGAAACTCAAAATTTTCGCAGTTCTGTTGCTCGAAACGAATAACTAGAACGGGCTAGGGGAAACGTACGCATACCGTTGTAATCGGGCGAGTTTCTACTTTCAGATGCATCAGAAATTTTGCGGATTGGTCAATCCGTTCGCGAGATATGGCAGTTTGGAGGTACGAAACGCTTGAGAAACTCAAAATTTTCGCAGTTCTGATGCTCGAAACGAATAACTAGAACGGCCTAGGGGAAAAGTACGCATACCGTTGTAATCGGGCGAGTTTCTACCTTCAGATGCAACAGAAATTTTGCGGATTGGTCAATCCGTTCGCGAGATATGGCAGTTTGGAGGTAAGAAACGCTTGAGAAACTAAAAATTTTCACAGTTCTGATGCTCGAAACGAATAACTAGAACGGCCTAGGGGAAAAGTACACATACCGTTGTAATCGGACGAGTTTCTACTTTCAGATGCAACAGAAATTTTGCGGATTGGAAAATCCGTTCGCGAGATATGGCAGTTTGGAGGTAAGAAACGGTTGAGAAACTCAAAATTTGCACAGTTCTGATGCTCGAAACGAATAACTAGAATGGCCCAGGGGAAAAGCACACATACCGTTTCAATTGGGCGAGTTTCTACTTTCAGATGCAACAGAAATTTTGCGGATTGGTCTATCCGTTCGCGAGATATGGCAGTTTGGAGGTAAGCAACGCTTGAGAAACTCAAAATTTTCGCAGTTCTGTTGCTCGAAACGAATAACTAGAACGGTTTAGGGGAAAAGTACGCATACCGTTGTAATCGGGCGAGTTTCTACTTTCAGATGCAACAGAAATTTTGCGGATTGGTCAATCCGTTCGCGAGATATGGCAGTTTGGAAGTAAGAAACGCTTAAGAAACTCAAAATTTTAGCAGTTCTGATGCTCGAAACGAATAACTAGAACGGGCTAGGGGAAAAGTACGCATAAAGTTGTAATCGGGCGAGTTTCTACTTTCAGATGCATCAGAAATTTTGCGGATTGGTCAATCCGCTCGCGAGATATGGCAGTTTGTAGGTGAGAAACGCTTGAGAAACTCAAAATTTTCGCAGTTCTGATGCTCGAAACGAATAACTAGAACGGCCTAGGGGAAAAGTACGCATACCGTTGTAATCGGGCGAGTTTCTACCTTCAGATGCAACAGAAATTTTGCGGATTGGTCAATCCGTTCGCGAGATATGGCAGTTTGGAAGTAAGAAACGCTTGAGAAACTCAAAATTTTCGCAGTTCTGATGCTCGAAACGAATAACTAGAACGGCCTAGGGGAAAAGTACGCATAGTGTTGTAATCGGGCGAGTTTCTACTTTCAGATGCAACAGAAATTTTGCGGATTGGTCAATCCGTTCGCGAGATATGGCAGTTTGGAGGTAAGAAACGCTCGAGAAACTCAAAATTTTCGCAGTTCTGATGCTCGACAAGCATAACTAGAACCGCCTAGGGGAAAAGTACGCACACCGTTGTAATCGGGCGAGATTCTACTTTCAGATGCAACAGAAATTTTGCGGATTGGTCAATCCGTTCGCGAGATATGGCAGTTTGGATGTAAGAAACGCTTGAGAAACTCAAAATTTTCGCAGTTCTGATGCACGAAACGAATAACTAGAACGGCCTAGGGGAAAAGTACGCATAGTGTTGTAATCGGGCGAGTTTCTACTTTCAGATGCAACAGAAATTTTGCGGATTGGTCAATCCGTTCGCGAGATATGGCAGTTTGGAGGTAAGAAACGCTCGAGAAACTCAAAATTTTCGCAGTTCTGATGCTCGACAAGCATAACTAGAACGGCCTAGGGGAAAAGTACGCATAGTGTTGTAATCGGGCGAGTTTTTACTTTCAGATGCAACAGAAATTTTGCGGATTGGTCAATCCGTTCGCGAGATATGGCAGTTTGGAAGTAAGAAACGCTTGAGAAACTCAAAATTTTCGCAGTTCTGATGCTCGAAACGAATAACTAGAACGGCCTAGGGGAAAAGTACGCACACCGTTGTAATCGGGCGAGTTTCTACTTTCAGATGCAACAGAAATTTTGCGGATTGGTCAATCCGTTCGCGAGATATGGCAGTTTGGAGGTAAGAAACGCTCGAGAAACTCAAAATTTTCGCAGTTCTGTTGCCCGAAACGAATAACTAGAACGGGCTAGGGGCAAAAGTACGCATACCGTTGTAATCGGGCGAGTTTCTACTTTCAGATGCAATAGAAATTTTGCGGAGTGGTCAATCCGTTCGCGAGTTATGGCAGTTTGGAGGTAAGAAACGCTTGAGAAACTCAAAATTTTCGCAGTTCTGATGCTCGAAACGAATAACTAGAACGGCCTACGGGAAAAGTACGCATAGTGTTGTAATCGGGCGAGTTTCTACTTTCAGATGCAACAGAAATTTTGCGGATTGGTCAATCCGTTCGCGAGATATGGCAGTTTGGAAGTAAGAAACGCTTGAGAAACTCAAAATTTTCGCAGTTCTGATGCTCGAAACGAATAACTAGAACGGCCTAGGGGAAAAGTACGCATAGTGTTGTAGTCGGGGGAGTTTCTACTTTCAGATGCAACAGAAATTTTGCGGATTGGTCAATCCGTTCGCGAGATATGGCAGTTTGGAGGTAATAAACGCTCGAGAAACTCAAAATTTTCGCAGTTCTGATGCTCGACAAGCATAACTAGAACGGCCTAGGGGAAAAGTACGCACACCGTTGTAATCGGGCGAGTTTCTACTTTCAGATGCAACAGAAATTTTGCGGATTGGTGAATCCGTTCGCGAGTTATGGCAGTTTGGAAGTAAGAAACGCTTGAGAAACTCAAAATTTTCGCAGTTCTGATGCTCGAAACGAATAACTAGAACGGCCTACGGGAAAAGTACGCATAGTGTTGTAATCGGGCGAGTTTCTACTTTCAGATGCAACAGAAATTTTGCGGATTGGTCAATCCGTTCGCGAGATATGGCAGTTTGGAAGTAAGAAACGCTTGAGAAACTCAAAATTTTCGCAGTTCTGATGCTCGAAACGAATAACTAGAACGGCCTAGGGGAAAAGTACGCATAGTGTTGTAGTCGGGGGAGTTTCTACTTTCAGATGCAACAGAAATTTTGCGGATTGGTCAATCCGTTCGCGAGATATGGCAGTTTGGAGGTAAGAAACGCTCGAGAAACTCAAAATTTTCGCAGTTCTGATGCTCGACAAGCATAACTAGAACGGCCTAGGGGAAAAGTACGCACACCGTTGTAATCGGGCGAGTTTCTACTTTCAGATGCAACAGAAATTTTGCGGATTGGTGAATCCGTTCGCGAGTTATGGCAGTTTGGAAGTAAGAAACGCTTGAGAAACTCAAAATTTTCGCAGTTCTGATGCTCGAAACGAATAACTAGAACGGCCTACGGGAAAAGTACGCATAGTGTTGTAATCGGGCGAGTTTCTACTTTCAGATGCAACAGAAATTTTGCGGATTGGTCAATCCGTTCGCGAGATATGGCAGTTTGGAAGTAAGAAACGCTTGAGAAACTCAAAATTTTCGCAGTTCTGATGCTCGAAACGAATAACTAGAACGGCCTAGGGGAAAAGTACGCATAGTGTTGTAGTCGGGGGAGTTTCTACTTTCAGATGCAACAGAAATTTTGCGGATTGGTCAATCCGTTCGCGAGATATGGCAGTTTGGAGGTAAGAAACGCTCGAGAAACTCAAAATTTTCGCAGTTCTGATGCTCGACAAGCATAACTAGAACGGCCTAGGGGAAAAGTACGCACACCGTTGTAATCGGGCGAGTTTCTACTTTCAGATGCAACAGAAATTTTGCGGATTGGTTAATCCGTTCGCGAGTTATGGCAGTTTGGAAGTAAGAAACGCTTGAGAAACTCAAAATTTTCGCAGTTCTGATGCTCGAAACGAATAACTAGAACTGCCTAGGGGACAAGTACGCATAGTATTGTAATCGGGCGAGTTTCTACTTTCAGATGCAACAGAAATTTTGCGGATTTGTCAATCCGTTCGCGAGATATGGCAGTTTGGAAGTAAGAAACGCTAGAGAAACTCAAAATTTTCGCAGTTCTGATGCTCGACAAGCATAACTAGAACGGCCTAGGGGAAAAGTACGCACACCGTTGTAATCGGGCGAGTTTCTACTTTCAGATGCAACAGAAATTTTGCGGATTGGTCAATCCGTTCGCGAGATATGGCAGTTTGGAGGTAAGCAACGCTTGAAAAACTCAAAATTTTCGCAGTTCTGTTGCTCGAAACGAATAACTAGAACGGGCTAGGGGAAAAGTACGCATAGTATTGTAATCGGGCGAGTTTCTACTTTCAGATGCAATAGAAATTTTGCGGATTGGTCAATCCGTTCACGAGATATGGTAGTTTGGAGGTAAGCAACGCTTGAGAAACTCAAAATTTTCGCAGTTCTGATGCTCGACAAGCATAACTAGAACGGCCTAGGGGAAAAGTACGCACACCGTTGTAATCGGGCGAGTTTCTACTTTCAGATGCAACAGAAATTTTGCGGATTTGTCAATCCGTTCGCGAGATATGGCAGTTTGGAGGTAAGCAACGCTTGAGAAACTCAAAATTTTCGCAGTTCTGTTGCTCGAAACGAATAACTAGAACGGGCTAGGGGAAAAGTACGCATACAGTTGTAATCGGGCGAGTTTCTACTTTCAGATGCAACAGAAATTTTGCGAATTGGTCAATCCGTTCGCGAGATATGGCAGTTTGGATGTAAGCAACGCTTGAAAAACTCAAAATTTTCGCAGTTCTGTTGCTCGAAACGAATAACTAGAACGGGCTAGGGGAAAAGTACGCATAGTGTTGTAGTCGGGGGAGTTTCTACTTTCAGATGCAACAGAAATTTTGCGGATTGGTCAATCCGTTCGCGAGATATGGCAGTTTGGAGGTAAGAAACGCTTGAGAAACTCAAAATTTTCGCAGTTCTGATGCTCGACAAGCATAACTAGAACGGCCTAGGGGAAAAGTACGCACACCGTTGTAATCGGGCGAGTTTCTACTTTCAGATGCAACAGAAATTTTGCGGATTGGTCCATCCGTTCGCGAGATATGGCAGTTTGGAGGTAAGAAACGCTTGAGAAACTCAAAATTTTCGCAGTTCTGATGCTCGAAACGAATAACTAGAACGGCCTAGGGGAAAAGTACGCATACAGTTGTAATCGGGCGAGTTTCTACTTTCGGATGCAACAGAAATTTTGCGAATTGGTCAATCCGTTCGCGAGATATGGCAGTTTGGAGGTAAGCAACGCTTGAAAAACTCAAAATTTTCGCAGTTCTGTTGCCCGAAACGAATAACTAGAACGGGCTAGGGGAAAAGTACGCATACCGTTGTAATCGGGCGAGTTTCTACTTTCAGATGCAACAGAAATTTTGCGGATTGGTCAATCCGTTCGCGAGTTATGGCAGTTTGGAGGTAAGAAACGCTTGAGAAACTCAAAATTTTCGCAGTTCTGATGCTCGAAACGAATAACTAGAACGGCCTAGCGGAAAAGTACGCACAGTGTTGTAATCGGGCGAGTTTCTACTTTCAGATGCAACAGAAATTTTGCGGATTGATCAATCCGTTCGCGAGATATGGCAGTTTGGAGGTAAGAAACGCTCGAGAAACTCAAAATTTTCGCAGTTCTGATGCTCGACAAGCATAACTAGAACGGCCTAGGGGAAAAGTACGCACACCGCTGTAATCGGGCGAGTTTCTACTTTCACATGCAACAGAAATTTTGCGGATTGGTCAATCCGTTCGCGAGATATGGCAGTTTGGAGGTAAGCAACGCTTGAAAAACTCAAAATTTTCGCAGTTCTGTTGCTCGAAACGAATAACTAGAACGGGCTAGGGGAAAAGTACGCATACCGTTGTAATCGGGCGAGTTTCTACTTTCAGATGCAACAGAAATTTTGCGGATTGGTCAATCCGTTCGCGAGATATGGCAGTTTGGAGGTAAGCAACGCTTGAAAAACTCAAAATTTTCGCAGTTCTGTTGCTCGAAACGAATAACTAGAACGGGCTAGGGGAAAAGTACGCATACCGTTGTAATCGGGCGAGTTTCTACTTTCAGATGCAACAGAAATTTTGCGGATTGGTCAATCCGTTCGCGAGATATGGCAGTTTGGAGGTAAGCAACGCTTGAAAAACTCAAAATTTTCGCAGTTCTGTTGCTCGAAACGAATAACTAGAACGGGATAGGGGAAAAGTACGCATACAGTTGTAATCGGGCGAATTTCTACTTTCAGATGCAACAGAAATTTTGCGGATTGGTCAATCCGTTCGCGAGATATGGCAGTTTGGATGTAAGAAACACTCGAGAAACTCAAAATTTTCGCAGTTCTGATGCTCGAAACGAATATCTAGAACGGCCTAGGGGAAAAGTACGCACACCGTTGTAATCGGGCGAGTTTCTACTTTCAGATGCAACAGAAATTTTGCGGATTGGTCAATCCGTTCGCGAGATATGGCAGTTTGGAGGTAAGAAACGCTTGAGAAACTCAAAATTTTCACAGTTCTGATGCTCGAAACGAATAACTAGAACGGCCTAGGGGAAAAGTTCGCATACCGTTGTAATCGGGCGAGTTTCTACTTTCAGATGCAACAGAAATTTTGCGGATTGGTCAATCCGTTCGCGAGATATGGCAGTTTGAGAGTAAGAAACGCTTGAGAAACTCAAAATTTTCGCAGTTCTGATGCTCGAAACGAATAACTAGAGCGGCCTAGGGGAAAAGTACGCATACCGTTGTAATCGGGCGAGTTTATACTTTCAGATGCAACAGAAATTTTGCGGATTGGTCAATCCGTTCGCGAGATGTGGTAGTTTGGAGGTAAGAAACGCTTGAGAAACTCAAAATTTTCGCGCTTCTGATGCTCGAAACGAATAACAAGAACGGCCTAGGGGAAAAGTACGCACACCGTTGTAATCGGGCGAGTTTCTACTTTCAGATGCAACAGAAATTTTGCGGATTGGTCAATCCGTTCGCGAGATATGGCAGTTTGGAGGTAAGCAACGCTTGAGAAACTCTAAATTTGCACAGTTCTGATGCACGAAACGAATAACTAGAATGGCCCAGGGGAAAAGCACACATACCGTTGTAATCGGGCGAGTATCTACTTTCAGATGCAACAGAAATTTTGCGGATTGGTCAATCCGTTCGCGAGATATGGCAGTTTGGAGGTAAGAAACGCTCGAGAAACTCAAAATTTTCGCAGTTCTGATGCTCGACAAGCATAACTAGAACGGCCTAGGGGAAAAGTACGCACACCGTTGTAATCGGGCGAGTTTCTACTTTCAGATGCAACAGAAATTTTGCGGATTGGTCAATCCGTTCGCGAGATATGGCAGTTTGGAGGTAAGCAACGCTTGAGAAACTCAAAATTTTCGCAGTTCTGTTGCTCGAAACGAATAACTAGAACGGTTTAGGGGAAAAGTACGCATACCGTTGTAATCGGGCGAGTTTCTACTTTCAGATGCAACAGAAATTTTGCGGATTGGACAATCCGCTCGCGAGATATGGCAGTTTGGAGGTAAGAAACGTTTGAGAAACTCAAAATTTTCGCGGTTCTGATGCTCGAAACGAATAACAAGAACGGCCTAGGGGAAAAGTACGCACACCGTTGTAATCGGGCGAGTTTCTACTTTCAGATGCAACAGAAATTTTGCGGATTGGTCAATCCGTTCGCGAGATATGGCAGTTTGGAGGTAAGCAACGCTTGAGAAACTCAAAATTTTCGCAGTTCTGTTGCTCGAAACGAATAACTAGAACGGGCTAGGGGAAAAGTACGCATAAAGTTGTAATAGGGCGAGTTTCTACTTTCAGATGCATCAGAAATTTTGCGGATTGGTCAATCCGCTCGCGAGATATGGCAGTTTGTAGGTGAGAAACGCTTGAGAAACTCAAAATTTTCGCAGTTCTGATGCTCGAAACGAATAACAAGAACGGCCTAGGGGAAAAGTACGCATACCGTTGTAATCGGGCGAGTTTCTACCTTCAGATGCAACAGAAATTTTGCGGATTGGTCAATCCGTTCGCGAGATATGGCAGTTTGGAAGTAAGAAACGCTTGAGAAACTCAAAATTTTCGCAGTTCTGATGCTCGAAACGAATAACTAGAACGGCCTAGGGGAACAGTACGCATAGTGTTGTAATCGGGCGAGTTTCTACTTTCAGATGCAACAGAAATTTTGCGGATTGGTCAATCCGTTCGCGAGATATGGCAGTTTGGAGGTAAGAAACGCTCGAGAAACTCAAAATTTTCGCAGTTCTGATGCTCGACAAGCATAACTAGAACGGCCTAGGGGAAAAGTACGCACACCGTTGTAATCGGGCGAGTTTCTACTTTCAGATGCAACAGAAATTTTGCGGATTGGTCAATCCGTTCGCGAGATATGGCAGTTCGGAGGTAAGAAACGGTTGAGAAACTCAAAATTTTCACAGTTCTGATGCTCGAAACGAATAACCAGAACGGCCTAGGGGAAAAGTACGCATACAGTTGTAATCGGGCGAGTTTCTACTTTCAGATGCATCAGAAATTTTGCGGATTGGACAATCCGTTCGCGAGATGCGGCAGTTTGTAGGTGAGAAACGCTTGAGAAACTCAAAATTTTCGCAGTTCTGTTGCTCGAAACGAATAACTAGAACGGGCTAGGGGAAAAGTACGCATACCGTTGTAATCGGGCGAGTTTCTACTTTCAGATGCAACAGAAATTTTGCGGATTGGTCACTCCGCTCGCGAGATATGGCAGTTTGGAGGTAAGAAACGTTTGAGAAACTCAAAATTTTCGAGTTCTGATGCTTGAAACGAATAACAAGAACGGCCTAGGGGAAAAGTACGCACACCGTTGTAATCGGGCGAGTTTCTACTTTCAGATGCAACAGAAATTTTGCGGATTGGTCAATCCGTTCGCGAGATATGGCAGTTTGGATGTAAGAAACGCTTGAGAAACTCAAAATTTTCGCGGTTCTGATGCTCGAAACGAATAACTAGAACGGCCTAGGGGAAAAGTACGCATAGTGTTGTAATCGGGCGAGTTTCTACTTTCAGATGCAACAGAAATTTTGCGGATTGGTCAATCCGTTCGCGAGATATGGCAGTTTGGAGGTAAGCAACGCTTGAGAAACTCAACATTTTCGCAGTTCTGTTGCTCGAAACGAATAACTAGGACGGGCTAGGGGAAACGTACGCATACCGTTGTAATCGGGCGAGTTTCTACTTTCAGATGCATCAGAAATTTTGCGGATTGGTCAATCCGTTCGCGAGATATGGTAGTTTGGATGTAAGAAACGCTTGAGAAACTCAAAATTTTCGCGGTTCTGATGCTCGAAACGAATAACAAGAACGGCCTAGGGGAAAAGTACGCACACCGTTGTAATCGGGCGAGTTTCTACTTTCAGATGCAACAGAAATTTTGCGGATTGGTCAATCCGTTCGCGAGATATGGCAGTTTGGAGGTAAGCAACGCTTGATAAACTCAAAATTTTCGCAGTTCTGTTGCTCGAAACGAATAACTAGAACGGGCTAGGGGAAAAGTACGCATACAGTTGTAATCGGGCGAGTTTCTACTTTCAGATGCATCAGAAATTTTGCGGGTTGGACAATCCGTTCGCGAGATGTGGCAGTTTGTACGTGAGAAACGCTTGAGAAACTCAAAATTTTCGCAGTTCCGATGCTCGAAACGAATAACTAGAACGGCCTAGGGGAAAAGTACGCATAGTGTTGTAATCGGGCGAGTTTCTACTTTCAGATGCAATAGAAATTTTGCGGATTGGTCAATCCGTTCGCGAGATATGGCAGTTTGGAGGTAAGCAACGCCTGAGAAACTCAAAATTTTCGCAGTTCTGTTGCTCGAAACGAATAACTAGAACGGGCTAGGGGAAACGTACGCATACCGTTGTAATCGGGCGAGTTTCTACTTTCAGATGCATCAGAAATTTTGCGGATTGGTCAATCCGTTCGCGAGATATGGCAGTTTGGAGGTACGAAACGCTTGAGAAACTCAAAATTTTCGCAGTTCTGATGCTCGAAACGAATAACTAGAACGGCCTAGGGGAAAAGTACGCATACCGTTGTAATCGGGCGAGTTTCTACCTTCAGATGCAACAGAAATTTTGCGGATTGGGCAATCCGTTCGCGAGATATGGCAGTTTGGACGTAACAACGCTTGAGAAACTCAAAATTTTCGCAGTTCTGTTGCTCGAAACGAATAACTAGAACGGGCTAGGGGAAAAGTACGCATACAGTTGTAATCGGGCGAGTTTCTACTTTCAGATGCAACAGAAATTTTGCGGATTCGTCAAACCGTTCGCGAGATATGGCAGTTTGGAAGTAAGAAACGCTTGAGAAACTAAAAATTTTCACAGTTCTGATGCTCGAAACGAATAACTAGAACGGCCTAGGGGAAAAGTACGCATACCGTTGTAATCGGACGAGTATCTACTTTCAGATGCAACAGAAATTTTGCGGATTGGTAAAAATCGGTTCGCGAGATATGGCAGTTTGGAGGTAAGAAACGGTTGAGAAACTCAAAATTTGCACAGTTCTGATGCTCGAAACGAATAACTAGAATGGCCCAGGGGAAAAGCACACATACCGTTTCAATTGGGCGAGTTTCTACTTTCAGATGCAACAGAAATTTTGCGGATTGGTGAATCCGTTCGCGAGTTATGGCAGTTTGGATGTAAGAAACGCTTGAGAAACTCAAAATTTTCGCAGTTCTGATGCTCGAAACGAATAACAAGTACGGCCTAGGGGAAAAGTACTCATACCGTTGTAATCGGGCGAGTTTCTACCTTCAGATGCAACAGAAATTTTGCGGATTGGTCAATCCGTTCGCGAGATATGGCAGTTTGGAAGTAAGAAACGCTTGAGAAACTCAAAATTTTCGCAGTTCTGATGCTCGAAACGAATAACTAGAACGGCCTAGGGGAAAAGTACGCATAGTGTTGTAATCGGGCGAGTTTCTACTTTCAGATGCAACAGAAATTTTGCGGATTGGTCAATCCGTTCGCGAGATATGGCAGTTTGGAGGTAAGAAACGCTCGAGAAACTCAAAATTTTCGCAGTTCTGATGCTCGACAAGCATAACTAGAACGGCCTAGGGGAAAAGTACGCACACCGTTGTAATCGGGCGAGTTTCTACCTTCAGATGCAACAGAAATTTTGCGGATTGGTCAATCCGTTCGCGAGATATGGCAGTTCGGAGGTAAGAAACGGTTGAGAAACTCAAAATTTTCACAGTTCTGATGCTCGAAACGAATAACCAGAACGGCCTAGGGGAAAAGTACGCATACAGTTGTAATCGGGCGAGTTTCTACTTTCAGATGCATCAGAAATTTTGCGGATTGGACAATCCGTTCGCGAGATGCGGCAGTTTGTAGGTGAGAAACGCTTGAGAAACTCAAAATTTTCGCAGTTCTGTTGCTCGAAACGAATAACTAGAACGGGCTAGGGGAAAAGTACGCATACCGTTGTAATCGGGCGAGTTTCTACTTTCAGATGCAACAGAAATTTTGCGGATTGGTCACTCCGCTCGCGAGATATGGCAGTTTGGAGGTAAGAAACGTTTGAGAAACTCAAAATTTTCGCGGTTCTGATGCTCGAAACGAATAACAAGAACGGCCTAGGGGAAAAGTACGCACACCGTTGTAATCGGGCGAGTTTCTACTTTCAGATGCAACAGAAATTTTGCGGATTGGTCAATCCGTTCGCGAGATATGGCAGTTTGGATGTAAGAAACGCTTGAGAAACTCGAAATTTTCGCGGTTCTGATGCTCGAAACGAATAACTAGAACGGCCTAGGGGAAAAGTACGCATAGTGTTGTAATCGGGCGAGTTTCTACTTTCAGATGCAACAGAAATTTTGCGGATTGGTCAATCCGTTCGCGAGATATGGCAGTTTGGAGGTAAGCAACGCTTGAGAAACTCAAAATTTTCGCAGTTCTGTTGCTCGAAACGAATAACTAGGACGGGCTAGGGGAAACGTACGCATACCGTTGTAATCGGGCGAGTTTCTACTTTCAGATGCATCAGAAATTTTGCGGATTGGTCAATCCGTTCGCGAGATATGGCAGTTTGGATGTAAGAAACGCTTGAGAAACTCAAAATTTTCGAAGTTCTGATGCTCGAAACGAATAACTAGAACGGCCTAGGGGAAAAGTACGCATACCGTTGTAATCGGACGAGTTTCTACCTTCAGATGCAACAGAAATTTTGCGGATTGGTCAATCCGTTCGCGAGATATGGCAGTTTGGATGTAACAACGCTTGAGAAACTCAAAATTTTCGCAGTTCTGTTGCTCGAAACGAATAACTAGAACGGGCTAGGCGAAAAGTACGCATAGTGTTGTAATCGGGCGAGTTTTTAATTTCAGATGCAACAGAAATTTTGCGGATTGGTCAATCCGTTCGCGAGATATGGCAGTTTGGAGGTAAGAAACGCTCGAGAAACTCAAAATTTTCGCAGTTCTGATGCTCGACAAGCATAAATAGAACGGCCTAGGGGAAAAGTACGCACACCGTTGTAATCGGGCGAGTTTCTACTTTCAGATGCAACAGAAATTTTGCGGATTGGTCAATCCGTTCGCGAGATATGGCAGTTCGGAGGTAAGAAACGGTTGAGAAACTCAAAATTTTCACAGCTCTGATGCTCGAAACGAATAACCAGAACGGCCTAGGGGAAACGTACGCATACCGTTCTAATCGGGCGAGTTTCTACTTTCAGATGCATCAGAAATTTTGCGGATTGGTCAATCCGTTCGCGAGATATGGCAGTTTGGAGGTACGAAACGCTTGAGAAACTCAAAATTTTCGCAGTTCTGGTGCTCGAAACGAATAACTAGAACGGCCTAGGGGAAAAGTACGCACACCGTTGTAATCGGGCGAGTTTCTACTTTCAGATGCAACAGAAATTTTGCGGATTGGTCAATCCGCTCGCGAGATATGGCAGTTTGGAGGTAAGAAACGTTTGAGAAACTCAAAATTTTCGCGGTTCTGATGCTCGAAACGAATAACAAGAACGGCCTAGGGGAAAAGTACGCACACCGTTGTAATCGGGCGAGTTTCTACTTTCAGATGCAACAGAAATTTTGCGGATTGGTCAAACCGTTCGCGAGATATGGCAGTTTGGAGGTAAGCAACGCTTGAGAAACTCAAAATTTTCGCAGTTCTGTTGCTCGAAACGAATAACTAGAACGGTTTAGGGGAAAAGTACGCATACCGTTGTAATCGGGCGAGTTTCTACTTTCAGATGCAACAGAAATTTTGCGGATTGGTCAATCCGTTCGCGAGATATGGCAGTTTGGATGTAACAACGCTTGAGAAACTCAAAATTTTCGCAGTTCTGTTGCTCGAAACGAATAACTAGAACGGGCTAGGGGAAAAGTACGCATACAGTTGTAATCGGGCGAGTTTCTACTTTCAGATGCAACAGAAATTTTGCGGATTCGTCAAACCGTTCGCGAGATATGGCAGTTTGGAAGTAAGAAACGCTTGAGAAACTAAAAATTTTCACAGTTCTGATGCTCGAAACGAATAACTAGAACGGCCTAGGGGAAAAGTACGCATACCGTTGTAATCGGACGAGTTTCTACTTTCAGATGCAACAGAAATTTTGCGGATTGGAAAATCCGTTCGCGAGATATGGCAGTTTGGAGGTAAGAAACGGTTGAGAAACTCAAAATTTGCACAGTTCTGATGCTCGAAACGAATAACTAGAATGGCCCAGGGGAAAAGCACACATACCGTTTCAATTGGGCGAGTTTCTACTTTCAGATGCAACAGAAATTTTGCGGATTGGTCTATCCGTTCGCGAGATATGGCAGTTTGGAGGTAAGAAACGGTTGAGAAACTCAAAATTTGCACAGTTCTGATGCTCGAAACGAATAACTAGAATGGCCCAGGGGAAAAGCACACATACCGTTTCAATTGGGCGAGTTTCTACTTTCAGATGCAACAGAAATTTTGCGGATTGGTCTATCCGTTCGCGAGATATGGCAGTTTGTAGGTGAGAAACGCTCGAGAAACTCAAAATTTTCGCAGTTCTGATGCTCGACAAGCATAACTAGAACGGCCTAGGGGAAAAGTACGCATACCGTTGTAATCGGGCGAGTTTCTACTTTCAGATGCAACAGAAATTTTGCGGATTGGTCAATCCGTTCGCGAGATATGGCAGTTTGGAAGTACGAAACGCTTGAGAAACTCAAAATTTTCGCAGTTCTGATGCTCGAAACGAATAACTAGAACGGCCTAGGGGAAAAGTACGCATAGTGTTGTAATCGGGCGAGTTTTTAATTTCAGATGCAACAGAAGTTTTGCGGATTGGTCAATCCGTTCGCGAGATATGGCAGTTTGGAGGTAAGCAACGCTTGAGAAACTCAACATTTTCGCAGTTCTGTTGCTCGAAACGAATAACTAGGACGGGCTAGGGGAAACGTACGCATACCGTTGTAATCGGGCGAGTTTCTACTTTCAGATGCATCAGAAATTTTGCGGATTGGTCAATCCGTTCGCGAGATATGGTAGTTTGGATGTAAGAAACGCTTGAGAAACTCAAAATTTTCGCGGTTCTGATGCTCGAAACGAATAACAAGAACGGCCTAGGGGAAAAGTACGCACACCGTTGTAATCGGGCGAGTTTCTACTTTCAGATGCAACAGAAATTTTGCGGATTGGTCAATCCGTTCGCGAGATATGGCAGTTTGGAGGTAAGCAACGCTTGATAAACTCAAAATTTTCGCAGTTCTGTTGCTCGAAACGAATAACTAGAACGGGCTAGGGGAAAAGTACGCATACAGTTGTAATCGGGCGAGTTTCTACTTTCAGATGCATCAGAAATTTTGCGGGTTGGACAATCCGTTCGCGAGATGTGGCAGTTTGTACGTGAGAAACGCTTGAGAAACTCAAAATTTTCGCAGTTCCGATGCTCGAAACGAATAACTAGAACGGCCTAGGGGAAAAGTACGCATAGTGTTGTAATCGGGCGAGTTTCTACTTTCAGATGCAATAGAAATTTTGCGGATTGGTCAATCCGTTCGCGAGATATGGCAGTTTGGAGGTAAGCAACGCCTGAGAAACTCAAAATTTTCGCAGTTCTGTTGCTCGAAACGAATAACTAGAACGGGCTAGGGGAAACGTACGCATACCGTTGTAATCGGGCGAGTTTCTACTTTCAGATGCATCAGAAATTTTGCGGATTGGTCAATCCGTTCGCGAGATATGGCAGTTTGGAGGTACGAAACGCTTGAGAAACTCAAAATTTTCGCAGTTCTGATGCTCGAAACGAATAACTAGAACGGCCTAGGGGAAAAGTACGCATACCGTTGTAATCGGGCGAGTTTCTACCTTCAGATGCAACAGAAATTTTGCGGATTGGGCAATCCGTTCGCGAGATATGGCAGTTTGGACGTAACAACGCTTGAGAAACTCAAAATTTTCGCAGTTCTGTTGCTCGAAACGAATAACTAGAACGGGCTAGGGGAAAAGTACGCATACAGTTGTAATCGGGCGAGTTTCTACTTTCAGATGCAACAGAAATTTTGCGGATTCGTCAAACCGTTCGCGAGATATGGCAGTTTGGAAGTAAGAAACGCTTGAGAAACTAAAAATTTTCACAGTTCTGATGCTCGAAACGAATAACTAGAACGGCCTAGGGGAAAAGTACGCATACCGTTGTAATCGGACGAGTATCTACTTTCAGATGCAACAGAAATTTTGCGGATTGGTAAAAATCGGTTCGCGAGATATGGCAGTTTGGAGGTAAGAAACGGTTGAGAAACTCAAAATTTGCACAGTTCTGATGCTCGAAACGAATAACTAGAATGGCCCAGGGGAAAAGCACACATACCGTTTCAATTGGGCGAGTTTCTACTTTCAGATGCAACAGAAATTTTGCGGATTGGTCTATCCGTTCGCGAGATATGGCAGTTTGTAGGTGAGAAACGCTCGAGAAACTCAAAATTTTCGCAGTTCTGATGCTCGAAACGAATAACAAGAACGGCCTAGGGGAAAAGTACGCACACCGTTGTAATCGGGCGAGTTTCTACTTTCAGATGCAACAGAAATTTTGCGGATTGGTCAATCCGTTCGCGAGATATGGCAGTTTGGAGGTAAGCAACGCTTGAGAAACTCAAAATTTTCGCAGTTCTGTTGCTCGAAACGAATAACTAGAACGGGCTAGGGGAAAAGTACGCATAAAGTTGTAATAGGGCGAGTTTCTACTTTCAGATGCATCAGAAATTTTGCGGATTGGTCAATCCGCTCGCGAGATATGGCAGTTTGTAGGTGAGAAACGCTTGAGAAACTCAAAATTTTCGCAGTTCTGATGCTCGAAACGAATAACAAGTACGGCCTAGGGGAAAAGTACTCATACCGTTGTAATCGGGCGAGTTTCTACCTTCAGATGCAACAGAAATTTTGCGGATTGGTCAATCCGTTCGCGAGATATGGCAGTTTGGAAGTAAGAAACGCTTGAGAAACTCAAAATTTTCGCAGTTCTGATGCTCGAAACGAATAACTAGAACGGCCTAGGGGAAAAGTACGCATAGTGTTGTAATCGGGCGAGTTTCTACTTTCAGATGCAACAGAAATTTTGCGGATTGGTCAATCCGTTCGCGAGATATGGCAGTTTGGAGGTAAGAAACGCTCGAGAAACTCAAAATTTTCGCAGTTCTGATGCTCGACAAGCATAACTAGAACGGCCTAGGGGAAAAGTACGCACACCGTTGTAATCGGGCGAGTTTCTACCTTCAGATGCAACAGAAATTTTGCGGATTGGTCAATCCGTTCGCGAGATATGGCAGTTCGGAGGTAAGAAACGGTTGAGAAACTCAAAATTTTCACAGTTCTGATGCTCGAAACGAATAACCAGAACGGCCTAGGGGAAAAGTACGCATACAGTTGTAATCGGGCGAGTTTCTACTTTCAGATGCATCAGAAATTTTGCGGATTGGACAATCCGTTCGCGAGATGCGGCAGTTTGTAGGTGAGAAACGCTTGAGAAACTCAAAATTTTCGCAGTTCTGTTGCTCGAAACGAATAACTAGAACGGGCTAGGGGAAAAGTACGCATACCGTTGTAATCGGGCGAGTTTCTACTTTCAGATGCAACAGAAATTTTGCGGATTGGTCACTCCGCTCGCGAGATATGGCAGTTTGGAGGTAAGAAACGTTTGAGAAACTCAAAATTTTCGCGGTTCTGATGCTCGAAACGAATAACAAGAACGGCCTAGGGGAAAAGTACGCACACCGTTGTAATCGGGCGAGTTTCTACTTTCAGATGCAACAGAAATTTTGCGGATTGGTCAATCCGTTCGCGAGATATGGCAGTTTGGATGTAAGAAACGCTTGAGAAACTCGAAATTTTCGCGGTTCTGATGCTCGAAACGAATAACTAGAACGGCCTAGGGGAAAAGTACGCATAGTGTTGTAATCGGGCGAGTTTCTACTTTCAGATGCAACAGAAATTTTGCGGATTGGTCAATCCGTTCGCGAGATATGGCAGTTTGGAGGTAAGCAACGCTTGAGAAACTCAAAATTTTCGCAGTTCTGTTGCTCGAAACGAATAACTAGGACGGGCTAGGGGAAACGTACGCATACCGTTGTAATCGGGCGAGTTTCTACTTTCAGATGCATCAGAAATTTTGCGGATTGGTCAATCCGTTCGCGAGATATGGCAGTTTGGATGTAAGAAACGCTTGAGAAACTCAAAATTTTCGAAGTTCTGATGCTCGAAACGAATAACTAGAACGGCCTAGGGGAAAAGTACGCATACCGTTGTAATCGGACGAGTTTCTACCTTCAGATGCAACAGAAATTTTGCGGATTGGTCAATCCGTTCGCGAGATATGGCAGTTTGGATGTAACAATGCTTGAGAAACTCAAAATTTTCGCAGTTCTGTTGCTCGAAACGAATAACTAGAACGGGCTAGGCGAAAAGTACGCATAGTGTTGTAATCGGGCGAGTTTTTAATTTCAGATGCAACAGAAATTTTGCGGATTGGTCAATCCGTTCGCGAGATATGGCAGTTTGGAGGTAAGAAACGCTCGAGAAACTCAAAATTTTCGCAGTTCTGATGCTCGACAAGCATAAATAGAACGGCCTAGGGGAAAAGTACGCACACCGTTGTAATCGGGCGAGTTTCTACTTTCAGATGCAACAGAAATTTTGCGGATTGGTCAATCCGTTCGCGAGATATGGCAGTTCGGAGGTAAGAAACGGTTGAGAAACTCAAAATTTTCACAGCTCTGATGCTCGAAACGAATAACCAGAACGGCCTAGGGGAAACGTACGCATACCGTTCTAATCGGGCGAGTTTCTACTTTCAGATGCATCAGAAATTTTGCGGATTGGTCAATCCGTTCGCGAGATATGGCAGTTTGGAGGTACGAAACGCTTGAGAAACTCAAAATTTTCGCAGTTCTGGTGCTCGAAACGAATAACTAGAACGGCCTAGGGGAAAAGTACGCACACCGTTGTAATCGGGCGAGTTTCTACTTTCAGATGCAACAGAAATTTTGCGGATTGGTCAATCCGCTCGCGAGATATGGCAGTTTGGAGGTAAGAAACGTTTGAGAAACTCAAAATTTTCGCGGTTCTGATGCTCGAAACGAATAACAAGAACGGCCTAGGGGAAAAGTACGCACACCGTTGTAATCGGGCGAGTTTCTACTTTCAGATGCAACAGAAATTTTGCGGATTGGTCAAACCGTTCGCGAGATATGGCAGTTTGGAGGTAAGCAACGCTTGAGAAACTCAAAATTTTCGCAGTTCTGTTGCTCGAAACGAATAACTAGAACGGTTTAGGGGAAAAGTACGCATACCGTTGTAATCGGGCGAGTTTCTACTTTCAGATGCAACAGAAATTTTGCGGATTGGTCAATCCGTTCGCGAGATATGGCAGTTTGGATGTAACAACGCTTGAGAAACTCAAAATTTTCGCAGTTCTGTTGCTCGAAACGAATAACTAGAACGGGCTAGGGGAAAAGTACGCATACAGTTGTAATCGGGCGAGTTTCTACTTTCAGATGCAACAGAAATTTTGCGGATTCGTCAAACCGTTCGCGAGATATGGCAGTTTGGAAGTAAGAAACGCTTGAGAAACTAAAAATTTTCACAGTTCTGATGCTCGAAACGAATAACTAGAACGGCCTAGGGGAAAAGTACGCATACCGTTGTAATCGGACGAGTTTCTACTTTCAGATGCAACAGAAATTTTGCGGATTGGAAAATCCGTTCGCGAGATATGGCAGTTTGGAGGTAAGAAACGGTTGAGAAACTCAAAATTTGCACAGTTCTGATGCTCGAAACGAATAACTAGAATGGCCCAGGGGAAAAGCACACATACCGTTTCAATTGGGCGAGTTTCTACTTTCAGATGCAACAGAAATTTTGCGGATTGGTCTATCCGTTCGCGAGATATGGCAGTTTGGAGGTAAGAAACGGTTGAGAAACTCAAAATTTGCACAGTTCTGATGCTCGAAACGAATAACTAGAATGGCCCAGGGGAAAAGCACACATACCGTTTCAATTGGGCGAGTTTCTACTTTCAGATGCAACAGAAATTTTGCGGATTGGTCTATCCGTTCGCGAGATATGGCAGTTTGTAGGTGAGAAACGCTCGAGAAACTCAAAATTTTCGCAGTTCTGATGCTCGACAAGCATAACTAGAACGGCCTAGGGGAAAAGTACGCATACCGTTGTAATCGGGCGAGTTTCTACTTTCAGATGCAACAGAAATTTTGCGGATTGGTCAATCCGTTCGCGAGATATGGCAGTTTGGAAGTACGAAACGCTTGAGAAACTCAAAATTTTCGCAGTTCTGATGCTCGAAACGAATAACTAGAACGGCCTAGGGGAAAAGTACGCATAGTGTTGTAATCGGGCGAGTTTTTAATTTCAGATGCAACAGAAGTTTTGCGGATTGGTCAATCCGTTCGCGAGATATGGCAGTTTGGAGGTAAGAAACGCTCGAGAAGCTCAAAATTTTCGCAGTTCTGATGCTCGACAAGCATAAATAGAACGGCCTAGGGGAAAAGTACGCACACCGTTGTAATCGGGCGTGTTTCTACTTTCAGATGCAACAGAAATTTTGCGGATTGGTCAATCCGTTCGCGAGATATGGCAGTTCGGAGGTAAGAAACGGTTGAGAAACTCAAAATTTTCACAGTTCTGATGCTCGAAACGAATAACCAGAACGGCCTAGGGGAAACGTACGCATACCGTTCTAATCGGGCGAGTTTCTACTTTCAGATGCATCAGAAATTTTGCGGATTGGTCAATCCGTTCGCGAGATATGGCAGTTTGGAGGTACGAAACGCTTGAGAAACTCAAAATTTTCGCAGTTCTGGTGCTCGAAACGAATAACTAGAACGGCCTAGGGGAAAAGTACGCACACCGTTGTAATCGGGCGAGTTTCTACTTTCAGATGCAACAGAAATTTTGCGGATTGGTCATTCCGTTCGCGAGATATGGCAGTTTGGAAGTAAGCAACGCTTGAGAAACTCAAAATTTTCGCAGTTCTGTTGCTCGAAACGAATAACTAGAACGGCCTAGGGGAAAAGTACGCATACCGTTGTAATCGGACGAGTTTCTACTTTCAGATGCAACAGAAATTTTGCGGATTGGAAAATCCGTTCGCGAGATATGGCAGTTTGGAGGTAAGAAACGGTTGAGAAACTCTAAATTTGCACAGTTCTGATGCTCGAAACGATTAACTAGAATGGCCCAGGGGAAAAGCACACATACCGTTGTAATCGGGCGAGTATCTACTTTCAGATGCAACAGAAATTTTGCGGATTGGTCAATCCGTTCGCGAGATATGGCAGTTTGGAGGTAAGAAACGCTCGAGAAACTCAAAATTTTCGCAGTTCTGATGCTCGACAAGCATAACTAGAACGGCCTAGGGGAAAAGTACGCACACCGTTGTAATCGGGCGAGCTTCTACTTTCAGATGCAACAGAAATTTTGCGGATTGGTCAATCCGTTCGCGAGATATGGCAGTTTGGAGGTAAGCAACGCTTGAGAAACTCAAAATTTTCGCAGTTCTGTTGCTCGAAACGAATAACTAGAACGGTTTAGGGGAAAAGTACGCATACCGTTGTAATCGGGCGAGTTTCTACTTTCAGATGCATCAGAAATTTTGCGGATTGGACAATCCGTTCGCGAGATGCGGCAGTTTGTAGGTGAGAAACGCTTGAGAAACTCAAAATTTTCGCAGTTCTGTTGCTCGAAACGAATAACTAGAACGGTTTAGGGGAAAAGTACGCATACCGTTGTAATCGGGCGGGTTTCTACTTTCAGATGCAACAGAAATTTTGCGGATTGGTCAATCCGCTCGCGAGATATGGCAGTTTGGAGGTAAGAAACGTTTGAGAAACTCAAAATTTTCGCGGTTCTGATGCTCGAAACGAATAACAAGAACGGCCTAGGGGAATAGTACGCACACCGTTGTAATCGGGCGAGTTTCTACTTTCAGATGCAACAGAAATTTTGCGGATTGGTCAATCCGTTCGCGAGATATGGCAGTTTGGAGGTAAGCAACGCTTGAGAAACTCAAAATTTTCGCAGTTCTGTTGCTCGAAACGAATAACTAGAACGGGCTAGGGGAAAAGTACGCATAAAGTTGTAATAGGGCGAGTTTCTACTTTCAGATGCATCAGAAATTTTGCG
Source organism: Ptiloglossa arizonensis (assembly GCF_051014685.1). Taxonomy (NCBI): domain Eukaryota; kingdom Metazoa; phylum Arthropoda; class Insecta; order Hymenoptera; family Colletidae; genus Ptiloglossa; species Ptiloglossa arizonensis. Next base: position 3,566,073 of record NW_027478386.1, read on the forward strand.
GATTGGTCAATCCGCTCGCGAGATATGGCAGTTTGTAGGTGAGAAACGCTTGAGAAACTCAAAATTTTCGCAGTTCTGATGCTCGAAACGAATAACAAGAACGGCCTAGGGGAAAAGTACGCATACCGTTGTAATCGGGCGAGTTTCTACCTTCAGATGCAACAGAAATTTTGCGGATTGGTCAATCCGTTCGCGAGATATGGCAGTTTGGAGGTAAGAAACGCTCGAGAAACTCAAAATTTTCGCAGTTCTGATGCTCGACAAGCATAACTAGAACGGCCTAGGGGAAAAGTACGCACACCGTGGTAATCGGGCGAGTTTCTACTTTCAGATGCAACAGAAATTTTGCGGATTGGTCAATCCGTTCGCGAGATATGGCAGTTTGGATGTAACAACGCTTGAGAAACTCAAAATTTTCGCAGTTCTGTTGCTCGAAACGAATAACTAGAACGGGCTAGGGGAAAAGTACGCATACAGTTGTAATCGGGCGAGTTTCTACTTTCAGATGCAACAGAAATTTTGCGGATTCGTCAAACCGTTCGCGAGATATGGCAGTTTGGAAGTAAGAAACGCTTGAGAAACTAAAAATTTTCACAGTTCTGATGCTCGAAACGAATAACTAGAACGGCCTAGGGGAAAAGTACGCATACCGTTGTAATCGGACGAGTTTCTACTTTCAGATGCAACAGAAATTTTGCGGATTGGAAAATCCGTTCGCGAGATATGGCAGTTTGGAGGTAAGAAACGGTTGAGAAACTCAAAATTTGCACAGTTCTGATGCTCGAAACGAATAACTAGAATGGCCCAGGGGAAAAGCACACATACCGTTTCAATTGGGCGAGTTTCTACTTTCAGATGCAACAGAAATTTTGCGGATTGGTCTATCCGTTCGCGAGATATGGCAGTTTGGAGGTAAGAAACGGTTGAGAAACTCAAAATTTGCACAGTTCTGATGCTCGAAACGAATAACTAGAATGGCCCAGGGGAAAAGCACACATACCGTTTCAATTGGGCGAGTTTCTACTTTCAGATGCAACAGAAATTTTGCGGATTGGTCTATCCGTTCGCGAGATATGGCAGTTTGTAGGTGAGAAACGCTCGAGAAACTCAAAATTTTCGCAGTTCTGATGCTCGACAAGCATAACTAGAACGGCCTAGGGGAAAAGTACGCATACCGTTGTAATCGGGCGAGTTTCTACTTTCAGATGCAACAGAAATTTTGCGGATTGGTCAATCCGTTCGCGAGATATGGCAGTTTGGAAGTAAGAACCGCTTGAGAAACTCAAAATTTTCGCAGTTCTGATGCTCGAAACGAATAACTAGAACGGCCTAGGGGAAAAGTACGCATAGTGTTGTAATCGGGCGAGTTTTTAATTTCAGATGCAACAGAAGTTTTGCGGATTGGTCAATCCGTTCGCGAGATATGGCAGTTTGGAGGTAAGAAACGCTCGAGAAACTCAAAATTTTCGCAGTTCTGATGCTCGACAAGCATAAATAGAACGGCCTAGGGGAAAAGTACGCACACCGTTGTAATCGGGCGAGTTTCTACTTTCAGATGCAACAGAAATTTTGCGGATTGGTCAATCCGTTCGCGAGATATGGCAGTTCGGAGGTAAGAAACGGTTGAGAAACTCAAAATTTTCACAGTTCTGATGCTCGAAACGAATAACCAGAACGGCCTAGGGGAAACGTACGCATACCGTTCTAATCGGGCGAGTTTCTACTTTCAGATGCATCAGAAATTTTGCGGATTGGTCAATCCGTTCGCGAGATATGGCAGTTTGGAGGTACGAAACGCTTGAGAAACTCAAAATTTTCGCAGTTCTGGTGCTCGAAACGAATAACTAGAACGGCCTAGGGGAAAAGAACGCACACCGTTGTAATCGGGCGAGTTTCTACTTTCAGATGCAACAGAAATTTTGCGGATTGGTCATTCCGTTCGCGAGATATGGCAGTTTGGAAGTAAGCAACGCTTGAGAAACTCAAAATTTTCGCAGTTCTGTTGCTCGAAACGAATAACTAGAACGGCCTAGGGGAAAAGTACGCATACCGTTGTAATCGGACGAGTTTCTACTTTCAGATGCAACAGAAATTTTGCGGATTGGAAAATCCGTTCGCGAGATATGGCAGTTTGGAGGTAAGAAACGGTTGAGAAACTCTAAATTTGCACAGTTCTGATGCTCGAAACGAATAACTAGAATGGCCCAGGGGAAAAGCACACATACCGTTGTAATCGGGCGAGTATCTACTTTCAGATGCAACAGAAATTTTGCGGATTGGTCAATCCGTTCGCGAGATATGGCAGTTTGGAGGTAAGAAACGCTCGAGAAACTCAAAATTTTCGCAGTTCTGATGCTCGACAAGCATAACTAGAACGGCCTAGGGGAAAAGTACGCACACCGTTGTAATCGGGCGAGCTTCTACTTTCAGATGCATCAGAAATTTTGCGGATTGGTCAATCCGTTCGCGAGATATGGCAGTTTGGAGGTAAGCAACGCTTGAGAAACTCAAAATTTTCGCAGTTCTGTTGCTCGAAACGAATAACTAGAACGGTTTAGGGGAAAAGTACGCATACCGTTGTAATCGGGCGAGTTTCTACTTTCAGATGCATCAGAAATTTTGCGGATTGGACAATCCGTTCGCGAGATACGGCAGTTTGTAGGTGAGAAACGCTTGAGAAACTCAAAATTTTCGCAGTTCTGTTGCTCAAAACGAATAACTAGAACGGTTTAGGGGAAAAGTACGCATACCGTTGAAATCGGACGAGTTTCTACTTTCAGATGCAACAGAAATTTTGCGGATTGGAAAATCCGTTCGCGAGATATGGCAGTTTGGAGGTAAGAAACGGTTGAGAAACTCTAAATTTGCACAGTTCTGATGCTCGAAACGATTAACTAGAATGGCCCAGGGGAAAAGCACACATACCGTTGTAATCGGGCGAGTATCTACTTTCAGATGCAACAGAAATTTTGCGGATTGGTCAATCCGTTCGCGAGATATGGCAGTTTGGAGGTAAGAAACGCTCGAGAAACTCAAAATTTTCGCAGTTCTGATGCTCGACAAGCATAACTAGAACGGCCTAGGGGAAAAGTACGCACACCGTTGTAATCGGGCGAGCTTCTACTTTCAGATGCAACAGAAATTTTGCGGATTGGTCAATCCGTTCGCGAGATATGGCAGTTTGGAGGTAAGCAACGCTTGAGAAACTCAAAATTTTCGCAGTTCTGTTGCTCGAAACGAATAACTAGAACGGTTTAGGGGAAAAGTACGCATACCGTTGTAATCGGGCGAGTTTCTACTTTCAGATGCATCAGAAATTTTGCGGATTGGACAATCCGTTCGCGAGATGCGGCAGTTTGTAGGTGAGAAACGCTTGAGAAACTCAAAATTTTCGCAGTTCTGTTGCTCGAAACGAATAACTAGAACGGTTTAGGGGAAAAGTACGCATACCGTTGTAATCGGGCGGGTTTCTACTTTCAGATGCATCAGAAATTTTGCGGATTGGTCAATCCGCTCGCGAGATATGGCAGTTTGGAAGTAAGAAACGCTTGAGAAACTAAAAATTTTCACAGTTCTGATGCTCGAAACGAATAACTAGAACGGCCTAGGGGAAAAGTACGCATACCGTTGTAATCGGACGAGTTTCTACTTTCAGATGCAACAGAAATTTTGCGGATTGGAAAATCCGTTCGCGAGATATGGCAGTTTGGAGGTAAGAAACGGTTGAGAAACTCAAAATTTGCACAGTTCTGATGCTCGAAACGAATAACTAGAATGGCCCAGGGGAAAAGCACACATACCGTTTCAATTGGGCGAGTTTCTACTTTCAGATGCAACAGAAATTTTGCGGATTGGTCTATCCGTTCGCGAGATATGGCAGTTTGGAGGTAAGAAACGGTTGAGAAACTCAAAATTTGCACAGTTCTGATGCTCGAAACGAATAACTAGAATGGCCCAGGGGAAAAGCACACATACCGTTTCAATTGGGCGAGTTTCTACTTTCAGATGCAACAGAAATTTTGCGGATTGGTCTATCCGTTCGCGAGATATGGCAGTTTGTAGGTGAGAAACGCTCGAGAAACTCAAAATTTTCGCAGTTCTGATGCTCGACAAGCATAACTAGAACGGCCTAGGGGAAAAGTACGCATACCGTTGTAATCGGGCGAGTTTCTACTTTCAGATGCAACAGAAATTTTGCGGATTGGTCAATCCGTTCGCGAGATATGGCAGTTTGGAAGTAAGAACCGCTTGAGAAACTCAAAATTTTCGCAGTTCTGATGCTCGAAACGAATAACTAGAACGGCCTAGGGGAAAAGTACGCATAGTGTTGTAATCGGGCGAGTTTTTAATTTCAGATGCAACAGAAGTTTTGCGGATTGGTCAATCCGTTCGCGAGATATGGCAGTTTGGAGGTAAGAAACGCTCGAGAAACTCAAAATTTTCGCAGTTCTGATGCTCGACAAGCATAAATAGAACGGCCTAGGGGAAAAGTACGCACACCGTTGTAATCGGGCGAGTTTCTACTTTCAGATGCAACAGAAATTTTGCGGATTGGTCAATCCGTTCGCGAGATATGGCAGTTCGGAGGTAAGAAACGGTTGAGAAACTCAAAATTTTCACAGTTCTGATGCTCGAAACGAATAACCAGAACGGCCTAGGGGAAACGTACGCATACCGTTCTAATCGGGCGAGTTTCTACTTTCAGATGCATCAGAAATTTTGCGGATTGGTCAATCCGTTCGCGAGATATGGCAGTTTGGAGGTACGAAACGCTTGAGAAACTCAAAATTTTCGCAGTTCTGGTGCTCGAAACGAATAACTAGAACGGCCTAGGGGAAAAGAACGCACACCGTTGTAATCGGGCGAGTTTCTACTTTCAGATGCAACAGAAATTTTGCGGATTGGTCATTCCGTTCGCGAGATATGGCAGTTTGGAAGTAAGCAACGCTTGAGAAACTCAAAATTTTCGCAGTTCTGTTGCTCGAAACGAATAACTAGAACGGCCTAGGGGAAAAGTACGCATACCGTTGTAATCGGACGAGTTTCTACTTTCAGATGCAACAGAAATTTTGCGGATTGGAAAATCCGTTCGCGAGATATGGCAGTTTGGAGGTAAGAAACGGTTGAGAAACTCTAAATTTGCACAGTTCTGATGCTCGAAACGAATAACTAGAATGGCCCAGGGGAAAAGCACACATACCGTTGTAATCGGGCGAGTATCTACTTTCAGATGCAACAGAAATTTTGCGGATTGGTCAATCCGTTCGCGAGATATGGCAGTTTGGAGGTAAGAAACGCTCGAGAAACTCAAAATTTTCGCAGTTCTGATGCTCGACAAGCATAACTAGAACGGCCTAGGGGAAAAGTACGCACACCGTTGTAATCGGGCGAGCTTCTACTTTCAGATGCATCAGAAATTTTGCGGATTGGTCAATCCGTTCGCGAGATATGGCAGTTTGGAGGTAAGCAACGCTTGAGAAACTCAAAATTTTCGCAGTTCTGTTGCTCGAAACGAATAACTAGAACGGTTTAGGGGAAAAGTACGCATACCGTTGTAATCGGGCGAGTTTCTACTTTCAGATGCATCAGAAATTTTGCGGATTGGACAATCCGTTCGCGAGATACGGCAGTTTGTAGGTGAGAAACGCTTGAGAAACTCAAAATTTTCGCAGTTCTGTTGCTCAAAACGAATAACTAGAACGGTTTAGGGGAAAAGTACGCATACCGTTGAAATCGGGCGAGTTTCTACTTTCAGATGCAACAGAAATTTTGCGGATTGGTCAATCCGCTCGCGAGATATGGCAGTTTGGAGGTAAGAAACGTTTGAGAAACTCAAAATTTTCGCGGTTCTGATGCTCGAAACGAATAACAAGAACGGCCTAGGGGAAAAGTACGCACACCGTTGTAATCGGGCGAGTTTCTACTTTCAGATGCAACAGAAATTTTGCGGATTGGTCAATCCGTTCGCGAGATATGGCAGTTTGGAGGTAAGCAACGCTTGAGAAACTCAAAATTTTCGCAGTTCTGTTGCTCGAAACGAATAACTAGAACGGGCTAGGGGAAAAGTACGCATAAAGTTGTAATAGGGCGAGTTTCTACTTTCAGATGCATCAGAAATTTTGCGGATTGGTCAATCCGCTCGCGAGATATGGCAGTTTGTAGGTGAGAAACGCTTGAGAAACTCAAAATTTTCGCAGTTCTGATGCTCGAAACGAATAACAAGAACGGCCTAGGGGAAAAGTACGCATACCGTTGTAATCGGGCGAGTTTCTACCTTCAGATGCAACAGAAATTTTGCGGATTGGTCAATCCGTTCGCGAGATATGGCAGTTTGGAGGTAAGAAACGCTCGAGAAACTCAAAATTTTCGCAGTTCTGATGCTCGACAAGCATAACTAGAACGGCCTAGGGGAAAAGTACGCACACCGTGGTAATCGGGCGAGTTTCTACTTTCAGATGCAACAGAAATTTTGCGGATTGGTCAATCCGTTCGCGAGATATGGCAGTTTGGAGGTAAGAAACGCTTGAGAAACTCAAAATTTTCGCAGTTCTGATGCTCGAAACGAATAACTAGAACGGCCTAGGGGAAAAGTACGCATACCGTTGTAATCGGGCGAGTTTCTACTTTCAGATGCAACAGAAATTTTGCGGATTGGTCAATCCGTTCGCGAGATATGGCAGTTTGGATGTAGGAAACGCTTGAGAAACTCAAACTTTTCGCGGTTCTGATACTCGAAACGAATAACAAGAACGGCCTAGGGGAAAAGTACGCACACCGTTGTAATCGGGCGAGTTTCTACTTTCAGATGCATCAGAAACTTTGCGGATTGGTCAATCCGTTCGCGAGATATGGCAGTTTGGAGGTAAGCAACGCTTGAGAAACTCAAAATTTTCGCAGTTCTGATGCTCGAAACGAATAACTAGAACGGCCTAGGGGAAAAGTACGCATACCGTTGTAATCGGGCGAGTTTCTACTTTCAGATGCAACAGAAATTTTGCGGATTGGTCAATCCGTTCGCGAGATATGGCAGTTTGGATGTAGGAATCGCTTGAGAAACTCAAACTTTTCGCGGTTCTGATACTCGAAACGAATAACAAGAACGGCCTAGGGGAAAAGTACGCACACCGTTGTAATCGGGCGAGTTTCTACTTTCAGATGCATCAGAAACTTTGCGGATTGGTCAATCCGTTCGCGAGATATGGCAGTTTGGAGGTAAGCAACGCTTGAGAAACTCAAAATTTTCGCAGTTCTGATGCTCGAAACGAATAACTAGAACGGCCTAGGGGAAAAGTACGCACACCGTTGTAATCGGGCGAGTTTCTACTTTCAGATGCATCAGAAACTTTGCGGATTGGTCAATCCGTTCGCGAGATATGGCAGTTTGGAGGTAAGCAACGCTTGAGAAACTCAAAATTTTCGCAGTTCTGATGCTCGAAACGAATAACTAGAACGGCCTAGGGGAAAAGTACGCATACCGTTGTAATCGGGCGAGTTTCTACTTTCAGATGCAACAGAAATTTTGCGGATTGGTCAATCCGTTCGCGAGATATGGCAGTTTGGATGTAGGAAACGCTTGAGAAACTCAAACTTTTCGCGGTTCTGATACTCGAAACGAATAACAAGAACGGCCTAGGGGAAAAGTACGCACACCGTTGTAATCGGGCGAGTTTCTACTTTCAGATGCATCAGAAACTTTGCGGATTGGTCAATCCGTTCGCGAGATATGGCAGTTTGGAGGTAAGCAACGCTTGAGAAACTCAAAATTTTCGCAGTTCTGATGCTCGAAACGAATAACTAGAACGGCCTAGGGGAAAAGTACGCATACCGTTGTAATCGGGCGAGTTTCTACTTTCAGATGCAACAGAAATTTTGCGGATTGGTCAATCCGTTCGCGAGATATGGCAGTTTGGAGGTAAGAAACGCTTGAGAAACTCAAAATTTTCGCAGTTCTGATGCTCGAAACGAATAACTAGAACGGCCTAGGGGAAAAGTACGCATACCGTTGTAATCGGGCGAGTTTCTACTTTCAGATGCAACAGAAATTTTGCGGATTGGTCAATCCGTTCGCGAGATATGGCAGTTTGGATGTAGGAAACGCTTGAGAAACTCAAACTTTTCGCGGTTCTGATACTCGAAACGAATAACAAGAACGGCCTAGGGGAAAAGTACGCACACCGTTGTAATCGGGCGAGTTTCTACTTTCAGATGCATCAGAAACTTTGCGGATTGGTCAATCCGTTCGCGAGATATGGCAGTTTGGAGGTAAGCAACGCTTGAGAAACTCAAAATTTTCGCAGTTCTGATGCTCGAAACGAATAACTAGAACGGCCTAGGGGAAAAGTACGCATACCGTTGTAATCGGGCGAGTTTCTACTTTCAGATGCAACAGAAATTTTGCGGATTGGTCAATCCGTTCGCGAGATATGGCAGTTTGGATGTAGGAATCGCTTGAGAAACTCAAACTTTTCGCGGTTCTGATACTCGAAACGAATAACAAGAACGGCCTAGGGGAAAAGTACGCACACCGTTGTAATCGGGCGAGTTTCTACTTTCAGATGCATCAGAAACTTTGCGGATTGGTCAATCCGTTCGCGAGATATGGCAGTTTGGAGGTAAGCAACGCTTGAGAAACTCAAAATTTTCGCAGTTCTGATGCTCGAAACGAATAACTAGAACGGCCTAGGGGAAAAGTACGCACACCGTTGTAATCGGGCGAGTTTCTACTTTCAGATGCATCAGAAACTTTGCGGATTGGTCAATCCGTTCGCGAGATATGGCAGTTTGGAGGTAAGCAACGCTTGAGAAACTCAAAATTTTCGCAGTTCTGATGCTCGAAACGAATAACTAGAACGGCCTAGGGGAAAAGTACGCATACCGTTGTAATCGGGCGAGTTTCTACTTTCAGATGCAACAGAAATTTTGCGGATTGGTCAATCCGTTCGCGAGATATGGCAGTTTGGATGTAGGAAACGCTTGAGAAACTCAAACTTTTCGCGGTTCTGATACTCGAAACGAATAACAAGAACGGCCTAGGGGAAAAGTACGCACACCGTTGTAATCGGGCGAGTTTCTACTTTCAGATGCATCAGAAACTTTGCGGATTGGTCAATCCGTTCGCGAGATATGGCAGTTTGGAGGTAAGCAACGCTTGAGAAACTCAAAATTTTCGCAGTTCTGATGCTCGAAACGAATAACTAGAACGGCCTAGGGGAAAAGTACGCATACCGTTGTAATCGGGCGAGTTTCTACTTTCAGATGCAACAGAAATTTTGCGGATTGGTCAATCCATTCGCGAGATATGGCAGTTTGGAGGTAAGAAACGCTCGAGAAACTCAAAATTTTCGCAGTTCTGATGCTCGACAAGCATAACTAGAACGGCCTAGGGGAAAAGTACGCACACCGTTGTAATCGGGCGAGTTTCTACTTTCAGATGCAACAGAAATTTTGCGGATTGGTCAATCCGTTCGCGAGATATGGCAGTTTGGAGGTAAGAAACGCTTGAGAAACTCAAAATTTTCGCAGTTCTGATGCTCGAAACGAATAACTAGAATGGCCCAGGGGAAAAGTACTCATACCGTTGTAATCGGGCGAGTATCTACTTACAGATTCAACAGAAATTTTGCGGATTGGTCAATACGTTCGCGAGATATGGCAGTTTGGAGGTAAGAAACGCTCGAGAAACTCAAAATTTTCGCAGTTCTGATGCTCGACAAGCATAACTAGAACGGCCTAGGGGAAAAGTACGCACACCGTTGTAATCGGGCGAGTTTCTACTTTCAGATGCAAGAGAAATTTTGCGGACTGGTCAATCCGTTCGCGAGATATGGCAGTTCGGAGGTAAGAAACGGTTGAGAAACTCAAAATTTTCACAGTTCTGATGCTCGAAACGAATAACTATAACGGCCTAGGGGACACGTGCGCATACCGTTGTAATCGGGCGAGTTTCTACTTTCAGATGCATCAGAAATTTTGCGGATTGGTCAATCCGTTCGCGAGATATGGCAGTTTGGAGGTACGAAACGCTTGAGAAACTCAAAATTTTCGCAGTTCTGATGCTCGAAACGAATAACTATAACGGCCTAGGGGAAAAGTACGCATACCGTTGTAATCGGACGAGTTTCTACTTTCAGATGCAACAGAAATTTTTGCGGATTGGAAAATCCGTTCGCGAGATATGGCAGTTTGGAGGTAAGAAACGGTTGAGAAACTCAAAATTTGCACAGTTCTGATGCACGAAACGAATAACTAGAATGGCCCAGGGGAAAAGCACACATACCGTTTCAATTGGTCGAGTTTCTACTTTCAGATGCAACAGAAATTTTGAGGATTGGTCTATCCGTTCGCGAGATGTGGCAGTTTGGAGGTAAGAAACGGTTGAGAAACTCAAAATTTGCACAGTTCTGATGCTCGAAACGAATAACTAGAATGGCCCAGGGGAAAAGTACTCATACCGTTGTAATCGGGCGAGTATCTACTTTCAGATGCAACAGAAATTTTGCGGATTGGTCAATCCGTTCGCGAGATATGGCAGTTTGGAGGTAAGAAACGCTCGAGAAACTCAAAATTTTCGTAGTTCTGATGCTCGACAAGCATAACTAGAACGGCCTAGGGGAAAAGTACGCATACAGTTGTAATCGGGCGAGTTTCTACTTTCAGATGCAACAGAAATTTTGCGGATTGGTCAATCCGTTCGCGAGATATGGCTGTTTGGAGGTACGAAAAGCTTGAGAAACTCAAAATTTTCGCAGTTCTGATGCTCGAAACGAATAACTAGAACGGCCTAGCGGAAGAGTACGCATACCGTTGTAATCGGGCGAGTTTCTACCTTCAGATGCAACAGAAATTTTGCGGATTGGTCAATCCGTTCGCGAGATATGGCAGTTTGGAAGTAAGAAACGCTTGAGAAACTCAAAATTTTCGCAGTTCTGATGCTCGAAACGAATAACTAGAACGGCCTAGGGGAAAAGTACGCATAGTATTGTAATCGGGCGAGTTTCTACTTTCAGATGCAACAGAAATTTTGCGGATTGGAAAATCCGTTCGCGAGATATGGCAGTTTGGAGGTAAGAAACGGTTGAGAAACTCAAAATTTGCACAGTTCTGATGCTCGAAACGAATAACTAGAATGGCCCAGGGGAAAAGCACACATACCGTTTCAATTGGGCAAGTTTCTACTTTCAGATGCAACAGAAATTTTGCGGATTGTTCTATCCGTTCGCGAGATATGGCAGTTTGGAGGTAAGAAACGGCTGAGAAACTCAATATTTGCACAGTTCTGATGCTCGAAAAGAATAACTAGAATGGCCCAGGGGAAAAGAACTCATACCGTTGTAATCGGGCGAGTATCTACTTTCAGATGCAACAGAAATTTTGCGGATTGGTCAATCCGTTCGCGAGATATGGCAGTTTGGATGTAAGAAACGCTCGAGAAACTCAAAATTTTCGCAGTTCTGATGCTCGACAAGCATAACTAGAACGGCCTAGGGGAAAAGTACGCATAGTATTGTAATCGGGCGAGTTTCTACTTTCAGATGCAACAGAAATTTTGCGGATTGGAAAATCCGTTCGCGAGATATGGCAGTTTGGAGGTAAGAAACGTTTGAGAAACTCAAAATTTTCGCGGTTCTGATGCTCGAAACGAATAACAAGAACGGCCTAGGGGAAAAGTACGCACACCGTTGTAATCGGGCGAGTTTCTACTTTCAGATGCAACAGAAATTTTGCGGATTGGTCAATCCGTTCGCGAGATATGGCAGTTTGGAGGTAAGCAACGCTTGAGAAACTCAAAATTTTCGCAGTTCTGTTGCTCGAAACGAATAACTAGAACGGGCTAGGGGAAAAGTACGCATAAAGTTGTAATAGGGCGAGTTTCTACTTTCAGATGCATCAGAAATTTTGCGGATTGGTCAATCCGCTCGCGAGATATGGCAGTTTGTAGGTGAGAAACGCTTGAGAAACTCAAAATTTTCGCAGTTCTGATGCTCGACAAGCATAACTAGAACGGCCTAGGGGAAAAGTACGCACACCGTGGTAATCGGGCGAGTTTCTACTTTCAGATGCAACAGAAATTTTGCGGATTGGTCAATCCGTTCGCGAGATATGGCAGTTTGGAGGTAAGCAACGCTTGAGAAACTCAAAATTTTCGCAGTTCTGTTGCTCGAAACGAATAACTAGAACGGGCTAGGGGAAAAGTACGCATCCCGTTGTAATCGGGCGAGTTTCTACTTTCAGATGCAACAGAAATTTTGCGGATTGGTCAATCCGTTCGCGAGATATGGCAGTTTGTAGGTGAGAAACGCTTGAGAAACTCAAAATTTTCGCAGTTCTGATGCTCGACAAGCATAACTAGAACGGCCTAGGGGAAAAGTACGCACACCGTGGTAATCGGGCGAGTTTCTACTTTCAGATGCAACAGAAATTTTGCGGATTGGTCAATCCGTTCGCGAGATATGGCAGTTTGGAGGTAAGCAACGCTTGAGAAATTCAAAATTTTCGCAGTTCTGTTGCTCGAAACGAATAACTAGAACGGGCTAGGGGAAAAGTACGCATCCCGTTGTAATCGGGCGAGTTTCTACTTTCAGATGCAACAGAAATTTTGCGGATTGGTCAATCCGTTCGCGAGATATGGCAGTTTGGAGGTAAGAAACGCTTGAGAAACTTAAAATTTTCGCAGTTCTGATGCTCGAAACGAATAACTAGAACGGCCTAGGGGAAAAGTACGCATACCGTTGTAATCGGGCGAGTTTCTACTTTCAGATGCAACAGAAATTTTGCGGATTGGTCAATCCGTTCGCGAGATATGGCAGTTTGGAGGTAAGAAACGCTTGAGAAACTTAAAATTTTCGCAGTTCTGATGCTCGAAACGAATAACTAGAACGGGCTAGGGGAAAAGTACGCATACAGTTGTAATCGGGCGAGTTTCTACTTTCAGATGCATCAGAAATTTTGCGGATTGGACAATCCGTTCGCGAGATGTGGCAGTTTGTAGGTGAGAAACGCTTGAGAAACTCAAAATTTTCGCAGTTCTGATGCTCGAAACGAATAACTAGAACGGCCTAGGGGAAAAGTACGCATACCGTTGTAATCGGGCGAGTTTCTACTTTCAGATGCAACAGAAATTTTGCGGATTGGTCAATCCGTTCGCGAGATATGGCAGTTTGGATGTAGGAAACGCTTGAGAAACTCAAACTTTTCGCGGTTCTGATACTCGAAACGAATAACAAGAACGGCCTAGGGGAAAAGAACGCACACCGTTGTAATCGGGCGAGTTTCTACTTTCAGATGCAACAGAAACTTTGCGGATTGGTCAATCCGTTCGCGAGATATGGCAGTTTGGAGGTCAGCAACGCTTGAGAAACTCAAAATTTTCGCAGTTCTGATGCTCGAAACGAATAACTAGAACGGCCTAGGGGAAAAGTACGCATACCGTTGTAATCGGGCGAGTTTCTACTTTCAGATGCAACAGAAATTTTGCGGATTGGTCAATCCATTCGCGAGATATGGCAGTTTGGAGGTAAGAAACGCTCGAGAAACTCAAAATTTTCGCAGTTCTGATGCTCGACAAGCATAACTAGAACGGCCTAGGGGAAAAGTACGCACACCGTTGTAATCGGGCGAGTTTCTACTTTCAGATGCAACAGAAATTTTGCGGATTGGTCAATCCGTTCGCGAGATATGGCAGTTTGGAGGTAAGAAACGCTTGAGAAACTCAAAATTTTCGCAGTTCTGATGCTCGAAACGAATAACTAGAATGGCCCAGGGGAAAAGTACTCATACCGTTGTAATCGGGCGAGTATCTACTTACAGATGCAACAGAAATTTTGCGGATTGGTCAATACGTTCGCGAGATATGGCAGTTTGGAGGTAAGAAACGCTCGAGAAACTCAAAATTTTCGCAGTTCTGATGCTCGACAAGCATAACTAGAACGGCCTAGGGGAAAAGTACGCACACCGTTGTAATCGGGCGAGTTTCTACTTTCAGATGCAAGAGAAATTTTGCGGACTGGTCAATCCGTTCGCGAGATATGGCAGTTCGGAGGTAAGAAACGGTTGAGAAACTCAAAATTTTCACAGTTCTGATGCTCGAAACGAATAACCAGAAAGGCCTAGGGGAAACGTACGCATACCGTTGTAATCGGGCGAGTTTCTACTTTCAGATGGATCAGAAATTTTGCGGATTGGTCAATCCGTTCGCGAGATATGGCAGTTTGGAGGTACGAAACGCTTGAGAAACTCAAAATTTTCGCAGTTCTGATGCTCGAAACGAATAACTATAACGGCCTAGGGGAAAAGTACGCATACCGTTGTAATCGGACGAGTTTCTACTTTCAGATGCAACAGAAATTTTTGAGGATTGGAAAATCCGTTCGCGAGATATGGCAGTTTGGAGGTAAGAAACGGTTGAGAAACTCAAAATTTGCACAGTTCTGATGCACGAAACGAATAACTAGAATGGCCCAGGGGAAAAGCACACATACCGTTTCAATTGGGCGAGTTTCTACTTTCAGATGCAACAGAAATTTTGAGGATTGGTCTATCCGTTCGCGAGATGTGGCAGTTTGGAGGTAAGAAACGGTTGAGAAACTCAAAATTTGCACAGTTCTGATGCTCGAAACGAATAACTAGAATGGCCCAGGGGAAAAGTACTCATACCGTTGTAATCGGGCGAGTATCTACTTTCAGATGCAACAGAAATTTTGCGGATTGGTCAATCCGTTCGCGAGATATGGCAGTTTGGAGGTAAGAAACGCTCGAGAAACTCAAAATTTTCGTAGTTCTGATGCTCGACAAGCATAACTAGAACGGCCTAGGGGAAAAGTACGCATACAGTTGTAATCGGGCGAGTTTCTACTTTCAGATGCAACAGAAATTTTGCGGATTGGTCAATCCGTTCGCGAGATATGGCTGTTTGGAGGTACGAAAAGCTTGAGAAACTCAAAATTTTCGCAGTTCTGATGCTCGAAACGAATAACTAGAACGGCCTAGGGGAAAAGTACGCATACCGTTGTAATCGGGCGAGTTTCTACCTTCAGATGCAACAGAAATTTTGCGGATTGGTCAATCCGTTCGCGAGATATGGCAGTTTGGACGTAACAACGCTTGAGAAACTCAAAATTTTCGCAGTTCTGTTGCTCGAAACGAATAACTAGAACGGGCTAGGGGAAAAGTACGCATACAGTTGTAATCGGGCGAGTTTCTACTTTCAGATGCAACAGAAATTTTGCGGATTGGTCTATCCGTTCGCGAGATATGGCAGTTTGGAGGTAAGAAACGGCTGAGAAACTCAAAATTTGCACAGTTCTGATGCTCGAAAAGAATAACTAGAATGGCCCAGGGGAAAAGTACTCATACCGTTGTAATCGGGCGAGTATCTACTTTCAGATGCAACAGAAATTTTGCGGATTGGTCAATCCGTTCGCGAGATATGGCAGTTTGGATGTAAGAAACGCTCGAGAAACTCAAAATTTTCGCAGTTCTGTTGCTCGAAACGAATAACTAGAACGGGCTAGGGGAAAAGTACGCATACAGTTGTAATCGGGCGAGTTTCTACTTTCAGATGCAACAGAAATTTTGCGGATTGGTCTATCCGTTCGCGAGATATGGCAGTTTGGAGGTAAGAAACGGCTGAGAAACTCAAAATTTGCACAGTTCTGATGCTCGAAAAGAATAACTAGAATGGCCCAGGGGAAAAGTACTCATACCGTTGTAATCGGGCGAGTATCTACTTTCAGATGCAACAGAAATTTTGCGGATTGGTCAATCCGTTCGCGAGATATGGCAGTTTGGATGTAAGAAACGCTCGAGAAACTCAAAATTTTCGCAGTTCTGATGCTCGACAAGCATAACTAGAACGGCCTAGGGGAAAAGTACGCATACAGTTGTAATCGGGCGAGTTTCTACTTTCAGATGCAACAGAAATTTTGCGGATTGGTCAATCCGTTCGCGAGATATGGCAGTTTGGAGGTACGAAACGCTTGAGAAACTCAAAATTTTCGCAGTTCTGATGCTCGAAACGAATAACTAGAATGGCCCAGGGGAAAAGTACTCATACCGTTGTAATCGGGCGAGTATCTACTTTCAGATGCAACAGAAATTTTGCGGATTGGTCAATCCGTTCGCGAGATATGGCAGTTTGGATGTAAGAAACGCTCGAGAAACTCAAAATTTTCGCAGTTCTGATGCTCGACAAGTATAACTAGAACGGCCTAGGGGAAAAGTACGCATACAGTTGTAATCGGGCGAGTTTCTACTTTCAGATGCAACAGAAATTTTGCGGATTGGTCAATCCGTTCGCGAGATATGGCAGTTTGGAGGTACGAAACGCTTGAGAAACTCAAAATTTTCGCAGTTCTGATGCTCGAAACGAATAACTAGAACGGCCTAGGGGAAAAGTACGCATACCGTTGTAATCGGGCAAGTTTCTACCTTCAGGTGCAACAGAAATTTTGCGGATTGTTCAATCCGTTCGCGAGATATGGCAGTTTGGAAGTAAGAAACGCTTGAGAAACTCAAAATTTTCGCAGTTCTGATGCTCGAAACGAATAACTAGAACGGCCTAGGGGAAAAGTAAGCATAGTGTTGTAATCGGGCGAGTTTCTACTTTCAGATGCAACAGAAATTTTGCGGATTGGAAAATCCGTTCGCGAGATATGGCAGTTTGGAGGTAAGAAACGGTTGAGAAACTCAAAATTTGCACAGTTCTGATGCTCGAAAAGAATAACTAGACTGGCCCAGGGGAAAAGTACTCATACCGTTGTAATCGGGCGAGTATCTACTTTCAGATGCAACAGAAATTTTGCGGATTGGTCAATCCGTTCGCGAGATATGGCAGTTTGGAGGTAAGAAACGCTCGAGAAACTAACAATTTTCGCAGTTCTGATGCTCGACAAGCATAACTAGAACGGCCTAGGGGAAAAGTACGCATACAGTTGTAATCGGGTGAGTTTCTACTTTCAGATGCAACAGAAATTTTGCGGATTGGTCAATCCGTTCGCGAGATATGGCAGTCTGGAGGTACGAAACGCTTGAGAAACTCAAAATTTTCGCAGTTCTGATGCTCGAAACGAATAACTAGAATGGCCCAGGGGAAAAGTACTCATACCGTTGTAATCGGGCGAGTATCTACTTTCAGATGCAACAGAAATTTTGCGGATTGGTCAATCCGTTCGCGAGATATGGAAGTTTGGAGGTAAGAAACGCTCGAGAAACTCAAAATTTTCGCAGTTCTGATGCTCGACAAGCATAACTAGAACGGCCTAGGGGAAAAGTACGCATACAGTTGTAATCGGGCGAGTTTCTACTTTCAGATGCATCAGAAATTTTGCGGATTGGTCAATCCGTTCGCGAGATATGGCAGTTTGGATGTAAGAAACGCTTGAGAAACTCAAAATTTTCGCGCTTCTGATGCTCGAAACTAATAACAAGAACGGCCTAGGGGAAAAGTTCGCACACCGCTGAAATCGGGCGAGTTTCTACTTTCAGATGCAACAGAAATTTTGCGGATTGGTCAATCCGTTCGCGAGATATGGCAGTTTGGAGGTAAGAAACGGTTGAGAAACTCAAAATTTGCACAGTTCTGATGCTCGAAACGAATAACTAGAATGGCCCAGGGGAAAAGCACACATACCGTTTCAATTGGGCGAGTTTCTACTTTCAGATGCAGCAGAAATTTTGCGGATTGGTCTATCCGTTCGCGAGATATGGCAGTTTGGAGGTAAGAAACGCTTGAGAAACTCAAAATTTTCGCAGTTCTGTTGCTCGAAACGAATAACTAGAACGGGCTAGGGGAAAAGTACGCATCCCGTTGTAATCGGGCGAGTTTCTACTTTCAGATGCAACAGAAATTTTGCGGATTGGTCAATCCGTTCGCGAGATATGGCAGTTTGGAGGTAAGAAACGCTTGAGAAACTCAAAATTTTCGCAGTTCTGATGCTCGAAACGAATAACTAGAACGGCCTAGGGGAAAAGTACGCATACCGTTGTAATCGGGCGAGTTTCTACTTTCAGATGCAACAGAAATTTTGCGGATTGGTCAATCCGTTCGGGAGATATGGCAGTTTGGATGTAGGAAACGCTTGAGAAACTCAAACTTTTCGCGGTCCTGATGCTCGAAACGAATAAGAAGAACGGCCTAGGGGAAAAGTACGCACACCGTTGTAATCGGGCGAGTTTCTACTTTCAGATGCAACAGAAATTTTGCGGATTGGTCAATCCGTTCGCGAGATATGGCAGTTTGGAGGTAAGCAACGCTTGCGAAACTCAAAATTTTCGCAGTTCTGTTGCTCGAAACGAATAACTAGAACGGGCTAGGGGAAAAGTACGCATACAGTTGTAATCGGGCGAGTTTCTACTTTCAGATGCATCAGAAATTTTGCGGATTGGACAATCCGTTCGCGAGATGTGGCAGTTTGTAGGTGAGAAACGCTTGAGAAACTCAAAATTTTCGCAGTTCTGATGCTCGAAACGAATAACTAGAACGGCCTAGGGGAAAAGTACGCATACCGTTGTAATCGGGCGAGTTTCTACTTTCAGATGCAACAGAAATTTTGCGGATTGGTCAATCCGTTCGCGAGATATGGCAGTTTGGATGTAGGAAACGCTTGAGAAACTCAAACTTTTCGCGGTTCTGATACTCGAAACGAATAACAAGAACGGCCTAGGGGAAAAGTACGCACACCGTTGTAATCGGGCGAGTTTCTACTTTCAGATGCAACAGAAACTTTGCGGATTGGTCAATCCGTTCGCGAGATATGGCAGTTTGGAGGTCAGCAACGCTTGAGAAACTCAAAATTTTCGCAGTTCTGATGCTCGACAAGCATAACTAGAACGGCCTAGGGGAAAAGTACGCACACCGTTGTAATCGGGCGAGTTTCTACTTTCAGATGCAACAGAAATTTTGCGGATTGGTCAATCCGTTCGCGAGATATGGCAGTTTGGAGGTAAGAAACGCTTGAGAAACTCAAAATTTTCGCAGTTCTGATGCTCGAAACGAATAACTAGAATGGCCCAGGGGAAAAGTACTCATACCGTTGTAATCGGGCGAGTATCTACTTACAGATGCAACAGAAATTTTGCGGATTGGTCAATACGTTCGCGAGATATGGCAGTTTGGAGGTAAGAAACGCTCGAGGAACTCAAAATTTTCGCAGTTCTGATGCTCGACAAGCATAACTAGAACGGCCTAGGGGAAAAGTACGCACACCGTTGTAATCGGGCGAGTTTCTACTTTCAGATGCAAGAGAAATTTTGCGGACTGGTCAATCCGTTCGCGAGATATGGCAGTTCGGAGGTAAGAAACGGTTGAGAAATTCAAAATTTTCACAGTTCTGATGCTCGAAACGAATAACCAGAACGGCCTAGGGGAAACGTACGCATACCGTTGTAATCGGGCGAGTTTCTACTTTCAGATGCATCAGAAATTTTGCGGATTGGTCAATCCGTTCGCGAGATATGGCAGTTTGGAGGTACGAAACGCTTGAGAAACTCAAAATTTTCGCAGTTCTGATGCTCGAAACGAATAACTATAACGGCCTAGGGGAAAAGTACGCATACCGTTGTAATCGGACGAGTTTCTACTTTCAGATGCAACAGAAATTTTTGCGGATTGGAAAATCCGTTCGCGAGATATGGCAGTTTGGAGGTAAGAAACGGTTGAGAAACTCAAAATTTGCACAGTTCTGATGCACGAAACGAATAACTAGAATGGCCCAGGGGAAAAGCACACATACCGTTTCAATTGGGCGAGTTTCTACTTTCAGATGCAACAGAAATTTTGAGGATTGGTCTATCCGTTCGCGAGATGTGGCAGTTTGGAGGTAAGAAACGGTTGAGAAACTCAAAATTTGCACAGTTCTGATGCTCGAAACGAATAACTAGAATGGCCCAGGGGAAAAGTACTCATACCGTTGTAATCGGGCGAGTATCTACTTTCAGATGCAACAGAAATTTTGCGGATTGGTCAATCCGTTCGCGAGATATGGCAGTTTGGAGGTAAGAAACGCTCGAGAAACTCAAAATTTTCGTAGTTCTGATGCTCGACAAGCATAACTAGAACGGCCTAGGGGAAAAGTACGCATACAGTTGTAATCGGGCGAGTTTCTACTTTCAGATGCAACAGAAATTTTGCGGATTGGTCAATCCGTTCGCGAGATATGGCTGTTTGGAGGTACGAAAAGCTTGAGAAACTCAAAATTTTCGCAGTTCTGATGCTCGAAACGAATAACTAGAACGGGCTAGGGGAAACGTACGCATACCGTTGTAATCGGGCGAGTTTCTACTTTCAGATGCATCAGAAATTTTGCGGATTGGTCAATCCGTTCGCGAGATATGGCAGTTTGGAGGTACGAAACGCTTGAGAAACTCAAAATTTTCGCAGTTCTGATGCTCGAAACGAATAACTAGAACGGCCTAGGGGAAAAGTACGCACACCGTTGTAATCGGGCGAGTTTCTACTTTCAGATGCAACAGAAATTTTGCGGATTGGTCAATCCGTTCGGGAGATATGGCAGTTTGGATGTAGGAAACGCTTGAGAAACTCAAACTTTTCGCGGTCCTGATGCTCGAAACGAATAAGAAGAACGGCCTAGGGGAAAAGTACGCACACCGTTGTAATCGGGCGAGTTTCTACTTTCAGATGCAACAGAAATTTTGCGGATTGGTCAATCCGTTCGCGAGATATGGCAGTTTGGAGGTAAGCAACGCTTGCGAAACTCAAAATTTTCGCAGTTCTGTTGCTCGAAACGAATAACTAGAACGGGCTAGGGGAAAAGTACGCATACAGTTGTAATCGGGCGAGTTTCTACTTTCAGATGCATCAGAAATTTTGCGGATTGGACAATCCGTTCGCGAGATGTGGCAGTTTGTAGGTGAGAAACGCTTGAGAAACTCAAAATTTTCGCAGTTCTGATGCTCGAAACGAATAACTAGAACGGCCTAGGGGAAAAGTACGCATACCGTTGTAATCGGGCGAGTTTCTACTTTCAGATGCAACAGAAATTTTGCGGATTGGTCAATCCGTTCGCGAGATATGGCAGTTTGGATGTAGGAAACGCTTGAGAAACTCAAACTTTTCGCGGTTCTGATACTCGAAACGAATAACAAGAACGGCCTAGGGGAAAAGTACGCACACCGTTGTAATCGGGCGAGTTTCTACTTTCAGATGCAACAGAAACTTTGCGGATTGGTCAATCCGTTCGCGAGATATGGCAGTTTGGAGGTCAGCAACGCTTGAGAAACTCAAAATTTTCGCAGTTCTGATGCTCGAAACAAATAACTAGAACGGCCTAGGGGAAAAGTACGCATACCGTTGTAATCGGGCGAGTTTCTACTTTCAGATGCAACAGAAATTTTGCGGATTGGTCAATCCATTCGCGAGATATGGCAGTTTGGAGGTAAGAAACGCTCGAGAAACTCAAAATTTTCGCAGTTCTGATGCTCGACAAGCATAACTAGAACGGCCTAGGGGAAAAGTACGCACACCGTTGTAATCGGGCGAGTTTCTACTTTCAGATGCAACAGAAATTTTGCGGATTGGTCAATCCGTTCGCGAGATATGGCAGTTTGGAGGTAAGAAACGCTTGAGAAACTCAAAATTTTCGCAGTTCTGATGCTCGAAACGAATAACTAGAATGGCCCAGGGGAAAAGTACTCATACCGTTGTAATCGGGCGAGTATCTACTTACAGATGCAACAGAAATTTTGCGGATTGGTCAATACGTTCGCGAGATATGGCAGTTTGGAGGTAAGAAACGCTCGAGAAACTCAAAATTTTCGCAGTTCTGATGCTCGACAAGCATAACTAGAACGGCCTAGGGGAAAAGTACGCACACCGTTGTAATCGGGCGAGTTTCTACTTTCAGATGCAAGAGAAATTTTGCGGACTGGTCAATCCGTTCGCGAGATATGGCAGTTCGGAGGTAAGAAACGGTTGAGAAATTCAAAATTTTCACAGTTCTGATGCTCGAAACGAATAACCAGAACGGCCTAGGGGAAACGTACGCATACCGTTGTAATCGGGCGAGTTTCTACTTTCAGATGCATCAGAAATTTTGCGGATTGGTCAATCCGTTCGCGAGATATGGCAGTTTGGAGGTACGAAACGCTTGAGAAACTCAAAATTTTCGCAGTTCTGATGCTCGAAACGAATAACTATAACGGCCTAGGGGAAAAGTACGCATACCGTTGTAATCGGACGAGTTTCTACTTTCAGATGCAACAGAAATTTTTGCGGATTGGAAAATCCGTTCGCGAGATATGGCAGTTTGGAGGTAAGAAACGGTTGAGAAACTCAAAATTTGCACAGTTCTGATGCACGAAACGAATAACTAGAATGGCCCAGGGGAAAAGCACACATACCGTTTCAATTGGGCGAGTTTCTACTTTCAGATGCAACAGAAATTTTGAGGATTGGTCTATCCGTTCGCGAGATGTGGCATTTTGGAGGTAAGAAACGGTTGAGAAACTCAAAATTTGCACAGTTCTGATGCTCGAAACGAATAACTAGAATGGCCCAGGGGAAAAGTACTCATACCGTTGTAATCGGGCGAGTATCTACTTTCAAATGCAACAGAAATTTTGCGGATTGGTCAATCCGTTCGCGAGATATGGCAGTTTGGAGGTAAGAAACGCTCGAGAAACTCAAAATTTTCGTAGTTCTGATGCTCGACAAGCATAACTAGAACGGCCTAGGGGAAAAGTACGCATACAGTTGTAATCGGGCGAGTTTCTACTTTCAGATGCAACAGAAATTTTGCGGATTGGTCAATCCGTTCGCGAGATATGGCTGTTTGGAGGTACGAAAAGCTTGAGAAACTCAAAATTTTCGCAGTTCTGATGCTCGAAACGAATAACTAGAACGGGCTAGGGGAAACGTACGCATACCGTTGTAATCGGGCGAGTTTCTACTTTCAGATGCATCAGAAATTTTGCGGATTGGTCAATCCGTTCGCGAGATATGGCAGTTTGGAGGTACGAAACGCTTGAGAAACTCAAAATTTTCGCAGTTCTGATGCTCGAAACGAATAACTAGAACGGCCTAGGGGAAAAGTACGCATACCGTTGTAATCGGGCGAGTTTCTACTTTCAGATGCAACAGAAATTTTGCGGATTGGTCAATCCATTCGCGAGATATGGCAGTTTGGAGGTAAGAAACGCTCGAGAAACTCAAAATTTTCGCAGTTCTGATGCTCGACAAGCATAACTAGAACGGCCTAGGGGAAAAGTACGCACACCGTTGTAATCGGGCGAGTTTCTACTTTCAGATGCAACAGAAATTTTGCGGATTGGTCAATCCGTTCGCGAGATATGGCAGTTTGGAGGTAAGAAACGCTTGAGAAACTCAAAATTTTCGCAGTTCTGATGCTCGAAACGAATAACTAGAATGGCCCAGGGGAAAAGTACTCATACCGTTGTAATCGGGCGAGTATCTACTTACAGATGCAACAGAAATTTTGCGGATTGGTCAATACGTTCGCGAGATATGGCAGTTTGGAGGTAAGAAACGCTCGAGAAACTCAAAATTTTCGCAGTTCTGATGCTCGACAAGCATAACTAGAACGGCCTAGGGGAAAAGTACGCACACCGTTGTAATCGGGCGAGTTTCTACTTTCAGATGCAAGAGAAATTTTGCGGACTGGTCAATCCGTTCGCGAGATATGGCAGTTCGGAGGTAAGAAACGGTTGAGAAATTCAAAATTTTCACAGTTCTGATGCTCGAAACGAATAACCAGAACGGCCTAGGGGAAACGTACGCATACCGTTGTAATCGGGCGAGTTTCTACTTTCAGATGCATCAGAAATTTTGCGGATTGGTCAATCCGTTCGCGAGATATGGCAGTTTGGAGGTACGAAACGCTTGAGAAACTCAAAATTTTCGCAGTTCTGATGCTCGAAACGAATAACTATAACGGCCTAGGGGAAAAGTACGCATACCGTTGTAATCGGACGAGTTTCTACTTTCAGATGCAACAGAAATTTTTGCGGATTGGAAAATCCGTTCGCGAGATATGGCAGTTTGGAGGTAAGAAACGGTTGAGAAACTCAAAATTTGCACAGTTCTGATGCACGAAACGAATAACTAGAATGGCCCAGGGGAAAAGCACACATACCGTTTCAATTGGGCGAGTTTCTGCTTTCAGATGCAACAGAAATTTTGAGGATTGGTCTATCCGTTCGCGAGATGTGGCAGTTTGGAGGTAAGAAACGGTTGAGAAACTCAAAATTTGCACAGTTCTGATGCTCGAAACGAATAACTAGAATGGCCCAGGGGAAAAGTACTCATACCGTTGTAATCGCGCGAGTATCTACTTTCAGATGCAACAGAAATTTTGCGGATTGGTCAATCCGTTCGCGAGATATGGCAGTTTGGAGGTAAGAAACGCTCGAGAAACTCAAAATTTTCGTAGTTCTGATGCTCGACAAGCATAACTAGAACGGCCTAGGGGAAAAGTACGCATACAGTTGTAATCGGGCGAGTTTCTACTTTCAGATGCAACAGAAATTTTGCGGATTGGTCAATCCGTTCGCGAGATATGGCTGTTTGGAGGTGCGAAAAGCTTGAGAAACTCAAAATTTTCGCAGTTCTGATGCTCGAAACGAATAACTAGAACGGGCTAGGGGAAACGTACGCATACCGTTGTAATCGGGCGAGTTTCTACTTTCAGATGCATCAGAAATTTTGCGGATTGGTCAATCCGTTCGCGAGATATGGCAGTTTGGAGGTACGAAACGCTTGAGAAACTCAAAATTTTCGCAGTTCTGATGCTCGAAACGAATAACTAGAACGGCCTAGGGGAAAAGTACGCATACCGTTGTAATCGGGCGAGTTTCTACCTTCAGATGCAACAGAAATTTTGCGGATTGGTCAATCCGTTCGCGAGATATGGCAGTTTGGACGTAACAACGCTTGAGAAACTCAAAATTTTCGCAGTTCTGTTGCTCGAAACGAATAACTAGAACGGGCTAGGGGAAAAGTACGCATACAGTTGTAATCGGGCGAGTTTCTACTTTCAGATGCAACAGAAATTTTGCGGATTGGTCTATCCGTTCGCGAGATATGGCAGTTTGGAGGTAAGAAACGGCTGAGAAACTCAAAATTTGCACAGTTCTGATGCTCGAAAAGAATAACTAGAATGGCCCAGGGGAAAAGTACTCATACCGTTCTAATCGGGCGAGTATCTACTTTCAGATGCAACAGAAATTTTGCGGATTGGTCAATCCGTTCGCGAGATATGGCAGTTTGGATGTAAGAAACGCTCGAGAAACTCAAAATTTTCGCAGTTCTGATGCTCGACAAGCATAACTAGAACGGCCTAGGGGAAAAGTACGCATACAGTTGTAATCGGGCGAGTTTCTACTTTCAGATGCAACAGAAATTTTGCGGATTGGTCAATCCGTTCGCGAGATATGGCAGTTTGGAGGTACGAAACGCTTGAGAAACTCAAAATTTTCGCAGTTCTGATGCTCGAAACGAATAACTAGAATGGCCCAGGGGAAAAGTACTCATACCGTTGTAATCGGGCGAGTATCTACTTTCAGATGCAACAGAAATTTTGCGGATTGGTCAATCCGTTCGCGAGATATGGCAGTTTGGAGGTAAGAAACGCTCGAGAAACTCAAAATTTTCGCAGTTCTGATGCTCGACAAGTATAACTAGAACGGCCTAGGGGAAAAGTACGCATACAGTTGTAATCGGGCGAGTTTCTACTTTCAGATGCAACAGAAATTTTGCGGATTGGAAAATCCGTTCGCGAGATATGGCAGTTTGGAGGTAAGAAACGGTTGAGAAACTCAAAATTTGCACAGTTCTGATGCTCGAAAAGAATAACTAGAATGGCCCAGGGGAAAAGTACTCATACCGTTGTAATCGGGCGAGTATCTACTTTCAGATGCAACAGAAATTTTGCGGATTGGTCAATCCGTTCGCGAGATATGGCAGTTTGGAGGTAAGAAACGCTCGAGAAACTCACAATTTTCGCAGTTCTGATGCTCGACAAGCATAACTAGAACGGCCTAGGGGAAAAGTACGCATACAGTTGTAATCGGGTGAGTTTCTACTTTCAGATGCAACAGAAATTTTGCGGATTGGTCAATCCGTTCGCGAGATATGGCAGTCTGGAGGTACGAAACGCTTGAGAAACTCAAAATTTTCGCAGTTCTGATGCTCGAAACGAATAACTAGAATGGCCCAGGGGAAAAGTACTCATACCGTTGTAATCGGGCGAGTATCTACTTTCAGATGCAACAGAAATTTTGCGGATTGGTCAATCCGTTCGCGAGATATGGCAGTTTGGAGGTAAGAAACGCTCGAGAAACTCAAAATTTTCGCAGTTCTGATGCTCGACAAGCATAACTAGAACGGCCTAGGGGAAAAGTACGCATACAGTTGTAATCGGGCGAGTTTCTACTTTCAGATGCAACAGAAATTTTGCGGATTGGTCAATCCGTTCGCGAGATATGGCAGTTTGGATGTAAGAAACGCTTGAGAAACTCAAAATTTTCGCGCTTCTGATGCTCGAAACTAATAACAAGAACGGCCTAGGGGAAAAGTTCGCACACCGCTGAAATCGGGCGAGTTTCTACTTTCAGATGCAACAGAAATTTTGCGGATTGGTCAATCCGTTCGCGAGATATGGCAGTTTGGAGGTACGAAACGCTTGAGAAACTCAAAATTTTCGCAGTTCTGATGCTCGAAACGAATAACTAGAACGGCCTAGGGGAAAAGTACGCATACCGATGTAATCGGGCGAGTTTCTACCTTCAGATGCAACAGAAATTTTGCGGGTTGGTCAATCCGTTCGCGAGATATGGCAGTTTGGAAGTAAGAAACGCTTGAGAAACCCAAAATTTTCGCAGTTCTGATGCTCGGAACGAATAACTAGAACGGCCTAGGGAAAAAGTACGCATACCGTTGTAATCGGGCGAGTTTCTACTTTCAGATGCAACAGAAATTTTGCGGATTGGTCAATCCGTTCGCGAGATATGGCAGTTTGGATGTAAGAAACGCTCGAGAAACTCAAAATTTTCGCCGTTCTGATGCTCGAAACGAATAACTAGAACGGCCTAGGGGAAAAGTACGCACACCGTTGTAATCGGGCGAGTTTCTACTTTCAGATGCAACAGAAATTTTGCGGATTGGTCAATCCGTTCGCGAGATATGGCAGTTTGGAGGTAAGAAACGGTTGAGAAACTCAAAATTTGCACAGTTCTGATGCTCGAAACGAATAACTAGAATGGCCCAGGGGAAAAGCACACATACCGTTTCAATTGGGCGAGTTTCTACTTTCAGATGCAGCAGAAATTTTGCAGATTGGTCTATCCGTTCGCGAGATATGGCAGTTTGGAGGTAAGAAACGGTTGAGAAACTCAAAATTTGCACAGTTCTGATGCTCGAAACGAATAACTAGAATGGCCCAGGGGAAAAGTACTCATACCGTTGTAATCGGGCGAGTATCTACTTTCAGATGCAACAGAAATTTTGCGGATTGGTCAATCCGTTCGCGAGATATGGCAGTTTGGAGGTAAGCAACGCTTGAAAAACTCAAAATTTTCGCAGTTCTGTTGCCCGAAACGAATAACTAGAACGGGCTAGGGGAAAAGTACGCATACCGTTGTAATCGGGCGAGTTTCTACTTTCAGATGCAACAGAAATTTTGCGGATTGGTCAATCCGTTCGCGAGATGTGGCAGTTTGTAGGAGAGAAACGCTCGAGAAACTCAAAATTTTCGCAGTTCTGTTGCTCGTGACGAATAACTAGAACGGGCTAGGGGAAAAGTACGCATACCGTTGTAATCGGGCGAGTTTCTACCTTCAGATGCAACAGAAATTTTGCGGATTGGTCAATCCGTTCGCGAGATATGGCAGTTTGGAGGTAAACAACGCTTGAAAAACTCAAAATTTTCGCAGTTCTGATGCTCGACAAGCATAACCAGAACGGCCTAGGGGAAAAGTACGCACACCGTTGTAATCGGGCGAGTTTCTACTTTCAGATGCAACAGAAATTTTGCGGATTGGTCAATCCGTTCGCGAGATATGGCAGTTTGGAGGTAAGAAACGCTCGAGAAACTCAAAATTTTCGCAGTTCTGATGCTCGACAAGCATAACTAGGACAGCCTAGGGGAAAAGTACGCACACCGTTGTAATCGGGCGAGTTTCTACTTTCAGATGCAACAGAAATTTTGCGGATTGGTCAATCCGTTCGCGAGATATGGCAGTTTGGAGGTAAGCAACGCTTGAGAAACTCAAAATTTTCGCAGTTCTGTTGCTCGAAACGAATAACTAGAACGGGCTAGGGGAAAAGTACGCATACAGTTGTAATCGGGCGAGTTTCTACTTTCAGATGCATCAGAAATTTTGCGGATTGGACAATCCGTTCGCGAGATGTGGCAGTTTGTAGGAGAGAAACGCTCGAGAAACTCAAAATTTTCGCAGTTCTGATGCTCGACAAGCATAACTAGAACAGCCTAGGGGAAAAGTACGCACACCGTTGTAATCGGGCGAGTTTCTACTTTCAGATGCAACAGAAATTTTGCGGATTGGTCAATCCGTTCGCGAGATATGGCAGTTTGGAGGTAAGCAACGCTTGAAAAACTCAAACTTTTCGCAGTTCTGTTGCTCGAAACGAATAACTAGAACGGGCTAGGGGAAAAGTACGCACACCGTTGTAATCGGGCGAGTTTCTACTTTCAGATGCAACAGAAATTTTGCGGATTGGTCAATCCGTTCGCGAGATATGGCAGTTTGGAGGTAAGAAACGCTGGAGAAACTCAAAATTTTCGCAGTTCTGATGCTCGACAAGCATAACTAGAACGGCCTAGGGGAAAAGTACGCATACCGTTGTAATCGGGCGAGTTTCTACTTTCAGATGCAACAGAAATTTTGCGGATTGGTCAATCCGTTCGCGAGATGTGGCAGTTTGTAGGAGAGAAACGCTCGAGAAACTCAAAATTTTCGCAGTTCTGTTGCTCGTGACGAATAACTAGAACGGGCTAGGGGAAAAGTACGCATACCGTTGTAATCGGGCGAGTTTCTACCTTCAGATGCAACAGAAATTTTGCGGATTGGTCAATCCGTTCGCGAGATATGGCAGTTTGGAGGTAAGCAACGCTTGAAAAACTCAAAATTTTCGCAGTTCTGATGCTCGACAAGCATAACCAGAACGGCCTAGGGGAAAAGTACGCACACCGTTGTAATCGGGCGAGTTTCTACTTTCAGATGCAACAGAAATTTTGCGGATTGGTCAATCCGTTCGCGAGATATGGCAGTTTGGAGGTAAGAAACGCTCGAGAAACTCAAAATTTTCGCAGTTCTGATGCTCGACAAGCATAACTAGAACAGCCTAGGGGAAAAGTACGCACACCGTTGTAATCGGGCGAGTTTCTACTTTCAGATGCAACAGAAATTTTGCGGATTGGTCAATCCGTTCGCGAGATATGGCAGTTTGGAGGTAAGCAACGCTTGAAAAACTCAAACTTTTCGCAGTTCTGTTGCTCGAAACGAATAACTAGAACGGGCTAGGGGAAAAGTACGCACACCGTTGTAATCGGGCGAGTTTCTACTTTCAGATGCAACAGAAATTTTGCGGATTGGTCAATCCGTTCGCGAGATATGGCAGTTTGGAGGTAAGAAACGCTGGAGAAACTCAAAATTTTCGCAGTTCTGATGCTCGACAAGCATAACTAGAACGGCCTAGGGAAAAAGTACGCATACCGTTGTAATCGGGCGAGTTTCTACCTTCAGATGCAACAGAAATTTTGCGGATTGGTCAATCCGTTCGCGAGATATGGCAGTTTGGAAGTAAGAAACGCTTGAGAAACTCAAAATTTTCGCAGTTCTGATGCTCGAAACGAATAACTAGAACGGCCTAGGGGAAAAGTACGCATAGTGTTGTAATCGGGCGAGTTTCTACTTTCAGATGCAACCGAAATTTTGCGGATTGGTCAATCCGTTCGCGAGATATGGCAGTTTGGAGGTACGAAACGCTTGAGAAACTCAAAATTTTCGCAGTTCTGATGCTCGAAACGAATAACTAGAACGGCCTAGGGGAAAAGTACGCATACCGTTGTAATCGGGCGAGTTTCTACCTTCAGATGCAACAGAAATTTTGCGGATTGGTCAATCCGTTCGCGAGATATGGCAGTTTGGAGGTAAGAAACGCTTGAGAAACTCAAAATTTTCGCAGTTCTGATGCTCGAAACGAATAACTAGAACGGCCTAGGGGAAAAGTACGCATACCGTTGTAATCGGGCGAGTTTCTACTTTCAGATGCAACAGAAATTTTGCGGATTCGTCAATCCGTTCGCGAGATATGGCAGTCTGGATGCAAGAAACGCTTGAGAAACTCAAAATTTTCGCGCTTCTGATGCTCGAAACGAATAACAAGAACGGCCTAGGGGAAAAGTACGCACACCGTTGTAATCGGGCGAGTTTCTACTTTCAGATGCAACAGAAATTTTGCGGATTGGTCAATCCGTTCGCGAGATATGGCAGTTTGGATGTAAGAAACGGTTGAGAAACTCAAAATTTGCACAGTTCTGATGCTCGAAACGAATAACTAGAATGGCCCAGGGGAAAAGCACACATACCGTTTCAATTGGGCGAGTTTCTACTTTCAGATGCAGCAGAAATTTTGCAGATTGGTCTATCCGTTCGCGAGATATGGCAGTTTGGAGGTAAGAAACGGTTGAGAAACTCAAAATTTGCACAGTTCTGATGCTCGAAACGAATAACTAGAATGGCCCAGGGGAAAAGTACTCATACCGTTGTAATCGGGCGAGTATCTACTTTCAGATGCAACAGAAATTTTGCGGATTGGTCAATCCGTTCGCGAGATATGGCAGTTTGGAGGTAAGCAACGCTTGAAAAACTCAAAATTTTCGCAGTTCTGTTGCCCGAAACGAATAACTAGAACGGGCTAGGGGAAAAGTACGCATACCGTTGTAATCGGGCGAGTTTCTACTTTCAGATGCAACAGAAATTTTGCGGATTGGTCAATCCGTTCGCGAGATGTGGCAGTTTGTAGGAGAGAAACGCTCGAGAAACTCAAAATTTTCGCAGTTCTGTTGCTCGTAACGAATAACTAGAACGGGCTAGGGGAAAAGTACGCATACCGTTGTAATCGGGCGAGTTTCTACCTTCAGATGCAACAGAAATTTTGCGGATTGGTCAATCCGTTCGCGAGATATGGCAGTTTGGAGGTAAGCAACGCTTGAAAAACTCAAAATTTTCGCAGTTCTGATGCTCGACAAGCATAACCAGAACGGCCTAGGGGAAAAGTACGCACACCGTTGTAATCGGGCGAGTTTCTACTTTCAGATGCAACAGAAATTTTGCGGATTGGTCAATCCGTTCGCGAAATATGGCAGTTTGGAGGTAAGAAACGCTCGAGAAACTCAAAATTTTCGCAGTTCTGATGCTCGACAAGCATAACTAGAACAGCCTAGGGGAAAAGTACGAACACCGTTGTAATCGGGCGAGTTTCTACTTTCAGATGCAACAGAAATTTTGCGGATTGGTCAATCCGTTCGCGAGATATGGCAGTTTGGAGGTAAGCAACGCTTGAGAAACTCAAAATTTTCGCAGTTCTGTTGCTCGAAACGAATAACTAGAACGGGCTAGGGGAAAAGTACGCATACAGTTGTAATCGGGCGAGTTTCTACTTTCAGATGCATCAGAAATTTTGCGGATTGGACAATCCGTTCGCGAGATGTGGCAGTTTGTAGGAGAGAAACGCTCGAGAAACTCAAAATTTTCACAGTTCTGATGCTCGACAAGCATAACTAGAACAGCCTAGGGGATAAGTACGCACACCGTTGTAATCGGGCGAGTTTCTACTTTCAGATGCAACAGAAATTTTGCGGATTGGTCAATCCGTTCGCGAGATATGGCAGTTTGGAGGTAAGCAACGCTTGAAAAACTCAAACTTTTCGCAGTTCTGTTGCTCGAAACGAATAACTAGAACGGGCTAGGGGAAAAGTACGCATACCGTTGTCATCGGGCGAGTTTCTACTTTCAGATGCAACAGAAATTTTGCGGATTGGTCAATCCGTTCGCGAGTTATGGCAGTTTGGAGGTAAGAAACGCTTGAGAAACTCGTAATTTTCGCAATTCTGATGCTCGAAACGAATAACTAGAACGGCCTAGGGGAAAAGTACGCATAGTGTTGTAATCGGGCGAGTTTCTACTTTCAGATGCAACAGAAATTTTGCGGATTGGTCAATCCGTTCGCGAGATATGGCAGTTTGGAGGTAAGAAACGCTTGAGAAACTCAAAATTTTCGCAGTTCTGATGCTCGAAACGAATAACTAGAACGGCCTAGGGGAAAAGTACGCATACCGTTGTAATCGGGCGAGTTTCTACTTTCAGATGCAACAGAAATTTTGCGGATTTGTCATTCCGTTCGCGAGATATGGCAGTTTGGAGGTAAGAAACGCTTGAGAAACTCAAAATTTTCGCAGTTCTGATGCTCGAAACGAATAACTAGAACGGCCTAGGGGAAAAGTACGCACACCGTTGTAATGGGGCGAGTTTCTACTTTCAGATGCAATAGAAATTTTGCGGATTGGTCAATCCGTTCGCGAGATATGGCAGTTTGGAGGTAAGAAACGCTTGAGAAACTCAAAATTTTCGCAGTTCTGATGCTCGAAACGAATAACTAGAACGGCCTAGGGGAAAAGTACGCACACCGTTGTAATCGGGCGAGTTTCTACCTTCAGATGCAACAGAAATTTTGCGGATTGGTCAATCCGTTCGCGAGATATGGCAGTTTGGAAGTAAGAAACGCTTGAGAAACTCAAAATTTTCGCAGTTCTGATGCTCGAAACGAATAACTAGAACGGCCTAGGGGAAAAGTACGCATAGTGTTGTAATCGGGCGAGTTTCTACTTTCAGATGCAACAGAAATTTTGCGGATTGGTCAATCCGTTCGCGAGATATGGCAGTTTGGATGTACGAAACGCTTGAGAAACTCAAAATTTTCGCAGTTCTGATGCTCGAAACGAATAAATAGAACGGCCTAGGGGAAAAGTACGCATACCGTTGTAATCGGGCGAGTTTCTACTTTCAGATGCAACAGAAATTTTGCGCATTTGTCATTCCGTTCGCGAGATATGGCAGTTTGGAGGTAAGAAACGCTTGAGAAACTCAAAATTTTCGCAGTTCTGATGCTCGAAACGAATAACTAGAACGGGCTAGGGGAAAAGTACGCATACAGTTGTAATCGGGCGAATTTCTACTTTCAGATGCAACAGAAATTTTGCGGATTTGTCATTCCGTTCGCGAGATATGGCAGTTTGGAGGTAAGAAACGCTTGAGAAACTCAAAATTTTCGCAGTTCTGATGCTCGAAACGAATAACTAGAACGGGCTAGGGGAAAAGTACGCATACAGTTGTAATCGGGCGAATTTCTACTTTCAGATGCAACAGAAATTTTGCGGATTGGTCAATCCGTTCGCGAGATATGGCAGTTTGGATGTAAGAAACGCTCGAGAAACTCAAAATTTTCGCAGTTCTGATGCTCGAAACGAATAACTAGAACGGCCTAGGGGAAAAGTACGCACACCGTTGTAATCGGGCGAGTTTCTACTTTCAGATGCAACAGAAATTTTGCGGATTGGTCAATCCGTTCGCGAGATATGGCAGTTTGGAGGTAAGCAACGCTTGAGAAACTCAAAATTTTCGCAGTTCTGTTGCTCGAAACGAATAACTAGAACGGGCTAGGGGAAAAGTACGCATACAGTTGTAATCGGGCGAGTTTCTACTTTCAGATGCATCAGAAATTTTGCGGATTGGACAATCCGTTCGCGAGATATGGCAGTTTGGAGGTAAGAAACGCTCGAGAAACTCAAAATTTTCGCAGTTCTGATGCTCGACAAGCATAACTAGAACGGCCTAGGGGAAAAGTACGCACACCGTTGTAATCGGGCGAGTTTCTACTTTCAGATGCAACAGAAATTTTGCGGATTGGTCAATCCGTTCGCGAGATATGGCAGTTTGGAGGTAAGCAACGCTTGAAAAACTCAAAATTTTCGCAGTTCTGATGCTCGACAAGCATAACCAGAACGGCCTAGGGGAAAAGTACGCACGCCGTTGTAATCGGGCGAGTTTCTACTTTCAGATGCAATAGAAATTTTGCGGATTGGTCAATCCGTTCGCGAGATATGGCAGTTTGGAGGTAAGAAACGCTTGAGAAACTCAAAATTTTCGCAGTTCTGATGCTCGAAACGAATAACTAGAACGGCCTAGGGGAAAAGTACGCACACCGTTGTAATCGGGCGAGTTTCTACCTTCAGATGCAACAGAAATTTTGCGGATTGGTCAATCCGTTCGCGAGATATGGCAGTTTGGAAGTAAGAAACGCTTGAGAAACTCAAAATTTTCGCAGTTCTGATGCTCGAAACGAATAACTAGAACGGCCTAGGGGAAAAGTACGCATAGTGTTGTAATCGGGCGAGTTTCTACTTTCAGATGCAACAGAAATTTTGCGGATTGGTCAATCCGTTCGCGAGATATGGCAGTTTGGAGGTACGAAACGCTTGAGAAACTCAAAATTTTCGCAGTTCTGATGCTCGAAACGAATAAATAGAACGGCCTAGGGGAAAAGTACGCATACCGTTGTAATCGGGCGAGTTTCTACTTTCAGATGCAACAGAAATTTTGCGGATTTGTCATTCCGTTCGCGAGATATGGCAGTTTGGAGGTAAGAAACGCTTGAGAAACTCAAAATTTTCGCAGTTCTGATGCTCGAAACGAATAACTAGAACGGGCTAGGGGAAAAGTACGCATACAGTTGTAATCGGGCGAATTTCTACTTTCAGATGCAACAGAAATTTTGCGGATTGGTCAATCCGTTCGCGAGATATGGCAGTTTGGATGTAAGAAACACTCGAGAAACTCAAAATTTTCGCAGTTCTGATGCTCGAAACGAATAACTAGAACGGCCTAGGGGAAAAGTACGCACACCGTTGTAATCGGGCGAGTTTCTACTTTCAGATGCAACAGAAATTTTGCGGATTGGTCAATCCGTTCGCGAGATATGCCTGTTTGGAGGTAAGCAACGCTTGAGAAACTCAAAATTTTCGCAGTTCTGTTGCTCGAAACGAATAACTAGAACGGGCTAGGGGAAAAGTACGCATACAGTTGTAATCGGGCGAGTTTCTACTTTCAGATGCATCAGAAATTTTGCGGATTGGACAATCCGTTCGCGAGATGTGGCAGTTTGTAGGAGAGAAACGCTCGAGAAACTCTAAATTTTCGCAGTTCTGTTGCTCGTAACGAATAACTAGAACGGGCTAGGGGAAAAGTACGCATACCGTTGTAATCGGGCGAGTTTCTACCTTCAGATGCAACAGAAATTTTGCGGATTGGTCAATCCGTTCGCGAGATATGGCAGTTTGGAAGTAAGCAACGCTTGAAAAACTCCAAATTTTCGCAGTTCTGATGCTCGACAAGCATAACCAGAACGGCCAAGGGGAAAAGTACGCACACCGTTGTAATCGGGCGAATTTCTACTTTCAGATGCAATAGATATTTTGCGGATTGGTCAATCCGTTCGCGAGATATGGCAGTTTGGAGGTAAGCAACGCTTGAAAAACTCAAAATTTTCGCAGTTCTGTTGCCCGAAACGAATAACTAGAACGGGCTAGGGGAAAAGTACGCATACCGTTGTAATCGCGCGAGTTTCTACTTTCAGATGCAACAGAAATTTTGCGGATTGGTCAATCCGTTCGCGAGTTATGGCAGTTTGGATGTAAGAAACGCTTGAGAAACTCAAAATTTTCGCAGTTCTGATGCTCGAAACGAATAACTAGAACGGCCTAGGGGAAAAGTACTCATAGTGTTGTAATCGGGCGAGTTTCTACTTTCAGATGCAACAGAAATTTTGCGAATTGGTCAATCCGTTCGCGAGATATGGCAGTTTGGAAGTAAGAAACGCTTGAGAAACTCAAAATTTTCGCAGTTCTGATGCTCGAAACGAATAACTAGAACGGCCTAGGGGAAAAGTACGCATAGTGTTGTAATCGGGCGAGTTTCTACTTTCAGATGCAACAGAAATTTTGCGGATTGGTCAATCCGTTCGCGAGATATGGCAGTTTGGAGGTAAGAAACGCTCGAGAAACTCAAAATTTTCGCAGTTCTGATGCTCGACAAGCATAACTAGAACGGCCTAGGGGAAAAGTACGCACACCGTTGTAATCGGGCGAGTTTCTACTTTCAGATGCAACAGAAATTTTGCGGATTGGTCAATCCGTTCGCGAGATATGGCAGTTTGGAGGTAAGCAACGCTTGAAAAACTCAAAATTTTCGCAGTTCTGATGCTCGACAAGCATAACCAGAACGGCCTAGGGGAAAAGTACGCACACCGTTGTAATCGGGCGAGTTTCTACTTTCAGATGCAACAGAAATTTTGCGGATTGGTCAATCCGTTCGCGAGATATGGCAGTTTGGAGGTAAGCAACGCTTGAGAAACTCAAAATTTTCGCAGTTCTGATGCTCGAAACGAATAACTAGAACGGCCTAGGGGAAAAGTACGCACACCGTTGTAATCGGGCGAGTTTCTACCTTCAGATGCAACAGAAATTTTGCGGGTTGGTCAATCCGTTCGCGAGATATGGCAGTTTGGAAGTAAGAAACGCTTGAGAAACTCAAAATTTTCGCAGTTCTGATGCTCGAAACGAATAACTAGAACGGCCTAGGGAAAAAGTACGCATACCGTTGTAATCGGGCGAGTTTCTACTTTCAGAAGCAACAGAAATTTTGCGGATTTGTCATTCCGTTCGCGAGATATGGCAGTTTGGAGGTAAGAAACGCTTGAGAAACTCAAAATTTTCGCAGTTCTGATGCTCGAAACGAATAACTAGAACGGGCTAGGGGAAAAGTACGCATACATTTGTAATCGGGCGAGTTTCTACTTTCGGATGCAACAGAAATTTTGCGGATTGGTCAATCCGTTCGCGAGATATGGCAGTTTGGAGGTAAGCAACGCTTGAGAAACTCAAAATTTTCGCAGTTCTGTTGCTCGAAACGAATAACTAGAACGGGCTAGGGGAAAAGTACGCATACAGTTGTAATCGGGCGAGTTTCTACTTTCAGATGCATCAGAAATTTTGCGGATTGGACAATCCGTTCGCGAGATGTGGCAGTTTGTAGGAGAGAAACGCTCGAGAAACTCAAAATTTTCGCAGTTCTGTTGCTCGTAACGAATAACTAGAACGGGCTATGGGAAAAGTACGCATACCGTTGTAATCGGGCGAGTTTCTACCTTCAGATGCAACAGAAATTTTGCGGATTGGTCAATCCGTTCGCGAGATATGGCAGTTTGGAGGTAAGCAACGCTTGAAAAACTCAAAATTTTCGCAGTTCTGATGCTCGACAAGCATAACCAGAACGGCCTAGGGGAAAAGTACGCACACCGTTGTAATCGGGCGAGTTTCTACTTTCAGATGCAACAGAAATTTTGCGGATTGGTCAATCCGTTCGCGAGATATGGCAGTTTGGAGGTAAGAAACGCTCGAGAAACTCAAAATTTTCGCAGTTCTGATGCTCGACAAGCATAACTAGAACAGCCTAGGGGAAAAGTACGCACACCGTTGTAATCGGGCGAGTTTCTACTTTCAGATGCAACAGAAATTTTGCGGATTGGTCAATCCGTTCGCGAGATATGGCAGTTTGGAGGTAAGCAACGCTTGAGAAACTCAAAATTTTCGCAGTTCTGTTGCTCGAAACGAATAACTAGAACGGGCTAGGGGAAAAGTACGCATACAGTTGTAATCGGGCGAGTTTCTACTTTCAGATGCATCAGAAATTTTGCGGATTGGACAATCCGTTCGCGAGATGTGGCAGTTTGTAGGAGAGAAACGCTCGAGAAACTCAAAATTTTCGCAGTTCTGATGCTCGACAAGCATAACTAGAACAGCCTAGGGGAAAAGTACGCACACCGTTGTAATCGGGCGAGTTTCTACTTTCAGATGCAACAGAAATTTTGCGGATTGGTCAATCCGTTCGCGAGATATGGCAGTTTGGATGTAAGCAACGCTTGAAAAACTCAAACTTTTCGCAGTTCTGTTGCTCGAAACGAATAACTAGAACGGGCTAGGGGAAAAGTACGCATACCGTTGTCATCGGGCGAGTTTCTACTTTCAGATGCAACAGAAATTTTGCGGATTGGTCAATCCGTTCGCGAGTTATGGCAGTTTGGAGGTAAGAAACGCTTGAGAAACTCGTAATTTTCGCAATTCTGATGCTCGAAACGAATAACTAGAACGGCCTAGGGGAAAAGTACGCATAGTGTTGTAATCGGGCGAGTTTCTACTTTCAGATGCAACAGAAATTTTGCGGATTGGTCAATCCGTTCGCGAGATATGGCAGTTTGGAGGTAAGAAACGCTTGAGAAACTCAAAATTTTCGCAGTTCTGATGCTCGAAACGAATAACGAGAACGGCCTAGGGGAAAAGTACGCATACCGTTGTAATCGGGCGAGTTTCTACTTTCAGATGCAACAGAAATTTTGCGGATTTGTCATTCCGTTCGCGAGATATGGCAGTTTGGAGGTAAGAAACGCTTGAGAAACTCAAAATTTTCGCAGTTCTGATGCTCGAAACGAATAACTAAAACGGGCTAGGGGAAAAGTACGCATAGAGTTGTAATCGGGCGAATTTCTACTTTCAGATGCAACAGAAATTTTGCGGATTGGTCAATCCGTTCGCGAGATATGGCAGTTTGGATGTAAGAAACGCTCGAGAAACTCAAAATTTTCGCAGTTCTGTTGCTCGAAACGAATAACTAGAACGGGCTAGGGGAAAAGTACGCATACAGTTGTAATCGGGCGAGTTTCTACTTTCAGATGCATCAGAAATTTTGCGGATTGGACAATCCGTTCGCGAGATGTGGCAGTTTGTAGGAGAGAAACGCTCGAGAAACTCAAAATTTTCGCAGTTCTGTTGCTCGTAACGAATAACTAGAACGGGCTATGGGAAAAGTACGCATACCGTTGTAATCGGGCGAGTTTCTACCTTCAGATGCAACAGAAATTTTGCGGATTGGTCAATCCGTTCGCGAGATATGGCAGTTTGGAGGTAAGCAACGCTTGAAAAACTCAAAATTTTCGCAGTTCTGATGCTCGACAAGCATAACCAGAACGGCCTAGGGGAAAAGTACGCACACCGTTGTAATCGGGCGAGTTTCTACTTTCAGATGCAACAGAAATTTTGCGGATTGGTCAATCCGTTCGCGAGATATGGCAGTTTGGAGGTAAGAAACGCTCGAGAAACTCAAAATTTTCGCAGTTCTGATGCTCGACAAGCATAACTAGAACAGCCTAGGGGAAAAGTACGCACACCGTTGTAATCGGGCGAGTTTCTACTTTCAGATGCAACAGAAATTTTGCGGATTGGTCAATCCGTTCGCGAGATATGGCAGTTTGGAGGTAAGCAACGCTTGAGAAACTCAAAATTTTCGCAGTTCTGTTGCTCGAAACGAATAACTAGAACGGGCTAGGGGAAAAGTACGCATACAGTTGTAATCGGGCGAGTTTCTACTTTCAGATGCATCAGAAATTTTGCGGATTGGACAATCCGTTCGCGAGATGTGGCAGTTTGTAGGAGAGAAACGCTCGAGAAACTCAAAATTTTCGCAGTTCTGATGCTCGACAAGCATAACTAGAACAGCCTAGGGGAAAAGTACGCACACCGTTGTAATCGGGCGAGTTTCTACTTTCAGATGCAACAGAAATTTTGCGGATTGGTCAATCCGTTCGCGAGATATGGCAGTTTGGAGGTAAGCAACGCTTGAAAAACTCAAACTTTTCGCAGTTCTGTTGCTCGAAACGAATAACTAGAACGGGCTAGGGGAAAAGTACGCATACCGTTGTCATCGGGCGAGTTTCTACTTTCAGATGCAACAGAAATTTTGCGGATTGGTCAATCCGTTCGCGAGTTATGGCAGTTTGGAGGTAAGAAACGCTTGAGAAACTCGTAATTTTCGCAATTCTGATGCTCGAAACGAATAACTAGAACGGCCTAGGGGAAAAGTACGCATAGTGTTGTAATCGGGCGAGTTTCTACTTTCAGATGCAACAGAAATTTTGCGGATTGGTCAATCCGTTCGCGAGATATGGCAGTTTGGAGGTAAGAAACGCTTGAGAAACTCAAAATTTTCGCAGTTCTGATGCTCGAAACGAATAACTAGAACGGCCTAGGGGAAAAGTACGCATACCGTTGTAATCGGGCGAGTTTCTACTTTCAGATGCAACAGAAATTTTGCGGATTTGTCATTCCGTTCGCGAGATATGGCAGTTTGGAGGTAAGAAGCACTTGAGAAACTCAAAATTTTCGCAGTTCTGTTGCTCGAAACGAATAACTAGAACGGGCTAGGGGAAAAGTACGCATACAGTTGTAATCGGGCGAATTTCTACTTTCAGATGCAACAGAAATTTTGCGGATTGGTCAATCCGTTCGCGAG
Source organism: Ptiloglossa arizonensis (assembly GCF_051014685.1). Taxonomy (NCBI): domain Eukaryota; kingdom Metazoa; phylum Arthropoda; class Insecta; order Hymenoptera; family Colletidae; genus Ptiloglossa; species Ptiloglossa arizonensis. Next base: position 3,606,522 of record NW_027478386.1, read on the forward strand.
ATATGGCAGTTTGGATGTAAGAAACGCTCGAGAAACTCAAAATTTTCGCAGTTCTGATGCTCGAAACGAATAACTAGAACGGCCTAGGGGAAAAGTACGCACACCGTTGTAATCGGGCGAGTTTCTACTTTCAGATGCAACAGAAATTTTGCGGATTGGTCAATCCGTTCGCGAGATATGGCAGTTTGGAGGTAAGCAACGCTTGAGAAACTCAAAATTTTCGCAGTTCTGTTGCTCGAAACGAATAACTAGAACGGGCTAGGGGAAAAGTACGCATACAGTTGTAATCGGGCGAGTTTCTACTTTCAGATGCATCAGAAATTTTGCGGATTGGACAATCCGTTCGCGAGATGTGGCAGTTTGTAGGAGAGAAACGCTCGAGAAACTCAAAATTTTCGCAGTTCTGTTGCTCGTAACGAATAACTAGAACGGGCTATGGGAAAAGTACGCATACCGTTGTAATCGGGCGAGTTTCTACCTTCAGATGCAACAGAAATTTTGCGGATTGGTCAATCCGTTCGCGAGATATGGCAGTTTGGAGGTAAGCAACGCTTGAAAAACTCAAAATTTTCGCAGTTCTGATGCTCGACAAGCATAACCAGAACGGCCTAGGGGAAAAGTACGCACACCGTTGTAATCGGGCGAGTTTCTACTTTCAGATGCAACAGAAATTTTGCGGATTGGTCAATCCGTTCGCGAGATATGGCAGTTTGGAGGTAAGAAACGCTCGAGAAACTCAAAATTTTCGCAGTTCTGATGCTCGACAAGCATAACTAGAACAGCCTAGGGGAAAAGTACGCACACCGTTGTAATCGGGCGAGTTTCTACTTTCAGATGCAACAGAAATTTTGCGGATTGGTCAATCCGTTCGCGAGATATGGCAGTTTGGAGGTAAGCAACGCTTGAGAAACTCAAAATTTTCGCAGTACTGTTGCTCGAAACGAATAACTAGAACGGGCTAGGGGAAAAGTACGCATACAGTTGTAATCGGGCGAGTTTCTACTTTCAGATGCATCAGAAATTTTGCGGATTGGACAATCCGTTCGCGAGATGTGGCAGTTTGTAGGAGAGAAACGCTCGAGAAACTCAAAATTTTCGCAGTTCTGATGCTCGACAAGCATAACTAGAACAGCCTAGGGGAAAAGTACGCACACCGTTGTAATCGGGCGAGTTTCTACTTTCAGATGCAACAGAAATTTTGCGGATTGGTCAATCCGTTCGCGAGATATGGCAGTTTGGAGGTAAGCAACGCTTGAAAAACTCAAGCTTTTCGCAGTTCTGTTGCTCGAAACGAATAACTAGAACGGGCTAGGGGAAAAGTACGCACACCGTTGTCATCGGGCGAGTTTCTACTTTCAGATGCAACAGAAATTTTGCGGATTGGTCAATCCGTTCGCGAGTTATGGCAGTTTGGAGGTAAGAAACGCTTGAGAAACTCGTAATTTTCGCAATTCTAATGCTCGAAACGAATAACTAGAACGGCCTAGGGGAAAAGTACGCACAGTGTTGTAATCGGGCGAGTTTCTACTTTCAGATGCAACAGAAATTTTGCGGATTGGTCAATCCGTTCGCGAGATATGGCAGTTTGGAGGTAAGAAACGCTTGAGAAACTCAAAATTTTCGCAGTTCTGATGCTCGAAACGAATAACTAGAACGGCCTAGGGGAAAAGTACGCATACCGTTGTAATCGGGCGAGTTTCTACTTTCAGATGCAACAGAAATTTTGCGGATTTGTCATTCCGTTCGCGAGATATGGCAGTTTGGAGGTAAGAAGCACTTGAGAAACTCAAAATTTTCGCAGTTCTGTTGCTCGAAACGAATAACTAGAACGGGCTAGGGGAAAAGTACGCATACAGTTGTAATCGGGCGAGTTTCTACTTTCAGATGCATCAGAAATTTTGCGGATTGGACAGTCCGTTCGCGAGATATGGCAGTTTGGAGGTAAGAAACGCTCGAGAAACTCAAAATTTTCGCAGTTCTGATGCTCGACAAGCATAACTAGAACGGCCTAGGGGAAAAGTACGCACACCGTTGTAATCGGGCGAGTTTCTACTTTCAGATGCAACAGAAATTTTGCGGATTGGTCAATCCGTTCGCGAGATATGGCAGTTTGGAGGTAAGCAACGCTTGAAAAACTCAAAATTTTCGCAGTTCTGATGCTCGACAAGCATAACCAGAACCGCCTAGGGGAAAAGTACGCACGCCGTTGTAATCGGGCGAGTTTCTACTTTCAGATGCAATAGAAATTTTGCGGATTGGTCAATCCGTTCGCGAGATATGGCAGTTTGGAGGTAAGAAACGCTTGAGAAACTCAAAATTTTCGCAGTTCTGATGCTCGAAACGAATAACTAGAACGGGCTAGGGGAAAAGTACGCATACAGTTGTAATCGGGCGAATTTCTACTTTCAGATGCAACAGAAATTTTGCGGATTGGTCAATCCGTTCGCGAGATATGGCAGTTTGGATGTAAGAAACGCTCGAGAAACTCAAAATTTTCGCAGTTCTGATGCTCGAAACGAATAACTAGAACGGGCTAGGGGAAAAGTACGCATACAGTTGTAATCGGGCGAGTTTCTACTTTCAGATGCATCAGAAATTTTGCGGATTGGACAATCCGTTCGCGAGATGTGGCAGTTTGTAGGAGAGAAACGCTCGAGAAACTCAAAATTTTCGCAGTTCTGTTGCTCGTAACGAATAACTAGAACGGGCTATGGGAAAAGTACGCATACCGTTGTAATCGGGCGAGTTTCTACCTTCAGATGCAACACAAATTTTGCGGATTGGTCAATCCGTTCGCGAGATATGGCAGTTTGGAGGTAAGCAACGCTTGAAAAACTCAAAATTTTCGCAGTTCTGATGCTCGACAAGCATAACCAGAACGGGCTAGGGGAAAAGTACGCACACCGTTGTAATCGGGCGAGTTTCTACTTTCAGATGCAACAGAAATTTTGCGGATTGGTCAATCCGTTCGCGAGATATGGCAGTTTGGAGGTAAGAAACGCTCGAGAAACTCAAAATTTTCGCAGTTCTGATGCTCGACAAGCATAACTAGAACAGCCTAGGGGAAAAGTACGCACACCGTTGTAATCGGGCGAGTTTCTACTTTCAGATGCAACAGATATTTTGCGGATTGGTCAATCCGTTCGCGAGATATGGCAGTTTGGAGGTAAGCAACGCTTGAGAAACTCAAAATTTTCGCAGTTCTGTTGCTCGAAACGAATAACTAGAACGGGCTAGGGGAAAAGTACGCATACAGTTGTAATCGGGCGAGTTTCTACTTTCAGATGCATCAGAAATTTTGCGGATTGGACAATCCGTTCGCGAGATGTGGCAGTTTGTAGGAGAGAAACGCTCGAGAAACTCAAAATTTTCGCAGTTCTGATGCTCGACAAGCATAACTAGAACAGCCTAGGGGAAAAGTACGCACACCGTTGTAATCGGGCGAGTTTCTACTTTCAGATGCAACAGAAATTTTGCGGATTGGTCAATCCGTTCGCGAGATATGGCAGTTTGGAGGTAAGCAACGCTTGAAAAACTCAAACTTTTCGCAGTTCTGTTGCTCGAAACGAATAACTAGAACGGGCTAGGGGAAAAGTACGCATACCGTTGTCATCGGGCGAGTTTCTACTTTCAGATGCAACAGAAATTTTGCGGATTGGTCAATCCGTTCGCGAGTTATGGCAGTTTGGAGGTAAGAAACGCTTGAGAAACTCGTAATTTTCGCAATTCTGATGCTCGAAACGAATAACTAGAACGGCCTAGGGGAAAAGTACGCATAGTGTTGTAATCGGGCGAGTTTCTACTTTCAGATGCAACAGAAATTTTGCGGATTGGTCAATCCGTTCGCGAGATATGGCAGTTTGGAGGTAAGAAACGCTTGAGAAACTCAAAATTTTCGCAGTTCTGATGCTCGAAACGAATAACTAGAACGGCCTAGGGGAAAAGTACGCATACCGTTGTAATCGGGCGAGTTTCTACTTTCAGATGCAACACAAATTTTGCGGATTTGTCATTCCGTTCGCGAGATATGGCAGTTTGGAGGTAAGAAGCACTTGAGAAACTCAAAATTTTCGCAGTTCTGTTGCTCGAAACGAATAACTAGAACGGGCTAGGGGAAAAGTACGCATACAGTTGTAATCGGGCGAGTTTCTACTTTCAGATGCATCAGAAATTTTGCGGATTGGACAGTCCGTTCGCGAGATATGGCAGTTTGGAGGTAAGAAACGCTCGAGAAACTCAAAATTTTCGCAGTTCTGATGCTCGACAAGCATAACTAGAACGGCCTAGGGGAAAAGTACGCACACCGTTGTAATCGGGCGAGTTTCTACTTTCAGATGCAACAGAAATTTTGCGGATTGGTCAATCCGTTCGCGAGATATGGCAGTTTGGAGGTAAGCAACGCTTGAAAAACTCAAAATTTTCGCAGTTCTGATGCTCGACAAGCATAACCAGAACGGCCTAGGGGAAAAGTACGCACGCCGTTGTAATCGGGCGAGTTTCTACTTTCAGATGCAACAGAAATTTTGCGGATTTGTCATTCCGTTCACGAGATATGGCAGTTTGGAGGTAAGAAACGCTTGAGAAACTCAAAATTTTCGCAGTTCTGATGCTCGAAACGAATAACTAGAACGGGCTAGGGGAAAAGTACGCATACAGTTGTAATCGGGCGAATTTCTACTTTCAGATGCAACAGAAATTTTGCGGATTGGTCAATCCGTTCGCGAGATATGGCAGTTTGGATGTAAGAAACGCTCGAGAAACTCAAAATTTTCGCAGTTCTGATGCTCGAAACGAATAACTAGAACGGCCTAGGGGAAAAGTACGCACACCGTTGTAATCGGGCGAGATTCTACTTTCAGATGCAACAGAAATTTTGCGGATTGGTCAATCCGTTCGCGAGATATGCCAGTTTGGAGGTAAGCAACGCTTGAGAAACTCAAAATTTTCGCAGTTCTGTTGCTCGAAACGAATAACTAGAACGGGCTAGGGGAAAAGTACGCATACAGTTGTAATCGGGCGAGGTTCTACTTTCAGATGCATCAGAAATTTTGCGGATTGGACAATCCGTTCGCGAGATGTGGCAGTTTGTAGGAGAGAAACGCTCGAGAAACTCTAAATTTTCGCAGTTCTGTTGCTCGTAACGAATAACTAGAACGGGCTAGGGGAAAAGTACGCATACCGTTGTAATCGGGCGAGTTTCTACCTTCAGATGCAACAGAAATTTTGCGGATTGGTCAATCCGTTCGCGAGATATGGCAGTTTGGAGGTAAGCAACGCTTGAAAAACTCAAAATTTTCGCAGTTCTGATGCTCGACAAGCATAACCAGAACGGCCAAGGGGAAAAGTACGCACACCGTTGTAATCGGGCGCGTTTCTACTTTCAGATGCAATAGAAATTTTGCGGATTGGTCAATCCGTTCGCGAGATATGGCAGTTTGGAGGTAAGCAACGCTTGAAAAACTCAAAATTTTCGCAGTTCTGTTGCCCGAAACGAATAACTAGAACGGGCTAGGGGAAAAGTACGCATACCGTTGTAATCGGGCGAGTTTCTACTTTCAGATGCAACAGAAATTTTGCGGATTGGTCAATCCGTTCGCGAGTTATGGCAGTTTGGATGTAAGAAACGCTTGAGAAACTCAAAATTTTCGCAGTTCTGATGCTCGAAACGAATAACTAGAACGGCCTAGGGGAAAAGTACTCATAGTGTTGTAATCGGGCGAGTTTCTACTTTCAGATGCAACAGAAATTTTGCGAATTGGTCAATCCGTTCGCGAGATATGGCAGTTTGGAAGTAAGAAACGCTTGAGAAACTCAAAATTTTCGCAGTTCTGATGCTCGAAACGAATAACTAGAACGGCCTAGGGGAAAAGTACGCATAGTGTTGTAATCGGGCGAGTTTCTACTTTCAGATGCAACAGAAATTTTGCGGATTAGTCAATCCGTTCGCGAGATATGGCAGTTTGGAGGTAAGAAACGCTCGAGAAACTCAAAATTTTCGCAGTTCTGATGCTCGACAAGCATAACTAGAACGGCCTAGGGGAAAAGTACGCACACCGTTGTAATCGGGCGAGTTTCTACTTTCAGATGCAACAGAAATTTTGCGGATTGGTCAATCCGTTCGCGAGATATGGCAGTTTGGAGGTAAGCAACGCTTGAAAAACTCAAAATTTTCGCAGTTCTGATGCACGACAAGCATAACCAGAACGGCCTAGGGGAAAAGTACGCACACCGTTGTAATCGGGCGAGTTTCTACTTTCAGATGCAACAGAAATTTTGCGGATTGGTCAATCCGTTCGCGAGATATGGCAGTTTGGAGGTAAGAAACGCTCGAGAAACTCAAAATTTTCGCAGTTCTGATGCTCGACAAGCATAACTAGAACAGCCTAGGGGAAAAGTACGCACACCGTTGTAATCGGGCGAGTTTCTACTTTCAGATGCAACAGAAATTTTGCGGATTTGTCATTCCGTTCGCGAGATATGGCAGTTTGGAGGTAAGAAGCACTTGAGAAACTCAAAATTTTCGCAGTTCTGTTGCTCGAAACGAATAACTAGAACGGGCTAGGGGAAAAGTACGCATACAGTTGTAATCGGGCGAGTTTCTACTTTCAGATGCATCAGAAATTTTGCGGATTGGACAGTCCGTTCGCGAGATATGGCAGTTTGGAGGTAAGAAACGCTCGAGAAACTCAAAATTTTCGCAGTTCTGATGCTCGACAAGCATAACTAGAACGGCCTAGGGGAAAAGTACGCACACCGTTGTAATCGGGCGAGTTTCTACTTTCAGATGCAACAGAAATTTTGCGGATTGGTCAATCCGTTCGCGAGATATGGCAGTTTGGAGGTAAGCAACGCTTGAAAAACTCAAAATTTTCGCAGTTCTGATGCTCGACAAGCATAACCAGAACCGCCTAGGGGAAAAGTACGCACGCCGTTGTAATCGGGCGAGTTTCTACTTTCAGATGCAATAGAAATTTTGCGGATTGGTCAATCCGTTCGCGAGATATGGCAGTTTGGAGGTAAGAAACGCTTGAGAAACTCAAAATTTTCGCAGTTCTGATGCTCGAAACGAATAACTAGAACGGGCTAGGGGAAAAGTACGCATACAGTTGTAATCGGGCGAATTTCTACTTTCAGATGCAACAGAAATTTTGCGGATTGGTCAATCCGTTCGCGAGATATGGCAGTTTGGATGTAAGAAACGCTCGAGAAACTCAAAATTTTCGCAGTTCTGATGCTCGAAACGAATAACTAGAACGGGCTAGGGGAAAAGTACGCATACAGTTGTAATCGGGCGAGTTTCTACTTTCAGATGCATCAGAAATTTTGCGGATTGGACAATCCGTTCGCGAGATGTGGCAGTTTGTAGGAGAGAAACGCTCGAGAAACTCAAAATTTTCGCAGTTCTGTTGCTCGTAACGAATAACTAGAACGGGCTATGGGAAAAGTACGCATACCGTTGTAATCGGGCGAGTTTCTACCTTCAGATGCAACACAAATTTTGCGGATTGGTCAATCCGTTCGCGAGATATGGCAGTTTGGAGGTAAGCAACGCTTGAAAAACTCAAAATTTTCGCAGTTCTGATGCTCGACAAGCATAACCAGAACGGGCTAGGGGAAAAGTACGCACACCGTTGTAATCGGGCGAGTTTCTACTTTCAGATGCAACAGAAATTTTGCGGATTGGTCAATCCGTTCGCGAGATATGGCAGTTTGGAGGTAAGAAACGCTCGAGAAACTCAAAATTTTCGCAGTTCTGATGCTCGACAAGCATAACTAGAACAGCCTAGGGGAAAAGTACGCACACCGTTGTAATCGGGCGAGTTTCTACTTTCAGATGCAACAGATATTTTGCGGATTGGTCAATCCGTTCGCGAGATATGGCAGTTTGGAGGTAAGCAACGCTTGAGAAACTCAAAATTTTCGCAGTTCTGTTGCTCGAAACGAATAACTAGAACGGGCTAGGGGAAAAGTACGCATACAGTTGTAATCGGGCGAGTTTCTACTTTCAGATGCATCAGAAATTTTGCGGATTGGACAATCCGTTCGCGAGATGTGGCAGTTTGTAGGAGAGAAACGCTCGAGAAACTCAAAATTTTCGCAGTTCTGATGCTCGACAAGCATAACTAGAACAGCCTAGGGGAAAAGTACGCACACCGTTGTAATCGGGCGAGTTTCTACTTTCAGATGCAACAGAAATTTTGCGGATTGGTCAATCCGTTCGCGAGATATGGCAGTTTGGAGGTAAGCAACGCTTGAAAAACTCAAACTTTTCGCAGTTCTGTTGCTCGAAACGAATAACTAGAACGGGCTAGGGGAAAAGTACGCATACCGTTGTCATCGGGCGAGTTTCTACTTTCAGATGCAACAGAAATTTTGCGGATTGGTCAATCCGTTCGCGAGTTATGGCAGTTTGGAGGTAAGAAACGCTTGAGAAACTCGTAATTTTCGCAATTCTGATGCTCGAAACGAATAACTAGAACGGCCTAGGGGAAAAGTACGCATAGTGTTGTAATCGGGCGAGTTTCTACTTTCAGATGCAACAGAAATTTTGCGGATTGGTCAATCCGTTCGCGAGATATGGCAGTTTGGAGGTAAGAAACGCTTGAGAAACTCAAAATTTTCGCAGTTCTGATGCTCGAAACGAATAACTAGAACGGCCTAGGGGAAAAGTACGCATACCGTTGTAATCGGGCGAGTTTCTACTTTCAGATGCAACACAAATTTTGCGGATTTGTCATTCCGTTCGCGAGATATGGCAGTTTGGAGGTAAGAAGCACTTGAGAAACTCAAAATTTTCGCAGTTCTGTTGCTCGAAACGAATAACTAGAACGGGCTAGGGGAAAAGTACGCATACAGTTGTAATCGGGCGAGTTTCTACTTTCAGATGCATCAGAAATTTTGCGGATTGGACAGTCCGTTCGCGAGATATGGCAGTTTGGAGGTAAGAAACGCTCGAGAAACTCAAAATTTTCGCAGTTCTGATGCTCGACAAGCATAACTAGAACGGCCTAGGGGAAAAGTACGCACACCGTTGTAATCGGGCGAGTTTCTACTTTCAGATGCAACAGAAATTTTGCGGATTGGTCAATCCGTTCGCGAGATATGGCAGTTTGGAGGTAAGCAACGCTTGAAAAACTCAAAATTTTCGCAGTTCTGATGCTCGACAAGCATAACCAGAACGGCCTAGGGGAAAAGTACGCACGCCGTTGTAATCGGGCGAGTTTCTACTTTCAGATGCAACAGAAATTTTGCGGATTTGTCATTCCGTTCACGAGATATGGCAGTTTGGAGGTAAGAAACGCTTGAGAAACTCAAAATTTTCGCAGTTCTGATGCTCGAAACGAATAACTAGAACGGGCTAGGGGAAAAGTACGCATACAGTTGTAATCGGGCGAATTTCTACTTTCAGATGCAACAGAAATTTTGCGGATTGGTCAATCCGTTCGCGAGATATGGCAGTTTGGATGTAAGAAACGCTCGAGAAACTCAAAATTTTCGCAGTTCTGATGCTCGAAACGAATAACTAGAACGGCCTAGGGGAAAAGTACGCACACCGTTGTAATCGGGCGAGTTTCTACTTTCAGATGCAACAGAAATTTTGCGGATTGGTCAATCCGTTCGCGAGATATGCCAGTTTGGAGGTAAGCAACGCTTGAGAAACTCAAAATTTTCGCAGTTCTGTTGCTCGAAACGAATAACTAGAACGGGCTAGGGGAAAAGTACGCATACAGTTGTAATCGGGCGAGGTTCTACTTTCAGATGCATCAGAAATTTTGCGGATTGGACAATCCGTTCGCGAGATGTGGCAGTTTGTAGGAGAGAAACGCTCGAGAAACTCTAAATTTTCGCAGTTCTGTTGCTCGTAACGAATAACTAGAACGGGCTAGGGGAAAAGTACGCATACCGTTGTAATCGGGCGAGTTTCTACCTTCAGATGCAACAGAAATTTTGCGGATTGGTCAATCCGTTCGCGAGATATGGCAGTTTGGAGGTAAGCAACGCTTGAAAAACTCAAAATTTTCGCAGTTCTGATGCTCGACAAGCATAACCAGAACGGCCAAGGGGAAAAGTACGCACACCGTTGTAATCGGGCGCGTTTCTACTTTCAGATGCAATAGAAATTTTGCGGATTGGTCAATCCGTTCGCGAGATATGGCAGTTTGGAGGTAAGCAACGCTTGAAAAACTCAAAATTTTCGCAGTTCTGTTGCCCGAAACGAATAACTAGAACGGGCTAGGGGAAAAGTACGCATACCGTTGTAATCGGGCGAGTTTCTACTTTCAGATGCAACAGAAATTTTGCGGATTGGTCAATCCGTTCGCGAGTTATGGCAGTTTGGATGTAAGAAACGCTTGAGAAACTCAAAATTTTCGCAGTTCTGATGCTCGAAACGAATAACTAGAACGGCCTAGGGGAAAAGTACTCATAGTGTTGTAATCGGGCGAGTTTCTACTTTCAGATGCAACAGAAATTTTGCGAATTGGTCAATCCGTTCGCGAGATATGGCAGTTTGGAAGTAAGAAACGCTTGAGAAACTCAAAATTTTCGCAGTTCTGATGCTCGAAACGAATAACTAGAACGGCCTAGGGGAAAAGTACGCATAGTGTTGTAATCGGGCGAGTTTCTACTTTCAGATGCAACAGAAATTTTGCGGATTAGTCAATCCGTTCGCGAGATATGGCAGTTTGGAGGTAAGAAACGCTCGAGAAACTCAAAATTTTCGCAGTTCTGATGCTCGACAAGCATAACTAGAACGGCCTAGGGGAAAAGTACGCACACCGTTGTAATCGGGCGAGTTTCTACTTTCAGATGCAACAGAAATTTTGCGGATTGGTCAATCCGTTCGCGAGATATGGCAGTTTGGAGGTAAGCAACGCTTGAAAAACTCAAAATTTTCGCAGTTCTGATGCACGACAAGCATAACCAGAACGGCCTAGGGGAAAAGTACGCACACCGTTGTAATCGGGCGAGTTTCTACTTTCAGATGCAACAGAAATTTTGCGGATTGGTCAATCCGTTCGCGAGATATGGCAGTTTGGAGGTAAGAAACGCTCGAGAAACTCAAAATTTTCGCAGTTCTGATGCTCGACAAGCATAACTAGAACAGCCTAGGGGAAAAGTACGCACACCGTTGTAATCGGGCGAGTTTCTACTTTCAGATGCAACAGAAATTTTGCGGATTGGTCAATCCGTTCGCGAGATATGGCAGTTTGGAGGTAAGCAACGCTTGAGAAACTCAAAATTTTCGCAGTTCTGATGCTCGAAACGAGTAACTAGAACGGCCTAGGGGAAAAGTACGCACACCGTTGTAATCGGGCGAGTTTCTACCTTCAGATGCAACAGAAATTTTGCGGGTTGGTCAATCCGTTCGCGAGATATGGCAGTTTGGAAGTAAGAAACGCTTGAGAAACTCAAAATTTTCGCAGTTCTGATGCTCGAAACGAATAACTAGAGCGGCCTAGGGAAAAAGTACGCATACCGTTGTAATCGGGCGAGATTCTACTTTCGGATGCAACAGAAATTTTGCCGATTGGTCAATCCGTTCGCGAGATATGGCAGTTTGGAGGTAAGCAACGCTTGAGAAACTCAAAATTTTCGCAGTTCTGTTGCTCGAAACGAATAACTAGAACGGGCTAGGGGAAAAGTACGCATACAGTTGTAATCGGGCGAGTTTCTACTTTCAGATGCATCAGAAATTTTGCGGATTGGACAATCCGTTCGCGAGATGTGGCAGTTTGTAGGAGAGAAACGCTCGAGAAACTCAAAATTTTCGCAGTTCTGTTGCTCGTAACGAATAACTAGAACGGGCTAGGGGAAAAGTACGCATACCGCTGTAATCGGGCGAGTTTCTACCTTCAGATGCAACAGAAATTTTGCGGATTGGTCAATCCGTTCGCGAGATATGGCAGTTTGGAGGTAAGCAACGCTTGAAAAACTCAAAATTTTCGCAGTTCTGATGCTCGACAAGCATAACCAGAACGGCCTAGGGGAAAAGTACGCACACCGTTGTAATCGGGCGAGTTTCTACTTTCAGATGCAACAGAAATTTTGCGGATTGGTCAATCCGTTCGCGAGATATGGCAGTTTGGAGGTAAGAAACGCTCGAGAAACTCAAAATTTTCGCAGTTCTGTTGCCCGAAACGAATAACTAGAACGGGCTAGGGGAAAAGTACGCATACCGTTGTAATCGGGCGAGTTTCTACTTTCAGATGCAACAGAAATTTTGCGGATTGGTCAATCCGTTCGCGAGTTATGGCAGTTTGGAGGTAAGAAACGCTCGAGAAACTCAAAATTTTCGCAGTTCTGATGCTCGACAAGCATAACTAGAACAGCCTAGGGGAAAAGTACGCACACCGTTGTAATCGGGCGAGTTTCTACTTTCAGATGCAATAGAAATTTTGCGGATTGGTCAATCCGTTCGCGAGATATGGCAGTTTGGAGGTAAGCAACGCTTGAAAAACTCAAAATTTTCGCAGTTCTGTTGCCCGAAACGAATAACTAGAACGGGCTAGGGGAAGAGTACGCATACAGTTGTAATCGGGCGAGTTTCTACTTTCAGATGCAACAGAAATTTTGCGGATTGGACAATCCGTTCGCGAGTTATGGCAGTTTGGATGTAAGAAACGCTTGAGAAACTCAAAATTTTCGCAGTTCTGATGCTCGAAACGAATAACTAGAACGGCCTAGGGGAAAAGTACTCATAGTGTTGTAATCGGGCGAGTTTCTACTTTCAGATGCAACAGAAATTTTGCGAATTGGTCAATCCGTTCGCGAGATATGGCAGTTTGGAAGTAAGAAACGCTTGAGAAACTCAAAATTTTCGCAGTTCTGATGCTCGAAACGAATAACTAGAACGGCCTAGGGGAAAAGTACGCATAGTGTTGTAATCGGGCGAGTTTCTACTTTCAGATGCAACAGAAATTTTGCGGATTGGTCAATCCGTTCGCGAGATATGGCAGTTTGGATGTAAGAAACGCTCGAGAAACTCAAAATTTTCGCAGTTCTGATGCTCGACAAGCATAACTAGAACAGCCTAGGGGAAAAGTACGCACACCGTTGTAATCGGGCGAGTTTCTACTTTCAGATGCAACAGAAATTTTGCGGATTGGTCAATCCGTTCGCGAGATATGGCAGTTTGGAGGTAAGCAACGCTTGAAAAACTCAAAATTTTCGCAGTTCTGATGCTCGACAAGCATAACCAGAACGGCCAAGGGGAAAAGTACGCACACCGTTGTAATCGGGCGCGTTTCTACTTTCAGATGCAATAGAAATTTTGCGGATTGGTCAATCCGTTCGCGAGATATGGCAGTTTGGAGGTAAGCAACGCTTGAAAAACTCAAAATTTTCGCAGTTCTGTTGCCCGAAACGAATAACTAGAACGGGCTAGGGGAAAAGTACGCATACCGTTGTAATCGGGCGAGTTTCTACTTTCAGATGCAACAGAAATTTTGCGGATTGGTCAATCCGTTCGCGAGTTATGGCAGTTTGGATGTAAGAAACGCTTGAGAAACTCAAAATTTTCGCAGTTCTGATGCTCGAAACGAATAACTAGAACGGCCTAGGGGAAAAGTACTCATAGTGTTGTAATCGGGCGAGTTTCTACTTTCAGATGCAACAGAAATTTTGCGAATTGGTCAATCCGTTCGCGAGATATGGCAGTTTGGAAGTAAGAAACGCTTGAGAAACTCAAAATTTTCGCAGTTCTGATGCTCGAAATGAATAACTAGAACGGCCTAGGGGAAAAGTACGCATAGTGTTGTAATCGGGCGAGTTTCTACTTTCAGATGCAACAGAAATTTTGCGGATTAGTCAATCCGTTCGCGAGATATGGCAGTTTGGAGGTAAGAAACGCTCGAGAAACTCAAAATTTTCGCAGTTCTGATGCTCGACAAGCATAACTAGAACGGCCTAGGGGAAAAGTACGCACACCGTTGTAATCGGGCGAGTTTCTACTTTCAGATGCAACAGAAATTTTGCGAATTGGTCAATCCGTTCGCGAGATATGGCAGTTTGGAGGTAAGCAACGCTTGAAAAACTCAAAATTTTCGCAGTTCTGATGCACGACAAGCATAACCAGAACGGCCTAGGGGAAAAGTACGCACACCGTTGTAATCGGGCGAGTTTCTACTTTCAGATGCAACAGAAATTTTGCGGATTGGTCAATCCGTTCGCGAGATATGGCAGTTTGGAGGTAAGAAACGCTCGAGAAACTCAAAATTTTCGCAGTTCTGATGCTCGACAAGCATAACTAGAACAGCCTAGGGGAAAAGTACGCACACCGTTGTAATCGGGCGAGTTTCTACTTTCAGATGCAACAGAAATTTTGCGGATTGGTCAATCCGTTCGCGAGATATGGCAGTTTGGAGGTAAGCAACGCTTGAAAAACTCAAAATTTTCGCAGTTCTGTTGCTCGAAACGAATAACTAGAACGGGCTAGGGGAAAAGTACGCACACCGTTGTAATCGGGCGAGTTTCTACCTTCAGATGCAACAGAAATTTTGCGGGTTGGTCAATCCGTTCGCGAGATATGGCAGTTTGGAAGTAAGAAACGCTCGAGAAACTCAAAATTTTCGCAGTTCTGATGCTCGAAACGAATAACTAGAGCGGCCTAGGGAAAAAGTACGCATACCGTTGTAATCGGGCGAGTTTCTACTTTCGGATGCAACAGAAATTTTGCCGATTGGTCAATCCGTTCGCGAGATATGGCAGTTTGGAGGTAAGCAACGCTTGAGAAACTCAAAATTTTCGCAGTTCTGTTGCTCGAAACGAATAACTAGAACGGGCTAGGGGAAAAGTACGCATACAGTTGTAATCGGGCGAGTTTCTACTTTCAGATGCATCAGAAATTTTGCGGATTGGACAATCCGTTCGCGAGATGTGGCAGTTTGTAGGAGAGAAACGCTCGAGAAACTCAAAATTTTCGCAGTTCTGTTGCTCGTAACGAATAACTAGAACGGGCTAGGGGAAAAGTACGCATACGGCTGTAATCGGGCGAGTTTCTACCTTCAGATGCAACAGAAATTTTGCGGATTGGTCAATCCGTTCGCGAGATATGGCAGTTTGGAGGTAAGCAACGCTTGAAAAACTCAAAATTTTCGCAGTTCTGATGCTCGACAAGCATAACCAGAACGGCCTAGGGGAAAAGTACGCACACCGTTGTAATCGGGCGAGTTTCTACTTTCAGATGCAACAGAAATTTTGCGGATTGGTCAATCCGTTCGCGAGATATGGCAGTTTGGAGGTAAGAAACGCTCGAGAAACTCAAAATTTTCGCAGTTCTGATGCTCGACAAGCATAACTAGAACAGCCTAGGGGAAAAGTACGCACACCGTTGTAATCGGGCGAGTTTCTACTTTCAGATGCAACAGAAATTTTGCGGATTGGTCAATCCGTTCGCGAGATATGGCAGTTTGGACGTAAGCAACGCTTGAGAAACTCAAAATTTTCGCAGTTCTGATGCTCGAAACGAATAACTAGAACGGCCTAGGGGAAAAGTACGCACACCGTTGTAATCGGGCGAGTTTCTACCTTCAGATGCAACAGAAATTTTGCGGGTTGGTCAATCCGTTCGCGAGATATGGCAGTTTGGAAGTAAGAAACGCTTGAGAAACTCAAAATTTTCGCAGTTCTGATGCTCGAAACGAATAACTAGAGCGGCCTAGGGAAAAAGTACGCATACCGTTGTAATCGGGCGAGTTTCTACTTTCAGATGCAACAGAAATTTTGCGGATTTGTCATTCCGTTCGCGAGATATGGCAGTTTGGAGGTAAGAAACGCTTGAGAAACTCAAAATTTTCGCAGTTCTGATGCTCGAAACGAATAACTAGAACGGGCTAGGGGAAAAGTACGCATACATTTGTAATCGGGCGAATTTCTACTTTCAGATGCAACAGAAATTTTGCGGATTGGTCAATCCGTTCGCGAGATATGGCAGTTTGGATGTAAGAAACGCTCGAGAAACTCAAAATTTTCGCAGTTCTGATGCTCGAAACGAATAACTAGAACGGCCTAGGGGAAAAGTACGCACACCGTTGTAATCGGGCGAGTTTCTACTTTCGGATGCAACAGAAATTTTGCCGATTGGTCAATCCGTTCGCGAGATATGGCAGTTTGGAGGTAAGCAACGCTTGAGAAACTCAAAATTTTCGCAGTTCTGTTGCTCGAAACGAATAACTAGAACGGGCTAGGGGAAAAGTACGCATACAGTTGTAATCGGGCGAGTTTCTACTTTCAGATGCATCAGAAATTTTGCGGATTGGACAATCCGTTCGCGAGATGTGGCAGTTTGTAGGAGAGAAACGCTCGAGAAACTCAAAATTTTCGCAGTTCTGTTGCTCGTAACGAATAACTAGAACGGGCTAGGGGAAAAGTACGCATACCGCTGTAATCGGGCGAGTTTCTACCTTCAGATGCAACAGAAATTTTGCGGATTGGTCAATCCGTTCGCGAGATATGGCAGTTTGGAAGTAAGCAACGCTTGAAAAACTCAAAATTTTCGCAGTTCTGATGCTCGACAAGCATAACCAGAACGGCCTAGGGGAAAAGTACGCACCCCGTTGTAATCGGGCGAGTTTCTACTTTCAGATGCAATAGAAATTTTGCGGATTGGTCAATCCGTTCGCGAGATATGGCAGTTTGGAGGTAAGCAACGCTTGAAAAACTCAAAATTTTCGCAGTTCTGTTGCCCGAAACGAATAACTAGAACGGGCTAGGGGAAGAGTACGCATACAGTTGTAATCGGGCGAGTTTCTACTTTCAGATGCAACAGAAATTTTGCGGATTGGTCAATCCGTTCGCGAGTTATGGCAGTTTGGATGTAAGAAACGCTTGAGAAACTCAAAATTTTCGCAGTTCTGATGCTCGAAACGAATAACTAGAACGGCCTAGGGGAAAAGTACTCATAGTGTTGTAATCGGGCGAGTTTCTACTTTCAGATGCAACAGAAATTTTGCGAATTGGTCAATCCGTTCGCGAGATATGGCAGTTTGGAAGTAAGAAACGCTTGAGAAACTCAAAATTTTCGCAGTTCTGATGCTCGAAACGAATAACTAGAACGGCCTAGGGGAAAAGTACGCATAGTGTTGTAATCGGGCGAGTTTCTACTTTCAGATGCAACAGAAATTTTGCGGATTAGTCAATCCGTTCGCGAGATATGGCAGTTTGGAGGTAAGAAACGCTCGAGAAACTCAAAATTTTCGCAGTTCTGATGCTCGACAAGCATAACTAGAACGGCCTAGGGGAAAAGTACGCACACCGTTGTAATCGGGCGAGTTTCTACTTTCAGATGCAACAGAAATTTTGCGGATTGGTCAATCCGTTCGCGAGATATGGCAGTTTGGAGGTAAGCAACGCTTGAAAAACTCAAAATTTTCGCAGTTCTGATGCTCGACAAGCATAACCAGAACGGCCAAGGGGAAAAGTACGCACACCGTTGTAATCGGGCGCGTTTCTACTTTCAGATGCAATAGAAATTTTGCGGATTGGTCAATCCGTTCGCGAGATATGGCAGTTTGGAGGTAAGCAACGCTTGAAAAACTCAAAATTTTCGCAGTTCTGTTGCCCGAAACGAATAACTAGAACGGGCTAGGGGAAAAGTACGCATACCGTTGTAATCGGGCGAGTTTCTACTTTCAGATGCAACAGAAATTTTGCGGATTGGTCAATCCGTTCGCGAGTTATGGCAGTTTGGATGTAAGAAACGCTTGAGAAACTCAAAATTTTCGCAGTTCTGATGCTCGAAACGAATAACTAGAACGGCCTAGGGGAAAAGTACTCATAGTGTTGTAATCGGGCGAGTTTCTACTTTCAGATGCAACAGAAATTTTGCGAATTGGTCAATCCGTTCGCGAGATATGGCAGTTTGGAAGTAAGAAACGCTTGAGAAACTCAAAATTTTCGCAGTTCTGATGCTCGAAACGAATAACTAGAACGGCCTAGGGGAAAAGTACGCATAGTGTTGTAATCGGGCGAGTTTCTACTTTCAGATGCAACAGAAATTTTGCGGATTAGTCAATCCGTTCGCGAGATATGGCAGTTTGGAGGTAAGAAACGCTCGAGAAACTCAAAATTTTCGCAGTTCTGATGCTCGACAAGCATAACTAGAACGGCCTAGGGGAAAAGTACGCACACCGTTGTAATCGGGCGAGTTTCTACTTTCAGATGCAACAGAAATTTTGCGGATTGGTCAATCCGTTCGCGAGATATGGCAGTTTGGAGGTAAGCAACGCTTGAAAAACTCAAAATTTTCGCAGTTCTGATGCACGACAAGCATAACCAGAACGGCCTAGGGGAAAAGTACGCACACCGTTGTAATCGGGCGAGTTTCTACTTTCAGATGCAACAGAAATTTTGCGGATTGGTCAATCCGTTCGCGAGATATGGCAGTTTGGAGGTAAGAAACGCTCGAGAAACTCAAAATTTTCGCAGTTCTGATGCTCGACAAGCATAACTAGAACAGCCTAGGGGAAAAGTACGCATACCGCTGTAATCGGGCGAGTTTCTACCTTCAGATGCAACAGAAATTTTGCGGATTGGTCAATCCGTTCGCGAGATATGGCAGTTTGGAGGTAAGCAACGCTTGAAAAACTCAAAATTTTCGCAGTTCTGATGCTCGACAAGCATAACCAGAACGGCCTAGGGGAAAAGTACGCACACCGTTGTAATCGGGCGAGTTTCTACTTTCAGATGCAACAGAAATTTTGCGGATTGGTCAATCCGTTCGCGAGATATGGCAGTTTGGAGGTAAGAAACGCTCGAGAAACTCAAAATTTTCGCAGTTCTGATGCTCGACAAGCATAACTAGAACAGCCTAGGGGAAAAGTACGCACACCGTTGTAATCGGGCGAGTTTCTACTTTCAGATGCAACAGAAATTTTGCGGATTGGTCAATCCGTTCGCGAGATATGGCAGTTTGGAGGTAAGCAACGCTTGAGAAACTCAAAATTTTCGCAGTTCTGATGCTCGAAACGAATAACTAGAACGGCCTAGGGGAAAAGTACGCACACCGTTGTAATCGGGCGAGTTTCTACCTTCAGATGCAACAGAAATTTTGCGGGTTGGTCAATCCGTTCGCGAGATATGGCAGTTTGGAAGTAAGAAACGCTTGAGAAACTCAAAATTTTCGCAGTTCTGATGCTCGAAACGAATAACTAGAGCGGCCTAGGGAAAAAGTACGCATACCGTTGTAATCGGGCGAGTTTCTACTTTCAGATGCAACAGAAATTTTGCGGATTTGTCATTCCGTTCGCGAGATATGGCAGTTTGGAGGTAAGAAACGCTTGAGAAACTCAAAATTTTCGCAGTTCTGATGCTCGAAACGAATAACTAGAACGGGCTAGGGGAAAAGTACGCATACATTTGTAATCGGGCGAATTTCTACTTTCAGATGCAACAGAAATTTTGCGGATTGGTCAATCCGTTCGCGAGATATGGCAGTTTGGATGTAAGAAACGCTCGAGAAACTCAAAATTTTCGCAGTTCTGATGCTCGAAACGAATAACTAGAACGGCCTAGGGGAAAAGTACGCACACCGTTGTAATCGGGCGAGTTTCTACTTTCGGATGCAACAGAAATTTTGCCGATTGGTCAATCCGTTCGCGAGATATGGCAGTTTGGAGGTAAGCAACGCTTGAGAAACTCAAAATTTTCGCAGTTCTGTTGCTCGAAACGAATAACTAGAACGGGCTAGGGGAAAAGTACGCATACAGTTGTAATCGGGCGAGTTTCTACTTTCAGATGCATCAGAAATTTTGCGGATTGGACAATCCGTTCGCGAGATGTGGCAGTTTGTAGGAGAGAAACGCTCGAGAAACTCAAAATTTTCGCAGTTCTGTTGCTCGTAACGAATAACTAGAACGGGCTAGGGGAAAAGTACGCATACCGCTGTAATCGGGCGAGTTTCTACCTTCAGATGCAACAGAAATTTTGCGGATTGGTCAATCCGTTCGCGAGATATGGCAGTTTGGAGGTAAGCAACGCTTGAAAAACTCAAAATTTTCGCAGTTCTGATGCTCGACAAGCATAACCAGAACGGCCTAGGGGAAAAGTACGCACACCGTTGTAATCGGGCGAGTTTCTACTTTCAGATGCAATAGAAATTTTGCGGATTGGTCAATCCGTTCGCGAGATATGGCAGTTTGGAGGTAAGCAACGCTTGAAAAACTCAAAATTTTCGCAGTTCTGTTGCCCGAAACGAATAACTAGAACGGGCTAGGGGAAGAGTACGCATACAGTTGTAATCGGGCGAGTTTCTACTTTCAGATGCAACAGAAATTTTGCGGATTGGTCAATCCGTTCGCGAGTTATGGCAGTTTGGATGTAAGAAACGCTTGAGAAACTCAAAATTTTCGCAGTTCTGATGCTCGAAACGAATAACTAGAACGGCCTAGGGGAAAAGTACTCATAGTGTTGTAATCGGGCGAGTTTCTACTTTCAGATGCAACAGAAATTTTGCGAATTGGTCAATCCGTTCGCGAGATATGGCAGTTTGGAAGTAAGAAACGCTTGAGAAACTCAAAATTTTCGCAGTTCTGATGCTCGAAACGAATAACTAGAACGGCCTAGGGGAAAAGTACGCATAGTGTTGTAATCGGGCGAGTTTCTACTTTCAGATGCAACAGAAATTTTGCGGATTGGTCAATCCGTTCGCGAGATATGGCAGTTTGGAGGTAAGAAACGCTCGAGAAACTCAAAATTTTCGCAGTTCTGATGCTCGACAAGCATAACTAGAACAGCCTAGGGGAAAAGTACGCACACCGTTGTAATCGGGCGAGTTTCTACTTTCAGATGCAACAGAAATTTTGCGGATTGGTCAATCCGTTCGCGAGATATGGCAGTTTGGAGGTAAGCAACGCTTGAAAAACTCAAAATTTTCGCAGTTCTGATGCTCGACAAGCATAACCAGAACGGCCAAGGGGAAAAGTACGCACACCGTTGTAATCGGGCGCGTTTCTACTTTCAGATGCAATAGAAATTTTGCGGATTGGTCAATCCGTTCGCGAGATATGGCAGTTTGGAGGTAAGCAACGCTTGAAAAACTCAAAATTTTCGCAGTTCTGTTGCCCGAAACGAATAACTAGAACGGGCTAGGGGAAAAGTACGCATACCGTTGTAATCGGGCGAGTTTCTACTTTCAGATGCAACAGAAATTTTGCGGATTGGTCAATCCGTTCGCGAGTTATGGCAGTTTGGATGTAACAAACGCTTGAGAAACTCAAAATTTTCGCAGTTCTGATGCTCGAAACGAATAACTAGAACGGCCTAGGGGAAAAGTACTCATAGTGTTGTAATCGGGCGAGTTTCTACTTTCAGATGCAACAGAAATTTTGCGAATTGGTCAATCCGTTCGCGAGATATGGCAGTTTGGAAGTAAGAAACGCTTGAGAAACTCAAAATTTTCGCAGTTCTGATGCTCGAAACGAATAACTAGAACGGCCTAGGGGAAAAGTACGCATAGTGTTGTAATCGGGCGAGTTTCTACTTTCAGATGCAACAGAAATTTTGCGGATTAGTCAATCCGTTCGCGAGATATGGCAGTTTGGAGGTAAGAAACGCTCGAGAAACTCAAAATTTTCGCAGTTCTGATGCTCGACAAGCATAACTAGAACGGCCTAGGGGAAAAGTACGCACACCGTTGTAATTGGGCGAGTTTCTACTTTCAGATGCAACAGAAATTTTGCGGATTGGTCAATCCGTTCGCGAGATATGGCAGTTTGGAGGTAAGCAACGCTTGAAAAACTCAAAATTTTCGCAGTTCTGATGCACGACAAGCATAACCAGAACGGCCTAGGGGAAAAGTACGCACACCGTTGTAATCGGGCGAGTTTCTACTTTCAGATGCAACAGAAATTTTGCGGATTGGTCAATCCGTTCGCGAGATATGGCAGTTTGGAGGTAAGAAACGCTCGAGAAACTCAAAATTTTCGCAGTTCTGATGCTCGACAAGCATAACTAGAACAGCCTAGGGGAAAAGTACGCACACCGTTGTAATCGGGCGAGTTTCTACTTTCAGATGCAACAGAAATTTTGCGGATTGGTCAATCCGTTCGCGAGATATGGCAGTTTGGAGGTAAGCAACGCTTGAGAAACTCAAAATTTCCGCAGTTCTGATGCTCGAAACGAATAACTAGAACGGCCTAGGGGAAAAGTACGCACACCGTTGTAATCGGGCGAGTTTCTACCTTCAGATGCAACAGAAATTTTGCGGGTTGGTCAATCCGTTCGCGAGATATGGCAGTTTGGAAGTAAGAAACGCTTGAGAAACTCAAAATTTTCGCAGTTCTGATGCTCGAAACGAATAACTAGAGCGGCCTAGGGAAAAAGTACGCATACCGTTGTAATCGGGCGAGTTTCTACTTTCGGATGCAACAGAAATTTTGCCGATTGGTCAATCCGTTCGCGAGATATGGCAGTTTGGAGGTAAGCAACGCTTGAGAAACTCAAAATTTTCGCAGTTCTGTTGCTCGAAACGAATAACTAGAACGGGCTAGGGGAAAAGTACGCATACAGTTGTAATCGGGCGAGTTTCTACTTTCAGATGCATCAGAAATTTTGCGGATTGGACAATCCGTTCGCGAGATGTGGCAGTTTGTAGGAGAGAAACGCTCGAGAAACTCAAAATTTTCGCAGTTCTGTTGCTCGTAACGAATAACTAGAACGGGCTAGGGGAAAAGTACGCATACCGCTGTAATCGGGCGAGTTTCTACCTTCAGATGCAACAGAAATTTTGCGGATTGGTCAATCCGTTCGCGAGATATGGCAGTTTGGAGGTAAGCAACGCTTGAAAAACTCAAAATTTTCGCAGTTCTGATGCTCGACAAGCATAACCAGAACGGCCTAGGGGAAAAGTACGCACACCGTTGTAATCGGGCGAGTTTCTACTTTCAGATGCAACAGAAATTTTGCGGATTGGTCAATCCGTTCGCGAGATATGGCAGTTTGGAGGTAAGAAACGCTCGAGAAACTCAAAATTTTCGCAGTTCTGATGCTCGACAAGCATAACCAGAACAGCCTAGGGGAAAAGTACGCACACCGTTGTAATCGGGCGAGTTTCTACTTTCAGATGCAACAGAAATTTTGCGGATTGGTCAATCCGTTCGCGAGATATGGCAGTTTGGAGGTAAGCAACGCTTGAGAAACTCAAAATTTTCGCAGTTCTGATGCTCGAAACGAATAACTAGAACGGCCTAGGGGAAAAGTACGCACACCGTTGTAATCGGGCGAGTTTCTACCTTCAGATGCAACAGAAATTTTGCGGGTTGGTCAATCCGTTCGCGAGATATGGCAGTTTGGAAGTAAGAAACGCTTGAGAAACTCAAAATTTTCGCAGTTCTGATGCTCGAAACGAATAACTAGAGCGGCCTAGGGAAAAAGTACGCATACCGTTGTAATCGGGCGAGTTTCTACTTTCAGATGCAACAGAAATTTTGCGGATTGGTCAATCCGTTCGCGAGATATGGCAGTTTGGAGGTAAGAAACGCTCGAGAAACTCAAAATTTTCGCAGTTCTGATGCTCGACAAGCATAACTAGAACAGCCTAGGGGAAAAGTACGCACACCGTTGTAATCGGGCGAGTTTCTACTTTCAGATGCAACAGAAATTTTGCGGATTGGTCAATCCGTTCGCGAGATATGGCAGTTTGGAGGTAAGCAACGCTTGAGAAACTCAAAATTTTCGCAGTTCTGATGCTCGAAACGAATAACTAGAACGGCCTAGGGGAAAAGTACGCACACCGTTGTAATCGGGCGAGTTTCTACCTTCAGATGCAACAGAAATTTTGCGGGTTGGTCAATCCGTTCGCGAGATATGGCAGTTTGGAAGTAAGAAACGCTTGAGAAACTCAAAATTTTCGCAGTTCTGATGCTCGAAACGAATAACTAGAGCGGCCTAGGGAAAAAGTACGCATACCGTTGTAATCGGGCGAGTTTCTACTTTCAGATGCAACAGAAATTTTGCGGATTTGTCATTCCGTTCGCGAGATATGGCAGTTTGGAGGTAAGAAACGCTTGAGAAACTCAAAATTTTCGCAGTTCTGATGCTCGAAACGAATAACTAGAACGGGCTAGGGGAAAAGTACGCATACATTTGTAATCGGGCGAATTTCTACTTTCAGATGCAACAGAAATTTTGCGGATTGGTCAATCCGTTCGCGAGATATGGCAGTTTGGATGTAAGAAACGCTCGAGAAACTCAAAATTTTCGCAGTTCTGATGCTCGAAACGAATAACTAGAACGGCCTAGGGGAAAAGTACGCACACCGTTGTAATCGGGCGAGTTTCTACTTTCGGATGCAACAGAAATTTTGCCGATTGGTCAATCCGTTCGCGAGATATGGCAGTTTGGAGGTAAGCAACGCTTGAGAAACTCAAAATTTTCGCAGTTCTGTTGCTCGAAACGAATAACTAGAACGGGCTAGGGGAAAAGTACGCATACAGTTGTAATCGGGCGAGTTTCTACTTTCAGATGCATCAGAAATTTTGCGGATTGGACAATCCGTTCGCGAGATGTGGCAGTTTGTAGGAGAGAAACGCTCGAGAAACTCAAAATTTTCGCAGTTCTGTTGCTCGTAACGAATAACTAGAACGGGCTAGGGGAAAAGTACGCATACCGCTGTAATCGGGCGAGTTTCTACCTTCAGATGCAACAGAAATTTTGCGGATTGGTCAATCCGTTCGCGAGATATGGCAGTTTGGAGGTAAGCAACGCTTGAAAAACTCAAAATTTTCGCAGTTCTGATGCTCGACAAGCATAACCAGAACGGCCTAGGGGAAAAGTACGCACACCGTTGTAATCGGGCGAGTTTCTACTTTCAGATGCAATAGAAATTTTGCGGATTGGTCAATCCGTTCGCGAGATATGGCAGTTTGGAGGTAAGCAACGCTTGAAAAACTCAAAATTTTCGCAGTTCTGTTGCCCGAAACGAATAACTAGAACGGGCTAGGGGAAGAGTACGCATACAGTTGTAATCGGGCGAGTTTCTACTTTCAGATGCAACAGAAATTTTGCGGATTGGTCAATCCGTTCGCGAGTTATGGCAGTTTGGATGTAAGAAACGCTTGAGAAACTCAAAATTTTCGCAGTTCTGATGCTCGAAACGAATAACTAGAACGGCCTAGGGGAAAAGTACTCATAGTGTTGTAATCGGGCGAGTTTCTACTTTCAGATGCAACAGAAATTTTGCGAATTGGTCAATCCGTTCGCGAGATATGGCAGTTTGGAAGTAAGAAACGCTTGAGAAACTCAAAATTTTCGCAGTTCTGATGCTCGAAACGAATAACTAGAACGGCCTAGGGGAAAAGTACGCATAGTGTTGTAATCGGGCGAGTTTCTACTTTCAGATGCAACAGAAATTTTGCGGATTGGTCAATCCGTTCGCGAGATATGGCAGTTTGGAGGTAAGAAACGCTCGAGAAACTCAAAATTTTCGCAGTTCTGATGCTCGACAAGCATAACTAGAACAGCCTAGGGGAAAAGTACGCACACCGTTGTAATCGGGCGAGTTTCTACTTTCAGATGCAACAGAAATTTTGCGGATTGGTCAATCCGTTCGCGAGATATGGCAGTTTGGAGGTAAGCAACGCTTGAGAAACTCAAAATTTTCGCAGTTCTGATGCTCGAAACGAATAACTAGAACGGCCTAGGGGAAAAGTACGCACACCGTTGTAATCGGGCGAGTTTCTACTTTCAGATGCAACAGAAATTTTGCGGATTGGTCAATCCGTTCGCGAGATATGGCAGTTTGGAGGTAAGAAACGCTGGAGAAACTCAAAATTTTCGCAGTTCTGATGCTCGACAAGCATAACTAGAACGGCCTAGGGGAAAAGTACGCATACCGTTGTAATCGGGCGAGTTTCTACTTTCAGATGCAACAGAAATTTTGCGGATTGGTCAATCCGTTCGCGAGATATAGCAGTTTGGAGGTACGAAACGCTTGAGAAACTCAAAATTTTCGCAGTTCTGATGCTCGAAACGAATAACTAGAACGGCCTAGGGGAAAAGTACGCACACCGTTGTAATCGGGCGAGTTTCTACTTTCGGATGCAACAGAAATTTTGCCGATTGGTCAATCCGTTCGCGAGATATGGCAGTTTGGAGGTAAGCAACGCTTGAGAAACTCAAAATTTTCGCAGTTCTGTTGCTCGAAACGAATAACTAGAACGGGCTAGGGGAAAAGTACGCATACAGTTGTAATCGGGCGAGTTTCTACTTTCAGATGCATCAGAAATTTTGCGGATTGGACAATCCGTTCGCGAGATGTGGCAGTTTGTAGGAGAGAAACGCTCGAGAAACTCAAAATTTTCGCAGTTCTGTTGCTCGTAACGAATAACTAGAACGGGCTAGGGGAAAAGTACGCATACCGCTGTAATCGGGCGAGTTTCTACCTTCAGATGCAACAGAAATTTTGCGGATTGGTCAATCCGTTCGCGAGATATGGCAGTTTGGAGGTAAGCAACGCTTGAAAAACTCAAAATTTTCGCAGTTCTGATGCTCGACAAGCATAACCAGAACGGCCTAGGGGAAAAGTACGCACACCGTTGTAATCGGGCGAGTTTCTACTTTCAGATGCAATAGAAATTTTGCGGATTGGTCAATCCGTTCGCGAGATATGGCAGTTTGGAGGTAAGCAACGCTTGAAAAACTCAAAATTTTCGCAGTTCTGTTGCCCGAAACGAATAACTAGAACGGGCTAGGGGAAGAGTACGCATACAGTTGTAATCGGGCGAGTTTCTACTTTCAGATGCAACAGAAATTTTGCGGATTGGTCAATCCGTTCGCGAGTTATGGCAGTTTGGATGTAAGAAACGCTTGAGAAACTCAAAATTTTCGCAGTTCTGATGCTCGAAACGAATAACTAGAACGGCCTAGGGGAAAAGTACTCATAGTGTTGTAATCGGGCGAGTTTCTACTTTCAGATGCAACAGAAATTTTGCGAATTGGTCAATCCGTTCGCGAGATATGGCAGTTTGGAAGTAAGAAACGCTTGAGAAACTCAAAATTTTCGCAGTTCTGATGCTCGAAACGAATAACTAGAACGGCCTAGGGGAAAAGTACGCATAGTGTTGTAATCGGGCGAGTTTCTACTTTCAGATGCAACAGAAATTTTGCGGATTGGTCAATCCGTTCGCGAGATATGGCAGTTTGGAGGTAAGAAACGCTCGAGAAACTCAAAATTTTCGCAGTTCTGATGCTCGACAAGCATAACTAGAACAGCCTAGGGGAAAAGTACGCACACCGTTGTAATCGGGCGAGTTTCTACTTTCAGATGCAACAGAAATTTTGCGGATTGGTCAATCCGTTCGCGAGATATGGCAGTTTGGAGGTAAGCAACGCTTGAGAAACTCAAAATTTTCGCAGTTCTGATGCTCGAAACGAATAACTAGAACGGCCTAGGGGAAAAGTACGCACACCGTTGTAATCGGGCGAGTTTCTACTTTCAGATGCAACAGAAATTTTGCGGATTGGTCAATCCGTTCGCGAGATATGGCAGTTTGGAGGTAAGAAACGCTGGAGAAACTCAAAATTTTCGCAGTTCTGATGCTCGACAAGCATAACTAGAACGGCCTAGGGGAAAAGTACGCATACCGTTGTAATCGGGCGAGTTTCTACTTTCAGATGCAACAGAAATTTTGCGGATTGGTCAATCCGTTCGCGAGATATAGCAGTTTGGAGGTACGAAACGCTTGAGAAACTCAAAATTTTCGCAGTTCTGATGCTCGAAACGAATAACTAGAACGGCCTAGGGGAAAAGTACGCATACCGTTGTAATCGGGCGAGTTTCTACCTTCAGATGCAACAGAAATTTTGCGGGTTGGTCAATCCGTTCGCGAGATATGGCAGTTTGGAAGTAAGAAACGCTTGAGAAACTCAAAATTTTCGCAGTTCTGATGCTCGAAACGTATAACTAGAACGGCCTAGGGAAAAAGTACGCATAGTGTTGTAATCGGGCGAGTTTCTACTTTCAGATGCAACAGAAATTTTGCGGATTGGTCAATCCGTTCGCGAGATATGGCAGTTTGGAGGTAAGAAACGCTCGAGAAACTCAAAATTTTCGCAGTTCTGATGCTCGACAAGCATAACTAGAACGGCCTAGGGGAAAAGTACGCACACCGTTGTAATCGGGCGAGTTTCTACTTTCAGATGCAACAGAAATTTTGCGGAATGGTCAATCCGTTCGCGAGATATGGCAGTTTGGAGGTAAGAAACGCTGGAGAAACTCAAAATTTTCGCAGTTCTGATGCTCGACAAGCATAACTAGAACGGCCTAGGGGAAAAGTACGCATTCCGTTGTAATCGGGCGAGTTTCTACCTTCAGATGCAACAGAAATTTTGCGGATTGGTCAATCCGTTCGCGAGATATGGCAGTTTGGAAGTAAGAAACGCTTGAGAAACTCAAAATTTTCGCAGTTCTGTTGCTCGAAACGAATAACTAGAACGGCCTAGGGGAAAAGTACGCATAGTGTTGTAATCGGGCGAGTTTCTACTTTCAGATGCAACAGAAATTTTGTGGATTGGTCAATCCGTTCGCGAGATATAGCAGTTTGGAGGTACGAAACGCTTGAGAAACTCAAAATTTTCGCAGTTCTGATGCTCGAAACGAATAACTAGAACGGCCTAGGGGAAAAGTACGCATACCGTTGTAATCGGGCGAGTTTCTACCTTCAGATGCAACAGAAATTTTGCGGGTTGGTCAATCCGTTCGCGAGATATGGCAGTTTGGAAGTAAGAAACGCTTGAGAAACTCAAAATTTTCGCAGTTCTGATGCTCGAAACGTATAACTAGAACGGCCTAGGGAAAAAGTACGCATAGTGTTGTAATCGGGCGAGTTTCTACTTTCAGATGCAACAGAAATTTTGCGGATTGGTCAATCCGTTCGCGAGATATGGCAGTTTGGAGGTAAGAAACGCTCGAGAAACTCAAAATTTTCGCAGTTCTGATGCTCGACAAGCATAACTAGAACGGCCTAGGGGAAAAGTACGCACACCGTTGTAATCGGGCGAGTTTCTACTTTCAGATGCAACAGAAATTTTGCGGATTGGTCAATCCGTTCGCGAGATATGGCAGTTTGGAGGTAAGAAACGCTCGAGAAACTCAAAATTTTCGCAGTTCTGATGCTCGACAAGCATAACTAGAACGGCCTAGGGGAAAAGTACGCACACCGTTGTAATCGGGCGAGTTTCTACTTTCAGATGCAACAGAAATTTTGCGGATTGGTCAATCCGTTCGCGAGATATGGCAGTTTGGAGGTAAGCAACGCTTGAGAAACTCAAAATTTTCGCAGTTCTGATGCTCGAAACGAATAACTAGAACGGCCTAGGGGAAGAGTACGCATAGTGTTGTAATCGAGCAAGTTTCTACTTTGAGATGCAAGAGAAATTTTGCGGATTGGTCAATCCGTTCGCGAGATATGTCAGTTTGGAATTAAGAAACGCTTGAGAAACTCAAAATTTTCGCAGTTCTGATGCTCGAAACGAATAACTAGAACGGCCTAGGGGAAAAGTACGCATAGTGTTGTAATCGGGCGAGTTTCTACTTTCAGATGCAACAGAAATTTTGCGGATTGGTCAATCCGTTCGCGAGATATGGCAGTTTGGATGTAAGAAACGCTTGAGAAACACAAAATTTTCGCGGTTCTGATGCTCGAAACGAATAACAAGAACGGCCTAGGGGAAAAGTACGCACACCGTTGTAATCGGGCGAGTTTCTACTTTCAGATGCAACAGAAATTTTGCGGATTGGTCATTCCGTTCGCGAGATATGGCAGTTTGGAGGCAAGAAACGCTTGATAAACTCAAAATTTTCGCAGTTCTGATGCTCGACAAGCATAACTAGAACGGCCTAGGGGAAAAGTACGCACACCGTTGTAATCGGGCGAGTTTCTACTTTCAGATGCAACAGAAATTTTGCGGATTGGTCAATCCGTTCGCGAGATATGGCAGTTTGGAGGTAAGCAACGCTTGAGAAACTCAAAATTTTCGCAGTTCTGTTGCTCGAAACGAATAACTAGAACGGGCTAGGGGAAAAGTACGCATACATTTGTAATCGGGCGAATTTCTACTTTCAGATGCAACAGAAATTTTGCGGATTGGTCAATCCGTTCGCGAGATATGGCAGTTTGGATGTAAGAAACGCTCGAGAAACTCAAAATTTTCGCAGATCTGATGCTCGAAACGAATAACTAGAACGGCCTAGGGGAAAAGTACGCACACCGTTGTAATCGGGCGAGTTTCTACTTTCAGATGCAACAGAAATTTTGCGAATTGGTCAATCCGTTCGCGAGATATGGCAGTTTGGAGGTAAGAAACGCTTGAGAAACTCAAAATTTTCGCAGTTCTGATGCTCGACAAGCATAACTAGAACGGCCTAGGGGAAAAGTACGCACACCGTTGTAATCGGGCGAGTTTCTACTTTCAGATGCAACAGAAATTTTGCGGATTGGTCAATCCGTTCGCGAGATATGGCAGTTTGGAAGTAAGAAACGCTTGAGAAACTCAAAATTTTCGCAGTTCTGATGCTCGAAACGAATAACTAGAACGGGCTGGGGGAAAAGTACGCATACCGTTGTAATCGGGCGAGTTTCTACTTTCAGATGCAACAGAAATTTTGCGGATTTGTCATTCCGTTCGCGAGATATGGCAGTTTGGAGGTAAGAAACGCTTGAGAAACTCAAAATTTTCGCAGTTCTGATGCTCGAAACGAATAACTAGAACGGGCTAGGGGAAAAGTACGCATACAGTTGTAATCGGGCGAATTTCTACTTTCAGATGCAACAGAAATTTTGCGGATTGGTCAATCCGTTCGCGAGATATGGCAGTTTGGATGTAAGAAACGCTCGAGAAACTCAAAATTTTCGCAGTTCTGATGCTCGAAACGAATAACTAGAACGGCCTAGGGGAAAAGTACGCATACCGTTGTAATCGGGCGAGTTTCTACTTTCAGATGCAACGGAAATTTTGCGGATTGGTCAATCCGTTCGCGAGATATGGCAGTTTGGAGGTAAGCAACGCTTGAGAAACTCAAAATTTTCGCAGTTCTGATGCTCGAAACGAATAACTAGAACGGGCTAGGGGAAAAGTACGCATACCGTTGTAATCGGGCGAGTTTCTACTTTCAGATGCAACGGAAATTTTGCGGATTGGTCAATCCGTTCGCGAGATATGGCAGTTTGAAGGTAAGAAACGCTTGAGAAACTCAAAATTTTCGCAGTTCTGATGCTCGAAACGAATAACTAGAACGGCCTAGGGGAAAAGTACGCATAGTGTTGTAATCGGGCGAGTTTCTAATTTGAGATGCAACAGAAATTTTGCGGATTGGTCAATCCGTTCGCGAGATATGGCAGTTTGGAAGTAAGAAACGCTTGAGAAACTCAAAATTTTCGCAGTTCTGATGCTCGAAACGAATAACTAGAACGGCCTAGGGGAAAAGTACGCATACATTTGTAATCGGGCGAATATCTACTTTCAGATGCAACAGAAATTTTGCGGATTGGTCAATCCGTTCGCGAGATATGGCAGTTTGGATGTAAGAAACGCTCGAGAAACTCAAAATTTTCGCAGTTCTGATGCTCGAAACGAATAACTAGAACGGCCTAGGGGAAAAGTACGCATAGTGTTGTAATCGGGCGAGTTTCTACTTTCAGATGCATCAGAAATTTTGCGGATTGGACAATCCGTTCGCGAGATGTGGCAGTTTGTAGGAGAGAAACGCTCGAGAAACTCAAAATTTTCGCAGTTCTGTTGCTCGTAACGAATAACTAGAACGGGCTAGGGGAAAAGTACGCATACCGCTGTAATCGGGCGAGTTTCTACCTTCAGATGCAACAGAAATTTTGCGGATTGGTCAATCCGTTCGCGAGATATGGCAGTTTGGAGGTAAGCAACGCTTGAAAAACTCTAAATTTTCGCAGTTCTGATGCTCGACAAGCATAACCAGAACGGCCTAGGGGAAAAGTACGCACACCGTTGTAATCGGGCGAGTTTCTACTTTCAGATGCAATAGAAATTTTGCGGATTGGTCAATCCGTTCGCGAGATATGGCAGTTTGGAGGTAAGCAACGCTTGAAAAACTCAAAATTTTCGCAGTTCTGTTGCCCGAAACGAATAACTAGAACGGGCTAGGGGAAAAGTACGCATACAGTTGTAATCGGGCGAGTTTCTACTTTCAGATGCAACAGAAATTTTGCGGATTGGTCAATCCGTTCGCGAGTTATGGCAGTTTGGATGTAAGAAACGCTTGAGAAACTCAAAATTTTCGCAGTTCTGATGCTCGAAACGAATAACTAGAACGGCCTAGGGGAAAAGTACTCATAGTGTTGTAATCGGGCGAGTTTCTACTTTCAGATGCAACAGAAATTTTGCGAATTGGTCAATCCGTTCGCGAGATATGGCAGTTTGGAAGTAAGAAACGCTTGAGAAACTCAAAATTTTCGCAGTTCTGATGCTCGAAACGAATAACTAGAACGGCCTAGGGGAAAAGTACGCATAGTGTTGTAATCGGGCGAGTTTCTACTTTCAGATGCAACAGAAATTTTGCGGATTGGTCAATCCGTTCGCGAGATATGGCAGTTTGGAGGTAAGAAACGCTCGAGAAACTCAAAATTTTCGCAGTTCTGATGCTCGACAAGCATAACTAGAACAGCCTAGGGGAAAAGTACGCACACCGTTGTAATCGGGCGAGTTTCTACTTTCAGATGCAACAGAAATTTTGCGGATTGGTCAATCCGTTCGCGAGATATGGCAGTTTGGAGGTAAGCAACGCTTGAGAAACTCAAAATTTTCGCAGTTCTGATGCTCGAAACGAATAACTAGAACGGCCTAGGGGAAAAGTACGCACACCGTTGTAATCGGGCGAGTTTCTACTTTCAGATGCAACAGAAATTTTGCGGATTGGTCAATCCGTTCGCGAGATATGGCAGTTTGGAGGTAAGAAACGCTGGAGAAACTCAAAATTTTCGCAGTTCTGATGCTCGACAAGCATAACTAGAACGGCCTAGGGGAAAAGTACGCATACCGTTGTAATCGGGCGAGTTTCTACCTTCAGATGCAACAGAAATTTTGCGGATTGGTCAATCCGTTCGCGAGATATGGCAGTTTGGAAGTAAGAAACGCTTGAGAAACTCAAAATTTTCGCAGTTCTGTTGCTCGAAACGAATAACTAGAACGGCCTAGGGGAAAAGTACGCATAGTGTTGTAATCGGGCGAGTTTCTACTTTCAGATGCAACAGAAATTTTGCGGATTGGTCAATCCGTTCGCGAGATATAGCAGTTTGGATGTACGAAACGCTTGAGAAACTCAAAATTTTCGCAGTTCTGATGCTCGAAACGAATAACAAGAACGGCCTAGGGGAAAAGTACGCATACCGTTGTAATCGGGCGAGTTTCTACCTTCAGATGCAACAGAAATTTTGCGGGTTGGTCAATCCGTTCGCGAGATATGGCAGTTTGGAAGTAAGAAACGCTTGAGAAACTCAAAATTTTCGCAGTTCTGATGCTCGAAACGTATAACTAGAACGGCCTAGGGAAAAAGTACGCATAGTGTTGTAATCGGGCGAGTTTCTACTTTCAGATGCAACAGAAATTTTGCGGATTGGTCAATCCGTTCGCGAGATATGGCAGTTTGGAGGTAAGAAACGCTCGAGAAACTCAAAATTTTCGCAGTTCTGATGCTCGACAAGCATAACTAGAACGGCCTAGGGGAAAAGTACGCACACCGTTGTAATCGGGCGAGTTTCTACTTTCAGATGCAACAGAAGTTTTGCGGATTGGTCAATCCGTTCGCGAGATATGGCAGTTTGGAGGTAAGAAACGCTCGAGAAACTCAAAATTTTCGCAGTTCTGATGCTCGAAACGAATAACTAGAACGGCCTAGGGGAAAAGTACGCACACCGTTGTAATCGGGCGAGTTTCTACTTTCAGATGCAACAGAAATTTTGCGGATTGGTCAATCCGTTCGCGAGATATGGCAGTTTGGAGGTAAGCAACGCTTGAGAAACTCAAAATTTTCGCAGTTCTGATGCTCGAAACGAATAACTAGAACGGGCTAGGGGAAAAGTACGCATACCGTTGTAATCGGGCGAGTTTCTACTTTCAGATGCAACGGAAATTTTGCGGATTGGTCAATCCGTTCGCGAGATATGGCAGTTTGGAGGTAAGAAACGCTTGAGAAACTCAAAATTTTCGCAGTTCTGATGCTCGAAACGAATAACTAGAACGGCCTAGGGGAAAAGTACGCATAGTGTTGTAATCGGGCGAGTTTCTACTTTGAGATGCAACAGAAATTTTGCGGATTGGTCAATCCGTTCGCGAGATATGGCAGTTTGGAAGTAAGAAACGCTTGAGAAACTCAAAATTTTCGCAGTTCTGATGCTCGAAACGAATAACTAGAACGGCCTAGGAGAAAAGTACGCATACATTTGTAATCGGGCGAATATCTACTTTCAGATGCAACAGAAATTTTGCGGATTGGTCAATCCGTTCGCGAGATATGGCAGTTTGGATGTAAGAAACGCTCGAGAAACTCAAAATTTTCGCAGTTCTGATGCTCGAAACGAATAACTAGAACGGCCTAGGGGAAAAGTACGCATAGTGTTGTAATCGGGCGAGTTTCTACTTTCAGATGCATCAGAAATTTTGCGGATTGGACAATCCGTTCGCGAGATGTGGCAGTTTGTAGGAGAGAAACGCTCGAGAAACTCAAAATTTTCGCAGTTCTGTTGCTCGTAACGAATAACTAGAACGGGCTAGGGGAAAAGTACGCATACCGCTGTAATCGGGCGAGTTTCTACCTTCAGATGCAACAGAAATTTTGCGGATTGGTCAATCCGTTCGCGAGATCTGGCAGTTTGGAGGTAAGCAACGCTTGAAAAACTCAAAATTTTCGCAGTTCTGATGCTCGACAAGCATAACCAGAACGGCCTAGGGGAAAAGTACGCACACCGTTGTAATCGGGCGAGTTTCTACTTTCAGATGCAATAGAAATTTTGCGGATTGGTCAATCCGTTCGCGAGATATGGCAGTTTGGAGGTAAGCAACGCTTGAAAAACTCAAAATTTTCGCAGTTCTGTTGCCCGAAACGAATAACTAGAACGGGCTAGGGGAAAAGTACGCATACAGTTGTAATCGGGCGAGTTTCTACTTTCAGATGCAACAGAAATTTTGCGGATTGGTCAATCCGTTCGCGAGTTATGGCAGTTTGGATGTAAGAAACGCTTGAGAAACTCAAAATTTTCGCAGTTCTGATGCTCGAAACGAATAACTAGAACGGCCTAGGGGAAAAGTACTCATAGTGTTGTAATCGGGCGAGTTTCTACTTTCAGATGCAACAGAAATTTTGCGAATTGGTCAATCCGTTCGCGAGATATGGCAGTTTGGAAGTAAGAAACGCTTGAGAAACTCAAAATTATCGCAGTTCTGATGCTCGAAACGAATAACTAGAACGGCCTAGGGGAAAAGTACGCATAGTGTTGTAATCGGGCGAGTTTCTACTTTCAGATACAACAGAAATTTTGCGGATTGGTCAATCCGTTCGCGAGATATGGCAGTTTGGAGGTAAGAAACGCTCGAGAAACTCAAAATTTTCGCAGTTCTGATGCTCGACAAGCATAACTAGAACAGCCTAGGGGAAAAGTACGCACACCGTTGTAATCGGGCGAGTTTCTACTTTCAGATGCAACAGAAATTTTGCGGATTGGTCAATCCGTTCGCGAGATATGGCAGTTTGGAGGTAAGCAACGCTTGAGAAACTCAAAATTTTCGCAGTTCTGATGCTCGAAACGAATAACTAGAACGGCCTAGGGGAAAAGTACGCACACCGTTGTAATCGGGCGAGTTTCTACTTTCAGATGCAACAGAAATTTTGCGGATTGGTCAATCCGTTCGCGAGATATGGCAGTTTGGAGGTAAGAAACGCTCGAGAAACTCAAAATTTTCGCAGTTCTGATGCTCGACAAGCATAACTAGAACGGCCTAGGGGAAAAGTACGCACACCGTTGTAATCGGGCGAGTTTCTACTTTCAGATGCAACAGAAATTTTGCGGATTGGTCAATCCGTTCGCGAGATATGGCAGTTTGGAAGTAAGAAACGCTTGAGAAACTCAAAATTTTCGCAGTTCTGATGCTCGAAACGAATAACTAGAACGGCCTAGGAGAAAAGTACGCATACATTTGTAATCGGGCGAACATCTACTTTCAGATGCAACAGAAAT
The DNA here is from genome assembly GCF_051014685.1 of Ptiloglossa arizonensis. Lineage (NCBI taxonomy): Eukaryota > Metazoa > Arthropoda > Insecta > Hymenoptera > Colletidae > Ptiloglossa > Ptiloglossa arizonensis. The sequence goes on from NW_027478386.1 coordinate 3,642,719, forward strand.
TTTGCGGATTGGTCAATCCGTTCGCGAGATATGGCAGTTTGGATGTAAGAAACGCTCGAGAAACTCAAAATTTTCGCAGTTCTGATGCTCGAAACGAATAACTAGAACGGCCTAGGGGAAAAGTACGCATAGTGTTGTAATCGGGCGAGTTTCTACTTTCAGATGCATCAGAAATTTTGCGGATTGGACAATCCGTTCGCGAGATGTGGCAGTTTGTAGGAGAGAAACGCTCGAGAAACTCAAAATTTTCGCAGTTCTGTTGCTCGTAACGAATAACTAGAACGGGCTAGGGGAAAAGTACGCATACCGCTGTAATCGGGCGAGTTTCTACCTTCAGATGCAACAGAAATTTTGCGGATTGGTCAATCCGTTCGCGAGATCTGGCAGTTTGGAGGTAAGCAACGCTTGAAAAACTCAAAATTTTCGCAGTTCTGATGCTCGACAAGCATAACCAGAACGGCCTAGGGGAAAAGTACGCACACCGTTGTAATCGGGCGAGTTTCTACTTTCAGATGCAATAGAAATTTTGCGGATTGGTCAATCCGTTCGCGAGATATGGCAGTTTGGAGGTAAGCAACGCTTGAAAAACTCAAAATTTTCGCAGTTCTGTTGCCCGAAACGAATAACTAGAACGGGCTAGGGGAAAAGTACGCATACAGTTGTAATCGGGCGAGTTTCTACTTTCAGATGCAACAGAAATTTTGCGGATTGGTCAATCCGTTCGCGAGTTATGGCAGTTTGGATGTAAGAAACGCTTGAGAAACTCAAAATTTTCGCAGTTCTGATGCTCGAAACGAATAACTAGAACGGCCTAGGGGAAAAGTACTCATAGTGTTGTAATCGGGCGAGTTTCTACTTTCAGATGCAACAGAAATTTTGCGAATTGGTCAATCCGTTCGCGAGATATGGCAGTTTGGAAGTAAGCAACGCTTGAGAAACTCAAAATTTTCGCAGTTCTGATGCTCGAAACGAATAACTAGAACGGCCTAGGGGAAAAGTACGCATAGTGTTGTAATCGGGCGAGTTTCTACTTTCAGATACAACAGAAATTTTGCGGATTGTTCAATCCGTTCGCGAGATATGGCAGTTTGGAGGTAAGAAACGCTCGAGAAACTCAAAATTTTCGCAGTTCTGATGCTCGACAAGCATAACTAGAACAGCCTAGGGGAAAAGTACGCACACCGTTGTAATCGGGCGAGTTTCTACTTTCAGATGCAACAGAAATTTTGCGGATTGGTCAATCCGTTCGCGAGATATGGCAGTTTGGAGGTAAGCAACGCTTGAGAAACTCAAAATTTTCGCAGTTCTGATGCTCGAAACGAATAACTAGAACGGCCTAGGGGAAAAGTACGCACACCGCTGTAATCGGGCGAGTTTCTACTTTCAGATGCAACAGAAATTTTGCGGATTGGTCAATCCGTTCGCGAGATATGGCAGTTTGGAGGTAAGAAACGCTCGAGAAACTCAAAATTTTCGCAGTTCTGATGCTCGACAAGCATAACTAGAACGGCCTAGGGGAAAAGTACGCACACCGTTGTAATCGGGCGAGTTTCTACTTTCAGATGCAACAGAAATTTTGCGGATTGGTCAATCCGTTCGCGAGATATGGCAGTTTGGAGGTAAGAAACGCTCGAGAAACTCAAAATTTTCGCAGTTCTGATGCTCGACAAGCATAACTAGAACGGCCTAGGGGAAAAGTACGCACACCGTTGTAATCGGGCGAGTTTCTACTTTCAGATGCAACAGAAATTTTGCGGATTGGTCAATCCGTTCGCGAGATATGGCAGTTTGGAGGTAAGCAACGCTTGAGAAACTCAAAATTTTCGCAGTTCTGTTGCTCGAAACGAATAACTAGAACGGGCTAGGGGAAAAGTACGCATACAGTTGTAATCGGGCGAATTTCTACTTTCAGATGCAACAGAAATTTTGCGGATTGGTCAATCCGTTCGCGAGATATGGCAGTTTGGATGTAAGAAACGCTCGAGAAACTCAAAATTTTCGCAGTTCTGATGCTCGAAACGAATAACTAGAACGGCCTAGGAGAAAAGTACGCACACCGTTGTAATCGGGCGAGTTTCTACTTTCAGATGCAACAGAAATTTTGCGGATTGGTCAATCCGTTCGCGAGATATGGCAGTTTGGAGGCAAGCAACGCTTGAAAAACTCAAAATTTTGGCAGTTCTGTTGCTCGAAACGAATAACTAGAACGGGCTAGGGGAAAAGTACGCATACCGTTGTAATCGGGCGAGTTTCTACTTTCAGATGCAACAGTAATTTTGCGGATTGGTCAATCCGTTCGCGAGATATGGCAGTTTGGAGGTAAGAAACGCTTGAAAAACTCAAAATTTTCGCAGTTCTGATGCTCGAAACGAATAACTAGAACGGCCTAGGGGAAGAGTACGCATAGTGTTGTAATCGAGCAAGTTTCTACTTTGAGATGCAAGAGAAATTTTGCGGATTGGTCAATCCGTTCGCGAGATATGGCAGTTTGGATGTAAGAAACGCTTGAGAAACACAAAATTTTCGCGGTTCTGATGCTCGAAACGAATAACAAGAACGGCCTAGGGGAAAAGTACGCACACCTTTGTAATCGGGCGAGTTTCTACTTTCAGATGCAACAGAAATTTTGCGGATTGGTCATTCCGTTCGCGAGATATGGCAGTTTGGAGGCAAGAAACGCTTGATAAACTCAAAATTTTCGCAGTTCTGATGCTCGACAAGCATAACTAGAACGGCCTAGGGGAAAAGTACGCACACCGTTGTAATCGGGCGAGTTTCTACTTTCAGATGCAACAGAAATTTTGCGGATTGGTCAATCCGTTCGCGAGATATGGCAGTTTGGAGGTAAGCAACGCTTGAGAAACTCAAAATTTTCGCAGTTCTGTTGCTCGAAACGAATAACTAGAACGGGCTAGGGGAAAAGTACGCATACATTTGTAATCGGGCGAATTTCTACTTTCAGATGCAACAGAAATTTTGCGGATTGGTCAATCCGTTCGCGAGATATGGCAGTTTGGATGTAAGAAACGCTCGAGAAACTCAAAATTTTCGCAGATCTGATGCTCGAAACGAATAACTAGAACGGCCTAGGGGAAAAGTACGCACACCGTTGTAATCGGGCGAGTTTCTACTTTCAGATGCAACAGAAATTTTGCGAATTGGTCAATCCGTTCGCGAGATATGGCAGTTTGGAGGTAAGAAACGCTTGAGAAACTCAAAATTTTCGCAGTTCTGATGCTCGACAAGCATAACTAGAACGGCCTAGGGGAAAAGTACGCACACCGTTGTAATCGGGCGAGTTTCTACTTTCAGATGCAACAGAAATTTTGCGGATTGGTCATTCCGTTCGCGAGATATGGCAGTTTGGAAGTAAGAAACGCTTGAGAAACTCAAAATTTTCGCAGTTCTGATGCTCGAAACGAATAACTAGAACGGGCTAGGGGAAAAGTACGCATACCGTTGTAATTGGGCGAGTTTCTACTTTCAGATGCAACAGAAATTTTGCGGATTTGTCATTCCGTTCGCGAGATATGGCAGTTTGGAGGTAAGAAACGCTAGAGAAACTCAAAATTTTCGCAGTTCTGATGCTCGAAACGAATAACTAGAACGGGCTAGGGGAAAAGTACGCATACAGTTGTAATCGGGCGAATTTCTACTTTCAGATGCAACAGAAATTTTGCGGATTGGTCAATCCGTTCGCGAGATATGGCAGTTTGGATGTAAGAAACGCTCGAGAAACTCAAAATTTTCGCAGTTCTGATGCTCGAAACGAATAACTAGAACGGCCTAGGGGAAAAGTACGCACACCGTTGTAATCGGGCGAGTTTCTACTTTCAGATGCAACAGAAATTTTGCGGATTGGTCAATCCGTTCGCGAGATATGGCAGTTTGGAGGTAAGCAACGCTTGAGAAACTCAAAATTTTCGCAGTTCTGATGCTCGAAACGAATAACTAGAACGGCCCAGGGGAAAAGTACGCATGGTGTTGTAATCGGGCGAGTTTCTACTTTGAGATGCAACAGAAATTTTGCGGATTGGTCAATCCGTTCGCGAGATATGGCAGTTTGGAAGTAAGAAACGCTTGAGAAACTCAAAATTTTCGCAGTTCTGATGCTCGAAACGAATAACTAGAGCGGCCTAGGGGAAAAGTACGCATACATTTGTAATCGGGCGAATATCTACTTTCAGATGCAACAGAAATTTTGCGGATTGGTCAATCCGTTCGCGAGATATGGCAGTTTGGATGTAAGAAACGCTCGAGAAACTCAAAATTTTCGCAGTTCTGATGCTCGAAACGAATAACTAGAACGGCCTAGGGGAAAAGTACGCATAGTGTTGTAATCGGGCGAGTTTCTACTTTCAGATGCAACAGAAATTTTGCGGATTGGTCAATCCGTTCGCGAGATATGGCAGTTTGGAGGTAAGAAACGCTCGAGAAACTCAAAATTTTCGCAGTTCTGATGCTTAACAAGCATAACTAGAACGGCCTAGGGGAAAAGTACGCACACCGTTGTAATCGGGCGAGTTTCTACTTTCAGATGCAACAGAAATTTTGCGGATTGGTCAATCCGTTCGCGAGATATGGCAGTTTGGAAGTAAGAAACGCTTGAGAAACTCAAAATTTTCGCAGTTCTGATGCTCGAAACGAATAACTAGAACGGGCTAGGGGAAAAGTACGCATACCGTTGTAATCGGGCGAGTTTCTACTTTCAGATGCAACAGAAATTTTGCGGATTTGTCATTCCGTTCGCGAGATATGGCAGTTTGGAGGTAAGAAACGCTTGAGAAACTCAAAATTTTCGCAGTTCTGATGCTCGAAACGAATAACTAGAACGGGCTAGGGGAAAAGTACGCATACAGTTGTAATCGGGCGAATTTCTACTTTCAGATGCAACAGAAATTTTGCGGATTGGTCAATCCGTTCGCGAGATATGGCAGTTTGGATGTAAGAAACGCTCGAGAAACTCAAAATTTTCGCAGTTCTGATGCTCGAAACGAATAACTAGAACGGCCTAGGGGAAAAGTACGCACACCTTTGTAATCGGGCGAGTTTCTACTTTCAGATGCAACAGAAATTTTGCGGATTGGTCAATCCGTTCTCGAGATATGGCAGTTTGGAGGTAAGCAACGCTTGAGAAACTCAAAATTTTCGCAGTTCTGATGCTCGAAACGAATAACTAGAACGGGCTAGGGGAAAAGTACGCATACCGTTGTAATCGGGCGAGTTTCTACTTTCAGATGCAACAGAAATTTTGCGGATTGGTCAATCCGTTCGCGAGATATGGCAGTTTGGGGGTAAGAAACGCTTGAGAAACTCAAAATTTTCGCAGTCCTGATGCTCGAAACGAATAACTAGAACGGCCTAGGGGAAAAGTACGCATAGTGTTGTAATCGGGCGAGTTTCTACTTTGAGATGCAACAGAAATTTTGCGGATTGGTCAATCCGTTCGCGAGATATGGCAGTTTGGAAGTAAGAAACGCTTGAGAAACTCAAAATTTTCGCAGTTCTGATGCTCGAAACGAATAAGTAGAACGGCCTAGGGGAAAAGTACGCATATTGTTGTAATCGGGCGAGTTTCTACTTTGAGATGCAACAGAAATTTTGCGGATTGGTCAATCCGTTCGCGAGATATGGCAGTTTGGAAGTAAGAAACGCTTGAGAAACTCAAAATTTTCGCAGTTCTGATGCTCGAAACGAATAACTAGAATGGCCTAGGGGAAAAGTACGCATAGTGTTGTAATCGGGCGAGTTTCTACTTTCAGATGCAACAGAAATTTTGCGGATTGGTCAATCCGTTCGCGAGATATGGCAGTTTGGAGGTAAGAAACGCTCGAGAAACTCAAAATTTTCGCAGTTCTGATGCTCGACAAGCATAACTAGAACGGCCTAGGGGAAAAGTACGCACACCGTTGTAATCGGGCGTGTTTCTGCTTTCAGATGCAACAGAAATTTTGCGGATTGGTCAATCCGTTCGCGAGATATGGCAGTTTGGAGGTAAGCAACGCTTGAAAAACTCAAAATTTTCGCAGTTCTGTTGCTCGAAACGAATAACTAGAACGGGCTAGGGGAAAAGTACGCATACCGTTGTAATTGGGCGAGTTTCTACTTTCAGATGCAACAGAAATTTTGCGGATTGGTCAATCCGTTCGCGAGATATGGCAGTTTGGATGTAAGAAACGCTTGAGAAACTCAAAATTTTCGCAGTTCTGATGCTCGAAACGAATAACTAGAACGGCCTAGGGGAAAAGTACGCATACCGTTGTAATCGGGCGAGTTTCTACTTTCAGATGCAACAGAAATTTTGCGGATTGGTCAATCCGTTCGCGAGATGTGGCAGTTTGGATGTAAGAAACGCTTGAGAAACACAAAATTTTCGCGGTTCTGATGCTCGAAACGAATAACAAGAACGGCCTAGGGGAAAAGTACGCACACCGTTGTAGTCGGGCGAGTTTCTACTTTCAGATGCAACAGAAATTTTGCGGATTGGTCATTCCGTTCGCGAGATATGGCAGTTTGGAGGCAAGAAACGCCTGATAAACTCAAAATTTTCGCAGTTCTGATGCTCGACAAGCATAACTAGAACGGCCTAGGGGAAAAGTACGCACACCGTTGTAATCGGGCGAGTTTCTACTTTCAGATGCAACAGAAATTTTGCGGATTGGTCAATCCGTTCGCGAGATATGGCAGTTTGGAAGTAAGAAACGCTTGAGAAACTCAAAATTTTCGCAGTTCTGATGCTCGAAACGAATAACTAGAACGGCCTAGGGGAAAAGTACGCATAGTGTTGTAATCGGGCGAGTTTCTACTTTGAGATGCAACAGAAATTTTGCGGATTGGTCAATCCGTTCGCGAGATATGGCAGTTTGGAAGTAAGAAACGCTTGAGAAACTCAAAATTTTTCGCAGTTCTGATGCTCGAAACGAATAACTAGAACGGCCTAGGGGAAAAGTACGCATACCGTTGTAATCGGGCGAGTTTCTACTTTCAGATGCAACAGAAATTTTGCGGATTGGTCAATCCGTTCGCGAGATGTGGCAGTTTGGATGTAAGAAACGCTTGAGAACCACAAAATTTTCGCGGTTCTGATGCTCGAAACGAATAACAAGAACGGCCTAGGGGAAAAGTACGCACACCGTTGTAATCGGGCGAGTTTCTACTTTCAGATGCAACAGAAATTTTGCGGATTGGTCATTCCGTTCGCGAGATATGGCAGTTTGGAGGTAAGAAACGCTTGAGAAACTCAAAATTTTCGCAGTTCTGATGCTCGAAACGAATAACTAGAACGGGCTAGGGGAAAAGTACGCATACCGTTGTAATCGGGCGAGTTTCTACTTTCAGATGCAACAGAAATTTTGCGGATTGGTCAATCCGTTCGCGAGATATGGCAGTTTGGAGATAAGCAACGCTTGAAAAACTCAAAATTTTCGCAGTTCTGTTGCTCGAAACGAATAACTAGAACGGGCTAGGGGAAAAGTACGCATACCGTTGTAATCGGGCGAGTTTCTACTTTCAGATGCAACAGAAATTTTGCGGATTGGTCAATCCGTTCGCGAGATATGGCAGTTTGGAGGTAAGAAACGCTAGAGAAACTCAAAATTTTCGCAGTTCTGATGCTCGAAACGAATAACTAGAGCGGCCTAGGGGAAAAGTACGCATAGTGTTGTAATCGGGCGAGTTTCTACTTTCAGATGCAACAGAAATTTTGCGGATTGGTCAATCCGTTCGCGAGATATGGCAGTTTGGAGGTAAGAAACGCTCGAGAAACTCAAAATTTTCGCAGTTCTGATGCTCGACAAGCATAACTAGAACGGCCTAGGGGAAAAGTACGCACACCGTTGTAATCGGGCGAGTTTCTACTTTCAGATGCAACAGAAATTTTGCGGATTGGTCAATCCGTTCGCGAGATATGGCAGTTTGGAAGTAAGAAACGCTTGAGAAACTCAAAATTTTCGCAGTTCTGATGCTCGAAACGAATAACTAGAACGGGCTAGGGGAAAAGTACGCATACCGTTGTAATCGGGCGAGTTTCTACTTTCAGATGCAACAGAAATTTTGCGGATTTGTCATTCCGTTCGCGAGATATGGCAGTTTGGAGGTAAGAAACGCTTGAGAAACTCAAAATTTTCGCAGTTCTGATGCTCGAAACGAATAACTAGAACGGGCTAGGGGAAAAGTACGCATACCGTTGTAATCGGGCGAGTTTCTACTTTCAGATGCAACAGAAATTTTGCGTATTGGTCAATCCGTTCGCGAGATATGGCAGTTTGGAGATAAGCAACGCTTGAAAAACTCAAAATTTTCGCAGTTCTGTTGCTCGAAACGAATAACTAGAACGGGCTAGGGGAAAAGTACGCATACCGTTGTAATCGGGCGAGTTTCTACTTTCAGATGCAACAGAAATTTTGCGGATTGGTCAATCCGTTCGCGAGATATGGCAGTTTGGAGGTAAGAAACGCTAGAGTAACTCAAAATTTTCGCAGTTCTGATGCTCGAAACGAATAACTAGAACGGCCTAGGAGAAAAGTACGCATAGTGTTGTAATCGGGCGAGTTTCTACTTTCAGATGCAACAGAAATTTTGCGGATTGGTCAATCCGTTCGCGAGATATGGCAGTTTGGAGGTAAGAAACGCTCGAGAAACTCAAAATTTTCGCAGTTCTGATGCTCGACAAGCATGACTAGAACGGCCTAGGGGAAAAGTACGCACACCGTTGTAATCGGGCGAGTTTCTACTTTCAGATGCAACAGAAATTTTGCGGATTGGTCAATCCGTTCGCGAGATATGGCAGTTTGGAAGTAAGAAACGCTTGAGAAACTCAAAATTTTCGCAGTTCTGATGCTCGAAACGAATAACTAGAACGGGCTAGGGGAAAAGTACGCATACCGTTGTAATCGGGCGAGTTTCTACTTTCAGATGCAACAGAAATTTTGCGGATTTGTCATTCCGTTCGCGAGATATGGCAGTTTGGAGGTAAGAAACGCTTGAGAAACTCAAAATTTTCGCAGTTCTGATGCTCGAAACGAATAACTAGAACGGGCTAGGGGAAAGTACGCATACAGTTGTAATCGGGCGAATTTCTACTTTCAGATGCAACAGAAATTTTGCGGATTGGTCAATCCGTTCGCGAGATATTGCAGTTTGGATGTAAGAAACGCTCGAGAAACTCAAAATTTTCGCAGTTCTGATGCTCGAAACGAATAACTAGAACGGCCTAGGGGAAAAGTACGCACACCGTTGTAATCGGGCGAGTTTCTACTTTCAGATGCAACAGAAATTTTGCGGATTGGTCAATCCGTTCGCGAGATATGGCAGTTTGGAGGTAAGAAACGCTAGAGAAACTCAAAATTTTCGCAGTTCTGATGCTCGAAACGAATAACTAGAACGGCCTAGGGGAAAAGTACGCATAGTGTTGTAATCGGGCGAGTTTCTACTTTCAGATGCAACAGAAATTTTGCGGATTGGTCAATCCGTTCGCGAGATATGGCAGTTTGGAGGTAAGAAACGCTCGAGAAACTCAAAATTTTCGCAGTTCTGATGCTCGACAAGCATAACTAGAACGGCCTAGGGGAAAAGTACGCACACCGTTGTAATCGGGCGAGTTTCTACTTTCAGATGCAACAGAAATTTTGCGGATTGGTCAATCCGTTCGCGAGATATGGCAGTTTGGAAGTAAGAAACGCTTGAGAAACTCAAAATTTTCGCAGTTCTGATGCTCGAAACGAATAACTAGAACGGGCTAGGGGAAAAGTACGCATACCGTTGTAATCGGGCGAGTTTCTACTTTCAGATGCAACAGAAATTTTGCGGATTTGTCATTCCGTTCGCGAGATATGGCAGTTTGGAGGTAAGAAACGCTTGAGAAACTCAAAATTTTCGCAGTTCTGATGCTCGAAACGAATAACTAGAACGGGCTAGGGGAAAGTACGCATACAGTTGTAATCGGGCGAATTTCTACTTTCAGATGCAACAGAAATTTTGCGGATTGGTCAATCCGTTCGCGAGATATTGCAGTTTGGATGTAAGAAACGCTCGAGAAACTCAAAATTTTCGCAGTTCTGATGCTCGAAACGAATAACTAGAACGGCCTAGGGGAAAAGTACGCACACCGTTGTAATCGGGCGAGTTTCTACTTTCAGATGCAACAGAAATTTTGCGGATTGGTCAATCCGTTCGCGAGATATGGCAGTTTGGAGGTAAGCAACGCTTGAGAAACTCAAAATTTTCGCAGTTCTGATGCTCGAAACGAATAACTAGAACGGGCTAGGGGAAAAGTACGCATACCGTTGTAATCGGGCGAGTTTCTACTTTCAGATGCAACAGAAATTTTGCGGATTGGTCAATCCGTTCGCGAGATATGGCAGTTTGGAGGTAAGAAACGCTTGAGAAACTCAAAATTTTCGCAGTTCTGATGCTCGAAACGAATAACTAGAACGGCCTAGGGGAAAAGTACGCATAGTGTTGTAATCGGGCGAGTTTCTACTTTGAGATGCAACAGAAATTTTGCGGATTGGTCAATCCGTTCGCGAGATATGGCAGTTTGGAAGTAAGAAACGCTTGAGAAACTCAAAATTTTCGCAGTTCTGATGCTCGAAACGAATAACTAGAACGGCCTAGGGGAAAAGTACGCATAGTGTTGTAATCGGGCGAGTTTCTACTTTGAGATGCAACAGAAATTTTGCGGATTGGTCTATCCGTTCGCGAGATATGGCAGTTTGGAGGTAAGAAACGCTCGAGAAACTCAAAATTTTCGCAGTTCTGATGCTCGACAAGCATAACTAGAACGGCCTAGGGGAAAAGTTCGCACACCGTTGTAATCGGGCGAGTTTCTACTTTCAGATGCAACAGAAATTTTGCGGATTGGTCAAACCGTTCGCGAGATATGGCAGTTTGGAGGTAAGCAACGCTTGAAAAACTCAAAATTTTCGCAGTTCTGTTGCTCGAAACGAATAACTAGAACGGGCTAGGGGAAAAGTACGCATAGTGTTGTAATCGGGCGAGTTTCTACTTTCAGATGCAACAGAAATTTTGCGGATTTGTCATTCCGTTCGCGAGATATGGCAGTTTGGAGGTAAGAAACGCTTGAGAAACTCAAAATTTTCGCAGTTCTGATGCTCGAAACGAATAACTAGAACGGGCTAGGGGAAAGTACGCATACAGTTGTAATCGGGCGAATTTCTACTTTCAGATGCAACAGAAATTTTGCGGATTGGTCAATCCGTTCGCGAGATATGGCAGTTTGGAAGTAAGAAACGCTTGAGAAACTCAAAATTTTCGCAGTTCTGATGCTCGAAACGAATAACTAGAACGGGCTAGGGGAAAAGTACGCATACCGTTGTAATCGGGCGAGTTTCTACTTTCAGATGCAACAGAAATTTTGCGGATTTGTCATTCCGTTCGCGAGATATGGCAGTTTGGAGGTAAGAAACGCTTGAGAAACTCAAAATTTTCGCAGTTCTGATGCTCGAAACGAATAACTAGAACGGGCTAGGGGAAAAGTACGCATACCGTTGTAATCGGGCGAGTTTCTACTTTCAGATGCAACAGAAATTTTGCGGATTGGTCAATCCGTTCGCGAGATATGGCAGTTTGGAGATAAGCAACGCTTGAAAAACTCAAAATTTTCGCAGTTCTGTTGCTCGAAACGAATAACTAGAACGGGCTAGGGGAAAAGTACGCATACCGTTGTAATCGGGCGAGTTTCTACTTTCAGATGCAACAGAAATTTTGCGGATTGGTCAATCCGTTCGCGAGATATGGCAGTTTGGAGGTAAGAAACGCTAGAGAAACTCAAAATTTTCGCAGTTCTGATGCTCGAAACGAATAACTAGAACGGCCTAGGGGAAAAGTACGCATAGTGTTGTAATCGGGCGAGTTTCTACTTTCAGATGCAACAGAAATTTTGCGGATTGGTCAATCCGTTCGCGAGATATGGCAGTTTGGAGATAAGCAACGCTTGAAAAACTCAAAATTTTCGCAGTTCTGTTGCTCGAAACGAATAACTAGAACGGGCTAGGGGAAAAGTACGCATACCGTTGTAATCGGGCGAGTTTCTACTTTCAGATGCAACAGAAATTTTGCGGATTGGTCAATCCGTTCGCGAGATATGGCAGTTTGGAGGTAAGAAACGCTAGAGAAACTCAAAATTTTCGCAGTTCTGATGCTCGAAACGAATAACTAGAGCGGCCTAGGGGAAAAGTACGCATAGTGTTGTAATCGGGCGAGTTTCTACTTTCAGATGCAACAGAAATTTTGCGGATTGGTCAATCCGTTCGCCAGATATGGCAGTTTGGAGGTAAGAAACGCTCGAGAAACTCAAAATTTTCGCAGTTCTGATGCTCGACAAGCATAACTAGAACGGCCTAGGGGAAAAGTACGCACACCGTTGTAATCGGGCGAGTTTCTACTTTCAGATGCAACAGAAATTTTGCGGATTGGTCAATCCGTTCGCGAGATATGGCAGTTTGGAAGTAAGAAACGCTTGAGAAACTCAAAATTTTCGCAGTTCTGATGCTCGAAACGAATAACTAGAACGGGCTAGGGGAAAAGTACGCATACCGTTGTAATCGGGCGAGTTTCTACTTTCAGATGCAACAGAAATTTTGCGGATTTGTCATTCCGTTCGCGAGATATGGCAGTTTGGAGGTAAGAAACGCTTGAGAAACTCAAAATTTTCGCAGTTCTGATGCTCGAAACGAATAACTAGAACGGGCTAGGGGAAAAGTACGCATACCGTTGTAATCGGGCGAGTTTCTACTTTCAGATGCAACAGAAATTTTGCGTATTGGTCAATCCGTTCGCGAGATATGGCAGTTTGGAGATAAGCAACGCTTGAAAAACTCAAAATTTTCGCAGTTCTGTTGCTCGAAACGAATAACTAGAACGGGCTAGGGGAAAAGTACGCATACCGTTGTAATCGGGCGAGTTTCTACTTTCAGATGCAACAGAAATTTTGCGGATTGGTCAATCCGTTCGCGAGATATGGCAGTTTGGAGGTAAGAAACGCTAGAGAAACTCAAAATTTTCGCAGTTCTGATGCTCGAAACGAATAACTAGAACGGCCTAGGAGAAAAGTACGCATAGTGTTGTAATCGGGCGAGTTTCTACTTTCAGATGCAACAGAAATTTTGCGGATTGGTCAATCCGTTCGCGAGATATGGCAGTTTGGAGGTAAGAAACGCTCGAGAAACTCAAAATTTTCGCAGTTCTGATGCTCGACAAGCATGACTAGAACGGCCTAGGGGAAAAGTACGCACACCGTTGTAATCGGGCGAGTTTCTACTTTCAGATGCAACAGAAATTTTGCGGATTGGTCAATCCGTTCGCGAGATATGGCAGTTTGGAAGTAAGAAACGCTTGAGAAACTCAAAATTTTCGCAGTTCTGATGCTCGAAACGAATAACTAGAACGGGCTAGGGGAAAAGTACGCATACCGTTGTAATCGGGCGAGTTTCTACTTTCAGATGCAACAGAAATTTTGCGGATTTGTCATTCCGTTCGCGAGATATGGCAGTTTGGAGGTAAGAAACGCTTGAGAAACTCAAAATTTTCGCAGTTCTGATGCTCGAAACGAATAACTAGAACGGGCTAGGGGAAAGTACGCATACAGTTGTAATCGGGCGAATTTCTACTTTCAGATGCAACAGAAATTTTGCGGATTGGTCAATCCGTTCGCGAGATATTGCAGTTTGGATGTAAGAAACGCTCGAGAAACTCAAAATTTTCGCAGTTCTGATGCTCGAAACGAATAACTAGAACGGCCTAGGGGAAAAGTACGCACACCGTTGTAATCGGGCGAGTTTCTACTTTCAGATGCAACAGAAATTTTGCGGATTGGTCAATCCGTTCGCGAGATATGGCAGTTTGGAGGTAAGAAACGCTAGAGAAACTCAAAATTTTCGCAGTTCTGATGCTCGAAACGAATAACTAGAACGGCCTAGGGGAAAAGTACGCATAGTGTTGTAATCGGGCGAGTTTCTACTTTCAGATGCAACAGAAATTTTGCGGATTGGTCAATCCGTTCGCGAGATATGGCAGTTTGGAGGTAAGAAACGCTCGAGAAACTCAAAATTTTCGCAGTTCTGATGCTCGAAACGAATAACTAGAACGGCCTAGGGGAAAAGTACGCACACCGTTGTAATCGGGCGAGTTTCTACTTTCAGATGCAACAGAAATTTTGCGGATTGGTCAATCCGTTCGCGAGATATGGCAGTTTGGAGGTAAGAAACGCTAGAGAAACTCAAAATTTTCGCAGTTCTGATGCTCGAAACGAATAACTAGAACGGCCTAGGGGAAAAGTACGCATAGTGTTGTAATCGGGCGAGTTTCTACTTTCAGATGCAACAGAAATTTTGCGGATTGGTCAATCCGTTCGCGAGATATGGCAGTTTGGAGGTAAGAAACGCTCGAGAAACTCAAAATTTTCGCAGTTCTGATGCTCGACAAGCATAACTAGAACGGCCTAGGGGAAAAGTACGCACACCGTTGTAATCGGGCGAGTTTCTACTTTCAGATGCAACAGAAATTTTGCGGATTGGTCAATCCGTTCGCGAGATATGGCAGTTTGGAAGTAAGAAACGCTTGAGAAACTCAAAATTTTCGCAGTTCTGATGCTCGAAACGAATAACTAGAACGGGCTAGGGGAAAAGTACGCATACCGTTGTAATCGGGCGAGTTTCTACTTTCAGATGCAACAGAAATTTTGCGGATTTGTCATTCCGTTCGCGAGATATGGCAGTTTGGAGGTAAGAAACGCTTGAGAAACTCAAAATTTTCGCAGTTCTGATGCTCGAAACGAATAACTAGAACGGGCTAGGGGAAAGTACGCATACAGTTGTAATCGGGCGAATTTCTACTTTCAGATGCAACAGAAATTTTGCGGATTGGTCAATCCGTTCGCGAGATATTGCAGTTTGGATGTAAGAAACGCTCGAGAAACTCAAAATTTTCGCAGTTCTGATGCTCGAAACGAATAACTAGAACGGCCTAGGGGAAAAGTACGCACACCGTTGTAATCGGGCGAGTTTCTACTTTCAGATGCAACAGAAATTTTGCGGATTGGTCAATCCGTTCGCGAGATATGGCAGTTTGGAGGTAAGCAACGCTTGAGAAACTCAAAATTTTCGCAGTTCTGATGCTCGAAACGAATAACTAGAACGGGCTAGGGGAAAAGTACGCATACCGTTGTAATCGGGCGAGTTTCTACTTTCAGATGCAACAGAAATTTTGCGGATTGGTCAATCCGTTCGCGAGATATGGCAGTTTGGAGGTAAGAAACGCTTGAGAAACTCAAAATTTTCGCAGTTCTGATGCTCGAAACGAATAACTAGAACGGCCTAGGGGAAAAGTACGCATAGTGTTGTAATCGGGCGAGTTTCTACTTTGAGATGCAACAGAAATTTTGCGGATTGGTCAATCCGTTCGCGAGATATGGCAGTTTGGAAGTAAGAAACGCTTGAGAAACTCAAAATTTTCGCAGTTCTGATGCTCGAAACGAATAACTAGAACGGCCTAGGGGAAAAGTACGCATAGTGTTGTAATCGGGCGAGTTTCTACTTTGAGATGCAACAGAAATTTTGCGGATTGGTCTATCCGTTCGCGAGATATGGCAGTTTGGAGGTAAGAAACGCTCGAGAAACTCAAAATTTTCGCAGTTCTGATGCTCGACAAGCATAACTAGAACGGCCTAGGGGAAAAGTTCGCACACCGTTGTAATCGGGCGAGTTTCTACTTTCAGATGCAACAGAAATTTTGCGGATTGGTCAATCCGTTCGCGAGATATGGCAGTTTGGAGGTAAGCAACGCTTGAAAAACTCAAAATTTTCGCAGTTCTGTTGCTCGAAACGAATAACTAGAACGGGCTAGGGGAAAAGTACGCATAGTGTTGTAATCGGGCGAGTTTCTACTTTCAGATGCAACAGAAATTTTGCGGATTTGTCATTCCGTTCGCGAGATATGGCAGTTTGGAGGTAAGAAACGCTTGAGAAACTCAAAATTTTCGCAGTTCTGATGCTCGAAACGAATAACTAGAACGGGCTAGGGGAAAGTACGCATACAGTTGTAATCGGGCGAATTTCTACTTTCAGATGCAACAGAAATTTTGCGGATTGGTCAATCCGTTCGCGAGATATGGCAGTTTGGAAGTAAGAAACGCTTGAGAAACTCAAAATTTTCGCAGTTCTGATGCTCGAAACGAATAACTAGAACGGGCTAGGGGAAAAGTACGCATACCGTTGTAATCGGGCGAGTTTCTACTTTCAGATGCAACAGAAATTTTGCGGATTTGTCATTCCGTTCGCGAGATATGGCAGTTTGGAGGTAAGAAACGCTTGAGAAACTCAAAATTTTCGCAGTTCTGATGCTCGAAACGAATAACTAGAACGGGCTAGGGGAAAAGTACGCATACCGTTGTAATCGGGCGAGTTTCTACTTTCAGATGCAACAGAAATTTTGCGGATTGGTCAATCCGTTCGCGAGATATGGCAGTTTGGAGGTAAGAAACGCTCGAGAAACTCAAAATTTTCGCAGTTCTGATGCTCGAAACGAATAACTAGAACGGGCTAGGGGAAAAGTACGCATACCGTTGTAATCGGGCGAGTTTCTACTTTCAGATGCAACAGAAATTTTGCGGATTGGTCAATCCGTTCGCGAGATATGGCAGTTTGGAGGTAAGAAACGCTTGAGAAACTCAAAATTTTCGCAGTTCTGATGCTCGAAACGAATAACTAGAACGGCCTAGGGGAAAAGTACGCATAGTGTTGTAATCGGGCGAGTTTCTACTTTGAGATGCAACAGAAATTTTGCGGATTGGTCAATCCGTTCGCGAGATATGGCAGTTTGGAAGTAAGAAACGCTTGAGAAACTCAAAATTTTCGCAGTTCTGATGCTCGAAACGAATAACTAGAACGGCCTAGGGGAAAAGTACGCATAGTGTTGTAATCGGGCGAGTTTCTACTTTGAGATGCAACAGAAATTTTGCGGATTGGTCTATCCGTTCGCGAGATATGGCAGTTTGGAGGTAAGAAACGCTCGAGAAACTCAAAATTTTCGCAGTTCTGATGCTCGACAAGCATAACTAGAACGGCCTAGGGGAAAAGTTCGCACACCGTTGTAATCGGGCGAGTTTCTACTTTCAGATGCAACAGAAATTTTGCGGATTGGTCAATCCGTTCGCGAGATATGGCAGTTTGGAGGTAAGCAACGCTTGAAAAACTCAAAATTTTCGCAGTTCTGTTGCTCGAAACGAATAACTAGAACGGGCTAGGGGAAAAGTACGCATACCGTTGTAATTGGGCGAGTTTCTACTTTCAGATGCAACAGAAATTTTGCGGATTGGTCAATCCGTTCGCGAGATATGGCAGTTTGGATGTAAGAAACGCTTGAGAAACTCAAAATTTTCGCAGTTCTGATGCTCGAAACGAATAACTAGAACGGCCTAGGGGAAAAGTACGCATACCGTTGTAATCGGGCGAGTTTCTACTTTCAGATGCAACAGAAATTTTGCGGATTGGTCAATCCGTTCGCGAGATGTGGCAGTTTGGATGTAAGAAACGCTTGAGAAACACAAAATTTTCGCGGTTCTGATGCTCGAAACGAATAACAAGAACGGCCTAGGGGAAAAGTACGCACACCGTTGTATTCGGGCGAGTTTCTACTTTCAGATGCAACAGAAATTTTGCGGATTGGTCATTCCGTTCGCGAGATATGGCAGTTTGGAGGTAAGAAACGCTTGAGAAACTCAAAATTTTCGCAGTTCTGATGCTCGAAACGAATAACTAGAACGGGCTAGGGGAAAAGTACGCATACCGTTGTAATCGGGCGAGTTTCTACTTTCAGATGCAACAGAAATTTTGCGGATTGGTCAATCCGTTCGCGAGATATGGCAGTTTGGAGATAAGCAACGCTTGAAAAACTCAAAATTTTCACAGTTCTGTTGCTCGAAACGATTAACTAGAACGGGCTAGGGGAAAAGTACGCATACCGTTGTAATCGGGCGAGTTTCTACTCTCAGATGCAACAGAGATTTTGCGGATTGGTCAATCCGTTCGCGAGACATGGCAGTTTGGAGGTAAGAAACGCTAGAGAACTCAAAATTTTCGCAGTTCTGATGCTCGAAACGAATAACTAGAACGGCCTAGGGGAAAAGTACGCATAGTGTTGTAATCGGGCGAGTTTCTACTTTCAGATGCAACAGAAATTTTGCGGATTGGTCAATCCGTTCGCGAGATATGGCAGTTTGGAGGTAAGAGACGCTCGAGAAACTCAAAATTTTCGCAGTTCTGATGCTCGACAAGCATAACTAGAACGGCCTAGGGGAAAAGTACGCACACCGTTGTAATCGGGCGAGTTTCTACTTTCAGATGCAACAGAAATTTTGCGGATTGGTCAATCCGTTCGCGAGATATGGCAGTTTGGAGGTAAGCAACGCTTGAAAAACTCAAAATTTTCGCAGTTCTGTTGCTCGAAACGAATAACTAGAACGGGCTAGGGGAAAAGTACGCATACCGTTGTAATTGGGCGAGTTTCTACTTTCAGATGCAACAGAAATTTTGCGGATTGGTCAATCCGTTCGCGAGATATGGCAGTTTGGATGTAAGAAACGCTTGAGAAACTCAAAATTTTCGCAGTTCTGATGCTCGAAACGAATAACTAGAACGGCCTAGGGAAAAAGTACGCCTACCGTTGTAATCGGGCGAGTTTCTACTTTCAGATGCAACAGAAATTTTGCGGATTGGTCAATCCGTTCGCGAGATGTGGCAGTTTGGATGTAAGAAACGCTTGAGAAACACAAAATTTTCGCGGTTCTGATGCTCGAAACGAATAACAAGAACGGCCTAGGGGAAAAGTACGCACACCGTTGTAATCGGGCGAGTTTCTACTTTCAGATGCAACAGAAATTTTGCGGATTGGTCATTCCGTTCGCGAAATATGGCAGTTTGGAGGTAAGAAACGCTTGAGAAACTCAAAATTTTCGCAGTTCTGATGCTCGACAAGCATAACTAGAACGGCCTAGGGGAAAAGTACGCACACCGTTGTAATCGGGCGAGTTTCTACTTTCAGATGCAACAGAAATTTTGCGGATTGGTCAATCCGTTCGCGAGATATGGCAGTTTGGATGTAAGAAACGCTTGAGAAACTCAAAATTTTCGCAGTTCTGATGCTCGAAACGAATAACTAGAACGGCCTAGGGGAAAAGTACGCACACCGTTGTATTCGGGCGAGTTTCTACTTTCAGATGCAACAGAAATTTTGCGGATTGGTCATTCCGTTCGCGAGATATGGCAGTTTGGAGGTAAGAAACGCTTGAGAAACTCAAAATTTTCGCAGTTCTGATGCTCGAAACGAATAACTAGAACGGGCTAGGGGAAAGTACGCATACAGTTGTAATCGGGCGAATTTCTACTTTCAGATGCAACAGAAATTTTGCGGATTGGTCAATCCGTTCGCGAGATATTGCAGTTTGGATGTAAGAAACGCTCGAGAAACTCAAAATTTTCGCAGTTCTGATGCTCGAAACGAATAACTAGAACGGCCTAGGGGAAAAGTACGCACACCGTTGTAATCGGGCGAGTTTCTACTTTCAGATGCAACAGAAATTTTGCGGATTGGTCAATCCGTTCGCGAGATATGGCAGTTTGGAGGTAAGCAACGCTTGAGAAACTCAAAATTTTCGCAGTTCTGATGCTCGAAACGAATAACTAGAACGGGCTAGGGGAAAAGTACGCATACCGTTGTAATCGGGCGAGTTTCTACTTTCAGATGCAACAGAAATTTTGCGGATTGGTCAATCCGTTCGCGAGATATGGCAGTTTGGAGGTAAGAAACGCTTGAGAAACTCAAAATTTTCGCAGTTCTGATGCTCGAAACGAATAACTAGAACGGCCTAGGGGAAAAGTACGCATAGTGTTGTAATCGGGCGAGTTTCTACTTTGAGATGCAACAGAAATTTTGCGGATTGGTCAATCCGTTCGCGAGATATGGCAGTTTGGAAGTAAGAAACGCTTGAGAAACTCAAAATTTTCGCAGTTCTGATGCTCGAAACGAATAACTAGAACGGCCTAGGGGAAAAGTACGCATAGTGTTGTAATCGGGCGAGTTTCTACTTTGAGATGCAACAGAAATTTTGCGGATTGGTCTATCCGTTCGCGAGATATGGCAGTTTGGAGGTAAGAAACGCTCGAGAAACTCAAAATTTTCGCAGTTCTGATGCTCGACAAGCATAACTAGAACGGCCTAGGGGAAAAGTTCGCACACCGTTGTAATCGGGCGAGTTTCTACTTTCAGATGCAACAGAAATTTTGCGGATTGGTCAATCCGTTCGCGAGATATGGCAGTTTGGAGGTAAGCAACGCTTGAAAAACTCAAAATTTTCGCAGTTCTGTTGCTCGAAACGAATAACTAGAACGGGCTAGGGGAAAAGTACGCATAGTGTTGTAATCGGGCGAGTTTCTACTTTCAGATGCAACAGAAATTTTGCGGATTTGTCATTCCGTTCGCGAGATATGGCAGTTTGGAGGTAAGAAACGCTTGAGAAACTCAAAATTTTCGCAGTTCTGATGCTCGAAACGAATAACTAGAACGGGCTAGGGGAAAGTACGCATACAGTTGTAATCGGGCGAATTTCTACTTCCAGATGCAACAGAAATTTTGCGGATTGGTCAATCCGTTCGCGAGATATGGCAGTTTGGAAGTAAGAAACGCTTGAGAAACTCAAAATTTTCGCAGTTCTGATGCTCGAAACGAATAACTAGAACGGGCTAGGGGAAAAGTACGCATACCGTTGTAATCGGGCGAGTTTCTACTTTGAGATGCAACAGAAATTTTGCGGATTGGTCAATCCGTTCGCGAGATATGGCAGTTTGGATGTAACAAACGCTTGAGAAACTCAAAATTTTCGCAGTTCTGATGCTCGAAACGAATAACTAGAACGGCCTAGGGGAAAAGTACGCATAGTGTTGTAATCGGGCGAGTTTCTACTTTGAGATGCAACAGAAATTTTGCGGATTGGTCTATCCGTTCGCGAGATATGGCAGTTTGGAGGTAAGAAACGCTCGAGAAACTCAAAATTTTCGCAGTTCTGATGCTCGACAAGCATAACTAGAACGGCCTAGGGGAAAAGTTCGCACACCGTTGTAATCGGGCGAGTTTCTACTTTCAGATGCAACAGAAATTTTGCGGATTGGTCATTCCGTTCGCGAGATATGGCAGTTTGGAGGTAAGAAACGCTTGAGAAACTCAAAATTTTCGCAGTTCTGATGCTCGAAACGAATAACTAGAACGGGCTAGGGGAAAAGTACGCATACCGTTGTAATCGGGCGAGTTTCTACTTTCAGATGCAACAGAAATTTTGCGGATTGGTCAATCCGTTCGCGAGATATGGCAGTTTGGAGATAAGCAACGCTTGAAAAACTCAAAATTTTCACAGTTCTGTTGCTCGAAACGATTAACTAGAACGGGCTAGGGGAAAAGTACGCATACCGTTGTAATCGGGCGAGTTTCTACTCTCAGATGCAACAGAGATTTTGCGGATTGGTCAATCCGTTCGCGAGACATGGCAGTTTGGAGGTAAGAAACGCTAGAGAAACTCAAAATTTTCGCAGTTCTGATGCTCGAAACGAATAACTAGAACGGCCTAGGGGAAAAGTACGCATAGTGTTGTAATCGGGCGAGTTTCTACTTTCAGATGCAACAGAAATTTTGCGGATTGGTCAATCCGTTCGCGAGATATGGCAGTTTGGAGGTAAGAGACGCTCGAGAAACTCAAAATTTTCGCAGTTCTGATGCTCGACAAGCATAACTAGAACGGCCTAGGGGAAAAGTACGCACACCGTTGTAATCGGGCGAGTTTCTACTTTCAGATGCAACAGAAATTTTGCGGATTGGTCAATCCGTTCGCGAGATATGGCAGTTTGGAGGTAAGCAACGCTTGAAAAACTCAAAATTTTCGCAGTTCTGTTGCTCGAAACGAATAACTAGAACGGGCTAGGGGAAAAGTACGCATACCGTTGTAATTGGGCGAGTTTCTACTTTCAGATGCAACAGAAATTTTGCGGATTGGTCAATCCGTTCGCGAGATATGGCAGTTTGGATGTAAGAAACGCTTGAGAAACTCAAAATTTTCGCAGTTCTGATGCTCGAAACGAATAACTAGAACGGCCTAGGGAAAAAGTACGCCTACCGTTGTAATCGGGCGAGTTTCTACTTTCAGATGCAACAGAAATTTTGCGGATTGGTCAATCCGTTCGCGAGATGTGGCAGTTTGGATGTAAGAAACGCTTGAGAAACACAAAATTTTCGCGGTTCTGATGCTCGAAACGAATAACAAGAACGGCCTAGGGGAAAAGTACGCACACCGTTGTAATCGGGCGAGTTTCTACTTTCAGATGCAACAGAAATTTTGCGGATTGGTCATTCCGTTCGCGAAATATGGCAGTTTGGAGGTAAGAAACGCTTGAGAAACTCAAAATTTTCGCAGTTCTGATGCTCGACAAGCATAACTAGAACGGCCTAGGGGAAAAGTACGCACACCGTTGTATTCGGGCGAGTTTCTACTTTCAGATGCAACAGAAATTTTGCGGATTGGTCAATCCGTTCGCGAGATATGGCAGTTTGGATGTAAGAAACGCTTGAGAAACTCAAAATTTTCGCAGTTCTGATGCTCGAAACGAATAACTACAACGGCCTAGGGAAAAAGTACGCCTACCGTTGTAATCGGGCGAGTTTCTACTTTCAGATGCAACAGAAATTTTGCGGATTGGTCAATCCGTTCGCGAGATGTGGCAGTTTGGATGTAAGAAACGCTTGAGAAACACAAAATTTTCGCGGTTCTGATGCTCGAAACGAATAACAAGAACGGCCTAGGGGAAAAGTACGCACACCGTTGTAATCGGGCGAGTTTCTACTTTCAGATGCAACAGAAATTTTGCGGATTGGTCAATCCGTTCGCGAGATATGGCAGTTTGGATGTAAGAAACGCTTGAGAAACTCAAAATTTTCGCAGTTCTGATGCTCGAAACGAATAACTAGAACGGCCTAGGGGAAAAGTACGCACACCGTTGTATTCGGGCGAGTTTCTACTTTCAGATGCAACAGAAATTTTGCGGATTGGTCATTCCGTTCGCGAGATATGGCAGTTTGGAGGTAAGAAACGCTTGAGAAACTCAAAATTTTCGCAGTTCTGATGCTCGAAACGAATAACTAGAACGGGCTAGGGGAAAAGTACGCATACCGTTGTAATCGGGCGAGTTTCTACTTTCAGATGCAACAGAAATTTTGCGGATTGGTCAATCCGTTCGCGAGATATGGCAGTTTGGAGATAAGCAACGCTTGAAAAACTCAAAATTTTCACAGTTCTGTTGCTCGAAACGATTAACTAGAACGGGCTAGGGGAAAAGTACGCATACCGTTGTAATCGGGCGAGTTTCTACTCTCAGATGCAACAGAGATTTTGCGGATTGGTCAATCCGTTCGCGAGACATGGCAGTTTGGAGGTAAGAAACGCTAGAGAAACTCAAAATTTTCGCAGTTCTGATGCTCGAAACGAATAACTAGAACGGCCTAGGGGAAAAGTACGCATAGTGTTGTAATCGGGCGAGTTTCTACTTTCAGATGCAACAGAAATTTTGCGGATTGGTCAATCCGTTCGCGAGATATGGCAGTTTGGAGGTAAGAGACGCTCGAGAAACTCAAAATTTTCGCAGTTCTGATGCTCGACAAGCATAACTAGAACGGCCTAGGGGAAAAGTACGCACACCGTTGTAATCGGGCGAGTTTCTACTTTCAGATGCAACAGAAATTTTGCGGATTGGTCAATCCGTTCGCGAGATATGGCAGTTTGGAGGTAAGCAACGCTTGAAAAACTCAAAATTTTCGCAGTTCTGTTGCTCGAAACGAATAACTAGAACGGGCTAGGGGAAAAGTACGCATACCGTTGTAATTGGGCGAGTTTCTACTTTCAGATGCAACAGAAATTTTGCGGATTGGTCAATCCGTTCGCGAGATATGGCAGTTTGGATGTAAGAAACGCTTGAGAAACTCAAAATTTTCGCAGTTCTGATGCTCGAAACGAATAACTAGAACGGCCTAGGGAAAAAGTATGCCTACCGTTGTAATCGGGCGAGTTTCTACTTTCAGATGCAACAGAAATTTTGCGGATTGGTCAATCCGTTCGCGAGATGTGGCAGTTTGGATGTAAGAAACGCTTGAGAAACACAAAATTTTCGCGGTTCTGATGCTCGAAACGAATAACAAGAACGGCCTAGGGGAAAAGTACGCACACCGTTGTAATCGGGCGAGTTTCTACTTTCAGATGCAACAGAAATTTTGCGGATTGGTCATTCCGTTCGCGAAATATGGCAGTTTGGAGGTAAGAAACGCTTGAGAAACTCAAAATTATCGCAGTTCTGATGCTCGACAAGCATAACTAGAACGGCCTAGGGGAAAAGTACGCACACCGTTGTAATCGGGCGAGTTTCTACTTTCAGATGCAACAGAAATTTTGCGGATTGGTCAATCCGTTCGCGAGATATGGCAGTTTGGATGTAAGAAACGCTTGAGAAACTCAAAATTTTCGCAGTTCTGATGCTCGAAACGAATAACTAGAACGGCCTAGGGGAAAAGTACGCACACCGTTGTATTCGGGCGAGTTTCTACTTTCAGATGCAACAGAAATTTTGCGGATTGGTCATTCCGTTCGCGAGATATGGCAGTTTGGAGGTAAGAAACGCTTGAGAAACTCAAAATTTTCGCAGTTCTGATGCTCGAAACGAATAACTAGAACGGGCTAGGGGAAAAGTACGCATACCGTTGTAATCGGGCGAGTTTCTACTTTCAGATGCAACAGAAATTTTGCGGATTGGTCAATCCGTTCGCGAGATATGGCAGTTTGGATGTAAGAAACGCTTGAGAAACTCAAAATTTTCGCAGTTCTGATGCTCGAAACGAATAACTACAACGGCCTAGGGAAAAAGTACGCCTACCGTTGTAATCGGGCGAGTTTCTACTTTCAGATGCAACAGAAATTTTGCGGATTGGTCAATCCGTTCGCGAGATGTGGCAGTTTGGATGTAAGAAACGCTTGAGAAACACAAAATTTTCGCGGTTCTGATGCTCGAAACGAATAACAAGAACGGCCTAGGGGAAAAGTACGCACACCGTTGTAATCGGGCGAGTTTCTACTTTCAGATGCAACAGAAATTTTGCGGATTGGTCAATCCGTTCGCGAGATATGGCAGTTTGGATGTAAGAAACGCTTGAGAAACTCAAAATTTTCGCAGTTCTGATGCTCGAAACGAATAACTAGAACGGCCTAGGGGAAAAGTACGCACACCGTTGTATTCGGGCGAGTTTCTACTTTCAGATGCAACAGAAATTTTGCGGATTGGTCATTCCGTTCGCGAGATATGGCAGTTTGGAGGTAAGAAACGCTTGAGAAACTCAAAATTTTCGCAGTTCTGATGCTCGAAACGAATAACTAGAACGGGCTAGGGGAAAAGTACGCATACCGTTGTAATCGGGCGAGTTTCTACTTTCAGATGCAACAGAAATTTTGCGGATTGGTCAATCCGTTCGCGAGATATGGCAGTTTGGAGATAAGCAACGCTTGAAAAACTCAAAATTTTCACAGTTCTGTTGCTCGAAACGATTAACTAGAACGGGCTAGGGGAAAAGTACGCATACCGTTGTAATCGGGCGAGTTTCTACTCTCAGATGCAACAGAGATTTTGCGGATTGGTCAATCCGTTCGCGAGACATGGCAGTTTGGAGGTAAGAAACGCTAGAGAAACTCAAAATTTTCGCAGTTCTGATGCTCGAAACGAATAACTAGAACGGCCTAGGGGAAAAGTACGCATAGTGTTGTAATCGGGCGAGTTTCTACTTTCAGATGCAACAGAAATTTTGCGGATTGGTCAATCCGTTCGCGAGATATGGCAGTTTGGAGGTAAGAGACGCTCGAGAAACTCAAAATTTTCGCAGTTCTGATGCTCGACAAGCATAACTAGAACGGCCTAGGGGAAAAGTACGCACACCGTTGTAATCGGGCGAGTTTCTACTTTCAGATGCAACAGAAATTTTGCGGATTGGTCAATCCGTTCGCGAGATATGGCAGTTTGGAGGTAAGCAACGCTTGAAAAACTCAAAATTTTCGCAGTTCTGTTGCTCGAAACGAATAACTAGAACGGGCTAGGGGAAAAGTACGCATACCGTTGTAATTGGGCGAGTTTCTACTTTCAGATGCAACAGAAATTTTGCGGATTGGTCAATCCGTTCGCGAGATATGGCAGTTTGGATGTAAGAAACGCTTGAGAAACTCAAAATTTTCGCAGTTCTGATGCTCGAAACGAATAACTAGAACGGCCTAGGGAAAAAGTATGCCTACCGTTGTAATCGGGCGAGTTTCTACTTTCAGATGCAACAGAAATTTTGCGGATTGGTCAATCCGTTCGCGAGATGTGGCAGTTTGGATGTAAGAAACGCTTGAGAAACACAAAATTTTCGCGGTTCTGATGCTCGAAACGAATAACAAGAACGGCCTAGGGGAAAAGTACGCACACCGTTGTAATCGGGCGAGTTTCTACTTTCAGATGCAACAGAAATTTTGCGGATTGGTCATTCCGTTCGCGAAATATGGCAGTTTGGAGGTAAGAAACGCTTGAGAAACTCAAAATTATCGCAGTTCTGATGCTCGACAAGCATAACTAGAACGGCCTAGGGGAAAAGTACGCACACCGTTGTAATCGGGCGAGTTTCTACTTTCAGATGCAACAGAAATTTTGCGGATTGGTCAATCCGTTCGCGAGATATGGCAGTTTGGATGTAAGAAACGCTTGAGAAACTCAAAATTTTCGCAGTTCTGATGCTCGAAACGAATAACTAGAACGGCCTAGGGGAAAAGTACGCACACCGTTGTATTCGGGCGAGTTTCTACTTTCAGATGCAACAGAAATTTTGCGGATTGGTCATTCCGTTCGCGAGATATGGCAGTTTGGAGGTAAGAAACGCTTGAGAAACTCAAAATTTTCGCAGTTCTGATGCTCGAAACGAATAACTAGAACGGGCTAGGGGAAAAGTACGCATACCGTTGTAATCGGGCGAGTTTCTACTTTCAGATGCAACAGAAATTTTGCGGATTGGTCAATCCGTTCGCGAGATATGGCAGTTTGGAGATAAGCAACGCTTGAAAAACTCAAAATTTTCACAGTTCTGTTGCTCGAAACGATTAACTAGAACGGGCTAGGGGAAAAGTACGCATACCGTTGTAATCGGGCGAGTTTCTACTCTCAGATGCAACAGAAATTTTGCGGATTGGTCAATCCGTTCGCGAGATATGGCAGTTTGGAGGTAAGAAACGCTAGAGAAACTCAAAATTTTCGCAGTTCTGATGCTCGAAACGAATAACTAGAACGGCCTAGGGGAAAAGTACGCATAGTGTTGTAATCGGGCGAGTTTCTACTTTCAGATGCAACAGAAATTTTGCGGATTGGTCGATCCGTTCGCGAGATATGGCAGTTTGGAGGTAAGAGACGCTCGAGAAACTCAAAATTTTCGCAGTTCTGATGCTCGACAAGCATAACTAGAACGGCCTAGGGGAAAAGTACGCACACCGTTGTAATCGGGCGAGTTTCTACTTTCAGATGCAACAGAAATTTTGCGGATTGGTCAATCCGTTCGCGAGATATGGCAGTTTGGATGTAAGAAACGCTTGAGAAACTCAAAATTTTCGCAGTTCTGATGCTCGAAACGAATAACTAGAACGGCCTAGGGGAAAAGTACGCATACCGTTGTAATCGGGCGAGTTTCTACTTTCAGATGCAACAGAAATTTTGCGGATTGGTCAATCCGTTCGCGAGATGTGGCAGTTTGGATGTAAGAAACGCTTGAGAAACACAAAATTTTCGCGGTTCTGATGCTCGAAACGAATAACAAGAACGGCCTAGGGGAAAAGTACGCACACCGTTGTAATCGGGCGAGTTTCTACTTTCAGATGCAACAGAAATTTTGCGGATTGGTCATTCCGTTCGCGAGATATGGCAGTTTGGAGGTAAGAAACGCTTGAGAAACTCAAAATTTTCGCAGTTCTGATGCTCGACAAGCATAACTAGAACGGCCTAGGGGAAAAGTACGCACACCGTTGTAATCGGGCGAGTTTCTACTTTCAGATGCAACAGAAATTTTGCGGATTGGTCAATCCGTTCGCGAGATATGGCAGTTTGGATGTAAGAAACGCTTGAGAAACTCAAAATTTTCGCAGTTCTGATGCTCGAAACGAATAACTAGAACGGCCTAGGGGAAAAGTACGCATACCGTTGTAATCGGGCGAGTTTCTACTTTCAGATGCAACAGAAATTTTGCGGATTGGTCAATCCGTTCGCGAGATGTGGCAGTTTGGATGTAAGAAACGCTTGAGAAACACAAAATTTTCGCGGTTCTGATGCTCGAAACGAATAACAAGAACGGCCTAGGGGAAAAGTACGCACACCGTTGTAATCGGGCGAGTTTCTACTTTCAGATGCAACAGAAATTTTGCGGATTGGTCATTCCGTTCGCGAGATATGGCAGTTTGAAGGTAAGAAACGCTTGAGAAACTCAAAATTTTCGCAGTTCTGATGCTCGAAACGAATAACTAGAACGGGCTAGGGGAAAAGTACGCATACCGTTGTAATCGGGCGAGTTTCTACTTTCAGATGCAACAGAAATTTTGCGGATTGGTCAATCCGTTCGCGAGATATGGCAGTTTGGAGGTAATAGACGCTCGAGAAACTCAAAATTTTCGCAGTTCTGATGCTCGACAAGCATAACTAGAACGGCCTAGGGGAAAAGTACGCACACCGTTGTAATCGGGCGAGTTTCTACTTTCAGATGCAACAGAAATTTTGCGGATTGGTCAATCCGTTCGCGAGATATGGCAGTTTGGAGGTAAGCAACGCTTGAAAAACTCAAAATTTTCGCAGTTCTGTTGCTCGAAACGAATAACTAGAACGGGCTAGGGGAAAAGTACGCATACCGTTGTAATTGGGCGAGTTTCTACTTTCAGATGCAACAGAAATTTTGCGGATTGGTCAATCCGTTCGCGAGATATGGCAGTTTGGATGTAAGAAACGCTTGAGAAACTCACAATTTTCGCAGTTCTTATGCTCGAAACGAATAACTAGAACGGCCTAGGGGAAAAGTACGCTTACCGTTGTAATCGGGCGAGTTTCTACTTTCAGATGCAACAGAAATTTTGCGGATTGGTCAATCCGTTCGCGAGATGTGGCAGTTTGGATGTAAGAAACGCTTGAGAAACACAAAATTTTCGCGGTTCTGATGCTCGAAACGAATAACAAGAACGGCCTAGGGGAAAAGTATGCACACCGTTGTAATCGGGCGAGTTTCTACTTTCAGATGCAACAGAAATTTTGCGGATTGGTCATTCCGTTCGCGAGATATGGCAGTTTGGAGGTAAGAAACGCTTGAGAAACTCAAAATTTTCGCAGTTCTGATGCTCGACAAGCATAACTAGAACGGCCTAGGGGAAAAGTACGCACACCGTTGTAATCGGGCGAGTTTCTACTTTCAGATGCAACAGAAATTTTGCGGATTGGTCAATCCGTTCGCGAGATATGGCAGTTTGGATGTAAGAAACGCTTGAGAAACTCAAAATTTTCGCAGTTCTGATGCTCGAAACGAATAACTAGAACGGCCTAGGGGAAAAGTACGCATACCGTTGTAATCGGGCGAGTTTCTACTTTCAGATGCAACAGAAATTTTGCGGATTGGTCAATCCGTTCGCGAGATGTGGCAGTTTGGATGTAAGAAACGCTTGAGAAACACAAAATTTTCGCGGTTCTGATGCTCGAAACGAATAACAAGAACGGCCTAGGGGAAAAGTACGCACACCGTTGTAATCGGGCGAGTTTCTACTTTCAGATGCAACAGAAATTTTGCGGATTGGTCATTCCGTTCGCGAGATATGGCAGTTTGGAGGTAAGAAACGCTTGAGAAACTCAAAATTTTCGCAGTTCTGATGCTCGAAACGAATAACTAGAACGGGCTAGGGGAAAAGTACGCATACCGTTGTAATCGGGCGAGTTTCTACTTTCAGATGCAACAGAAATTTTGCGGATTGGTCAATCCGTTCGCGAGATGTGGCAGTTTGGATGTAAGAAACGCTTGAGAAACACAAAATTTTCGCGGTTCTGATGCTCGAAACGAATAACAAGAACGGCCTAGGGGAAAAGTACGCACACCGTTGTAATCGGGCGAATTTCTACTTTCAGATGCAACAGAAATTTTGCGGATTGGTCATTCCGTTCGCGAGATATGGCAGTTTGGAGGTAAGAAACGCTTGAGAAACTCAAAATTTTCGCAGTTCTGATGCTCGAAACGAATAACTAGAACGGGCTAGGGGAAAAGTACGCATACCGTTGTAATCGGGCGAGTTTCTACTTTCAGATGCAACAGAAATTTTGCGGATTGGTCAATCCGTTCGCGAGATATGGCAGTTTGGAGGTAAGCAACGCTTGAAAAACTCAAAATTTTCGCAGTTATGTTGCTCGAAACGAATAACTAGAACGGGCTAGGGGAAAAGTACGCATACCGTTGTAATTGGGCGAGTTTCTACTTTCAGATGCAACAGAAATTTTGCGGATTGGTCAATCCGTTCGCGAGATATGGCAGTTTGGATGTAAGAAACGCTTGAGAAACTCAAAATTTTCGCAGTTCTGATGCTCGAAACGAATAACTAGAACGGCCTAGGAGAAAAGTACGCATACCTTTGTAATCGGGCGAGTTTATACTTTCAGATGCAACAGAAATTTTGCGGATTGGTCAATCCGTTCGCGAGATGTGGCAGTTTGGATGTAAGAAACGCTTGAGAAACACAAAATTTTCGCGGTTCTGATGCTCGAAACGAATAACAAGAACGGCCTAGGGAAAAAGTACGCACACCGTTGTAATCGGGCGAGTTTCTACTTTCAGATGCAACAGAAATTTTGCAGATTGGTCATTCCGTTCGCGAGATATGGCAGTTTGGAGGTAAGAAACGCTTGAGAAACTCAAAATTTTCGCAGTTCTGATGCTCGACAAGCATAACTAGAACGGCCTAGGGGAAAAGTACGTACACCGTTGTAATCGGGCGAGTTTCTACTTTCAGATGCAACAGAAATTTTGCGGATTGGTCAATCCGTTCGCGAGATATGGCAGTTTGGATCTAAGAAACGCTCGAGAAACTCAAAATTTTCGCAGTTCTGATGCTCGACAAGCATAACTAGAACGGCCTAGGGGAAAAGTACGTACACCGTTGTAATCGGGCGAGTTTCTACTTTCAGATGCAACAGAAATTTTGCGGATTGGTCAATCCGTTCGCGAGATATGGCAGTTTGGATGTAAGAAACGCTTGAGAAACTCAACATTTTCGCTGTTCTGATGCTCGAAACGAATAACTAGAACGGCCTAGGGGAAAAGTACGCATACCGTTGTAATCGGGCGAGTTTCTACTTTCAGATGCAACAGAAATTTTGCGGATTGGTCAATCCGTTCGCGAGATATGGCAGTTTGGATGTAAGAAACGCTCGAGAAACTCAAAATTTTCGCAGTTCTGATGCTCGAAACGAATAACTAGAACGGCCTAGGGGAAAAGTACGCATAGTGTTGTAATCGGGCGAGTTTCTACTTTCAGATGCAACAGAAATTTTGCGGATTGGTCAATCCGTTCGCGAGATACGGCAGTTTGGAGGTAAGAAACGCTCGAGAAACTCAAAATTTTCGCAGTTGTGATGCTAGACAAGCATAACTAGAACGGCCTAGGGGAAAAGTACGTACACCGTTGTAATCGGGCGAGTTTCTACTTTCAGATGCAACAGAAATTTTGCGGATTGGTCAATCCGTTCGCGAGATATGGCAGTTTGGAGGTAAGCAACGCTTGAAAAACTCAAAATTTTCGCAGTTCTGTTGCTCGAAACGAATAACTAGAACGGGCTAGGGGAAAAGTACGCATACCGTTGTAATTGGGCGAGTTTCTACTTTCAGATGCAACAGAAATTTTGCGGATTGGTCAATCCGTTCGCGAGATATGGCAGTTTGGAGGTAAGCAACGCTTGAGAAACTCAAAATTTTCGCAGTTCTGTTGCTCGAAACGAATAACTAGAACGGCCTAGGGGAAAAGTACGCATACCGTTGTAATCGGGCGAGTTTCTACTTTCAGATGCAACAGAAATTTTGCGGATTGGTCAATCCGTTCGCGAGATATGGCAGTTTGGAGGTAAGAAACGCTTGAGAAACTCCAAATTTTCGCAGTTCTGATGCTCGAAACGAATAACTAGAACGGCCTAGGGGAAAAGTACGCACACCGTTGTAGTCGGGCGAGTTTCTACTTTCAGATGCAACAGAAATTTTGCGGATTGGTCAATCCGTTCGCGAGATGTGGCAGTTTGGAGGTAAGCAACGCTTGAGAAACTCAAAATTTTCGCAGTTCTGATGCTCGAAACGAATAACTAGAACGGCCTAGGAGAAAAGTACGCATACCGTTGTAATCGGGCGAGTTTATACTTTCAGATGCAACAGAAATTTTGCGGATTGGTCAATCCGTTCGCGAGATATGGCAGTTTGGAGGTAAGCAACGCTTGAGAAACTCAAAATTTTCGCAGTTCTGATGCTCGAAACGAATAACTAGAACGGCCTAGGAGAAAAGTACGCATACCGTTGTAATCGGGCGAGTTTATACTTTCAGATGCAACACAAATTTTGCGGATTGGTCAATCCGTTCGCGAGATGTGGCAGTTTGGATGTAAGAAACGCTTGAGAAACACAAAATTTTCGCGGTTCTGATGCTCGAAACGAATAACAAGAACGGCCTAGGGGAAAAGTACGCACACCGTTGTAATCGGGCGAGTTTCTACTTTCAGATGCAACAGAAATTTTGCGGATTGGTCATTCCGTTCGCGAGATATGGCAGTTTGGAGGTAAGAAACGCTTGAGAAACTCAAAATTTTCGCAGTTCTGATGCTCGACAAGCATAACTAGAACGGCCTAGGGGAAAAGTACGTACACCGTTGTAATCGGGCGAGTTTCTACTTTCAGATGCAACAGAAATTTTGCGGATTGGTCAATCCGTTCGCGAGATATGGCAGTTTGGAGGTAAGCAACGCTTGAAAAACTCAAAATTTTCGCAGTTCTGTTGCTCGAAACGAATAACTAGAACGGGCTAGGGGAAAAGTACGCATACCGTTGTAATTGGGCGAGTTTCTACTTTCAGATGCAACAGAAATTTTGCGGATTGGTCAATCCGTTCGCGAGATATGGCAGTTTGGAGGTAAGCAACGCTTGAAAAACTCAAAATTTTCGCAGTTCTGTTGCTCGAAACGAATAACTAGAACGGGCTAGGGGAAAAGTACGCATACCGTTGTAATTGGGCGAGTTTCTACTTTCAGATGCAACAGAAATTTTGCGGATTGGTCAATCCGTTCGCGAGATATGGCAGTTTGGAGGTAAGCAACGCTTGAGAAACTCAAAATTTTCGCAGTTCTGATGCTCGAAACGAATAACTAGAACGGGCTAGGGGAAAAGTACGCATACCGTTGTAATCGGGCGAGTTTCTACTTTCAGATGCAACAGAAATTTTGCGGATTTGTCAATCCGTTCGCGAGATATGGCAGTTTGGAGGTAAGCAACGCTTGAAAAACTCAAAATTTTCGCAGTTCTGTTGCTCGAAACGAATAACTAGAACGGGCTAGGGGAAAAGTACGCATACCGTTGTAATCGGGCGAGTTTCTACTTTCAGATGCAACAGAAATTTTGCGGATTGGTCAATCCGTTCACGAGATATGGCAGTTTGGAGGTAAGAAACGCTTGAGAAACTCAAAATTTTCGCAGTTCTGATGCTCGAAACGAATAACTAGAACGGCCTAGGGGAAAAGTACGCATAGTGTTGTAATCGGGCGAGTTTCTACTTTCAGATGCAACAGAAATTTTGCGGATTGGTCAATCCGTTCGAGAGATATGGCAGTTTGGAGGTAAGAAACGCTCGAGAAACTCAAAATTTTCGCAGTTCTGATGCTCGACAAGCATAACTAGAACGGCCTAGGGGAAAAGTACGTACACCGTTGTAATCGGGCGAGTTTCTACTTTCAGATGCAACAGAAATTTTGCGGATTGGTCAATCCGTTCGCGAGATATGGCAGTTTGGATGTAAGAAACGCTTGAGAAACTCAACATTTTCGCTGTTCTGATGCTCGAAACGAATAACTAGAACGGCCTAGGGGAAAAGTACGCATACCGTTGTAATCGGGCGAGTTTCTACTTTCAGATGCAACAGAAATTTTGCGGATTGGTCAATCCGTTCACGAGATATGGCAGTTTGGAGGTAAGAAACGCTTGAGAAACTCAAAATTTTCGCAGTTCTGATGCTCGAAACGAATAACTAGAACGGCCTAGGGGAAAAGTACGCATAGTGTTGTAATCGGGCGAGTTTCTACTTTCAGATGCAACAGAAATTTTGCGGATTGGTCAATCCGTTCGCGAGGTATGGCAGTTTGGAGGTAAGAAACGCTCGAGAAACTCAAAATTTTCGCAGTTGTGATGCTAGACAAGCATAACTAGAACGGCCTAGGGGAAAAGTACGTACACCGTTGTAATCGGGCGAGTTTCTACTTTCAGATGCAACAGAAATTTTGCGGATTGGTCAATCCGTTCGCGAGATATGGCAGTTTGGAGGTAAGCAACGCTTGAAAAACTCAAAATTTTCGCAGTTCTGTTGCTCGAAACGAATAACTAGAACGGGCTAGGGGAAAAGTACGCATACCGTTGTAATTGGGCGAGTTTCTACTTTCAGATGCAACAGAAATTTTGCGGATTGGTCAATCCGTTCGCGAGATATGGCAGTTTGGAGGTAAGCAACGCTTGAGAAACTCAAAATTTTCGCAGTTCTGTTGCTCGAAACGAATAACTAGAACGGCCTAGGGGAAAAGTACGCATAGTGTTGTAATCGGGCGAGTTTCTACTTTCAGATGCAACAGAAATTTTGCGGATTGGTCAATCCGTTCGCGAGATATGGCAGTTTGGAGGTAAGAAACCCTTGAGAAACTCAAAATTTTCGCAGTTCTGATGCTCGAAACGAATAACTAGAACGGCCTAGGGGAAAAGTACGCACACCGTTGTAGTCGGGCGAGTTTCTACTTTCAGATGCAACAGAAATTTTGCGGATTGGTCAATCCGTTCGCGAGATATGGCAGTTTGGAGGTAAGCAACGCTTGAGAAACTCAAAATTTTCGCAGTTCCTGTGCTCGAAACGAATAACTAGAACGGGCTAGGGGAAAAGTACGCATACCGTTGTAATCGGGCGAGTTTCTACTTTCAGATGCAACAGAAATTTTGCGGATTTGTCAATCCGTTCGCGAGATATGGCAGTTTGGAGGTAAGCAACGCTTGAAAAACTCAAAATTTTCGCAGTTCTGTTGCTCGAAACGAATAACTAGAACGGGCTAGGGGAAAAGTACGCATACCGTTGTAATCGGGCGAGTTTCTACTTTCAGATGCAACAGAAATTTTGCGGATTGGTCAATCCGTTCACGAGATATGGCAGTTTGGAGGTAAGAAACGCTTGAGAAACTCAAAATTTTCGCAGTTCTGATGCTCGAAACGAATAACTAGAACGGCCTAGGGGAAAAGTACGCATAGTGTTGTAATCGGGCGAGTTTCTACTTTCAGATGCAACAGAAATTTTGCGGATTGGTCAATCCGTTCGCGAGATATGGCAGTTTGGAGGTAAGAAACGCTCGAGAAACTCAAAATTTTCGCAGTTCTGATGCTCGACAAGCATAACTAGAACGGCCTAGGGGAAAAGTACGCACACCGTTGTAATCGGGCGAGTTTCTACTTTCAGATGCAACAGAAATTTTGCGGATTGGTCAATCCGTTCGCGAGATATGGCAGTTTGGATGTAAGAAACGCTTGAGAAACTCAAAATTTTCGCTGTTCTGATGCTCGAAACGAATAACTAGAACGGCCTAGGGGAAAAGTACGCATAGTGTTGTAATCGGGCGAGTTTTTACTTTCAGATGCAACAGAAATTTTGCGGATTGGTCAATCCGTTCGCGAGATATGGCAGTTTGGAGGTAAGAAACGCTCGAGAAACTCAAAATTTTCGCAGTTCTGATGCTCGACAAGCATAACTAGAACGGCCTAGGGGAAAAGTACGCATAGTGTTGTAATCGGGCGAGTTTCTACTTTCAGATGCAACAGAAATTTTGCGGATTGGTCAATCCGTTCACGAGATATGGCAGTTTGGAGGTAAGAAACGCTTGAGAAACTCAAAATTTTCGCAGTTCTGATGCTCGAAACGAATAACTAGAACGGCCTAGGGGAAAAGTACGCATAGTGTTGTAATCGGGCGAGTTTCTACTTTCAGATGCAACAGAAATTTTGCGGATTGGTCAATCCGTTCGCGAGATATGGCAGTTTGGAGGTAAGAAACGCTCGAGAAACTCAAAATTTTCGCAGTTCTGATGCTCGACAAGCATAACTAGAACGGCCTAGGGGAAAAGTACGCACACCGTTGTAATCGGGCGAGTTTCTACTTTCAAATGCAACAGAAATTTTGCGGATTGGTCAATCCGTTCGCGAGATATGGCAGTTTGGATGTAAGAAACGCTTGAGAAACTCAACATTTTCGCTGTTCTGATGCTCGAAACGAATAACTAGAACGGCCTAGGGGAAAAGTACGCATACCGTTGTAATCGGGCGAGTTTCTACTTTCAGATGCAACAGAAATTTTGCGGATTGGTCAATCCGTTCGCGAGATATGGCAGTTTGGATGTAAGAAACGCTCGAGAAACTCAAAATTTTCGCAGTTCTGATGCTCGAAACGAATAACTAGAACGGCCTAGGGGAAAAGTACGCATAGTGTTGTAATCGGGCGAGTTTCTACTTTCAGATGCAACAGAAATTTTGCGGATTGGTCAATCCGTTCGCGAGATATGGCAGTTTGGAGGTAAGAAACGCTCGAGAAACTCAAAATTTTCGCAGTTGTGATGCTAGACAAGCATAACTAGAACGGCCTAGGGGAAAAGTACGTACACCGTTGTAATCGGGCGAGTTTCTACTTTCAGATGCAACAGAAATTTTGCGGATTGGTCAATCCGTTCGCGAGATATGGCAGTTTGGAGGTAAGCAACGCTTGAAAAACTCAAAATTTTCGCAGTTCTGTTGCTCGAAACGAATAACTAGAACGGGCTAGGGGAAAAGTACGCATACCGTTGTAATTGGGCGAGTTTCTACTTTCAGATGCAACAGAAATTTTGCGGATTGGTCAATCCGTTCGCGAGATATGGCAGTTTGGAGGTAAGCAACGCTTGAGAAACTCAAAATTTTCGCAGTTCTGTTGCTCGAAACGAATAACTAGAACGGCCTAGGGGAAAAGTACGCATAGTGTTGTAATCGGGCGAGTTTCTACTTTCAGATGCAACAGAAATTTTGCGGATTGGTCAATCCGTTCGCGAGATATGGCAGTTTGGAGGTAAGAAACGCTTGAGAAACTCAAAATTTTCGCAGTTCTGATGCTCGAAACGAATAACTAGAACGGCCTAGGGGAAAAGTACGCACACCGTTGTAGTCGGGCGAGTTTCTACTTTCAGATGCAACAGAAATTTTGCGGATTGGTCAATCCGTTCGCGAGATATGGCAGTTTGGAGGTAAGCAACGCTTGAGAAACTCAAAATTTTCGCAGTTCTGATGCTCGAAACGAATAACTAGAACGGGCTAGGGGAAAAGTACGCATACCGTTGTAATCGGGCGAGTTTCTACTTTCAGATGCAACAGAAATTTTGCGGATTTGTCAATCAGTTCGCGAGATATGGCAGTTTGGAGGTAAGCAACGCTTGAAAAACTCAAAATTTTCGCAGTTCTGTTGCTCGAAACGAATAACTAGAACGGGCTAGGGGAAAAATACGCATACCGTTGTAATCGGGCGAGTTTCTACTTTCAGATGCAACAGAAATTTTGCGGATTGGTCAATCCGTTCGCGAGATGTGGCTGTTTGGATGTAAGAAACGCTTGAGAAACACAAAATTTTCGCGGTTCTGATGCTCGAAACGAATAACAAGAACGGCCTAGGGGAAAAGTACGCACACCGTTGTAATCGGGCGAGTTTCTACTTTCAGATGCAACAGAAATTTTGCGGATTGGTCATTCCGTTCGCGAGATATGGCAGTTTGGAGGTAAGAAACGCTTGAGAAACTCAAAATTTTCGCTGTTCTGATGCTCGACAAGCATAACTAGAACGGCCTAGGGGAAAAGTACGCATAGTGTTGTAATCGGGCGAGTTTCTACTTTCAGATGCAACAGAAATTTTGCGGATTGGTCAATCCGTTCGCGAGATATGGCAGTTTGGAGGTAAGCAACGCTTGAGAAACTCAAAATTTTCGCTGTTCTGTTGCTCGAAACGAATAACTAGAACGGGCTAGGGGAAAAGTACGCATACATTTGTAATCGGGCGAATTTCTACTTTCAGATGCAACAGAAATTTTGCGGATTGGTCAATCCGTTCGCGAGATATGGCAGTTTGGATGTAAGAAACGCTCGAGAAACTCAAAATTTTCGCAGTTCTGATGCTCGAAACGAATAACTAGAACGGCCTAGGGGAAAAGTACGCCCACCGTTGTAATCGGGCGAGGTTCTACTTTCAGATGCAACAGAAATTTTGCGAATTGTTCAATCCGTTCGCGATATATGGCAGTTTGGAGGTAAGCAACGCTTGAGAAACTCAAAATTTTCGCAGTTCTGATGCTCGAAACGAATAACTAGAACGGCCTAGGGGAAAAGTACGCATAGTGTTGTAATCGGGCGAGTTTCTACTTTCAGATGCAACAGAAATTTTGCGGATTGGTCAATCCGTTCACGAGATATGGCAGTTTGGAGGTAAGAAACGCTTGAGAAACTCAAAATTTTCGCAGTTCTGATGCTCGTAACGAATAACTAGAACGGCCTAGGGGAAAAGTACGCATAGTGTTGTAATCGGGCGAGTTTCTACTTTCAGATGCAACAGAAATTTTGCGGATTGGTCAATCCGTTCGCGAGATATGGCAGTTTGGAGGTAAGAAACGCTCGAGAAACTCAAAATTTTCGCAGTTCTGATGCTCGACAAGCATAACTAGAACGGCCTAGGGGAAAAGTACGCACACCGTTGTAATCGGGCGAGTTTCTACTTTCAAATGCAACAGAAATTTTGCGGATTGGTCGATCCGTTCGCGAGATATGGCAGTTTGGAGGTAAGCAACGCTTGAAAAACTCAAAATTTTCGCAGTTCTGTTGCTCGAAACGAATAACTAGAACGGGCTAGGGGAAAAGTACGCAAACCGTTGTAATTGGGCGAGTTTCTACTTTCAGATGCAACAGAAATTTTGCGGATTGGTCAATCCGTTCGCGAGATATGGCAGTTTGGATGTAAGAAACGCTTGAGAAACTCAAAATTTTCGCAGTTCTGATGCTCGAAACGAATAACTAGAACGGCCTAGGGGAAAAGTACGCATACCGTTGTAATCGGGCGAGTTTCTACTTTCAGATGCAACAGAAATTTTGCGGATTGGTCAATCCGTTCGCGAGATGTGGCTGTTTGGATGTAAGAAACGCTTGAGAAACACAAAATTTTCGCGGTTCTGATGCTCGAAACGAATAACAAGAACGGCCTAGGGGAAAAGTACGCACACCGTTGTAATCGGGCGAGTTTCTACTTTCAGATGCAACAGAAATTTTGCGGATTGGTCATTCCGTTCGCGAGATATGGCAGTTTGGAGGTAAGAAACGCTTGAGAAACTCAAAATTTTCGCAGTTCTGATGCTCGACAAGCATAACTAGAACGGCCTAGGGGAAAAGTACGCATAGTGTTGTAATCGGGCGAGTTTCTACTTTCAGATGCAACAGAAATTTTGCGGATTGGTCAATCCGTTCGCGAGATATGGCAGTTTGGAGGTAAGCAACGCTTGAGAAACTCAAAATTTTCGCTGTTCTGTTGCTCGAAACGAATAACTAGAACGGGCTAGGGGAAAAGTACGCATACATTTGTAATCGGGCGAATTTCTACTTTCAGATGCAACAGAAATTTTGCGGATTGGTCAATCCGTTCGCGAGATATGGCAGTTTGGATGTAAGAAACGCTCGAGAAACTCAAAATTTTCGCAGTTCTGATGCTCGAAACGAATAACTAGAACGGCCTAGGGGAAAAGTACGCCCACCGTTGTAATCGGGCTAGTTTCTACTTTCAGATGCAACAGAAATTTTGCGAATTGTTCAATCCGTTCGCGATATATGGCAGTTTGGAGGTAAGCAACGCTTGAGAAACTCAAAATTTTCGCAGTTCTGATGCTCGAAACGAATAACTAGAACGGCCTAGGGGAAAAGTACGCATAGTGTTGTAATCGGGCCAGTTTCTACTTTCAGATGCAACAGAAATTTTGCGGATTGGTCAATCCGTTCGCGAGATATGGCAGTTTGGAAGTAAGAAACGCCAGAGAAACTCAAAATTTTCGCAGTTCTGATGCTCGAAACGAATAACTAGAACGGCCTAGGGGAAAAGTACGCATAGTGTTGTAATCGAGCGAGTTTCTACTTTGAGATGCAACAGAAATTTTGCGGATTGGTCAATCCGTTCGCGAGATATGGCAGTTTGGAGGTAAGAAACGCTCGAGAAACTCAAAATTTTCGCAGTTCTGATGCTCGACAAGCATAACTAGAACGGCCTAGGGGAAAAGTACGCACACCGTTGTAATCGGGCGAGTTTCTACTTTCAAATGCAACAGAAATTTTGCGGATTGGTCGATCGGTTCGCGAGATATGGCAGTTTGGAGGTAAGCAACGCTTGAAAAACTCAAAATTTTCGCAGTTCTGTTGCTCGAAACGAATAACTAGAACGGGCTAGGGGAAAAGTACGCAAACCGTTGTAATTGGGCGAGTTTCTACTTTCAGATGCAACAGAAATTTTGCGGATTGGTCAATCCGTTCGCGAGATATGGCAGTTTGGATGTAAGAAACGCTTGAGAAACTCAAAATTTTCGCAGTTCTGATGCTCGAAACGAATAACTAGAACGGCCTAGGGGAAAAGTACGCATACCGTTGTAATCGGGCGAGTTTCTACTTTCAGATGCAACAGAAATTTTGCGGATTGGTCAATCCGTTCGCGAGATGTGGCTGTTTGGATGTAAGAAACGCTTGAGAAACACAAAATTTTCGCGGTTCTGATGCTCGAAACGAATAACAAGAACGGCCTAGGGGAAAAGTACGCACACCGTTGTAATCGGGCGAGTTTCTACTTTCAGATGCAACAGAAATTTTGCGGATTGGTCATTCCGTTCGCGAGATATGGCAGTTTGGAGGTAAGAAACGCTTGAGAAACTCAAAATTTTCGCAGTTCTGATGCTCGACAAGCATAACTAGAACGGCCTAGGGGAAAAGTACGCATAGTGTTGTAATCGGGCGAGTTTCTACTTTCAGATGCAACAGAAATTTTGCGGATTGGTCAATCCGTTCGCGAGATATGGCAGTTTGGAGGTAAGCAACGCTTGAGAAACTCAAAATTTTCGCTGTTCTGTTGCTCGAAACGAATAACTAGAACGGGCTAGGGGAAAAGTACGCATACATTTGTAATCGGGCGAATTTCTACTTTCAGATGCAACAGAAATTTTGCGGATTGGTCAATCCGTTCGCGAGATATGGCAGTTTGGATGTAAGAAACGCTCGAGAAACTCAAAATTTTCGCAGTTCTGATGCTCGAAACGAATAACTAGAACGGCCTAGGGGAAAAGTACGCCCACCGTTGTAATCGGGCTAGTTTCTACTTTCAGATGCAACAGAAATTTTGCGAATTGTTCAATCCGTTCGCGATATATGGCAGTTTGGAGGTAAGCAACGCTTGAGAAACTCAAAATTTTCGCAGTTCTGATGCTCGAAACGAATAACTAGAACGGCCTAGGGGAAAAGTACGCATAGTGTTGTAATCGGGCCAGTTTCTACTTTCAGATGCAACAGAAATTTTGCGGATTGGTCAATCCGTTCGCGAGATATGGCAGTTTGGAAGTAAGAAACGCCAGAGAAACTCAAAATTTTCGCAGTTCTGATGCTCGAAACGAATAACTAGAACGGCCTAGGGGAAAAGTACGCATAGTGTTGTAATCGGGCGAGTTTCGACTTTCAGATGCAACAGAAATTTTGCGGATTGGTCAATCCGTTCGCGAGATATGGCAGTTTGGAGGTAAGCAACGCTTGAAAAACTCAAAATTTTCGCAGTTCTGTTGCTCGAAAAGAATAACTAGAACGGGCTAGGGGAAAAGTACGCATACCGTTGTAATCGGGCGAGTTTCTAGTTTCAGATGCAACAGAAATTTTGCGGATTGGTCAATCCGTTCGCGAGATATGGCAGTTTGGATGTAAGAAACGCTTGAGAAACTCAAAATTTTCGCAGTTCTGATACTCGAAACGAATAACTAGAACGGCCTAGGGGAAAAGTACGCACACCGTTGTAGTCGGGCGAGTTTCTACTTTCAGATGCAACAGAAATTTTGCGGATTGGTCAATCCGTTCGCGAGATATGGCAGTTTGGAGGTAAGCAACGCTTGAGAAACTCAAAATTTTCGCAGTTCTGATGCTCGAAACGAATAACTAGAACGGGCTAGAGGAAAAGTACGCATACCGTTGTAATCGGGCGAGTTTCTACTTTCAGATGCAACAGAAATTTTGCGGATTGGTCAATCCGTTCGCGAGATATGGCAGTTTGGAGGTAAGCAACGCTTGAAAAACTCAAAATTTTCGCAGTTCTGTTGCTCGAAACGAATAACTAGAACGGGCTAGGGGAAAAGTACGCATACCGTTGTAATCGGGGCGAGTTTCTACTTTCAGATGCAACAGAAATTTTGCGGATTGGTCAATCCGTTCACGAGATATGGCAGTTTGGAGGTAAGAAACGCTTGAGAAACTCAAAATTTTCGCAGTTCTGATGCTCGTAACGAATAACTAGAACGGCCTAGGGGAAAAGTACGCATAGTGTTGTAATCGGGCGAGTTTCTACTTTCAGATGCAACAGAAATTTTGCGGATTGGTCAATCCGTTCGCGAGATATGGCAGTTTGGAGGTAAGAAACGCTCGAGAAACTCAAAATTTTCGCAGTTCTGATGCTCGACAAGCATAACTAGAACGGCCTAGGGGAAAAGTACGCACACCGTTGTAATCGGGCGAGTTTCTACTTTCAAATGCAACAGAAATTTTGCGGATTGGTCGATCCGTTCGCGAGATATGGCAGTTTGGAGGTAAGCAACGCTTGAAAAACTCAAAATTTTCGCAGTTCTGTTGCTCGAAACGAATAACTAGAACGGGCTAGGGGAAAAGTACGCAAACCGTTGTAATTGGGCGAGTTTCTACTTTCAGATGCAACAGAAATTTTGCGGATTGGTCAATCCGTTCGCGAGATATGGCAGTTTGGATGTAAGAAACGCTTGAGAAACTCAAAATTTTCGCAGTTCTGATGCTCGAAACGAATAACTAGAACGGCCTAGGGGAAAAGTACGCATACCGTTGTAATCGGGCGAGTTTCTACTTTCAGATGCAACAGAAATTTTGCGGATTGGTCAATCCGTTCGCGAGATGTGGCTGTTTGGATGTAAGAAACGCTTGAGAAACACAAAATTTTCGCGGTTCTGATGCTCGAAACGAATAACAAGAACGGCCTAGGGGAAAAGTACGCACACCGTTGTAATCGGGCGAGTTTCTACTTTCAGATGCAACAGAAATTTTGCGGATTGGTCATTCCGTTCGCGAGATATGGCAGTTTGGAGGTAAGAAACGCTTGAGAAACTCAAAATTTTCGCAGTTCTGATGCTCGACAAGCATAACTAGAACGGCCTAGGGGAAAAGTACGCATAGTGTTGTAATCGGGCGAGTTTCTACTTTCAGATGCAACAGAAATTTTGCGGATTGGTCAATCCGTTCGCGAGATATGGCAGTTTGGAGGTAAGCAACGCTTGAGAAACTCAAAATTTTCGCTGTTCTGTTGCTCGTAACGAATAACTAGAACGGGCTAGGGGAAAAGTACGCATACATTTGTAATCGGGCGAATTTCTACTTTCAGATGCAACAGAAATTTTGCGGATTGGTCAATCCGTTCGCGAGATATGGCAGTTTGGATGTAAGAAACGCTCGAGAAACTCAAAATTTTCGCAGATCTGATGCTCGAAACGAATAACTAGAACGGCCTAGGGGAAAAGTACGCCCACCGTTGTAATCGGGCTAGTTTCTACTTTCAGATGCAACAGAAATTTTGCGAATTGTTCAATCCGTTCGCGATATATGGCAGTTTGGAGGTAAGCAACGCTTGAGAAACTCAAAATTTTCGCAGTTCTGATGCTCGAAACGAATAACTAGA
The DNA here is from genome assembly GCF_051014685.1 of Ptiloglossa arizonensis. Taxonomy (NCBI): domain Eukaryota; kingdom Metazoa; phylum Arthropoda; class Insecta; order Hymenoptera; family Colletidae; genus Ptiloglossa; species Ptiloglossa arizonensis. The sequence goes on from NW_027478386.1 coordinate 3,687,093, forward strand.
ACGGCCTAGGGGAAAAGTACGCATAGTGTTGTAATCGGGCCAGTTTCTACTTTCAGATGCAACAGAAATTTTGCGGATTGGTCAATCCGTTCGCGAGATATGGCAGTTTGGAAGTAAGAAACGCCAGAGAAACTCAAAATTTTCGCAGTTCTGATGCTCGAAACGAATAACTAGAGCGGCCTAGGGGAAAAGTACGCATAGTGTTGTAATCGGGCGAGTTTCGACTTTCAGATGCAACAGAAATTTTGCGGATTGGTCAATCCGTTCGCGAGATATGGCAGTTTGGAGGTAAGCAACGCTTGAAAAACTCAAAATTTTCGCAGTTCTGTTGCTCGAAAAGAATAACTAGAACGGGCTAGGGGAAAAGTACGCATACCGTTGTAATCGGGCGAGTTTCTAGTTTCAGATGCAACAGAAATTTTGCGGATTGGTCAATCCGTTCGCGAGATATGGCAGTTTGGAGGTAAGAAACGCTTGAGAAACTCAAAATTTTCGCAGTTCTGATGCTCGAAACGAATAACTAGAACGGCCTAGGGGAAAAGTACGCATAGTGTTGTAATCGGGCGAGCTTCTACTTTGAGATGCAACAGAAATTTTGCGGATTGGTCAATCCGTTCGCGAGATATGGCAGTTTGGAAGTAAGAAACGCTTGAGAAACTCAAAATTTTCGCAGTTCTGATGCTCGAAACGAATAACTAGAACGGCCTAGGGGAAAAGTACGCATAGTGTTGTAATCGGGCGAGTTTCTACTTTCAGATGCAACAGAAATTTTGCGGATTGGTCAATCCGTTCGCGAGATATGGCAGTTTGGAGGTAAGCAACGCTTGAAAAACTCAAAATTTTCGCAGTTCTGATGCTCGTAACGAATAACTAGAACGGCCTAGGGGAAAAGTACGCATAGTGTTATAATCGGGCGAGTTTCTACTTTCAGATGCAACAGAAATTTTGCGGATTGGTCAATCCGTTCGCGAGATATGGCAGTTTGGAGGTAAGAAACGCTCGAGAAACTCAAAATTTTCGCAGTTCTGATGCTCGACAAGCATAACTAGAACGGCCTAGGGGAAAAGTACGCACACCGTTGTAATCGGGCGAGTTTCTACTTTCAAATGCAACAGAAATTTTGCGGATTGGTCGATCCGTTCGCGAGATATGGCAGTTTGGAGGTAAGCAACGCTTGAGAAACTCAAAATTTTCGCAGTTCTGATGCTCGAAACGAATAACTAGAACGGGCTAGAGGAAAAGTACGCATACCGTTGTAATCGGGCGAGTTTCTACTTTCAGATGCAACAGAAATTTTGCGGATTGGTCAATCCGTTCGCGAGATGTGGCTGTTTGGATGTAAGAAACGCTTGAGAAACACAAAATTTTCGCGGTTCTGATGCTCGAAACGAATAACAAGAACGGCCTAGGGGAAAAGTACGCACACCGTTGTAATCGGGCGAGTTTCTACTTTCAGATGCATCAGAAATTTTGCGGATTGGTCATTCCGTTCGCGAGATATGGCAGTTTGGAGGTAATAAACGCTTGAGAAACTCAAAATTTTCGCAGTTCTGATGCTCGACAAGCATAACTAGAACGGCCTAGGGGAAAAGTACGCATAGTGTTGTAATCGGGCGAGTTTCTACTTTCAAATGCAACAGAAATTTTGCGGATTGGTCGATCCGTTCGCGAGATATGGCAGTTTGGAGGTAAGCAACGCTTGAGAAACTCAAAATTTTCGCTGTTCTGTTGCTCGAAACGAATAACTAGAACGGGCTAGGGGAAAAGTACGCATACATTTGTAATCGGGCGAATTTCTACTTTCAGATGCAACAGAAATTTTGCGGATTGGTCAATCCGTTCGCGAGATATGGCAGTTTGGATGTAAGAAACGCTCGAGAAACTCAAAATTTTCGCAGTTCTGATGCTCGAAACGAATAACTAGAACGCCCTAGGGGAAAAGTACGCCCACCGTTGTAATCGGGCGAGTTTCTACTTTCAGATGCAACAGAAATTTTGCGAATTGTTCAATCCGTTCGCGATATATGGCAGTTTGGAGGTAAGCAACGCTTGAGAAACTCAAAATTTTCGCAGTTCTGATGCTCGAAACGAATAACTAGAACGGCCTAGGGGAAAAGTACGCATAGTGTTGTAATCGGGCCAGTTTCTACTTTCAGATGCAACAGAAATTTTGCGGATTGGTCAATCCGTTCGCGAGATATGGCAGTTTGGAAGTAAGAAACGCCAGAGAAACTCAAAATTTTCGCAGTTCTGATGCTCGAAACGAATAACTAGAACGGCCTAGGGGAAAAGTACGCATAGTGTTGTAATCGGGCGAGTTTCGACTTTCAGATGCAACAGAAATTTTGCGGATTGGTCAATCCGTTCGCGAGATATGGCAGTTTGGAGGTAAGCAACGCTTGAGAAACTCAAAATTTTCGCTGTTCTGTTGCTCGTAACGAATAACTAGAACGGGCTAGGGGAAAAGTACGCATACATTTGTAATCGGGCGAATTTCTACTTTCAGATGCAACAGAAATTTTGCGGATTGGTCAATCCGTTCGCGAGATATGGCAGTTTGGAGGTAAGAAACGCTCGAGAAACTCAAAATTTTCGCAGTTCTGATGCTCGACAAGCATAACTAGAACGGCCTAGGGGAAAAGTACGCACACCGTTGTAATCGGGCGAGTTTCTACTTTCAAATGCAACAGAAATTTTGCGGATTGGTCGATCCGTTCGCGAGATATGGCAGTTTGGAGGTAAGCAACGCTTGAAAAACTCAAAATTTTCGCAGTTCTGTTGCTCGAAACGAATAACTAGAACGGGCTAGGGGAAAAGTACGCAAACCGTTGTAATTGGGCGAGTTTCTACTTTCAGATGCAACAGAAATTTTGCGGATTGGTCAATCCGTTCGCGAGATATGGCAGTTTGGATGTAAGAAACGCTTGAGAAACTCAAAATTTTCGCAGTTCTGATGCTCGAAACGAATAACTAGAACGGCCTAGGGGAAAAGTACGCATACCGTTGTAATCGGGCGAGTTTCTACTTTCAGATGCAACAGAAATTTTGCGGATTGGTCAATCCGTTCGCGAGATGTGGCTGTTTGGATGTAAGAAACGCTTGAGAAACACAAAATTTTCGCGGTTCTGATGCTCGAAACGAATAACAAGAACGGCCTAGGGGAAAAGTACGCACACCGTTGTAATCGGGCGAGTTTCTACTTTCAGATGCAACAGAAATTTTGCGGATTGGCCATTCCGTTCGCGAGATATGGCAGTTTGGAGGTAAGAAACGCTTGAGAAACTCAAAATTTTCGCAGTTCTGATGCTCGACAAGCATAACTAGAACGGCCTAGGGGAAAAGTACGCATAGTGTTGTAATCGGGCGAGTTTCTACTTTCAGATGCAACAGAAATTTTGCGGATTGGTCAATCCGTTCGCGAGATATGGCAGTTTGGAGGTAAGCAACGCTTGAGAAACTCAAAATTTTCGCTGTTCTGTTGCTCGTAACGAATAACTAGAACGGGCTAGGGGAAAAGTACGCATACATTTGTAATCGGGCGAATTTCTACTTTCAGATGCAACAGAAATTTTGCGGATTGGTCAATCCGTTCGCGAGATATGGCAGTTTGGATGTAAGAAACGCTCGAGAAACTCAAAATTTTCGCAGATCTGATGCTCGAAACGAATAACTAGAACGGCCTAGGGGAAAAGTACGCCCACCGTTGTAATCGGGCTAGTTTCTACTTTCAGATGCAACAGAAATTTTGCGAATTGTTCAATCCGTTCGCGATATATGGCAGTTTGGAGGTAAGCAACGCTTGAGAAACTCAAAATTTTCGCAGTTCTGATGCTCGAAACGAATAACTAGAACGGCCTAGGGGAAAAGTACGCATAGTGTTGTAATCGGGCCAGTTTCTACTTTCAGATGCAACAGAAATTTTGCGGATTGGACAATCCGTTCGCGAGATATGGCAGTTTGGAAGTAAGAAACGCCAGAGAAACTCAAAATTTTCGCAGTTCTGATGCTCGAAACGAATAACTAGAGCGGCCTAGGGGAAAAGTACGCATAGTGTTGTAATCGGGCGAGTTTCGACTTTCAGATGCAACAGAAATTTTGCGGATTGGTCAATCCGTTCGCGAGATATGGCAGTTTGGAGGTAAGCAACGCTTGAAAAACTCAAAATTTTCGCAGTTCTGTTGCTCGAAAAGAATAACTAGAACGGGCTAGGGGAAAAGTACGCATACCGTTGTAATCGGGCGAGTTTCTAGTTTCAGATGCAACAGAAATTTTGCGGATTGGTCAATCCGTTCGCGAGATATGGCAGTTTGGAGGTAAGAAACGCTTGAGAAACTCAAAATTTTCGCAGTTCTGATGCTCGAAACGAATAACTAGAACGGCCTAGGGGAAAAGTACGCATAGTGTTGTAATCGGGCGAGCTTCTACTTTGAGATGCAACAGAAATTTTGCGGATTGGTCAATCCGTTCGCGAGATATGGCAGTTTGGAAGTAAGAAACGCTTGAGAAACTCAAAATTTTCGCAGTTCTGATGCTCGAAACGAATAACTAGAACGGCCTAGGGGAAAAGTACGCATAGTGTTGTAATCGGGCGAGTTTCTACTTTCAGATGCAACAGAAATTTTGCGGATTGGTCAATCCGTTCGCGAGATATGGCAGTTTGGAGGTAAGCAACGCTTGAAAAACTCAAAATTTTCGCAGTTCTGATGCTCGTAACGAATAACTAGAACGGCCTAGGGGAAAAGTACGCATAGTGTTATAATCGGGCGAGTTTCTACTTTCAGATGCAACAGAAATTTTGCGGATTGGTCAATCCGTTCGCGAGATATGGCAGTTTGGAGGTAAGAAACGCTCGAGAAACTCAAAATTTTCGCAGTTCTGATGCTCGACAAGCATAACTAGAACGGCCTAGGGGAAAAGTACGCACACCGTTGTAATCGGGCGAGTTTCTACTTTCAAATGCAACAGAAATTTTGCGGATTGGTCGATCCGTTCGCGAGATATGGCAGTTTGGAGGTAAGCAACGCTTGAGAAACTCAAAATTTTCGCAGTTCTGATGCTCGAAACGAATAACTAGAACGGGCTAGAGGAAAAGTACGCATACCGTTGTAATCGGGCGAGTTTCTACTTTCAGATGCAACAGAAATTTTGCGGATCGGTCAATCCGTTCGCGAGATGTGGCTGTTTGGATGTAAGAAACGCTTGAGAAACACAAAATTTTCGCGGTTCTGATGCTCGAAACGAATAACAAGAACGGCCTAGGGGAAAAGTACGCACACCGTTGTAATCGGGCGAGTTTCTACTTTCAGATGCATCAGAAATTTTGCGGATTGGTCATTCCGTTCGCGAGATATGGCAGTTTGGAGGTAATAAACGCTTGAGAAACTCAAAATTTTCGCAGTTCTGATGCTCGACAAGCATAACTAGAACGGCCTAGGGGAAAAGTACGCATAGTGTTGTAATCGGGCGAGTTTCTACTTTCAGATGCAACAGAAATTTTGCGGATTTGTCAATCCGTTCGCGAGATATGGCAGTTTGGAGGTAAGCAACGCTTGAGAAACTCAAAATTTTCGCTGTTCTGTTGCTCGAAACGAATAACTAGAACGGGCTAGGGGAAAAGTACGCATACATTTGTAATCGGGCGAATTTCTACTTTCAGATGCAACAGAAATTTTGCGGATTGGTCAATCCGTTCGCGAGATATGGCAGTTTGGATGTAAGAAACGCTCGAGAAACTCAAAATTTTCGCAGTTCTGATGCTCGAAACGAATAACTAGAACGGCCTAGGGGAAAAGTACGCATAGTGTTGTAATCGGGCGAGTTTCTACTTTCAGATGCAACAGAAATTTTGCGGATTGGTCAATCCGTTCGCGAGATATGGCAGTTTGGAGGTAAGCAACGCTTGAAAAACTCAAAATTTTCGCAGTTCTGATGCTCGTAACGAATAACTAGAACGGCCTAGGGGAAAAGTACGCATAGTGTTATAATCGGGCGAGTTTCTACTTTCAGATGCAACAGAAATTTTGCGGATTGGTCAATCCGTTCGCGAGATATGGCAGTTTGGAGGTAAGAAACGCTCGAGAAACTCAAAATTTTCGCAGTTCTGATGCTCGACAAGCATAACTAGAACGGCCTAGGGGAAAAGTACGCACACCGTTGTAATCGGGCGAGTTTCTACTTTCAAATGCAACAGAAATTTTGCGGATTGGTCGATCCGTTCGCGAGATATGGCAGTTTGGAGGTAAGCAACGCTTGAGAAACTCAAAATTTTCGCAGTTCTGATGCTCGAAACGAATAACTAGAACGGGCTAGAGGAAAAGTACGCATACCGTTGTAATCGGGCGAGTTTCTACTTTCAGATGCAACAGAAATTTTGCGGATCGGTCAATCCGTTCGCGAGATGTGGCTGTTTGGATGTAAGAAACGCTTGAGAAACACAAAATTTTCGCGGTTCTGATGCTCGAAACGAATAACAAGAACGGCCTAGGGGAAAAGTACGCACACCGTTGTAATCGGGCGAGTTTCTACTTTCAGATGCATCAGAAATTTTGCGGATTGGTCATTCCGTTCGCGAGATATGGCAGTTTGGAGGTAATAAACGCTTGAGAAACTCAAAATTTTCGCAGTTCTGATGCTCGACAAGCATAACTAGAACGGCCTAGGGGAAAAGTACGCATAGTGTTGTAATCGGGCGAGTTTCTACTTTCAGATGCAACAGAAATTTTGCGGATTTGTCAATCCGTTCGCGAGATATGGCAGTTTGGAGGTAAGCAACGCTTGAGAAACTCAAAATTTTCGCTGTTCTGTTGCTCGAAACGAATAACTAGAACGGGCTAGGGGAAAAGTACGCATACATTTGTAATCGGGCGAATTTCTACTTTCAGATGCAACAGAAATTTTGCGGATTGGTCAATCCGTTCGCGAGATATGGCAGTTTGGATGTAAGAAACGCTCGAGAAACTCAAAATTTTCGCAGTTCTGATGCTCGAAACGAATAACTAGAACGCCCTAGGGGAAAAGTACGCCCACCGTTGTAATCGGGCGAGTTTCTACTTTCAGATGCAACAGAAATTTTGCGAATTGTTCAATCCGTTCGCGATATATGGCAGTTTGGAGGTAAGCAACGCTTGAGAAACTCAAAATTTTCGCAGTTCTGATGCTCGAAACGAATAACTAGAACGGCCTAGGGGAAAAGTACGCATAGTGTTGTAATCGGGCCAGTTTCTACTTTCAGATGCAACAGAAATTTTGCGGATTGGTCAATCCGTTCGCGAGATATGGCAGTTTGGAAGTAAGAAACGCCAGAGAAACTCAAAATTTTCGCAGTTCTGATGCTCGAAACGAATAACTAGAACGGCCTAGGGGAAAAGTACGCATAGTGTTGTAATCGGGCGAGTTTCGACTTTCAGATGCAACAGAAATTTTGCGGATTGGTCAATCCGTTCGCGAGATATGGCAGTTTGGAGGTAAGCAACGCTTGAAAAATTCAAAATTTTCGCAGTTCTGTTGCTCGAAAAGAATAACTAGAACGGGCTAGGGGAAAAGTACGCATACCGTTGTAATCGGGCGAGTTTCTAGTTTCAGATGCAACAGAAATTTTGCGGATTGGTCAATCCGTTCGCGAGATATGGCAGTTTGGAGGTAAGAAACGCTTGAGAAACTCAAAATTTTCGCAGTTCTGATGCTCGAAACGAATAACTAGAACGGCCTAGGGGAAAAGTACGCATAGTGTTGTAATCGGGCGAGCTTCTACTTTGAGATGCAACAGAAATTTTGCGGATTGGTCAATCCGTTCGCGAGATATGGCAGTTTGGAAGTAAGAAACGCTTGAGAAACTCAAAATTTTCGCAGTTCTGATGCTCGAAACGAATAACTAGAACGGCCTAGGGGAAAAGTACGCATAGTGTTGTAATCGGGCGAGTTTCTACTTTCAGATGCAACAGAAATTTTGCGGATTGGTCAATCCGTTCGCGAGATATGGCAGTTTGGAGGTAAGAAACGCTCGAGAAACTCAAAATTTTCGCAGTTCTGATGCTCGACAAGCATAACTAGAACGGCCTAGGGGAAAAGTACGCACACCGTTGTAATCTGGCGAGTTTCTACTTTCAGATGCAACAGAAATTTTGCGGATTGGTCAATCCGTTCGCGAGATATGGCAGTTTGGAGGTAAGCAACGCTTGAAAAACTCAAAATTTTCGCAGTTCTGTTGCTCGAAACGAATAACTAGAACGGGCTAGGGGAAAAGTACGCATACCGTTGTAATCGGGCGAGTTTCTACTTTCAGATGCAACAGAAATTTTGCGAATTGGTCAATCCGTTCGCGAGATATGGCAGTTTGGATGTAAGAAACGCTCGAGAAACTCAAAATTTTCGCAGTTCTGATGCTCGAAACGAATAACTAGAACGGCCTAGGGGAAAAGTACGCATAGTGTTGTAATCAGGCGAGTTTCTACTTTCAGATGCAACAGAAATTTTGGGGATTGGTCAATCCGTTCGCGAGATATGGCAGTTTGGAGGTAAGAAACGCTCGAGAAACTCAAAATTTTCGCAGTTCTGATGCTCGACAAGCATAACTAGAACGGCCTAGGGGAAAAGTACGCACACCGTTGTAATCGGGCGAGTTTCTACTTTCAGATGCAACAGAAATTTTGCGGATTGGTCAATCCGTTCGCGAGATATGGCAGTTTGGAGGTAAGCAACGCTTGAAAAACTCAAAATGTTCGCAGTTCTGTTGCTCGAAACGAATAACTAGAACGGGCTAGGGGAAAAGTACGCATACCGTTGTAATTGGGCGAGTTTCTACTTTCAGATGCAACAGAAATTTTGCGGATTGGTCAATCCGTTCGCGAGATATGGCAGTTTGGATGTAAGAAACGCTTGAGAAACTCAAAATTTTCGCAGTTCTGATGCTCGAAACGAATAACTAGAACGGCCTAGGGGAAAAGTACGCATACCGTTGTAATCGGGCGAGTTTCTACTTTCAGATGCAACAGAAATTTTGCGGATTGGTCAATCCGTTCGCGAGATGTGGCAGTTTGGATGTAAGAAACGCTTGAGAAACACAAAATTTTCGCGGTTCTGATGCTCGAAACGAATAACAAGAACGGCCTAGGGGAAAAGTACGCACACCGTTGTAATCGGGCGAGTTTCTACTTTCAGATGCAACAGAAATTTTGCGGATTGGTCATTCCGTTCGCGAGATATGGCAGTTTGGAGGTAAGAAACGCTTGAGAAACTCAAAATTTTCGCAGTTCTGATGCTCGACAAGCATAACTAGAACGGCCTAGGGGAAAAGTACGCACACCGTTGTAATCGGGCGAGTTTCTACTTTCAGATGCAACAAAAATTTTGCGGATTGGTCAATCCGTTCGCGAGATATGGCAGTTTGGAGGTTAGAGACGCTCGAGAAACTCAAAATTTTCGCAGTTCTGATGCTCGACAAGCATAACTAGAACGGCCTAGGGGAAAAGTACGCACACCGTTGTAATCGGGCGAGTTTCTACTTTCAGATGCAACAGAAATTTTGCGGATTGGTCAATCCGTTCGCGAGATGTGGCAGTTTGGATGTAAGAAACGCTTGAGAAACACAAAATTTTCGCGGTTCTGATGCTCGAAACGAATAACAAGAACGGCGTAGGGGAAAAGTGCGCACACCGTTGTAATCGGGCGAGTTTCTACTTTCAGATGCAACAGAAATTTTGCGGATTGGTCATTCCGTTCGCGAGATATGGCAGTTTGGAGGTAAGAAACGCTTGAGAAACTCAAAATTTTCGCAGTTCTGATGCTCGAAACGAATAACAAGAACGGCCTAGGGGAAAAGTACGCACACCGTTGTAATCGGGCGAGTTTCTACTTTCAGATGCAACAGAAATTTTGCGGATTGGTCATTCCGTTCGCGAGATATGGCAGTTTGGAGGTAAGAAACGCTTGAGAAACTCAAAATTTTCGCAGTTCTGATGCTCGAAACGAATAACTAGAACGGGCTAGGGGAAAAGTACGCATACCGTTGTAATCGGGCGAGTTTCTACTTTCAGATGCACCAGAAATTTTGCGGATTGGTCAATCCGTTCGCGAGATATGGCAGTTTGGAGATAAGCAACGCTTGACAAACTCAAAATTTTCGCAGTTCTGTTGCTCGAAACGAATAACTAGAACGGGCTAGGGGAAAAGTACGCATACCGTTGTAATCGGGCGAGTTTCTACTTTCAGATGCAACAAAAATTTTGCGGATTGGTCAATCCGTTCGCGAGATATGGCAGTTTGGAGGTTAGAGACGCTCGAGAAACTCAAAATTTTCGCAGTTCTGATGCTCGACAAGCATAACTAGAACGGCCTAGGGGAAAAGTACGCACACCGTTGTAATCGGGCGAGTTTCTACTTTCAGATGCAACAGAAATTTTGCGGATTGGTCAATCCGTTCGCGAGATATGGCAGTTTGGAGGTAAGCAACGCTTGAAAAACTCAAAATTTTCGCAGTTCTGTTGCTCGAAACGAATAACTAGAACGGGCTAGGGGAAAAGTACGCATACCGTTGTAATTGGGCGAGTTTCTACTTTCAGATGCAACAGAAATTTTGCGGATTGGTCAATCCGTTCGCGAGATATGGCAGTTTGGATGTAAGAAACGCTTGAGAAACTCAAAATTTTCGCAGTTCTGATGCTCGAAACGAATAACTAGAACGGCCTAGGGGAAAAGTACGCCTACCGTTGTAATCGGGCGAGTTTCTACTTTCAGATGCAACAGAAATTTTGCGGATTGGTCAATCCGTTCGCGAGATGTGGCAGTTTGGATGTAAGAAACGCTTGAGAAACACAAAATTTTCGCGGTTCTGATGCTCGAAACGAATAACAAGAACGGCCTAGGGGAAAAGTACGCACACCGTTGTAATCGGGCGAGTTTCTACTTTCAGATGCAACAGAAATTTTGCGGATTGGTCATTCCGTTCGCGAAATATGGCAGTTTGGAGGTAAGAAACGCTTGAGAAACTCAAAATTTTCGCAGTTCTGATGCTCGACAAGCATAACTAGAACGGCCTAGGGGGAAAGTACGCACGCCGTTGTAATCGGGCGAGTTTCTACTTTCAGATGCAACAGAAATTTTGCGGATTGGTCAATCCGTTCGCGAGATATGGCAGTTTGGAGATAAGCAACGCTTGACAAACTCAAAATTTTCGCAGTTCTGTTGCTCGAAACGAATAACTAGAACGGGCTAGGGGAAAAGTACGCATACCGTTGTAATCGGGCGAGTTTCTACTTTCAGATGCAACAAAAATTTTGCGGATTGGTCAATCCGTTCGCGAGATATGGCAGTTTGGAGGTTAGAGACGCTCGAGAAACTCAAAATTTTCGCAGTTCTGATGCTCGACAAGCATAACTAGAACGGCCTAGGGGAAAAGTACGCACACCGTTGTAATCGGGCGAGTTTCTACTTTCAGATGCAACAGAAATTTTGCGGATTGGTCAATCCGTTCGCGAGATATGGCAGTTTGGAGGTAAGCAACGCTTGAAAAACTCAAAATTTTCGCAGTTCTGTTGCTCGAAACGAATAACTAGAACGGACTAGGGGAAAAGTACGCATACCGTTGTAATTGGGCGAGTTTCTACTTTCAGATGCAACAGAAATTTTGCGGATTGGTCAATCCGTTCGCGAGATATGGCAGTTTGGATGTAAGAAACGCTTGAGAAACTCAAAATTTTCGCAGTTCTGATGCTCGAAACGAATAACTAGAACGGCCTAGGGGAAAAGTACGCCTACCGTTGTAATCGGGCGAGTTTCTACTTTCAGATGCAACAGAAATTTTGCGGATTGGTCAATCCGTTCGCGAGATGTGGCAGTTTGGATGTAAGAAACGCTTGAGAAACACAAAATTTTCGCGGTTCTGATGCTCGAAACGAATAACAAGAACGGCCTAGGGGAAAAGTACGCACACCGTTGTAATCGGGCGAGTTTCTACTTTCAGATGCAACAGAAATTTTGCGGATTGGTCATTCCGTTCGCGAAATATGGCAGTTTGGAGGTAAGAAACGCTTGAGAAACTCAAAATTTTCGCAGTTCTGATGCTCGACAAGCATAACTAGAACGGCCTAGGGGAAAAGTACGCACGCCGTTGTAATCGGGCGAGTTTCTACTTTCAGATGCAACAGAAATTTTGCGGATTGGTCAATCCGTTCGCGAGATATGGCAGTTTGGATGTAAGAAACGCTTGAGAAACTCAAAATTTTCGCTGTTCTGATGCTCGAAACGAATAACTAGAACGGCCTAGGGGAAAATTACGCATACCGTTGTAATCGGGCGAGTTTCTACTTTCAGATGCAACAGAAATTTTGCGGATTGGTCAATCCGTTCGCGAGATATGGCAGTTTGGATGTAAGAAACGCTTGAGAAACTCAAAATTTTCGCTGTTCTGATGCTCGAAACGAATAACTAGAACGGCCTAGGGGAAAATTACGCATACCGTTGTAATCGGGCGAGTTTCTACTTTCAGATGCAACAGAAATTTTGCGGATTGGTCAATCCGTTCGCGAGATATGGCAGTTTGGATGTAAGAAACGCTCGAGAAACTCAAAATTTTCGCAGTTCTGATGCTCGACAAGCATAACTAGAACGGCCTAGGGGAAAAGTACGCACACCGTTGTAATCGGGCGAGTTTCTACTTTCAGATGCAACAGAAATTTTGCGGATTGGTCAATCCGTTCGCGAGATATGGCAGTTTGGATGTAAGAAACGCTCGAGAAACTCAAAATTTTCGCAGTTCTGATGCTCGAAACGAATAACTAGAACGGCCTAGGGGAAAAGTACGCATAGTGTTGTAATCGGGCGAGTTTCTACTTTCAGATGCAACAGAAATTTTGCGGATTGGTCAATCCGTTCGCGAGATATGGCAGTTTGGATGTAAGAAACGCTCGAGAAACTCAAAATTTTCGCAGTTCTGATGCTCGACAAGCATAACTAGAACGGCCTAGGGGAAAAGTACGCACACCGTTGTAATCGGGCGAGTTTCTACTTTCAGATGCAACAGAAATTTTGCGGATTGGTCAATCCGTTCGCGAGATATGGCAGTTTGGAGGTAAGCAACGCTTGAAAAACTCAAAATTTTCGCAGTTCTGTTGCTCGAAACGAATAACTAGAACGGGCTAGGGGAAAAGTACGCATACCGTTGTAATTGGGCGAGTTTCTACTTTCAGATGCAACAGAAATTTTGCGGATTGGTCAAACCGTTCGCGAGATATGGCAGTTTGGATGTAAGAAACGCTTGAGAAACTCAAAATTTTCGCAGTTCTGATGCTCGAAACGAATAACTAGAACGGCCTAGGAGAAAAGTACGCATACCGTTGTAATCGGGCGAGTTTATACTTTCAGATGCAACAGAAATTTTGCGGATTGGTCAATCCGTTCGCGAGATGTGGCAGTTTGGATGTAAGAAACGCTTGAGAAACACAAAATTTTCGCGGTTCTGATGCTCGAAACGAATAACAAGAACGGCCTAGGGGAAAAGTACGCACACCGTTGTAATCGGGCGAGTTTCTACTTTCAGATGCAACAGAAATTTTGCGGATTGGTCATTCCGTTCGCGAGATATGGCAGTTTGGAGGTAAGAAACGCTTGAGAAACTCAAAATTTTCGCAGTTCTGATGCTCGACAAGCATAACTAGAACGGCCTAGGGGAAAAGTACGCATACCGTTGTAATCGGGCGAGTTTCTACTTTCAGATGCAACAGAAATTTTGCGGATTGGTCAATCCGTTCGCGAGATATGGCAGTTTGGAGGTAAGAAACGCTCGAGAAACTCAAAATTTTCGCAGTTGTGATGCTAGACAAGCATAACTAGAACGGCCTAGGGGAAAAGTACGTACACCGTTGTAATCGGGCGAGTTTCTACTTTCAGATGCAACAGAAATTTTGCGGATTGGTCAATCCGTTCGCGAGATATGGCAGTTTGGAGGTAAGCAACGCTTGAAAAACTCAAAATTTTCGCAGTTCTGTTGCTCGAAACGAATAACTAGAACGGGCTAGGGGAAAAGTACGCATACCGTTGTAATTGGGCGAGTTTCTACTTTCAGATGCAACAGAAATTTTGCGGATTGGTCAATCCGTTCGCGAGATATGGCAGTTTGGATGTAAGAAACGCTCGAGAAACTCAAAATTTTCGCAGTTCTGATGCTCGAAACGAATAACTAGAACGGCCTAGGGGAAAAGTACGCATAGTGTTGTAATCGGGCGTGTTTATACTTTCAGATGCAACAGAAATTTTGCGGATTGGTCAATCCGTTCGCGAGATATGGCAGTTTGGAGGTAAGAAACGCTCGAGAAACTCAAAATTTTCGCAGTTGTGATGCTAGACAAGCATAACTAGAACGGCCTAGGGGAAAAGTACGTACACCGTTGTAATCGGGCGAGTTTCTACTTTCAGATGCAACAGAAATTTTGCGGATTGGTCAATCCGTTCGCGAGATATGGCAGTTTGGAGGTAAGCAACGCTTGAAAAACTCAAAATTTTCGCAGTTCTGTTGCTCGAAACGAATAACTAGAACGGGCTAGGGGAAAAGTACGCATACCGTTGTAATTGGGCGAGTTTCTACTTTCAGATGCAACAGAAATTTTGCGGATTGGTCAATCCGTTCGCGAGATATGGCAGTTTGGAGGTAAGCAACGCTTGAGAAACTCAAAATTTTCGCAGTTCTGTTGCTCGAAACGAATAACTAGAACGGCCTAGGGGAAAAGTACGCATAGTGTTGTAATCGGGCGAGTTTCTACTTTCAGATGCAACAGAAATTTTGCGGATTGGTCAATCCGTTCGCGAGATATGGCAGTTTGGAGGTAAGAAACGCTTGAGAAACTCAAAATTTTCGCAGTTCTGATGCTCGAAACGAATAACTAGAACGGCCTAGGGGAAAAGTACGCACACCGTTGTAGTCGGGCGAGTTTCTACTTTCAGATGCAACAGAAATTTTGCGGATTGGTCAATCCGTTCGCGAGATATGGCAGTTTGGAGGTAAGCAACGCTTGAAAAACTCAAAATTTTCGCAGTTCTGCTGCTCGAAACGAATAACTAGAACGGGCTAGGGGAAAAGTACGCATACCGTTGTAATTGGGCGAGTTTCTACTTTCAGATGCAACAGAAATTTTGCGGATTGGTCAATCCGTTCGCGAGATATGGCAGTTTGGAGGTAAGCAACGCTTGAGAAACTCAAAATTTTCGCAGTTCTGATGCTCGAAACGAATAACTAGAACGGCCTAGGGGAAAAGTACGCATAGTGTTGTAATCGGGCGAGTTTCTACTTTCAGATGCAACAGAAATTTTGCGGATTGGTCAATCCGTTCGCGAGATATGGCAGTTTGGAGGTAAGAAACGCTCGAGAAACTCAAAATTTTCGCAGTTGTGATGCTAGACAAGCATAACTAGAACGGCCTAGGGGAAAAGTACGTACAGCGTTGTAATCGGGCGAGTTTCTACTTTCAGATGCAACAGAAATTTTGCGGATTGGTCAATCCGTTCGCGAGATATGGCAGTTTGGAGGTAAGCAACGCTTGAAAAACTCAAAATTTTCGCAGTTCTGTTGCTCGAAACGAATAACTAGAACGGGCTAGGGGAAAAGTACGCATACCGTTGTAATTGGGCGAGTTTCTACTTTCAGATGCAACAGAAATTTTGCGGATTGGTCAATCCGTTCGCGAGATATGGCAGTTTGGAGGTAAGCAACGCTTGAGAAACTCAAAATTTTCGCAGTTCTGTTGCTCGAAACGAATAACTAGAACGGCCTAGGGGAAAAGTACGCATAGTGTTGTAATCGGGCGAGTTTCTACTTTCAGATGCAACAGAAATTTTGCGGATTGGTCAATCCGTTCGCGAGATATGGTAGTTTGGAGGTAAGAAACGCTTGAGAAACTCAAAATTTTCGCAGTTCTGATGCTCGAAACGAATAACTAGAACGGCCTAGGGGAAAAGTACGCACACCGTTGTAGTCGGGCGAGTTTCTACTTTCAGATGCAACAGAAATTTTGCGGATTGGTCAATCCGTTCGCGAGATATGGCAGTTTGGAGGTAAGCAACGCTTGTGAAACTCAAAATTTTCGCAGTTCTGATGCTCGAAACGAATAACTAGAACGGGCTAGGGGAAAAGTACGCATACCGTTGTAATCGGGCGAGTTTCTACTTTCAGATGCAACAGAAATTTTGCGGATTTGTCAATCCGTTCGCGAGATATGGCAGTTTGGAGGTAAGCAACGCTTGAAAAACTCAAAATTATCGCAGTTCTGTTGCTCGAAACGAATAACTAGAACGGGCTAGGGGAAAAGTACGCATACCGTTGTAATCGGGCGAGTTTCTACTTTCAGATGCAACAGAAATTTTGCGGATTGGTCAATCCGTTCACGAGATATGGCAGTTTGGAGGTAAGAAACGCTTGAGAAACTCAAAATTTTCGCAGTTCTGATGCTCGAAACGAATAACTAGAACGGCCTAGTGGAAAAGTACGCATAGTGTTGTAATCGGGCGAGTTTCTACTTTCAGATGCAACAGAAATTTTGCGGATTGGTCAATCCGTTCGCGAGATATGGCAGTTTGGAGGTAAGAAACGCTCGAGAAACTCAAAATTTTCGCAGTTCTGATGCTCGACAAGCATAACTAGAACGGCCTAGGGGAAAAGTACGCACACCGTTGTAATCGGGCGAGTTTCTACTTTCAGATGCAACAGAAATTTTGCGGATTGGTCAATCCGTTCGCGAGATATGGCAGTTTGGATGTAAGAAACGCTTGAGAAACTCAAAATTTTCGCTGTTCTGATGCTCGAAACGAATAACTAGAACGGCCTAGGGGAAAAGTACGCATACCGTTGTAATCGGGCGAGTTTCTACTTTCAGATGCAACAGAAATTTTGCGGATTGGTCAATCCGTTCGCGAGATATGGCAGTTTGGATGTAAGAAACGCTCGAGAAACTCAAAATTTTCGCAGTTCTGATGCTCGAAACGAATAACTAGAACGGCCTAGGGGAAAAGTACGCATAGTGTTGTAATCGGGCGAGTTTCTACTTTCAGATGCAACAGAAATTTTGCGGATTGGTCAATCCGTTCGCGAGATATGGCAGTTTGGAGGTAAGAAACGCTCGAGAAACTCAAAATTTTCGCAGTTCTGATGCTCGACAAGCATAACTAGAACGGCCTAGGGGAAAAGTACGCACACCGTTGTAATCGGGCGAGTTTCTACTTTCAGATGCAACAGAAATTTTGCGGATTGGTCAATCCGTTCGCGAGATATGGCAGTTTGGAGGTAAGCAACGCTTGAAAAACTCAAAATTTTCGCAGTTCTGTTGCTCGAAACGAATAACTAGAACGGGCTAGGGGAAAAGTACGCATACCGTTGTAATTGGGCGAGTTTCTACTTTCAGGTGCAACAGAAATTTTGCGGATTGGTCAATCCGTTCGCGAGATATGGCAGTTTGGATGTAAGAAACGCTTGAGAAACTCAAAATTTTCGCAGTTCTGATGCTCGAAACGAATAACTAGAACGGCCTAGGGGAAAAGTACGCATACCGTTGTAATCGGGCGAGTTTCTACTTTCAGATGCAACAGAAATTTTGCGGATTGGTCAATCCGTTCGCGAGATGTGGCAGTTTGGATGTAAGAAACGCTTGAGAAACACAAAATTTTCGCGGTTCTGATGCTCGAAACGAATAACAAGAACGGCCTAGGGGAAAAGTACGCACACCGTTGTAATCGGGCGAGTTTCTACTTTCAGATGCAACAGAAATTTTGCGGATTGGTCAATCCGTTCGCGAGATATGGCAGTTTGGAGGTAAGCAACGCTTGAAAAACTCAAAATTTTCGCAGATCTGTTGCTCGAAACGAATAACTAGAACGGGCTAGGGGAAAAGTACGCATACCGTTGTAATCGGGCGAGTTTCTACTTTCAGATGCAACAGAAATTTTGCGGATTGGTCAATCCGTTCGCGAGATATGGCAGTTTGGAGGTAAGAAACGCTCGAGAAACTCAAAATTTTCGCAGTTCTGATGCTCGACAAGCATAACTAGAACGGCCTAGGGGAAAAGTACGCACACCGTTGTAATCGGGCGAGTTTCTACTTTCAGATGCAACAGAAATTTTGCGGATTGGTCAATCCGTTCGCGAGATATGGCAGTTTGGATGTAAGAAACGCTTGAGAAACTCAAAATTTTCGCTGTTCTGATGCTCGAAACGAATAACTAGAACGGCCTAGGGGAAAAGTACGCATACCGTTGTAATCGGGCGAGTTTCTACTTTCAGATGCAACAGAAATTTTGCGGATTGGTCAATCCGTTCGCGAGATATGGCAGTTTGGATGTAAGAAACGCTCGAGAAACTCAAAATTTTCGCAGTTCTGATGCTCGAAACGAATAACTAGAACGGCCTAGGGGAAAAGTACGCATAGTGTTGTAATCGGGCGAGTTTCTACTTTCAGATGCAACAGAAATTTTGCGGATTGGTCAATCCGTTCGCGAGATATGGCAGTTTGGAGGTAAGAAACGCTCGAGAAACTCAAAATTTTCGCAGTTCTGATGCTCGACAAGCATAACTAGAACGGCCTAGGGGAAAAGTACGCACACCGTTGTAATCGGGCGAGTTTCTACTTTCAGATGCAACAGAAATTTTGCGGATTGGTCAATCCGTTCGCGAGATATGGCAGTTTGGAGGTAAGCAACGCTTGAAAAACTCAAAATTTTCGCAGTTCTGTTGCTCGAAACGAATAACTAGAACGGGCTAGGGGAAAAGTACGCATACCGTTGTAATTGGGCGAGTTTCTACTTTCAGGTGCAACAGAAATTTTGCGGATTGGTCAATCCGTTCGCGAGATATGGCAGTTTGGATGTAAGAAACGCTTGAGAAACTCAAAATTTTCGCAGTTCTGATGCTCGAAACGAATAACTAGAACGGCCTAGGGGAAAAGTACGCATACCGTTGTAATCGGGCGAGTTTCTACTTTCAGATGCAACAGAAATTTTGCGGATTGGTCAATCCGTTCGCGAGATGTGGCAGTTTGGATGTAAGAAACGCTTGAGAAACACAAAATTTTCGCGGTTCTGATGCTCGAAACGAATAACAAGAACGGCCTAGGGGAAAAGTACGCACACCGTTGTAATCGGGCGAGTTTCTACTTTCAGATGCAACAGGAATTTTGCGGATTGGTCATTCCGTTCGCGAGATATGGCAGTTTGGAGGTAAGAAACGCTCGAGAAACTCAAAATTTTCGCAGTTCTGATGCTCGAAACGAATAACTAGAACGGCCTAGGGGAAAAGTACGCACACCGTTGTAATCGGGCGAGTTTCTACTTTCAGATGCAACAGAAATTTTGCGGATTGGTCAATCCGTTCGCGAGATATGGCAGTTTGGAGGTAAGCAACGCTTGAAAAACTCAAAATTTTCGCAGTTCTGTTGCTCGAAACGAATAACTAGAACGGGCTAGGGGAAAAGTACGCATACCGTTGTAATTGGGCGAGTTTCTACTTTCAGGTGCAACAGAAATTTTGCGGATTGGTCAATCCGTTCGCGAGATATGGCAGTTTGGATGTAAGAAACGCTTGAGAAACTCAAAATTTTCGCAGTTCTGATGCTCGAAACGAATAACTAGAACGGCCTAGGGGAAAAGTACGCATACCGTTGTAATCGGGCGAGTTTCTACTTTCAGATGCAACAGAAATTTTGCGGATTGGTCAATCCGTTCGCGAGATGTGGCAGTTTGGATGTAAGAAACGCTTGAGAAACACAAAATTTTCGCGGTTCTGATGCTCGAAACGAATAACAAGAACGGCCTAGGGGAAAAGTACGCACACCGTTGTAATCGGGCGAGTTTCTACTTTCAGATGCAACAGAAATTTTGCGGATTGGTCAATCCGTTCGCGAGATATGGCAGTTTGGAGGTAAGCAACGCTTGAAAAACTCAAAATTTTCGCAGATCTGTTGCTCGAAACGAATAACTAGAACGGGCTAGGGGAAAAGTACGCATACCGTTGTAATCGGGCGAGTTTCTACTTTCAGATGCAACAGAAATTTTGCGGATTGGTCAATCCGTTCACGAGATATGGCAGTTTGGAGGTAAGAAACGCTTGAGAAACTCAAAATTTTCGCAGTTCTGATGCTCGAAACGAATAACTAGAACGGCCTAGGGGAAAAGTACGCACACCGTTGTAATCGGGCGAGTTCCTGCTTTCAGATGCAACAGAAATTTTGCGGATTGGTCAATCCGTTCGCGAGATGTGGCTGTTTGGATGTAAGAAACGCTTGAGAAACACAAAATTTTCGCGGTTCTGATGCTCGAAACGAATAACAAGAACGGCCTAGGGGAAAAGTACGCACACCGTTGTAATCGCGCGAGTTTCTACTTTCAGATGCAACAGAAATTTTGCGGATTGGTCATTCCGTTCGCGAGATATGGCAGTTTGGATGTAAGAAACGCTTGAGAAACTCAAAATTTTCGCAGTTCTGATGCTCGACAAGCATAACTAGAACGGCCTAGGGGAAAAGTACGGATAGTGTTGTAATCGGGCGAGTTTCTACTTTCAGATGCAACAGAAATTTTGCGGATTGGACAATCCGTTCGCGAGATATGGCAGTTTGGAGGTAAGCAACGCTTGAGAAACTCAAAATTTTCGCTGTTCTGTTGCTCGAAACGAATAACTAGAACGGGCTAGGGGAAAAGTACGCATACATTTGTAATCGGGCGAATTTCTACTTTCAGATGCAACAGAAATTTTGCGGATTGGTCAATCCGTTCGCGAGATATGGCAGTTTGGAGGTAAGCAACGCTTGAGAAACTCAAAATTTTCGCAGTTCTGATGCTCGAAACGAATAACTAGAACGGCCTAGGGGAAAAGTACGCACACCGTTGTAGTCGGGCGAGTTTCTACTTTCAGATGCAACAGAAATTTTGCGGATTGGTCAATCCGTTCGCGAGATATGGCAGTTTGGAGGTAAGCAACGCTTGAGAAACTCAAAATTTTCGCGGTTCTGATGCTCGAAACGAATAACAAGAACGGCCTAGGGGAAAAGTACGCACACCGTTGTAATCGGGCGAGTTTCTACTTTCAGATGCAACAGGAATTTTGCGGATTGGTCATTCCGTTCGCGAGATATGGCAGTTTGGAGGTAAGAAACGCTCGAGAAACTCAAAATTTTCGCAGTTCTGATGCTCGAAACGAATAACTAGAACGGCCTAGGGGAAAAGTACGCACACCGTTGTAATCGGGCGAGTTTCTACTTTCAGATGCAACAGAAATTTTGCGGATTGGTCAATCCGTTCGCGAGATATGGCAGTTTGGAGGTAAGCAACGCTTGAAAAACTCAAAATTTTCGCAGTTCTGTTGCTCGAAACGAATAACTAGAACGGGCTAGGGGAAAAGTACGCATACCGTTGTAATTGGGCGAGTTTCTACTTTCAGGTGCAACAGAAATTTTGCGGATTGGTCAATCCGTTCGCGAGATATGGCAGTTTGGATGTAAGAAACGCTTGAGAAACTCAAAATTTTCGCAGTTCTGATGCTCGAAACGAATAACTAGAACGGCCTAGGGGAAAAGTACGCATACCGTTGTAATCGGGCGAGTTTCTACTTTCAGATGCAACAGAAATTTTGCGGATTGGTCAATCCGTTCGCGAGATGTGGCAGTTTGGATGTAAGAAACGCTTGAGAAACACAAAATTTTCGCGGTTCTGATGCTCGAAACGAATAACAAGAACGGCCTAGGGGAAAAGTACGCACACCGTTGTAATCGGGCGAGTTTCTACTTTCAGATGCAACAGGAATTTTGCGGATTGGTCATTCCGTTCGCGAGATATGGCAGTTTGGAGGTAAGAAACGCTCGAGAAACTCAAAATTTTCGCAGTTCTGATGCTCGAAACGAATAACTAGAACGGCCTAGGGGAAAAGTACGCACACCGTTGTAATCGGGCGAGTTTCTACTTTCAGATGCAACAGAAATTTTGCGGATTGGTCAATCCGTTCGCGAGATATGGCAGTTTGGAGGTAAGCAACGCTTGAAAAACTCAAAATTTTCGCAGTTCTGTTGCTCGAAACGAATAACTAGAACGGGCTAGGGGAAAAGTACGCATACCGTTGTAATTGGGCGAGTTTCTACTTTCAGGTGCAACAGAAATTTTGCGGATTGGTCAATCCGTTCGCGAGATATGGCAGTTTGGATGTAAGAAACGCTTGAGAAACTCAAAATTTTCGCAGTTCTGATGCTCGAAACGAATAACTAGAACGGCCTAGGGGAAAAGTACGCATACCGTTGTAATCGGGCGAGTTTCTACTTTCAGATGCAACAGAAATTTTGCGGATTGGTCAATCCGTTCGCGAGATGTGGCAGTTTGGATGTAAGAAACGCTTGAGAAACACAAAATTTTCGCGGTTCTGATGCTCGAAACGAATAACAAGAACGGCCTAGGGGAAAAGTACGCACACCGTTGTAATCGGGCGAGTTTCTACTTTCAGATGCAACAGAAATTTTGCGGATTGGTCAATCCGTTCGCGAGATATGGCAGTTTGGAGGTAAGCAACGCTTGAAAAACTCAAAATTTTCGCAGATCTGTTGCTCGAAACGAATAACTAGAACGGGCTAGGGGAAAAGTACGCATACCGTTGTAATCGGGCGAGTTTCTACTTTCAGATGCAACAGAAATTTTGCGGATTGGTCAATCCGTTCACGAGATATGGCAGTTTGGAGGTAAGAAACGCTTGAGAAACTCAAAATTTTCGCAGTTCTGATGCTCGAAACGAATAACTAGAACGGCCTAGGGGAAAAGTACGCACACCGTTGTAATCGGGCGAGTTCCTGCTTTCAGATGCAACAGAAATTTTGCGGATTGGTCAATCCGTCCGCGAGATGTGGCTGTTTGGATGTAAGAAACGCTTGAGAAACACAAAATTTTCGCGGTTCTGATGCTCGAAACGAATAACAAGAACGGCCTAGGGGAAAAGTACGCACACCGTTGTAATCGCGCGAGTTTCTACTTTCAGATGCAACAGAAATTTTGCGGATTGGTCATTCCGTTCGCGAGATATGGCAGTTTGGATGTAAGAAACGCTTGAGAAACTCAAAATTTTCGCAGTTCTGATGCTCGACAAGCATAACTAGAACGGCCTAGGGGAAAAGTACGGATAGTGTTGTAATCGGGCGAGTTTCTACTTTCAGATGCAACAGAAATTTTGCGGATTGGTCAATCCGTTCGCGAGATATGGCAGTTTGGAGGTAAGCAACGCTTGAGAAACTCAAAATTTTCGCTGTTCTGTTGCTCGAAACGAATAACTAGAACGGGCTAGGGGAAAAGTACGCATACATTTGTAATCGGGCGAATTTCTACTTTCAGATGCAACAGAAATTTTGCGGATTGGTCAATCCGTTCGCGAGATATGGCAGTTTGGAGGTAAGCAACGCTTGAGAAACTCAAAATTTTCGCAGTTCTGATGCTCGAAACGAATAACTAGAACGGCCTAGGGGAAAAGTACGCACACCGTTGTAGTCGGGCGAGTTTCTACTTTCAGATGCAACAGAAATTTTGCGGATTGGTCAATCCGTTCGCGAGATATGGCAGTTTGGAGGTAAGCAACGCTTGAGAAACTCAAAATTTTCGCAGTTCTGATGCTCGAAACGAATAACTAGAACGGCCTAGGGGAAAAGTACGCACACCGTTGTAGTCGGGCGAGTTTCTACTTTCAGATGCAACAGAAATTTTGCGGATTGGTCAATCCGTTCGCGAGATATGGCAGTTTGGAGGTAAGCAACGCTTGAAAAACTCAAAATTTTCGCAGTTCTGTTGCTCGAAACGAATAACTAGAACGGGCTAGGGGAAAAGTACGCATACCGTTGTAATTGGGCGAGTTTCTACTTTCAGATGCAACAGAAATTTTGCGGATTGGTCAATCCGTTCGCGAGATATGGCAGTTTGGAGGTAAGCAACGCTTGAGAAACTCAAAATTTTCGCAGTTCTGATGCTCGAAACGAATAACTAGAACGGCCTAGGGGAAAAGTACGCATAGTGTTGTAATCGGGCGAGTTTCTACTTTCAGATGCAACAGAAATTTTGCGGATTGGTCAATCCGTTCGCGAGATATGGCAGTTTGGAGGTAAGAAACGCTCGAGAAACTCAAAATTTTCGCAGTTGTGATGCTAGACAAGCATAACTAGAACGGCCTAGGGGAAAAGTACGTACAGCGTTGTAATCGGGCGAGTTTCTACTTTCAGATGCAACAGAAATTTTGCGGATTGGTCAATCCGTTCGCGAGATATGGCAGTTTGGAGGTAAGCAACGCTTGAAAAACTCAAAATTTTCGCAGTTCTGTTGCTCGAAACGAATAACTAGAACGGGCTAGGGGAAAAGTACGCATACCGTTGTAATTGGGCGAGTTTCTACTTTCAGATGCAACAGAAATTTTGCGGATTGGTCAATCCGTTCGCGAGATATGGCAGTTTGGAGGTAAGCAACGCTTGAGAAACTCAAAATTTTCGCAGTTCTGTTGCTCGAAACGAATAACTAGAACGGCCTAGGGGAAAAGTACGCATAGTGTTGTAATCGGGCGAGTTTCTACTTTCAGATGCAACAGAAATTTTGCGGATTGGTCAATCCGTTCGCGAGATATGGTAGTTTGGAGGTAAGAAACGCTTGAGAAACTCAAAATTTTCGCAGTTCTGATGCTCGAAACGAATAACTAGAACGGCCTAGGGGAAAAGTACGCACACCGTTGTAGTCGGGCGAGTTTCTACTTTCAGATGCAACAGAAATTTTGCGGATTGGTCAATCCGTTTGCGAGATATGGCAGTTTGGAGGTAAGCAACACTTGTGAAACTCAAAATTTTCGCAGTTCTGATGCTCGAAACGAATAACTAGAACGGGCTAGGGGAAAAGTACGCATACCGTTGTAATCGGGCGAGTTTCTACTTTCAGATGCAACAGAAATTTTGCGGATTTGTCAATCCGTTCGCGAGATATGGCAGTTTGGAGGTAAGCAACGCTTGAAAAACTCAAAATTATCGCAGTTCTGTTGCTCGAAACGAATAACTAGAACGGGCTAGGGGAAAAGTACGCATACCGTTGTAATCGGGCGAGTTTCTACTTTCAGATGCAACAGAAATTTTGCGGATTGGTCAATCCGTTCACGAGATATGGCAGTTTGGAGGTAAGAAACGCTTGAGAAACTCAAAATTTTCGCAGTTCTGATGCTCGAAACGAATCACTAGAACGGCCTAGTGGAAAAGTACGCATAGTGTTGTAATCGGGCGAGTTTCTACTTTCAGATGCAACAGAAATTTTGCGGATTGGTCAATCCGTTCGCGAGATATGGCAGTTTGGAGGTAAGAAACGCTCGAGAAACTCAAAATTTTCGCAGTTCTGATGCTCGACAAGCATAACTAGAACGGCCTAGGGGAAAAGTACGCACACCGTTGTAATCGGGCGAGTTTCTACTTTCAGATGCAACAGAAATTTTGCGGATTGGTCAATCCGTTCGCGAGATATGGCAGTTTGGATGTAAGAAACGCTTGAGAAACTCAAAATTTTCGCTGTTCTGATGCTCGAAACGAATAACTAGAACGGCCTAGGGGAAAAGTACGCATACCGTTGTAATCGGGCGAGTTTCTACTTTCAGATGCAACAGAAATTTTGCGGATTGGTCAATCCGTTCGCGAGATATGGCAGTTTGGATGTAAGAAACGCTCGAGAAACTCAAAATTTTCGCAGTTCTGATGCTCGAAACGAATAACTAGAACGGCCTAGGGGAAAAGTACGCATAGTGTTGTAATCGGGCGAGTTTCTACTTTCAGATGCAACAGAAATTTTGCGGATTGGTCAATCCGTTCGCGAGATATGGCAGTTTGGAGGTAAGAAACGCTCGAGAAACTCAAAATTTTCGCAGTTCTGATGCTCGACAAGCATAACTAGAACGGCCTAGGGGAAAAGTACGGATAGTGTTGTAATCGGGCGAGTTTCTACTTTCAGATGCAACAGAAATTTTGCGGATTGGTCAATCCGTTCGCGAGATATGGCAGTTTGGAGGTAAGCAACGCTTGAGAAACTCAAAATTTTCGCTGTTCTGTTGCTCGAAACGAATAACTAGAACGGGCTAGGGGAAAAGTACGCATACATTTGTAATCGGGCGAATTTCTACTTTCAGATGCAACAGAAATTTTGCGGATTGGTCAATCCGTTCGCGAGATATGGCAGTTTGGATGTAAGAAACGCTCGAGAAACTCAAAATTTTCGCAGTTCTGATGCTCGAAACGAATAACTAGAACGGCCTAGGGGAAAAGTACGCCCACCGTTGTAATCGGGCGAGTTTCTACTTTCAGATGCAACAGAAATTTTGCGAATTGTTCAATCCGTTCGCGATATATGGCAGTTTGGAGGTAAGCAACGCTTGAGAAACTCAAAATTTTCGCAGTTCTGATGCTCGAAACGAATAACTAGAACGGCCTAGGGGAAAAGTACGCATAGTGTTGTAATCGGGCGAGTTTCTACTTTCAGATGCAACAGAAATTTTGCGGATTGGTCAATCCGTTCGCGAGATATGGCAGTTTGGAAGTAAGAAACGCTTGAGAAACTCAAAATTTTCGCAGTTCTGATCCTCGAAACGAATAACTAGAACGGCCTAGGGGAAAAGTACGCATAGTGTTGTAATCGGGCGAGTTTCGACTTTCAGATGCAACAGAAATTTTGCGGATTGGTCAATCCGTTCGCGAGATATGGCAGTTTGGAGGTAAGCAACGCTTGAGAAACTCAAAATTTTCGCAGTTCTGATTCTCGAAACGAATAACTAGAACGGCCTAAGGGAAAAGTACGCACACCGTTGTAGTCGGGCGAGTTTCTACTTTCAGATGCAACAGAAATTTTGCGGATTGGTCAATCCGTTCGCGAGATATGGCAGTTTGGAGGTAAGCAACGCTTGAGAAACTCAAAATTTTCGCAGTTCTGATGCTCGAAACGAATAACTAGAACGGGCTAGAGGAAAAGTACGCATACCGTTGTAATCGGGCGAGTTTCTACTTTCAGATGCAACAGAAATTTTGCGGATTGGTCAATCCGTTCGCGAGATATGGCAGTTTGGAGGTAAGCAACGCTTGAAAAACTCAAAATTTTCGCAGTTCTGTTGCTCGAAACGAATAACTAGAACGGGCTAGGTGAAAAGTACGCGTACCGTTGTAATCGGGCGAGTTTCTACTTTCAGATGCAACAGAAATTTTGCGGATTGGTCAATCCGTTCACGAGATATGGCAGTTTGGAGGTAAGAAACGCTTGAGAAACTCAAAATTTTCGCAGTTCTGATGCTCGAAACGAATAACTAGAACGGCCTAGGGGAAAAGTACGCATAGTGTTGTAATCGGGCGAGTTTCTACTTTCAGATGCAACAGAAATTTTGCGGATTGGTCAATCCGTTCGCGAGATATGGCAGTTTGGGGGTAAGAAACGCTCGAGAAACTCAAAATTTTCGCAGTTCTGATGCTCGACAAGCATAACTAGAACGGCCAAGGGAAAAGTACGCACACCGTTGTAATTGGGCGAGTTTCTACTTTCAGATGCAACAGAAATTTTGCGGATTGGTCAATCCGTTCGCGAGATATGGCAGTTTGGATGTAAGAAACGCTTGAGAAACTCAAAATTTTCGCAGTTCTGATGCTCGAAACGAATAACTAGAACGGCCTAGGGGAAAAGTACGCATACCGTTGTAATCGGGCGAGTTTCTACTTTCAGATGCAACAGAAATTTTGCGGATTGGTCAATCCGTTCGCGAGATGTGGCTGTTTGGATGTAAGAAACGCTTGAGAAACACAAAATTTTCGCGGTTCTGATGCTCGAAACGAATAACAAGAACGGCCTAGGGGAAAAGTACGCACACCGTTGTAATCGGGCGAGTTTCTGCTTTCAGATGCAACAGAAATTTTGCGGATTGGTCATTCCGTTCGCGAGATATGGCAGTTTGGAGGTAAGAAACGCTTGAGAAACTCAAAATTTTCGCAGTTCTGATGCTCGACAAGCATAACTAGAACGGCCTAGGGGAAAAGTACGCATAGTGTTGTAATCGGGCGAGTTTCTACTTTCAGATGCAACAGAAATTTTGCGGATTGGTCAATCCGTTCGCGAGATATGGCAGTTTGGAGGTAAGCAACGCTTGAGAAACTCAAAATTTTCGCTGTTCTGTTGCTCGAAACGAATAACTAGAACGGGCTAGGGGAAAAGTACGCATACATTTGTAATCGGGCGAATTTCTACTTTCAGATGCAACAGAAATTTTGCGGATTGGTCAATCCGTTCGCGAGATATGGCAGTTTGGATGTAAGAAACGCTCGAGAAACTCAAAATTTTCGCAGTTCTGATGCTCGAAACGAATAACTAGAACGGCCTAGGGGAAAAGTACGCCCACCGTTGTAATCGGGCGAGTTTCTACTTTCAGATGCAACAGAAATTTTGCGAATTGTTCAATCCGTTCGCGATATATGGCAGTTTGGAGGTAAGCAACGCTTGAGAAACTCAAAATTTTCGCAGTTCTGATGCTCGAAACGAATAACTAGAACGGCCTAGGGGAAAAGTACGCATAGTGTTGTAATCGGGCGAGTTTCTACTTTCAGATGCAACAGAAATTTTGCGGATTGGTCAATCCGTTCGCGAGATATGGCAGTTTGGAAGTAAGAAACGCTTGAGAAACTCAAAATTTTCGCAGTTCTGATGCTCGAAACGAATAACTAGAACGGCCTAGGGGAAAAGTACGCATAGTGTTGTAATCGGGCGAGTTTCGACTTTCAGATGCAACAGAAATTTTGCGGATTGGTCAATCCGTTCGCGAGATATGGCAGTTTGGAGGTAAGAAACGCTTGAGAAACTCAAAATTTTCGCAGTTCTGATGCTCGAAACGAATAACTAGAACGGCCTAGGGGAAAAGTACGCATAGTGTTGTAATCGGGCGAGTTTCTACTTTCAGATGCAACAGAAATTTTGCGGATTGGTCAA
Organism: Ptiloglossa arizonensis; assembly: GCF_051014685.1. Lineage (NCBI taxonomy): Eukaryota > Metazoa > Arthropoda > Insecta > Hymenoptera > Colletidae > Ptiloglossa > Ptiloglossa arizonensis. The sequence goes on from NW_027478386.1 coordinate 3,716,052, forward strand.
TCCGTTCGCGAGATATGGCAGTTTGGAAGTAAGAAACGCTTGAGAAACTCAAAATTTTCGCAGTTCTGATGCTCGAAACGAATAACTAGAACGGCCTAGGGGAAAAGTACGCATAGTGTTGTAATCGGGCGAGTTTCGACTTTCAGATGCAACAGAAATTTTGCGGATTGGTCAATCCGTTCGCGAGATATGGCAGTTTGGAGGTAAGAAACGCTTGAGAAACTCAAAATTTTCGCAGTTCTGATGCTCGAAACGAATAACTAGAACGGCCTAGGGGAAAAGTACGCATAGTGTTGTAATCGGGCGAGCTTCTACTTTGAGATGCAACAGAAATTTTGCGGATTGGTCAATCCGTTCGCGAGATATGGCAGTTTGGAAGTAAGAAACGCTTGAGAAACTCAAAATTTTCGCAGTTCTGATGCTCGAAACGAATAACTAGAACGGCCTAGGGGAAAAGTACGCATAGTGTTGTAATCGGGCGAGTTTCTACTTTCAGATGCAACAGAAATTTTGCGGATTGGTCAATCCGTTCGCGAGATATGGCAGTTTGGAGGTAAGAAACGCTCGAGAAACTCAAAATTTTCGCAGTTCTGATGCTCGACAAGCATAACTAGAACGGCCTAGGGGAAAAGTACGCACACCGTTGTAATCTGGCGAGTTTCTACTTTCAGATGCAACAGAAATTTTGCGGATTGGTCAATCCGTTCGCGAGATATGGCAGTTTGGAGGTAAGCAACGCTTGAAAAACTCAAAATTTTCGCAGTTCTGTTGCTCGAAACGAATAACTAGAACGGGCTAGGGGAAAAGTACGCACACCGTTGTAATCGGGCGAGTTTCTACTTTCAGATGCAACAGAAATTTTGCGAATTGGTCAATCCGTTCGCGAGATATGGCAGTTTGGATGTAAGAAAAGCTTGAGAAACTCAAAATTTTCGCAGTTCTGATGCTCGAAACGAATAACTAGAACGGCCTAGGGGAAAAGTACGCATACCGTTGTAATCAGGCGAGTTTCTACTTTCAGATGCAACAGAAATTTTGCGGATTGGTCAATCCGTTCGCGAGATGTGGCAGTTTGGATGTAAGAAACGCTTGAGAAACACAAAATTTTCGCGGTTCTGATGCTCGAAACGAATAACAAGAACGGCCTAGGGGAAAAGTACGCACACCGTTGTAATCGGGCGAGTTTCTACTTTCAGATGCAACAGAAATTTTGCGGATTGGTCATTCCGTTCGCGAGATATGGCAGTTTGGAGGTAAGAAACACTTGAGAAACTCAAAATTTTCGCAGTTCTGATGCTCGACAAGCATAACTAGAACCGCCTAGGGGAAAAGTACGCACACCGTTGTAATCGGGCGAGTTTCTACTTTCAGATGCAACAGAAATTTTGCGGATTGGTCAATCCGTTCGCGAGATATGGCAGTTTGGAGGTAAGCAACGCTTGAGAAACACAAAATTTTCGCAGTTCTGTTGCTCGAAACGAATAACTAGAACCGGCTAGGGGAAAAGTACGCACACATTTGTAATCGGGCGAATTTCTACTTTCAGATGCAACAGAAATTTTGCGGATTGGTCAATCCGTTCGCGAGATATGGCAGTTTGGATGTAGGAAACGCTCGAGAAACTCAAAATTTTCGCAGTTCTGATGCTCGAAACGAATAACTAGAACGGCCTAGGGGAAAAGTACGCACACCGTTGTAATCGGGCGAGTTTCTACTTTCAGATGCAACAGAAATTTTGCGAATTGGTCAATCCGTTCGCGAGACATGGCAGTTTGGAGGTAAGCAACGCTTGAGAAACTCAAAATTTTCGCAGTTCTGATGCTCGGCAAGCATAACTAGAACGGGCTAGGGGAAAAGTACGCACACCGTTGTAGTCGGGCGAGTTTCTACTTTCAGATGCAACAGAAATTTTGCGGATTGGTCAATCCGTTCGCGAGATATGGCAGTTTGGAGGTAAGCAACGCTTGAAAAACTCAAAATTTTCGCAGTTCTGTTGCTCGAAACGAATAACTAGAACGGCCTAGGGGAAAAGTACGCATAGTGTTGTAATCGGGCGAGTTTCTACTTTGAGATGCAACAGAAATTTTGCGGATTGGTCAATCCGTTCGCGAGATATGGCAGTTTGGAAGTAAGAAACGCTTGAGAAACTCAAAATTTTCGCAGTTCTGATGCTCGAAACGAATAACTAGAACGGCCTAGGGGAAAAGTACGCATAGTGTTGTAATCGGGCGAGTTTCTACCTTCAGATGCAACAGAAATTTTGCGGATTGGTCAATCCGTTCGCGAGATATGGCAGTTTGGAGGTAAGCAACGCTTGAGAAACTCAAAATTTTCGCAGTTCTGATGCTCGACAAGCATAACTAGAACGGGCTAGGGGAAAAGTACGCACACCGTTGTAGTCGGGCGAGTTTCTACTTTCAGATGCAACAGAAATTTTGCGGATTGGTCAATCCGTTCGCGAGATATGGCAGTTTGGAGGTAAGCAACGCTTGAAAAACTCAAAATTTTCGCAGTTCTGTTGCTCGAAACGAATAACTAGAACGGGCTAGGGGAAAAGTACGCATACCGTTGTAATCGGGCGAGTTTCTACTTTCAGATGCAACAGAAATTTTGCGGATTGGTCAATCCGTTCGCGAGATATGGCAGTTTGGAGGTAAGAAACGCTTGAGAAACTCAAAATTTTCGCAGTTCTGATGCTCGACAAGCATAACTAGAACGGCCTAGGGGAAAAGTACGCACACCGTTGTAATCGGGCGAGTTTCTACTTTGAGATGCAACAGAAATTTTGCGGATTGGTCAATCCGTTCGCGAGATATGGCAGCTTGGAAGTAAGAAACGCTTGAGAAACTCAAAATTTTCGCAGTTCTGATGCTCGAAACGAATAACTAGAACGGCCTAGGGGAAAAGTACGCATAGTGTTGTAATCGGGCGAGTTTCTACTTTCAGATGCAACAGAAATTTTGCGGATTGGTCAATCCGTTCGCGAGATGTGGCTGTTTGGATGTAAGAAACGCTTGAGAAACACAAAATTTTCGCGGTTCTGATGCTCGAAACGAATAACAAGAACGGCCTAGGGGAAAAGTACGCACACCGTTGTAATCGGGCGAGTTTCTACTTTCAGATGCAACAGAAATTTTGCGGATTGGTCATTCCGTTCGCGAGATATGGCAGTTTGGAGGTAAGAAACGTTTGAGAAACTCAAAATTTTCGCAGTTCTGATGCTCGACAAGCATAACTAGAACGGCCTAGGGGAAAAGTACGCATAGTGTTGTAATCGGGCGAGTTTCTACTTTCAGATGCAACAGAAATTTTGCGGATTGGTCAATCCGTTCGCGAGATATGGCAGTTTGGAGGTAAGCAACGCTTGAGAAACTCAAAATTTTCGCTGTTCTGTTGCTCGAAACGAATAACTAGAACGGGCTAGGGGAAAAGTACGCATACATTTGTAATCGGGCGAATTTCTACTTTCAGATGCAACAGAAATTTTGCGGATTTGTCAATCCGTTCGCGAGATATGGCAGTTTGCATGTAAGAAACGCTCGAGAAACTCAAAATTTTCGCAGTTCTGATGCTCGAAACGAATAACTAGAACGGCCTAGGGGAAAAGTACGCCCACCGTTGTAATCGGGCGAGTTTCTACTTTCAGATGCAACAGAAATTTTGCGAATTGTTCAATCCGTTCGCGAGATATGGCAGTTTGGAGGTAAGCAACGCTTGAGAAACTCAAAATTTTCGCAGTTCTGATGCTCGAAACGAATAACTAGAACGGCCTAGGGGAAAAGTACGCACAGTGTTGTAATCGGGCGAGTTTCTACTTTCAGATGCAACAGAAATTTTGCGGATTGGTCAATCCGTTCGCGAGATATGGCAGTTTGGAAGTAAGAAACGCTTGAGAAACTCAAAATTTTCGCAGTTCTGATGCTCGAAACGAATAACTAGAACGGCCTAGGGGAAAAGTACGCATAGTGTTGTAATCGGGCGAGTTTCTACCTTCAGATGCAACAGAAATTTTGCGGATTGGTCAATCCGTTCGCGAGATATGGCAGTTTGGAGGTAAGCAACGCTTGAGAAACTCAAAATTTTCGCAGTTCTGATGCTCGACAAGCATAATTAGAACGGGCTAGGGGAAAAGTACGCACACCGTTGTAGTCGGGCGAGTTTCTACTTTCAGATGCAACAGAAATTTTGCGGATTGGTCAATCCGTTCGCGAGATATGGCAGTTTGGAGGTAAGCAACGCTTGAAAAACTCAAAATTTTCGCAGTTCTGTTGCTCGAAACGAATAACTAGAACGGGCTAGGGGAAAAGTACGCATACCGTTGTAATCGGGCGAGTTTCTACTTTCAGATGCAACAGAAATTTTGCGGATTGGTCAATCCGTTCGCGAGATATGGCAGTTTGGAGGTAAGAAACGCTTGAGAAACTCAAAATTTTCGCAGTTCTGATGCTCGAAACGAATAACTAGAACGGCCTAGGGGAAAAGTACGCATAGTGTTGTAATCGGGCGAGTTTCTACTTTGAGATGCAACAGAAATTTTGCCGATTGGTCAATCCGTTCGCGAGATATGGCAGTTTGGAAGTAAGAAACGCTTGAGAAACTCAAAATTTTCGCAGTTCTGATGCTCGAAACGAATAACTAGAACGGCCTAGGGGAAAAGTACGCATAGTGTTGTAATCGGGCGAGTTTCTACTTTCAGATGCAACAGAAATTTTGCGGATTGGTCAATCCGTTCGCGAGATATGGCAGTTTGGAGGTAAGAAACGCTCGAGAAACTCAAAATTTTCGCAGTTCTGATGCTCGACAAGCATAACTAGAACGGCCTAGGGGAAAAGTACGCACACCGTTGTAATCGGGCGAGTTTCTACTTTGAGATGCAACAGAAATTTTGCGGATTGGTCAATCCGTTCGCGAGATATGGCAGCTTGGAAGTAAGAAACGCTTGAGAAACTCAAAATTTTCGCAGTTCTGATGCTCGAAACGAATAACTAGAACGGCCTAGGGGAAAAGTACGCATAGTGTTGTAATCGGGCGAGTTTCTACTTTCAGATGCAACAGAAATTTTGCGGATTGGTCATTCCGTTCGCGAGATAAGGCAGTTTGGAGGTAAGAAACGCTTGAGAAACTCAAAATTTTCGCAGTTCTGATGCTCGACAAGCATAACTAGAACGGCCTAGGGGAAAAGTACGCATAGTGTTGTAATCGGGCGAGTTTCTACTTTCAGATGCAACAGAAATTTTGCGGATTGGTCAATCCGTTCGCGAGATATGGCAGTTTGGAAGTAAGAAACGCTTGAGAAACTCAAAATTTTCGCAGTTCTGATGCTCGAAACGAATAACTAGAACGGCCTAGGGGAAAAGTACGCATAGTGTTGTAATCGGGCGAGTTTCTACTTTCAGATGCAACAGAAATTTTGCGGATTGGTCAATCCGTTCGCGAGATATGGCAGTTTGGAGGTAAGAAACGCTCGAGAAACTCAAAATTTTCGCAGTTCTGATGCTCGACAAGCATAACTAGAACGGCCTAGGGGAAAAGTACGCACACCGTTGTAATCGGGCGAGTTTCTACTTTGAGATGCAACAGAAATTTTGCGGATTGGTCAATCCGTTCGCGAGATATGGCAGCTTGGAAGTAAGAAACGCTTGAGAAACTCAAAATTTTCGCAGTTCTGATGCTCGAAACGAATAACTAGAACGGCCTAGGGGAAAAGTACGCATAGTGTTGTAATCGGGCGAGTTTCTACTTTCAGATGCAACAGAAATTTTGCGGATTGGTCATTCCGTTCGCGAGATAAGGCAGTTTGGAGGTAAGAAACGCTTGAGAAACTCAAAATTTTCGCAGTTCTGATGCTCGACAAGCATAACTAGAACGGCCTAGGGGAAAAGTACGCATACATTTGTAATCGGGCGAATTTCTACTTTCAGATGCAACAGAAATTTTGCGGATTGGTCAATCCGTTCGCGAGATATGGCAGTTTGGATGTAAGAAACGCTCGAGAAACTCAAAATTTTCGCAGTTCTGATGCTCGAAACGAATAACTAGAACGGCCTAGGGGAAAAGTACGCATAGTGTTGTAATCGGGCGAGTTTCTACTTTCAGATGCAACAGAAATTTTGCGGATTGGTCAATCCGTTCGCGAGATATGGCAGTTTGGAGGTAAGCAACGCTTGAGAAACTCAAAATTTTCGCTGTTCTGTTGCTCGAAACGAATAACTAGAACGGGCTAGGGGAAAAGTACGCATACATTTGTAATCGGGCGAATTTCTACTTTCAGATGCAACAGAAATTTTGCGGATTGGTCAATCCGTTCGCGAGATATGGCAGTTTGGATGTAAGAAACGCTCGAGAAACTCAAAATTTTCGCAGTTCTGATGCTCGAAACGAATAACTAGAACGGCCTAGGGGAAAAGTACGCCCACCGTTGTAATCGGGCGAGTTTCTACTTTCAGATGCAACAGAAATTTTGCGGATTGGTCAATCCGTTCGCGAGATATGGCAGTTTGGAGGTAAGCAACGCTTGAGAAACTCAAAATTTTCGCAGTTCTGATGCTCGAAACGAATAACTAGAACGGCCTAGGGGAAAAGTACGCATAGTGTTGTAATCGGGCGAGTTTCTACTTTCAGATGCAACAGAAATTTTGCGGATTGGTCAATCCGTTCGCGAGATATGGCAGTTTGGAAGTAAGAAACGCTTGAGAAACTCAAAATTTTCGCAGTTCTGATGCTCGACACGAATAACTAGAACGGCCTAGGGGAAAAGTACGCATAGTGTTGTAATCGGGCGAGTTTCGACTTTCAGATGCAACAGAAATTTTGCGGATTGGTCAATCCGTTCGCGAGATATGGCAGTTTGGAGGTAAGCAACGCTTGAAAAACTCAAAATTTTCGCAGTTCTGTTGCTCGAAACGAATAACTAGAACGGGCTAGGGGAAAAGTACGCATACCGTTGTAATCGGGCGAGTTTCTAGTTTCAGATGCAACAGAAATTTTGCGGATTGGTCAATCCGTTCGCGAGATATGGCAGTTTGGAGGTAAGAAACGCTTGAGAAACTCAAAATTTTCGCAGTTCTGATGCTCGAAACGAATAACTAGAACGGCCTAGGGGAAAAGTACGCATAGTGTTGTAATCGGGCGAGTTTCTACTTTGAGATGCAACAGAAATTTTGCGGATTGGTCAATCCGTTCGCGAGATATGGCAGTTTGGAAGTAAGAAACGCTTGAGAAACTCAAAATTTTCGCAGTTCTGATGCTCGAAACGAATAACTAGAACGGCCTAGGGGAAAAGTACGCATAGTGTTGTAATCGGGCGAGTTTCTACTTTGAGATGCAACAGAAATTTTGCGGATTGGTCAATCCGTTCGCGAGATATGGCAGTTTGGAAGTAAGAAACGCTTGAGAAACTCAAAATTTTCGCAGTTCTGATGCTCGAAACGAATAACTAGAACGGCCTAGGGGAAAAGTACGCATAGTGTTGTAATCGGGCGAGTTTCTACTTTCAGATGCAACAGAAATTTTGCGGATTGGTCAATCCGTTCGCGAGATATGGCAGTTTGGATGTAAGAAACGCTTGAGAAACTCAAAATTTTCGCAGTTCTGATGCTCGAAACGAATAACTAGAACGGCCTAGGGGAAAAGTACGCATACCGTTGTAATCGGGCGAGTTTCTACTTTCAGATGCAACAGAAATTTTGCGGATTGGTCAATCCGTTCGCGAGATATGGCAGTTTGGAGGTAAGAAACGCTCGAGAAACTCAAAATTTTCGCAGTTCTGATGCTCGACAAGCATAACTAGAACGGCCTAGGGGAAAAGTACGCACACCGTTGTAATCTGGCGAGTTTCTACTTTCAGATGCAACAGAAATTTTGCGGATTGGTCAATCCGTTCGCGAGATATGGCAGTTTGGAGGTAAGCAACGCTTGAAAAACTCAAAATTTTCGCAGTTCTGTTGCTCGAAACGAATAACTAGAACGGGCTAGGGGAAAAGTACGCATACCGTTGTAATCGGGCGAGTTTCTACTTTCAGATGCAACAGAAATTTTGCGAATTGGTCAATCCGTTCGCGAGATATGGCAGTTTGGATGTAAGAAACGCTTGAGAAACTCAAAATTTTCGCAGTTCTGATGCTCGACAAGCATAATTAGAACGGGCTAGGGGAAAAGTACGCACACCGTTGTAGTCGGGCGAGTTTCTACTTTCAGATGCAACAGAAATTTTGCGGATTGGTCAATCCGTTCGCGAGATATGGCAGTTTGGAGGTAAGCAACGCTTGAAAAACTCAAAATTTTCGCAGTTCTGTTGCTCGAAACGAATAACTAGAACGGGCTAGGGGAAAAGTACGCATACCGTTGTAATCGGGCGAGTTTCTACTTTCAGATGCAACAGAAATTTTGCGGATTGGTCAATCCGTTCGCGAGATATGGCAGTTTGGAGGTAAGAAACGCTTGAGAAACTCAAAATTTTCGCAGTTCTGATGCTCGAAACGAATAACTAGAACGGCCTAGGGGAAAAGTACGCATAGTGTTGTAATCGGGCGAGTTTCTACTTTGAGATGCAACAGAAATTTTGCGGATTGGTCAATCCGTTCGCGAGATATGGCAGTTTGGAAGTAAGAAACGCTTGAGAAACTCAAAATTTTCGCAGTTCTGATGCTCGAAACGAATAACTAGAACGGCCTAGGGGAAAAGTACGCATAGTGTTGTAATCGGGCGAGTTTCTACTTTCAGATGCAACAGAAATTTTGCGGATTGGTCAATCCGTTCGCGATATATGGCAGTTTGGAGGTAAGAAACGCTCGAGAAACTCAAAATTTTCGCAGTTCTGATGCTCGACAAGCATAACTAGAACGGCCTAGGGGAAAAGTACGCACACCGTTGTAATCGGGCGAGTTTCTACTTTGAGATGCAACAGAAATTTTGCGGATTGGTCAATCCGTTCGCGAGATATGGCAGCTTGGAAGTAAGAAACGCTTGAGAAACTCAAAATTTTCGCAGTTCTGATGCTCGAAACGAATAACTAGAACGGCCTAGGGGAAAAGTACGCATAGTGTTGTAATCGGGCGAGTTTCTACTTTCAGATGCAACAGAAATTTTGCGGATTGGTCATTCCGTTCGCGAGATAAGGCAGTTTGGAGGTAAGAAACGCTTGAGAAACTCAAAACATTCGCAGTTCTGATGCTCGACAAGCATAACTAGAACGGCCTAGGGGAAAAGTACGCATACATTTGTAATCGGGCGAATTTCTACTTTCAGATGCAACAGAAATTTTGCGGATTGGTCAATCCGTTCGCGAGATATGGCAGTTTGGATGTAAGAAACGCTCGAGAAACTCAAAATTTTCGCAGTTCTGATGCTCGAAACGAATAACTAGAACGGCCTAGGGGAAAAGTACGCACACCGTTGTAATCGGGCGAGTTTCTACTTTGAGATGCAACAGAAATTTTGCGGATTGGTCAATCCGTTCGCGAGATATGGCAGCTTGGAAGTAAGAAACGCTTGAGAAACTCAAAATTTTCGCAGTTCTGATGCTCGAAACGAATAACTAGAACGGCCTAGGGGAAAAGTACGCATAGTGTTGTAATCGGGCGAGTTTCTACTTTCAGATGCAACAGAAATTTTGCGGATTGGTCAATCCGTTCGCGAGATATGGCAGTTTGGAGGTAAGAAACGCTTGAGAAACTCAAAATTTTCGCAGTTCTGATGCTCGAAACGAATAACTAGAACGGCCTAGGGGAAAAGTACGCATAGTGTTGTAATCGGGCGAGTTTCTACTTTGAGATGCAACAGAAATTTTGCGGATTGGTCAATCCGTTCGCGAGATATGGCAGTTTGGAAGTAAGAAACGCTTGAGAAACTCAAAATTTTCGCAGTTCTGATGCTCGAAACGAATAACTAGAACGGCCTAGGGGAAAAGTACGCATAGTGTTGTAATCGGGCGAGTTTCTACTTTCAGATGCAACAGAAATTTTGCGGATTGGTCAATCCGTTCGCGATATATGGCAGTTTGGAGGTAAGAAACGCTCGAGAAACTCAAAATTTTCGCAGTTCTGATGCTCGACAAGCATAACTAGAACGGCCTAGGGGAAAAGTACGCACACCGTTGTAATCGGGCGAGTTTCTACTTTGAGATGCAACAGAAATTTTGCGGATTGGTCAATCCGTTCGCGAGATATGGCAGCTTGGAAGTAAGAAACGCTTGAGAAACTCAAAATTTTCGCAGTTCTGATGCTCGAAACGAATAACTAGAACGGCCTAGGGGAAAAGTACGCATAGTGTTGTAATCGGGCGAGTTTCTACTTTCAGATGCAACAGAAATTTTGCGGATTGGTCATTCCGTTCGCGAGATAAGGCAGTTTGGAGGTAAGAAACGCTTGAGAAACTCAAAACATTCGCAGTTCTGATGCTCGACAAGCATAACTAGAACGGCCTAGGGGAAAAGTACGCATACATTTGTAATCGGGCGAATTTCTACTTTCAGATGCAACAGAAATTTTGCGGATTGGTCAATCCGTTCGCGAGATATGGCAGTTTGGATGTAAGAAACGCTCGAGAAACTCAAAATTTTCGCAGTTCTGATGCTCGAAACGAATAACTAGAACGGCCTAGGGGAAAAGTACGCACACCGTTGTAATCGGGCGAGTTTCTACTTTGAGATGCAACAGAAATTTTGCGGATTGGTCAATCCGTTCGCGAGATATGGCAGCTTGGAAGTAAGAAACGCTTGAGAAACTCAAAATTTTCGCAGTTCTGATGCTCGAAACGAATAACTAGAACGGCCTAGGGGAAAAGTACGCATAGTGTTGTAATCGGGCGAGTTTCTACTTTCAGATGCAACAGAAATTTTGCGGATTGGTCAATCCGTTCGCGAGATATGGCAGTTTGGAGGTAAGAAACGCTCGAGAAACTCAAAATTTTCGCAGTTCTGATGCTCGACAAGCATAACTAGAACGGCCTAGGGGAAAAGTACGCACACCGTTGTAATCGGGCGAGTTTCTACTTTGAGATGCAACAGAAATTTTGCGGATTGGTCAATCCGTTCGCGAGATATGGCAGCTTGGAAGTAAGAAACGCTTGAGAAACTCAAAATTTTCGCAGTTCTGATGCTCGAAACGAATAACTAGAACGGCCTAGGGGAAAAGTACGCATAGTGTTGTAATCGGGCGAGTTTCTACTTTCAGATGCAACAGAAATTTTGCGGATTGGTCATTCCGTTCGCGAGATAAGGCAGTTTGGAGGTAAGAAACGCTTGAGAAACTCAAAACATTCGCAGTTCTGATGCTCGACAAGCATAACTAGAACGGCCTAGGGGAAAAGTACGCATACATTTGTAATCGGGCGAATTTCTACTTTCAGATGCAACAGAAATTTTGCGGATTGGTCAATCCGTTCGCGAGATATGGCAGTTTGGATGTAAGAAACGCTCGAGAAACTCAAAATTTTCGCAGTTCTGATGCTCGAAACGAATAACTAGAACGGCCTAGGGGAAAAGTACGCACACCGTTGTAATCGGGCGAGTTTCTACTTTGAGATGCAACAGAAATTTTGCGGATTGGTCAATCCGTTCGCGAGATATGGCAGCTTGGAAGTAAGAAACGCTTGAGAAACTCAAAATTTTCGCAGTTCTGATGCTCGAAACGAATAACTAGAACGGCCTAGGGGAAAAGTACGCATAGTGTTGTAATCGGGCGAGTTTCTACTTTCAGATGCAACAGAAATTTTGCGGATTGGTCAATCCGTTCGCGAGATATGGCAGTTTGGAGGTAAGCAACGCTTGAGAAACTCAAAATTTTCGCAGTTCTGATGCTCGACAAGCATAACTAGAACGGGCTAGGGGAAAAGTACGCACACCGTTGTAGTCGGGCGAGTTTCTACTTTCAGATGCAACAGAAATTTTGCGGATTGGTCAATCCGTTCGCGAGATATGGCAGTTTGGAGGTAAGCAACGCTTGAAAAACTCAAAATTTTCGCAGTTCTGTTGCTCGAAACGAATAACTAGAACGGGCTAGGGGAAAAGTACGCATACCGTTGTAATCGGGCGAGTTTCTACTTTCAGATGCAACAGAAATTTTGCGGATTGGTCAATCCGTTCGCGAGATATGGCAGTTTGGAAGTAAGAAACGCTTGAGAAACTCAAAATTTTCGCAGTTCTGATGCTCGAAACGAATAACTAGAACGGCCTAGGGGAAAAGTACGCATAGTGTTGTAATCGGGCGAGTTTCTACTTTGAGATGCAACAGAAATTTTGCGGATTGGTCAATCCGTTCGCGAGATATGGCAGTTTGGAAGTAAGAAACGCTTGAGAAACTCAAAATTTTCGCAGTTCTGATGCTCGAAACGAATAACTAGAACGGCCTAGGGGAAAAGTACGCATAGTGTTGTAATCGGGCGAGTTTCTACTTTCAGATGCAACAGAAATTTTGCGGATTGGTCAATCCGTTCGCGAGATATGGCAGTTTGGAGGTAAGAAACGCTCGAGAAACTCAAAATTTTCGCAGTTCTGATGCTCGACAAGCATAACTAGAACGGCCTAGGGGAAAAGTACGCACACCGTTGTAATCGGGCGAGTTTCTACTTTGAGATGCAACAGAAATTTTGCGGATTGGTCAATCCGTTCGCGAGATATGGCAGCTTGGAAGTAAGAAACGCTTGAGAAACTCAAAATTTTCGCAGTTCTGATGCTCGAAACGAATAACTAGAACGGCCTAGGGGAAAAGTACGCATAGTGTTGTAATCGGGCGAGTTTCTACTTTCAGATGCAACAGAAATTTTGCGGATTGGTCAATCCGTTCGCGAGATGTGGCTGTTTGGATGTAAGAAACGCTTGAGAAACACAAAATTTTCGCGGTTCTGATGCTCGAAACGAATAACAAGAACGGCCTAGGGGAAAAGTACGCACACCGTTGTCATCGGGCGAGTTTCTACTTTCAGATGCAACAGAAATTTTGCGGATTGGTCATTCCGTTCGCGAGATATGGCAGTTTGGAGGTAAGAAACGTTTGAGAAACTCAAAATTTTCGCAGTTCTGATGCTCGACAAGCATAACTAGAACGGCCTAGGGGAAAAGTACGCATAGTGTTGTAATCGGGCGAGTTTCTACTTTCAGATGCAACAGAAATTTTGCGGATTGGTCAATCCGTTCGCGAGATATGGCAGTTTGGAGGTAAGCAACGCTTGAGAAACTCAAAATTTTCGCTGTTCTGTTGCTCGAAACGAATAACTAGAACGGGCTAGGGGAAAAGTACGCATACATTTGTAATCGGGCGAATTTCTACTTTCAGATGCAACAGAAATTTTGCGGATTGGTCAATCCGTTCGCGAGATATGGCAGTTTGCATGTAAGAAACGCTCGAGAAACTCAAAATTCTCGCAGTTCTGATGCTCGAAACGAATAACTAGAACGGCCTAGGGGAAAAGTACGCCCACCGTTGTAATCGGGCGAGTTTCTACTTTCAGATGCAACAGAAATTTTGCGAATTGTTCAATCCGTTCGCGAGATATGGCAGTTTGGAGGTAAGCAACGCTTGAGAAACTCAAAATTTTCGCAGTTCTGATGCTCGACAAGCATAATTAGAACGGGCTAGGGGAAAAGTACGCACACCTTTGTAGTCGGGCGAGTTTCTACTTTCAGATGCAACAGAAATTTTGCGGATTGGTCAATCCGTTCGCGAGATATGGCAGTTTGGAGGTAAGCAACGCTTGAAAAACTCAAAATTTTCGCAGTTCTGATGCTCGAAACGAATAACTAGAACGGCCTAGGGGAAAAGTACGCATAGTGTTGTAATCGGGCGAGTTTCTACTTTCAGATGGAACAGAAATTTTGCGGATTGGTCAATCCGTTCGCGAGATATGGCAGTTTGCATGTAAGAAACGCTCGAGAAACTCAAAATTTTCGCAGTTCTGATGCTCGAAACGAATAACTAGAACGGCCTAGGGGAAAAGTACGCCCACCGTTGTAATCGGGCGAGTTTCTACTTTCAGATGCAACAGAAATTTTGCGAATTGTTCAATCCGTTCGCGAGATATGGCAGTTTGGAAGTAAGCAACGCTTGAGAAACTCAAAATTTTCGCAGTTCTGATGCTCGAAACGAATAACTAGAACGGCCTAGGGGAAAAGTACGCATAGTGTTGTAATCGGGCGAGTTTCTACTTTCAGATGGAACAGAAATTTTGCGGATTGGTCAATCCGTTCGCGAGATATGGCAGTTTGGAAGTAAGAAACGCTTGAGAAACTCAAAATTTTCGCAGTTCTGATGCTCGAAACGAATAACTAGAACGGCCTAGGGGAAAAGTACGCATAGTGTTGTAATCGGGCGAGTTTCTACCTTCAGATGCAACAGAAATTTTGCGGATTGGTCAATCCGTTCGCGAGATATGGCAGTTTGGAGGTAAGCAACGCTTGAGAAACTCAAAATTTTCGCAGTTCTGATGCTCGACAAGCATAATTAGAACGGGCTAGGGGAAAAGTACGCACACCGTTGTAGTCGGGCGAGTTTCTACTTTCAGATGCAACAGAAATTTTGCGGATTGGTCAATCCGTTCGCGAGATATGGCAGTTTGGAGGTAAGCAACGCTTGAAAAACTCAAAATTTTCGCAGTTCTGATGCTCGAAACGAATAACTAGAACGGGCTAGGGGAAAAGTACGCATACCTTTGTAATCGGGCGAGTTTCTACTTTCAGATGCAACAGAAATTTTGCGGATTGGTCAATCCGTTCGCGAGATATGGCAGTTTGGAGGTAAGAAACGCTTGAGAAACTCAAAATTTTCGCAGTTCTGATGCTCGAAACGAATAACTAGAACGGCCTAGGGGAAAAGTACGCATAGTGTTGTAATCGGGCGAGTTTCTACTTTGAGATGCAACAGAAATTTTGCGGATTGGTCAATCCGTTCGCGAGATATGGCAGTTTGGAAGTAAGAAACGCTTGAGAAACTCAAAATTTTCGCAGTTCTGATGCTCGAAACGAATAACTAGAACGGCCTAGGGGAAAAGTACGCATAGTGTTGTAATCGGGCGAGTTTCTACTTTCAGATGCAACAGAAATTTTGCGGATTGGTCAATCCGTTCGCGAGATATGGCAGTTTGGAGGTAAGAAACGCTCGAGAAACTCAAAATTTTCGCAGTTCTGATGCTCGACAAGCATAACTAGAACGGCCTAGGGGAAAAGTACGCACACCGTTGTAATCGGGCGAGTTTCTACTTTGAGATGCAACAGAAATTTTGCGGATTGGTCCATCCGTTCGCGAGATATGGCAGCTTGGAAGTAAGAAACGCTTGAGAAACTCAAAATTTTCGCAGTTCTGATGCTCGAAACGAATAACTAGAACGGCCTAGGGGAAAAGTACGCATAGTGTTGTAATCGGGCGAGTTTCTACTTTCAGATGCAACAGAAATTTTGCGGATTGGTCATTCCGTTCGCGAGATAAGGCAGTTTGGAGGTAAGAAACGCTTGAGAAACTCAAAATTTTCGCAGTTCTGATGCTCGACAAGCATAACTAGAACGGCCTAGGGGAAAAGTACGCATACATTTGTAATCGGGCGAATTTCTACTTTCAGATGCAACAGAAATTTTGCGGATTGGTCAATCCGTTCGCGAGATATGGCAGTTTGGATGTAAGAAACGCTCGAGAAACTCAAAATTTTCGCAGTTCTGATGCTCGAAACGAATAACTAGAACGGCCTAGGGGAAAAGTACGCATAGTGTTGTAATCGGGCGAGTTTCTACTTTCAGATGCAACAGAAATTTTGCGGATTGGTCAATCCGTTCGCGAGATATGGCAGTTTGGAGGTAAGCAACGCTTGAGAAACTCAAAATTTTCGCTGTTCTGTTGCTCGAAACGAATAACTAGAACGGGCTAGGGGAAAAGTACGCATACATTTGTAATCGGGCGAATTTCTACTTTCAGATGCAACAGAAATTTTGCGGATTGGTCAATCCGTTCGCGAGATATGGCAGTTTGGATGTAAGAAACGCTCGAGAAACTCAAAATTTTCGCAGTTCTGATGCTCGAAACGAATAACTAGAACGGCCTAGGGGAAAAGTACGCCCACCGTTGTAATCGGGCGAGTTTCTACTTTCAGATGCAACAGAAATTTTGCGAATTGTTCAATCCTTTCGCGAGATATGGCAGTTTGGAGGTAAGCAACGCTTGAGAAACTCAAAATTTTCGCAGTTCTGATGCTCGAAACGAATAACTAGAACGGCCTAGGGGAAAAGTACGCATAGTGTTGTAATCGGGCGAGTTTCTACTTTCAGATGCAACAGAAATTTTGCGGATTGGTCAATCCGTTCGCGAGATATGGCAGTTTGGAAGTAAGAAACGCTTGAGAAACTCAAAATTTTCGCAGTTCTGATGCTCGAAACGAATAACTTGAACGGCCTAGGGGAAAAGTACGCATAGTGTTGTAATCGGGCGAGTTTCGACTTTCAGATGCAACAGAAATTTTGCGGATTGGTCAATCCGTTCGCGAGATATGGCAGTTTGGAGGTAAGCAACGCTTGAAAAACTCAAAATTTTCGCAGTTCTGTTGCTCGAAACGAATAACTAGAACGGGCTAGGGGAAAAGTACGCATACCGTTGTAATCGGGCGAGTTTCTAGTTTCAGATGCAACAGAAATTTTGCGGATTGGTCAATCCGTTCGCGAGATATGGCAGTTTGGAGGTAAGAAACGCTTGAGAAACTCAAAATTTTCGCAGTTCTGATGCTCGAAACGAATAACTAGAACGGCCTAGGGGAAAAGTACGCATAGTGTTGTAATCGGGCGAGTTTCTACTTTGAGATGCAACAGAAATTTTGCGGATTGGTCAATCCGTTCGCGAGATATGGCAGTTTGGAAGTAAGAAACGCTTGAGAAACTCAAAATTTTCGCAGTTCTGATGCTCGAAACGAATAACTAGAACGGCCTAGGGGAAAAGTACGCATAGTGTTGTAATCGGGCGAGTTTCTACTTTGAGATGCAACAGAAATTTTGCGGATTGGTCAATCCGTTCGCGAGATATGGCAGTTTGGAAGTAAGAAACGCTTGAGAAACTCAAAATTTTCGCAGTTCTGATGCTCGAAACGAATAACTAGAACGGCCTAGGGGAAAAGTACGCATAGTGTTGTAATCGGGCGAGTTTCTACTTTCAGATGCAACAGAAATTTTGCGGATTGGTCAATCCGTTCGCGAGATATGGCAGTTTGGAGGTAAGAAACGCTCGAGAAACTCAAAATTTTCGCAGTTCTGATGCTCGACAAGCATAACTAGAACGGCCTAGGGGAAAAGTACGCACACCGTTGTAATCTGGCGAGTTTCTACTTTCAGATGCAACAGAAATTTTGCGGATTGGTCAATCCGTTCGCGAGATATGGCAGTTTGGAGGTAAGCAACGCTTGAAAAACTCAAAATTTTCGCAGTTCTGTTGCTCGAAACGAATAACTAGAACGGGCTAGGGGAAAAGTACGCATACCGTTGTAATCGGGCGAGTTTCTACTTTCAGATGCAACAGAAATTTTGCGAATTGGTCAATCCGTTCGCGAGATATGGCAGTTTGGATGTAAGAAACGCTTGAGAAACTCAAAATTTTCGCAGTTCTGATGCTCGACAAGCATAATTAGAACGGGCTAGGGGAAAAGTACGCACACCGTTGTAGTCGGGCGAGTTTCTACTTTCAGATGCAACAGAAATTTTGCGGATTGGTCAATCCGTTCGCGAGATATGGCAGTTTGGAGGTAAGCAACGCTTGAAAAACTCAAAATTTTCGCAGTTCTGTTGCTCGAAACGAATAACTAGAACGGGCTAGGGGAAAAGTACGCATACCGTTGTAATCGGGCGAGTTTCTACTTTCAGATGCAACAGAAATTTTGCGGATTGGTCAATCCGTTCGCGAGATATGGCAGTTTGGAGGTAAGAAACGCTTGAGAAACTCAAAATTTTCGCAGTTCTGATGCTCGAAACGAATAACTAGAACGGCCTAGGGGAAAAGTACGCATAGTGTTGTAATCGGGCGAGTTTCTACTTTGAGATGCAACAGAAATTTTGCGGATTGTTCAATCCGTTCGCGAGATATGGCAGTTTGGAAGTAAGAAACGCTTGAGAAACTCAAAATTTTCGCAGTTCTGATGCTCGAAACGAATAACTAGAACGGCCTAGGGGAAAAGTACGCATAGTGTTATAATCGGGCGAGGTTCTACTTTCAGATGCAACAGAAATTTTGCGGATTGGTCAATCCGTTCGCGAGATATGGCAGTTTGGATGTAAGAAACGCTTGAGAAACTCAAAATTTTCGCAGTTCTGATGCTCGACAAGCATAACTAGAACGGCCTAGGGGAAAAGTACGCACACCGTTGTAATCTGGCGAGTTTCTACTTTCAGATGCAACAGAAATTTTGCGGATTGGTCAATCCGTTCGCGAGATATGGCAGTTTGGAGGTAAGCAACGCTTGAAAAACTCAAAATTTTCGCAGTTCTGTTGCTCGAAACGAATAACTAGAACGGGCTAGGGGAAAAGTACGCATACCGTTGTAATCGGGCGAGTTTCTACTTTCAGATGCAACAGAAATTTTGCGAATTGGTCAATCCGTTCGCGAGATATGGCAGTTTGGATGTAAGAAACGCTTGAGAAACTCAAAATTTTCGCAGTTCTGATGCTCGACAAGCATAATTAGAACGGGCTAGGGGAAAAGTACGCACACCGTTGTAGTCGGGCGAGTTTCTACTTTCAGATGCAACAGAAATTTTGCGGATTGGTCAATCCGTTCGCGAGATATGGCAGTTTGGAGGTAAGCAACGCTTGAAAAACTCAAAATTTTCGCAGTTCTGTTGCTCGAAACGAATAACTAGAACGGGCTAGGGGAAAAGTACGCATACCGTTGTAATCGGGCGAGTTTCTACTTTCAGATGCAACAGAAATTTTGCGGATTGGTCAATCCGTTCGCGAGATATGGCAGTTTGGAGGTAAGAAACGCTTGAGAAACTCAAAATTTTCGCAGTTCTGATGCTCGAAACGAATAACTAGAACGGCCTAGGGGAAAAGTACGCATAGTGTTGTAATCGGGCGAGTTTCTACTTTGAGATGCAACAGAAATTTTGCGGATTGGTCAATCCGTTCGCAAGATATGGCAGATTGGAGGTAAGAAACGCTTGAGAAACTCAAAATTTTCGCAGTTCTGATGCTCGACAAGCATAATTAGAACGGGCTAGGGGAAAAGTACGCACACCGTTGTAGTCGGGCGAGTTTCTACTTTCAGATGCAACAGAAATTTTGCGGATTGGTCAATCCGTTCGCGAGATATGGCAGTTTGGAGGTAAGCAACGCTTGAAAAACTCAAAATTTTCGCAGTTCTGTTGCTCGAAACGAATAACTAGAACGGGCTAGGGGAAAAGTACGCATACCGTTGTAATCGGGCGAGTTTCTACTTTCAGATGCAACAGAAATTTTGCGGATTGGTCAATCCGTTCGCGAGATATGGCAGTTTGGAGGTAAGAAACGCTTGAGAAACTCAAAATTTTCGCAGTTCTGATGCTCGAAACGAATAACTAGAACGGCCTAGGGGAAAAGTACGCATAGTGTTGTAATCGGGCGAGTTTCTACTTTGAGATGCAACAGAAATTTTGCGGATTGTTCAATCCGTTCGCGAGATATGGCAGTTTGGAAGTAAGAAACGCTTGAGAAACTCAAAATTTTCGCAGTTCTGATGCTCGAAACGAATAACTAGAACGGCCTAGGGGAAAAGTACGCATAGTGTTATAATCGGGCGAGGTTCTACTTTCAGATGCAACAGAAATTTTGCGGATTGGTCAATCCGTTCGCGAGATATGGCAGTTTGGATGTAAGAAACGCTTGAGAAACTCAAAATTTTCGCAGTTCTGATGCTCGACAAGCATAACTAGAACGGCCTAGGGGAAAAGTACGCACACCGTTGTAATCTGGCGAGTTTCTACTTTCAGATGCAACAGAAATTTTGCGGATTGGTCAATCCGTTCGCGAGATATGGCAGTTTGGAGGTAAGCAACGCTTGAAAAACTCAAAATTTTCGCAGTTCTGTTGCTCGAAACGAATAACTAGAACGGGCTAGGGGAAAAGTACGCATACCGTTGTAATCGGGCGAGTTTCTACTTTCAGATGCAACAGAAATTTTGCGAATTGGTCAATCCGTTCGCGAGATATGGCAGTTTGGATGTAAGAAACGCTTGAGAAACTCAAAATTTTCGCAGTTCTGATGCTCGACAAGCATAATTAGAACGGGCTAGGGGAAAAGTACGCACACCGTTGTAGTCGGGCGAGTTTCTACTTTCAGATGCAACAGAAATTTTGCGGATTGGTCAATCCGTTCGCGAGATATGGCAGTTTGGAGGTAAGCAACGCTTGAAAAACTCAAAATTTTCGCAGTTCTGTTGCTCGAAACGAATAACTAGAACGGGCTAGGGGAAAAGT
The DNA here is from genome assembly GCF_051014685.1 of Ptiloglossa arizonensis. Lineage (NCBI taxonomy): Eukaryota > Metazoa > Arthropoda > Insecta > Hymenoptera > Colletidae > Ptiloglossa > Ptiloglossa arizonensis. The sequence continues at coordinate 3,736,460 of NW_027478386.1, forward strand.
ACGCATACCGTTGTAATCGGGCGAGTTTCTACTTTCAGATGCAACAGAAATTTTGCGGATTGGTCAATCCGTTCGCGAGATATGGCAGTTTGGAGGTAAGAAACGCTTGAGAAACTCAAAATTTTCGCAGTTCTGATGCTCGAAACGAATAACTAGAACGGCCTAGGGGAAAAGTACGCATAGTGTTGTAATCGGGCGAGTTTCTACTTTGAGATGCAACAGAAATTTTGCGGATTGGTCAATCCGTTCGCAAGATATGGCAGATTGGAGGTAAGAAACGCTTGAGAAACTCAAAATTTTCGCTGTTCTGATGCTCGAAACGAATAACTAGAACGGCCTAGAGGAAAAGTACACATACCGTTGTAATCGGGCGAGTTTCTACTTTCAGATGCAACAGAAATTTTGCGGATTGGTCAATCCGTTCGCGAGATATGGCAGCTTGGAGGTAAGAAACGCTTGAGAAACTCAAAAATTTCGCTGTTCTGATACTCGAACCGAATAACTAGAACGGCCTAGGGGAAAAGTACGCATACAGTTGTAATCGGGCGAGTTTCTACTTTCAGATGCAACAGAAATTTTGCGGATTGGTCAATCCTTTCTCGAGATATGGCAGTTTGGAAGTAAGAAACGCTTGAGAAACTCAAAATGTTCACAGTTCTGATGCTCGAAACGAATAACTAGAACGGCCTAGGGGAAAAGTACACATGCAGTTGTAATCGGGCGAGTTTCTACTTTCAGATGCAACAGAAATTTTGCGGATTGGTCAATCCGTTCGCGAGATATGGCAGTTTGGAGGTAAGAATCGCTTGAGAAACTCAAAATTTTCGCAGTTCTGATGCTCGAAACGAATAAATGGCACGGCCTAGGGGAAAAGTACACATACCGTTGTAATCGGGCGAGTTTCTACTTTCAGACGCAACAGAAATTTTGCGGATTGGTCAATCCGTTCGCAACATATGGCAGATTGGAGGTAAGAAACGCTTGAGAAACTCAAAATTTTCGCTGTTCTGATGCTCGAAACGAATAACTAGAACGGCCTAGAGGAAAAGTACACATACCGTTGTAATCGGGCGAGTTTCTACTTTCAGATGCAACAGAAATTTTGCGGATTGGTCAATCCGTTCGCGAGATATGGCAGTTTGGAGGTAAGAAACGCTTGAGAAACTCAAAAATTTCGCTGTTCTGATGCTCGAACCGAATAACTAGAACGGCCTAGGGGAAAAGTACGCATACAGTTGTAATCGGGCGAGTTTCTACTTTCAGATGCAACAGAAATTTTGCGGATTGGTCGATCCTTTCTCGAGATATGGCAGTTTGGAAGTAAGAAACGCTTGAGAAACTCAAAATTTTCACAGTTCTGATGCTCGAAACGAATAACTAGAACGGCCTAGGGGGAAAGTACGCATACAGTTGTAATCGGGCGAGTTTCTACTTTCAGATGCAACAAAAATTTTGCGGATTGGTCTATCCGTTCGCGAGATATGGCAGTTTGGAGGTAAGAAACGCTTGAGAAACTCAAAATTTTCGCAGTTCTAATGCTCGAAACGAATAACTAGAACTGCCTAGGGGAAAAGTACGCATACCGTTCTAATCGGGCGAGTTTCTACTTTCAGATGCAACAGAAATTTTGCGGATTGGTCTATCCGTTCGCGAGATATTGCAGTTTGGAGGTAAGAAATGCTTGAGAAACTCAAAAGTTTCGCAGTTCTGATGCTCGAGACGAATAACTAGAACGGCCTATGGGAAAAGTACGCGTACCGTTGTAATCGGGCGGGATTCTACTTTCAGATGCAACAGAAATTTTGCGGATTGGTCAATCAGTTCGCGAGATATGGCAGTTTGGAGGTAAGAAACGCTTGAGAAACTCAAAATTTTCGCAGTTCTGATGCTCGAAACGAATAACTAGAACGGCCTAGCGGAAAAGTACGCATACCGTTGTAATCGGGCGAGTTTCTACTTTCAGATGCAACAGAAATTTTGCGGATTGGTCAATCAGTTCGCGAGATATGGCAGTTTGGAGTTAAGAAACGCTTGAGAAACTCAAAATTTTCGCAGTTCTGATGCTCGAAACGAATAACTAGAAAGGCCTAGCGGAAAAGTACGCATACCATTGTAATCGGGCGAGTTTCTACTTTCAGATGCAACAGAAATTTTGCGGATTGGTCAATCCGTTCGCGAGATATGGCAGTTTGGAGGTAAGAATCTCTTGAGAAACTCAAAATATTCGCAGTTCTGATGCTTGACAAGCATAACTAGAACGGCCTAGGGGAAAAGTACGCATACCGTTGTAATCGGGCGAGTTTCTACTTTCAGATGCAACAGAAATTTTGCGGGTTGGTCAATCCGTTCGCGAGATATGGCAGTTTGGATGTAAGAAACGCTTGAGAAACTCAAAATTTTCACAGTTCTGATGCTCGAAACGAATAACTAGAACGGCCTAGGGGAAAAGTACGCATACAGTTGTAATCGGGCGAGTTTCTACTTTCAGATGCAACAGAAATTTTGCGGATTGGTCAATCCGTTCGCGAGATATGGCAGTTTGGAGGTAAGAAACGGTTGAGAAACTCAAAATTTTCACAGTTCTGATGCTCGAAACGAAGAACTAGAACGGCCTAGAGGAAAAGTACTCATACCGTTGTAATCGGGCGTGATTCAACTTTCAGATGCAACAGAAATCTTGCGGATTGGTCAATCCGTTCGCGAGATATGGCAGTTTGGAGGTAAGAAACGCTTGAGCAACTCAAAATTTTCGCAGTTCTGATGCTCGAACCGAATAACTGGAACGGCCTAGGGGAAAAGTACGCGTACAGTTGTAATCGGGCGAGTTTCTACTTTCAGATGCAACAGAAATTTTGCGGATTGGTCAATCCGTTCGCGAGATATGGCAGTTTGGAGGTAAGAAACGGTCGAGAAAATCAAAATGTTCACAGTTCTGATGCTCGAAACGAATAACTAGAACGGCCTAGGGGAAAAGTACGCATACAGTTGTAATCGTGCGAGTTTCTACTTTCAGATGCAACAGAAATTTTGCGGATTGGTCAATCCTTTCGCGAGATATGGCAGTTTGGAGGTAAGAAACGCTTGAGCAACTCAAAATTTTCGCAGTTCTGATGCTCGAAACGAATAACCAGAACGGCCTAGGGGAAAAGTAGGCATACCGTTGTAATCGGGCGAGTTTCTACTTTCAGATGCAACAGAAATTTTGCGGTTTGGTCAATCCGTTCCCGAGATATGGCAGTTTGGAGGTAAGAAACGCTTGAGATACTCAAAATTTTCTCTGTTCTGATGCTCGAACCGAATAACTAGAACGGACTAGGGGAAAAGTACGCACACAGTTGTAATCGGGCGAGTTTCTACTTTCAGATGCAACAGAAATTTTGCGGATTGGTCAATCCTTTCGCGAGATATGGCAGTTTGGAGGTAAGAAACGCTTGAGAAACTCAAAATTTTCGCAGTTCTGATGCTCGAGACGAATAACTAGAACGGCCTAGGGCAAAAGTACGCATCCCGTTGTAATCGGGCGGGTTTCTACTTTCAGATGCAACAGAAATTTTTCGGATAGGTCAATCCGTTCGCGAGATATGGCAGTTTGGATGTAAGAAACGGTTGAGAAACTCAAAATTTTCGCAGTTCTGATGCTCGAAACGAATAACAGGAACGGCCTAGAGGAAAAGTACACATACCGTTGCAATCGGGCGAGTTTCTACTTTCAGATGCAACAGAAATTTTGCGGATTGGTCAATCCGTTCGCGAGATATGGCAGTTTGGAGGTAAGAATCGCTTGAGAAACTCAAAATTTTCGCAGTTCTGATGCTCGACAAGCATAACTAGAACGGCCTAGGGGAAAAGTACGCATACCGTTGTAATCGGGCGAGTTTCTACTTTCAGATGCAACAGAAATTTTGAGGATTGGTTAATTCGTTCGCGAGATATGGCAGTTTCGAGGTAAGAAACGCTAGAGAAACTCAAAATTTTCGCAGTTCTGATGCTTGACAAACATAACTAGAACGGCCTAGGGGAAATGTACGCATACCGTTGTAATCGGGCGAGTTTCTACTTTCAGATGCAACAGAAATTTTGCAGATTGGTCTATCCGTTCGCGAGATATAGCAGTTTGGAGGTAAGAAACGCTTGAGAAACTCAAAATTTTCGCACTTCTGATGCTCGAAACGAATAACTAGAACGGCCTAGCCGTAAAGTACGCATACCGTTGTAATCGGGCGAGCTTCAACTTTCAGATGCAACAGAAATTTTGCGGATTGGTCAATCAGTTCGCGAGATATGGCAGTTTGGAGGTAAGAAACGCTTGAGAAACTCAAAATTTTCGCACTTCGGATGCTCGAAACGAATAACTAGAACGGCCTAGCGGAAAAGTACGCACACCGTTGTAATCGGGCGAGCTTCTACTTTCAGATGCAACAGAAATTTTGCGGATTGGTCTATCCGTTCGCGAGATATTGCAGTTTGGATGTAAGAAACGGTTGAGAAAGTCAAAATTTTCGCAGTTCTGATGCTCGGAATGAATAACTGGAACGGCCTAGAGGAAAAGAAATCATACCGTTGCAATCGGGCGAGTTTCTACTTTCAGATGCAACAGAAATTTTGCGGATTGGTCAATCCGTTCGCGAGATATGGCAGTTTGGAGGTAAGAAACGGCTGAGAAACTCAAAATGTTCACAGTTCTGATGCCCGAAACGAATAACTAGAACGGCCTAGGGGAAAAGTACGCATACATTTGTAATCGGGCGAGTTTCTACTTTCAGATGCAACAGAAATTTTGCGGATTGGTCAATCAGTTCGCGAGATATGGCAGTTTGGAGGTAAGAAACGCTTGAGAAACTCAAAATTTTCGCATTTCTGATGCTCGAAACGAATAACTAGAACGGCCTAGCGGAAAAGTACGCATATCGTTGTAATCGGGCGAGTTTCTACTTTCAGATGCAATAGAAATTTTGAGGATTGGTCAATCCGTTCGCGAGATATGGCAGTTTGGAGGTAAGAAACGCTTGAGAAACTCAAAATTTTCGCAGTTCTGATGCTCGAGACGAATAACTAGAACGGCCTAGGGGAAAAGTACGCATACCGTTGTAATCTGGCGGGTTTCTACTCTCAGATGCAACAGAAATTTTGCGGATTGGTCAATCCGTTCGCGAGGTATGGCAGTTTGGAGGTAAGAAACGCTTGAGAAACTCAAAATGTTCACAGTTCTGATGCTCGAAACGAATAACTAGAAGGGTCTAGGGGAAAAGTACGCATACCGTTGTAATCGGGCGAGTTTCTACTTTCAGATGCAACAGAAATTTTGCGGATTGGTCAATCCGTTCGCGAGATATGGCAGTTTGGATGTAAGGAACGGTTAAGAAACTCAAAATTTTCGCAGTTCTGATGCTCCAAACGAATAACTGGCACGGCCTAGGGGAAAGGTACACATACCGTTGTAATCGGGCGAGTTTCTACTTTCAGATGCAACAGAAATTTTGCGGATTGGTCAATCCGTTCGCGAGATATGGGAGTTTGGAGGTAAGAAACGCTTGAGAAACTCAAAACTTTCGCAGTTCTGATGCTCGACAAGCATAACTAGAACGGCCTAGGGAAAAAGTACGCATACCGTTGTATTTGGGCGAGTTTCTACTTTCAGATGCAACAGAAATTTTGAGGATTGGTCAATCCGTTCGCGAGATATGGCAGTTTGGAGGTAAGAAACGCTTGAGAAACTCAAAATTTTCGCAGTTCTGATGCTCGAGACGAATAACTAGAACGGCCTAGGGGAAAAGTACGCATACCGTTGTAATCGGGCGAGTTTCTACTTTCAGATGCAACAGAAATTTTGAGGATTGGTTAATCCGTTCGCGAGATATGGCAGTTTCGAGGTAAGAAACGCTAGAGAAACTCAAAATTTTCGCAGTTCTGATGCTTGACAAACATAACTAGAACGGCCTAGAGGAAATGTACGCATACCGTTGTAATCGGGCGAGTTTCTACTTTCAGATGCAACAGAAATTTTGCAGATTGGTCTATCCGTTCGCGAGATATAGCAGTTTGGAGGTAAGAAACACTTGAGAAACTCAAAATTTTCGCAATTCTGGTGCTCGAAACGAATAACTAGACCGGCCTAGCCGTAAAGTACGCATACCGTTGTAATCTGGCGGGTTTCTACTTTCAGATGCAACAGAAATTTTGCGGATTGGTCAATCCGTTCGCGAGGTATGGCAGTTTGGAGGTAAGAAACGCTTGAGAAACTCAAAATGTTCACAGTTCTGATGCTCGAAACGAATAACTAGAAGGGTCTAGGGGAAAAGTACGCATACCGTTGTAATCGGGCGAGTTTCTACTTTCAGATGCAACAGAAATTTTGCGGATTGGTCAATCCGTTAGCGAGATATGGCAGTTTGGAGGTAAGAAACGCTTGAGAAACTCAAAATTTTCGCAGTTCTGATGCTCGAAACGAATAACTAGAATGGCCTAGAGGAAAAGTACCCATACCGTTGTAATTGGCCGAGTTTCTACTTTCAGATACCACAGAAATTTTGCGGATTGGTCGATCCGTTCGCGAGATGTGGCAGTTTGTAAGTAAGAAACGCTTGAGGAACTCAAAATATTCGCAGTTCTGATACTCGAAACGAATAACTAGAACGGCCTAGGGGAAATGTACGCATACCGTTGTAATCGGGCGGGTTTCTACTTTCAGATGCAACAGAAATTTTGAGGATTGGTTAATCCGTTCGCGAGATATGGCAGTTTCGAGGTAAGAAACGCTAGAGAAACTCAAAATTTTCGCAGTTCTGATGCTTGACAAACATAACTAGAACGGCCTAGGGGAAATGTACGCATACCGTTGTAATCGGGCGAGTTTCTACTTTCAGATGCAACAGAAATTTTGCAGATTGGTCTATCCGTTCGCGAGATATAGCAGTTTGGAGGTAAGAAACGCTTGAGAAACTCAAAATTTTCGCAATTCTGATGCTCGAAACGAATAACTAGAACGGCCTAGCCGTAAAGTACGCATACCGTTGTAATCTGGCGGGTTTCTACTTTCAGATGCAACAGAAATTTTGCGGATTGGTCAATCCGTTCGCGAGGTATGGCAGTTTGGAGGTAAGAAACGCTTGAGAAACTCAAAATGTTCACAGTTCTGATGCTCGAAACGGATAACTAGAAGGGTCTAGGGGAAAAGTACGCATACCGTTGTAATCGGGCGAGTTTCTACTTTCAGATGCAACAGAAATTTTGCGGATTGGTCAATCCGTTAGCGAGATATGGCAGTTTGGAGGTAAGAAACGCTTGAGAAACTCAAAATTTTCGCAGTTCGGATGCTCGAAACGAATAACTAGAATGGCCTAGGGGAAAAGTACACATACCGTTGTAATTGGCCGAGTTTCTACTTTCAGATACCACAGAAATTTTGCGGATTGGTCGATCCGTTCGCGAGATGTGGCAGTTTGTAAGTAAGAAACGCTTGAGGAACTCAAAATATTCGCAGTTCTGATACTCGAAACGAATAACTAGAACGGCCTAGGGGAAAAGTACGCATACCGTTGTAATCGGGCGAGTTTCTACTTTCAGATGCAACAGAAATTTTGAGGATTGGTCAATCCGTTCGCGTGATATGGCAGTTTGGAGGTAAGAAACGCTAGAGAGACTCAAAATTTTCGCAGTTCTGATGCTTGACAAACATAACTAGAACGGCCTAGGGGAAATGTACGCATACCGTTGTAATCGGGCGGGTTTGTACTTTCAGATGCAACAGAAATTTTGCGGATTGGTCAATCCGTTCGCGAGATATGGCAGTGTGGAGGTAAGAAACGCTTGAGAAACTCAAAATGTTCACAGTTCTGATGCTCGAAACGAATAACTAGAACGGCCTAGGGGAAAAGTACGCATACCGTTGTAATCGGGCGAGTTTCTACTTTCAGATGCAACAGAAATTTTGCGGATTGGTCAATCCGTTAGCGAGATATGACAGTTTGGAGGTAAGAAACGCTTGAGAAACTCAAAATTTTCGCAGTTCTGATGCTCGAAACGAATAACTAGAATGGCCTAGGGGAAAAGTACACATACCGTTGTAATTGGCCGAGTTTCTACTTTCAGATACCACAGAAATTTTGCGGATTGGTCGATCCGTTCGCGAGATGTGGCAGTTTGTAAGTAAGAAACGCTTGAGGAACTCAAAATATTCGCAGTTCTGATGCTCGAAACGAAGAACTAGAATGACCTAGGGGAAAACTACACATACCGTTGTAATCGGGCGGGTTTCTACTTTCAGATGCAACAGAAACTTTGCGGATTGGTCAATCAGTTCGCGAGATATGGGAGTTTGGAGGTAAGAAACGCTTGAGAAACTCAAAACTTTCGCAGTTCTGATGCTCGACAAGCATAACTAGAACGGCCTAGGGAAAAAGTACGCATACCGTTGTATTTGGGCGAGTTTCTACTTTCAGATGCAACAGAAATTTTGAGGATTGGTCAATCCGTTCGCGAGATATGGCAGTTTGGAGGTAAGAAACGCTTGAGAAACTCAAAATTTTCGCAGTTCTGATGCTCGAGACGAATAACTAGAACGGCCTAGGGGAAAAGTACGCATACCGTTGTAATCTGGCGGGTTTCTACTTTCAGATGCAACAGAAATTTTGCGGATAGGTCAATCCGTTCGCGAGATATGGCAGTTTGGATGTAAGAAACGGTTGAGAAACTCAAAATTTTCGCAGTTCTGATGCTCGAAACGAATAACAGGAACGGCCTAGAGGAAAAGTACACATACCGTTGCAATCGGGCGAGTTTCTACTTTCAGATGCAACAGAAATTTTGCGGATTGGTCAATCCGTTCGCGAGATATGGCAGTTTGGAGGTAAGAATCGCTTGAGAAACTCAAAATTTTCGCAGTTCTGATGCTTGACAAGCATAACTAGAACGGCCTAGGGGAAAAGTACGCATACCGTTGTAATCGGGAGAGTTTCTACTTTCAGATGCAACAGAAATTTTGAGGATTGGTTAATCCGTTCGCGAGATATGGCAGTTTCGAGGTAAGAAACGCTAGAGAAACTCAAAATTTTCGCAGTTCTGATGCTTGACAAACATAACTAGAACGGCCTAGGGGAAATGTACGCATACCGTTGTAATCGGGCGAGTTTCTACTTTCAGATGCAACAGAAATTTTGCAGATTGGTCTATCCGTTCGCGAGATATAGCAGTTTGGAGGTAAGAAACGCTTGAGAAACTCAAAATTTTCGCAATTCTGATGCTCGAAACGAATAACTAGAAGGGTCTAGGGGAAAAGTACGCATACCGTTGTAATCGGGCGAGTTTCTACTTTCAGATGCAACAGAAATTTTGCGGATTGGTCAATCCGTTAGCGAGATATGGCAGTTTGGAGGTAAGAAACGCTTGAGAAACTCAAAATTTTCGCAGTTCTGATGCTCGAAACGAATAACTAGAACGGCCTAGGGGAAAAGTACGCATACCGTTGTAATCGGGCGAGTTTCTACTTTCAGATGCAACAGAAATTTTGAGGATTGGTCAATCCGTTCGCGTGATATGGCAGTTTGGAGGTAAGAAACGCTAGAGAGACTCAAAATTTTCGCAGTTCTGATGCTTGACAAACATAACTAGAACGGCCTAGGGGAAATGTACGCATACCGTTGTAATCGGGCGGGTTTCTACTTTCAGATGCAACAGAAATTTTGAGGATTGGTTAATCCGTTCGCGAGATATGGCAGTTTGGAGGTAAGAAACGCTAGAGAAACTCAAAATTTTCGCAGTTCTGATGCTTGACAAACATAACTAGAACGGCCTAGGGGAAATGTACGCATACCGTTGTAATCGGGCGAGTTTCTACTTTCAGATGCAACAGAAATTTTGCAGATTGGTCTATCCGTTCGCGAGATATAGCAGTTTGGAGGTAAGAAACGCTTGAGAAACTCAAAATTTTCGCAATTCTGATGCTCGAAACGAATAACTAGAACGGCCTAGCCGTAAAGTACGCATACCGTTGTAATCTGGCGGGTTTCTACTTTCAGATGCAACAGAAATTTTGCGGATTGGTCAATCCGTTCGCGAGGTATGGCAGTTTGGAGGTAAGAAACGCTTGAGAAACTCAAAATGTTCACAGTTCTGATGCTCGAAACGAATAACTAGAAGGGTCTAGGGGAAAAGTACGCATACCGTTGTAATCGGGCGAGTTTCTACTTTCAGATGCAACAGAAATTTTGCGGATTGGTCAATCCGTTAGCGAGATATGGCAGTTTGGAGGTAAGAAACGCTTGAGAAACTCAAAATTTTCGCAGTTCGGATGCTCGAAACGAATAACTAGAATGGCCTAGGGGAAAAGTACACATACCGTTGTAATTGGCCGAGTTTCTACTTTCAGATACCACAGAAATTTTGCGGATTGGTCGATCCGTTCGCGAGATGTGGCAGTTTGTAAGTAAGAAACGCTTGAGGAACTCAAAATATTCGCAGTTCTGATGCTCGAAACGAAGAACTAGAATGACCTAGGGGAAAACTACACATACCGTTGTAATCGGGCGGGTTTCTACTTTCAGATGCAACAGAAACTTTGCGGATTGGTCAATCAGTTCGCGAGATATGGCAGTTTGGACGTAAGAAACGCTTGAGAAACTCAAAATTTTCGCATTTCTGATGCTCGAAACGAATAACTAGAACGGCATAGCGGAAAAGTACGCATACCGTTGTAATCGGGCGAGCTTCTACTTTTAGATGCAACAGAAATTTTGCGGATTGGTCAATCCGTTCGCGAGATATGGCAGTTTGGATGTAAGAAACGCTTGAGAAACTCAAAATTTTCGCAGTTCTGATGCTCGAAACGAACAACTAGAATGGCCTAGGGGAAAAGTACACATACCGTTGTAATTGTCCGAGTTTCTACTTTCAGATACCACAGAAATTTTGCGGATTGGTCGATCCGTTCGCGAGATGTGGCAGTTTGTAAGTAAGAAACGCTTGAGGAACTCAAAATATTCGCAGTTCTGATGCTCGAAACGAAGAACTAGAATGACCTAGGGGAAAAGTACGCATACCGTTGTAATCGGGCGGGTTTCTACTTTCAGATGCAACAGAAATTTTGCGGATTGGTCAATCCGTTCGCGAGATGTGGCAGTTTGTAAGTATGAAACGCTTGAGGAACTCAAAATATTCGCAGTTCTGATACTCGAAACGAATAACTAGAACGGCCTAGGGGAAAAGTACGCATACCGTTGTAATCGGGCGAGTTTCTACTTTCAGATGCAACAGAAATTTTGAGGATTGGTCAATCCGTTCGCGAGATATGGCAGTTTGGAGGTAAGAAACGCTAGAGAAACTCAAAATTTTCGCAGTTCTGATGCTTGACAAACATAACTAGAACGGCCTAGGGGAAATGTACGCATACCGTTGTAATCGGGCGGGTTTCTACTTTCAGATGCAACAGAAATTTTGCGGATTGGTCAATCCGTTCGCGAGATATGGGAGTTTGGAGGTAAGAAACGCTTGAGAAACTCAAAATTTTCGCAGCTCTGATGCTCGAAACGAATAACTAGAACGGCCTAGGGGAAAAGTACGCATACCGTTGTAATCGGGCGAGTTTGTACTTTCAGATGCAACAGAAATTTTGCGGATTGGTCAATCCGTTCGCGAGATATGGCAGTGTGGAGGTAAGAAACGCTTGAGAAACTCAAAATGTTCACAGTTCTGATGCTCGAAACGAATAACTAGAACGGCCTAGGGGAAAAGTACGCATACCGTTGTAATCGGGCGAGTTTCTACTTTCAGATGCAACAGAAATTTTGCGGATTGGTCAATCCGTTAGCGAGATATGACAGTTTGGAGGTAAGAAACGCTTGAGAAACTCAAAATTTTCGCAGTTCTGATGCTCGAAACGAATAACTAGAATGGCCTAGGGGAAAAGTACACATACCGTTGTAATTGGCCGAGTTTCTACTTTCAGATACCACAGAAATTTTGCGGATTGGTCGATCCGTTCGCGAGATGTGGCAGTTTGTAAGTAAGAAACGCTTGAGGAACTCAAAATATTCGCAGTTCTGATGCTCGAAACGAAGAACTAGAATGACCTAGGGGAAAACTACACATACCGTTGTAATCGGGCGGGTTTCTACTTTCAGATGCAACAGAAATTTTGCGGATTGGTCAATCAGTTCGCGAGATATGGCAGTTTGGACGTAAGAAACGCTTGAGAAACTCAAAATTTTCGCATTTCTGATGCTCGAAACGAATAACTAGAACGGCATAGCGGAAAAGTACGCATACCGTTGTAATCGGGCGAGCTTCTACTTTTAGATGCAACAGAAATTTTGCGGATTGGTCAATCCGTTCGCGAGATATGGCAGTTTGGATGTAAGAAACGCTTGAGAAACTCAAAATTTTCGCAGTTCTGATGCTCGAAACGAATAACTAGAATGGCCTAGGGGAAAAGTACACATACCGTTGTAATTGGCCGAGTTTCTACTTTCAGATACCACAGAAATTTTGCGGATTGGTCGATCCGTTCGCGAGATGTGGCAGTTTGTAAGTAAGAAACGCTTGAGGAACTCAAAATATTCGCAGTTCTGATGCTCGAAACGAAGAACTAGAATGACCTAGGGGAAAAGTACGCATACCGTTGTAATCGGGCGGGTTTCTACTTTCAGATGCAACAGAAATTTTGCGGATTGTTCAATCCGTTAGCGAGATATGAAAGTTTGGAGGAAAGAAACGCTTGAAAAACTCAAAATTTTCGCAGTTCTGATGCTCGAAACGAATAACTAGAACGGCCTAGGGGAAAAGTACGCATACCGTTGTAATCGGGCGAGTTTCTACTTTCAGATGCAACAGAAATTTTGCGGATTGTTCAATCCGTTATCGAGATATGACAGTTTGGAGGTAAGAAACGCTTGAAAAACTCAAAATTTTCGCAGTTCTGATGCTCGAAACGAATAACTAGAATGGCCTAGGGGAAAAGTACACATACCGTTGTAATTGGCCGAGTTTCTACTTTCAGATACCACAGAAATTTTGCGGATTGGTCGATCCGTTAGCGAGATATGGCAGTTTGGAGGTAAGAAACGCTTGAGAAACTCAAAATTTTCGCAGTTCTGATGCTCGAAACGAATAACTAGAATGGCCTAGGGGAAAAGTACACATACCGTTGTAATTGGCCGAGTTTCTACTTTCAGATACCACAGAAATTTTGCGGATTGGTCGATCCGTTCGCGAGATGTGGCAGTTTGTAAGTAAGAAACGCTTGAGGAACTCAAAATATTCGCAGTTCTGATACTCGAAACGAATAACTAGAACGGCCTAGGGGAAAAGTACGCATACCGTTGTAATCGGGCGAGTTTCTACTTTCAGATGCAACAGAAATTTTGAGGATTGGTCAATCCGTTCGCGTGATATGGCAGTTTGGAGGTAAGAAACGCTAGAGAGACTCAAAATTTTCGCAGTTCTGATGCTTGACAAACATAACTAGAACGGCCTAGGGGAAATGTACGCATACCGTTGTAATCGGGCGGGTTTCTACTTTCAGATGCAACAGAAATTTTGCGGATTGGTCAATCCGTTCGCGAGATATGGCAGTGTGGAGGTAAGAAACGCTTGAGAAACTCAAAATGTTCACAGTTCTGATGCTCGAAACGAATAACTAGAACGGCCTAGGGGAAAAGTACGCATACCGTTGTAATCGGGCTAGTTTCTACTTTCAGATGCAACAGAAATTTTGCGGATTGGTCAATCCGTTAGCGAGATATGACAGTTTGGAGGTAAGAAACGCTTGAGAAACTCAAAATTTTCGCAGTTCTGATGCTCGAAACGAATAACTAGAATGGCCTAGGGGAAAAGTACACATACCGTTGTAATTGGCCGAGTTTCTACTTTCAGATACCACAGAAATTTTGCGGATTGGTCGATCCGTTCGCGAGATGTGGCAGTTTGTAAGTAAGAAACGCTTGAGGAACTCAAAATATTCGCAGTTCTGGTACTCGAAACGAATAACTAGAACGGCCTAGGGGAAAAGTACGCATACCGTTGTAATCGGGCGAGTTTCTACTTTCAGATGCAACAGAAATTTTGAGGATTGGTCAATCCGTTCGCGTGATATGGCAGTTTGGAGGTAAGAAACGCTAGAGAGACTCAAAATTTTCGCAGTTCTGATGCTTGACAAACATAACTAGAACGGCCTAGGGGAAATGTACGCATACCGTTGTAATCGGGCGGGTTTCTACTTTCAGATGCAACAGAAATTTTGCGGATTGGTCAATCCGTTCGCGAGATATGGCAGTGTGGAGGTAAGAAACGCTTGAGAAACTCAAAATGTTCACAGTTCTGATGCTCGAAACGAATAACTAGAACGGCCTAGGGGAAAAGTACGCATACCGTTGTAATCGGGCTAGTTTCTACTTTCAGATGCAACAGAAATTTTGCGGATTGGTCAATCCGTTAGCGAGATATGACAGTTTGGAGGTAAGAAACGCTTGAGAAACTCAAAATTTTCGCAATTCTGATGCTCGAAACGAATAACTAGAATGGCCTAGGGGAAAAGTACACATACCGTTGTAATTGGCCGAGTTTCTACTTTCAGATACCACAGAAATTTTGCGGATTGGTCGATCCGTTCGCGAGATGTGGCAGTTTGTAAGTAAGAAACGCTTGAGGAACTCAAAATATTCGCAGTTCTGATGCTCGAAACGAAGAACTAGAATGACCTAGGGGAAAACTACACATACCGTTGTAATCGGGCGTGTTTCTACTTTCAGATGCAACAGAAATTTTGCGGATTGGTCAATCAGTTCGCGAGATATGGCAGTTTGGACGTAAGAAACGCTTGAGAAACTCAAAATTTTCGCATTCCTGATGCTCGAAACGAATAACTAGAATGGCCTAGGGGAAAAGTACACATACCGTTGTAATTGGCCGAGTTTCTACTTTCAGATACCACAGAAATTTTGCGGATTGGTCGATCCGTTCGCGAGATGTGGCAGTTTGTAAGTAAGAAACGCTTGAGGAACTCAAAATATTCGCAGTTCTGATGCTCGAAACGAAGAACTAGAATGACCTAGGGGAAAAGTACGCATACCGTTGTAATCGGGCGGGTTTCTACTTCCAGATGCAACAGAAATTTTGCGGATTGGTCAATCCGTTCGCGAGATGTGGCAGTTTGTAAGTATGAAACGCTTGAGGAACTCAAAATATTCGCAGTTCTGATACTCGAAACGAATAACTAGAACGGCCTAGGGGAAAAGTACGCATACCGTTGTAATCGGGCGAGTTTCTACTTTCAGATGCAACAGAAATTTTGAGGATTGGTCAATCCGTTCGCGAGATATGGCAGTTTGGAGGTAAGAAACGCTTGAGAAACTCAAAATTTTCGCAGTTCTGATGCTCGAAACGAATAACTAGAATGGCCTAGGGGAAAAGTACACACACCGTTGTAATTGGCCGAGTTTCTACTTTCAGATACCACAGAAATTTTGCGGATTGGTCGATCCGTTCGCGAGATGTGGCAGTTTGTAAGTAAGAAACGCTTGAGGAACTCAAAATATTCGCAGTTCTGATGCTCGAAACGAAGAACTAGAATGACCTAGGGGAAAAGTACGCATACCGTTGTAATCGGGCGGGTTTCTACTTTCAGATGCAACAGAAATTTTGCGGATTGTTCAATCCGTTAGCGAGATATCACAGTTTGGA
Organism: Ptiloglossa arizonensis; assembly: GCF_051014685.1. Lineage (NCBI taxonomy): Eukaryota > Metazoa > Arthropoda > Insecta > Hymenoptera > Colletidae > Ptiloglossa > Ptiloglossa arizonensis. The sequence continues at coordinate 3,752,129 of NW_027478386.1, forward strand.
GGTAAGAAACGCTTGAAAAACTCAAAATTTTCGCAGTTCTGATGCTCGAAACGAATAACTAGAACGGCCTAGGGGAAAAGTACGCATACCGTTGTAATCGGGCGAGTTTCTACTTTCAGATGCAACAGAAATTTTGCGGATTGTTCAATCCGTTAGCGAGATATGACAGTTTGGAGGTAAGAAACGCTTGAAAAACTCAAAATTTTCGCAGTTCTGATGCTCGAAACGAATAACTAGAATGGCCTAGGGGAAAAGTACACATACCGTTGTAATTGGCCGAGTTTCTACTTTCAGATACCACAGAAATTTTGCGGATTGGTCGATCCGTTCGCGAGATGTGGCAGTTTGTAAGTAAGAAACGCTTGAGGAACTCAAAATATTCGCAGTTCTGATGCTCGAAACGAATAACTGGAACGGCCTAGAGGAAAAGCACACACACCGTTGTAATCGGGCGAGTTTCTACTTTCAGATGCAATACAAATTTTGAGGATTGGTCAATCCGTTCGCGAGATATGGCAGTTTGGAGGTAAGAAACGCTTGAGAAACTCAAAATTTTCGCAGTTCTGATGCTCGAGACGAATAACTAGAACGGCCTAGGGGAAAAGTACGCATACCGTTGTAATCGGGCGGGTTTCTACTTTCAGATGCAACAGAAATTTTGCGGATTGGTCAATCCGTTCGCGAGATATGGCAGTTTGTAAGTAAGAAACGCTTGAGAAACTCAAAATGTTCACAGTTCTGATGCTCGAAACGAATAACTAGAAGGGTCTAGGGGAAAAGTAAGCATACCGTTGTAATCGGGCGAGTTTCTACTTTCAGATGCAACAGAAATTTTGCAGATTGGTCGATCCGTTCGCGAGATGTGGCAGTTTGTAAGTAAGAAACGCTTGAGGATCTCAAAATATTCGCAGTTCGGATGCTCGAAACGAAGAACTAGAATGACCTAGGGGAAGACTACACATACCGTTGTAATCGGGCGGGTTTCTACTTTCAGATGCAACAGAAATTTTGCGGATTGGTCAATCAGTTCGCGAGATATGGCAGTTTGAAGGTAAGAAACGCTTGAGAAACTCAAAATTTTCGCATTTCTGATGCTCGAAACGAATAACTAGAACCGCCTAGCGGAAAAGTACGCATACCGTTGAAATCGGGCGAGCTTCTACTTTCAGATGCAACAGAAATTTTGCGGATTGTTCAATCCGTTCGCGAGATATGGCAGCTTGGATGTAAGAAACGCTTGAGAAACTCAAAATTTTCGCAGTTCTGAAGCTCGAAACGAATGACTAGAACGGCCTAGGGGAAAAGTACGCATACCGTTCTAATCGGGCGAGTTTCTACTTTCAGATGCAACTGAAATATTGCGGATTGGTCTATCCGTTCGCGAGATATTGCAGTTTGGAGGTAAGAAACGCTTGAGAAACTCAAAAGTTTCGCAGTTCTGATGCTCGAGACGAATAACTAGAACGGCCTACGGGAAAAGTACGCATACCGTTGTAATCGGGCGGGTTTCTACTTTCAGATGCAACAGAAATTTTGCGGATTGGTCAATCCGTTCGCGAGATATGGCAGTTTGGATGTAAGAAACGGTTAAGAAACTCAAAATTTTCGCAGTTCTGATGCTCGAAACGAATAACTGGAACGGCCTAGAGGGAAAGCACACACACCGTTGCAATCGGGCGAGTTTCTACTTTCAGATGCAACAGAAATTTTGCGGATTGGTCAATCCGTTCGCGAGATATTGCAGTTTGGAGGTAAGAAACGCTTGAGAAACTCAAAATTTTCGCATTTCTGATGCTCGAAACGAATAACTAGAACGGCCTAGCGGAAAAGTACGCATACCGTTGTAATCGGGCGAGTTTCTACTTTCAGATGCAATAGAAATTTTGAGGATTGGTCAATCCGTTCGCGAGATATGGCAGTTTGCAGGTAAGAAACGCTTGAGAAACTCAAAATTTTCGCAGTTCTGATGCTCGAGACGAATAACTAGAACGGCCTAGGGGAAAAGTACGCATACCGTTGTAATCGGGCGGGTTTCTACTTTCAGATGCAACAGAAATTTTGCGGATTGGTCAGTCCGTTCGCGAGATATGGCAGTTTGGAGGTAAGAAACGCTTGAGAAACTCAAAATGTTCACAGTTCTGATGCTCGAAACGAATAACTAGAAGGGTCTAGGGGAAAAGTACGCATACCGTTGTAATCGGGCGAGTTTCTACTTTCAGATGCAACAGAAATTTTGCGGATTGGTCAATCCGTTAGCGAGATATGGCAGTTTGGATGTAAGAAACGCTTGAGAAACTCAAAATTTTCGCAGTTCTGATCCTCGAAACGAATAACTAGAATGGCCTAGGGGAAAAGTACACATACCGTTGTAATTGGCCGAGTTTCTACTTTCAGATACCACAGAAATTTTGCGGATTGGTCGATCCGTTCGCGAGATGTGGCAGTTTGTAAGTAAGAAACGCTTGAGGAACTCAAAATATTCGCAGTTCTGATGCTCGAAACGAATAACTAGAACGGCCTAGGGGAAAAGTACGCATACCGTTGTAATCGGGCGAGTTTCTACTTTCAGATGCAACAGAAATTTTGAGGATTGGTCAATCCGTTCGCGAGATATGGCAGTTTGGAGGTAAGAAACGCTAGAGAAACTCAAAATTTTCGCAGTTCTGATGCTTGACAAACATAACTAGAACGGCCTAGGGGAAATGTACGCATACCGTTGTAATCGGGCGAGTTTCTACTTTCAGATGCAACAGAAATTTTGCGGATTGGTCTATCCGTTCGCGAGATATGGCAGTTTGGCGGTAAGAAACGCTTGAGAAACTCAAAAGTTTCGCAGTTCTGATGCTCGACACGAATAACTAGAACGGCCTAGGGGAAAAGTACGCATACCGTTGTAATCGGGCGGGTTTCTACTTTCAGATGCAACAGAAATTTTGCGGATTGGTCAATCCGTTCGCGAGATATGGGAGTTTGGAGGTAAGAAACGCTTGAGAAACTCAAAATTTTCGCAGCTCTGATGCTCGAAACGAATAACTAGAACGGCCTAGGGGAAAAGTACGCATACCTTTGTAATCGGGCGAGTTTGTACTTTCAGATGCAACAGAAATTTTGCGGATTGGTCAATCCGTTCGCGAGATATGGCAGTGTGGAGGTAAGAAACGCTTGAGAAACTCAAAATGTTCACAGTTCTCATGCTCGAAACGAATAACTAGAACGGCCTAGGGGAAAAGTACGCATACCGTTGTAATCGGGCGAGTTTCTACTTTCAGATGCAACAGAAATTTTGCGGATTGGTCAATCCGTTAGCGAGATATGACAGTTTGGAGGTAAGAAACGCTTGAGAAACTCAAAATTTTCGCAGTTCTGATGCTCGAAACGAATAACTAGAATGGCCTAGGGGAAAAGTACACATACCGTTGTAATTGGCCGAGTTTCTACTTTCAGATACCACAGAAATTTTGCGGATTGGTCGATCCGTTCGCGAGATGTGGCAGTTTGTAAGTAAGAAACGCTTGAGGAACTCAAAATATTCGCAGTTCTGATGCTCGAAACGAATAACTAGAACGGCCTAGGGGAAAAGTACGCATACCGTTGTAATCGGGCGAGTTTCTACTTTCAGATGCAACAGAAATTTTGAGGATTGGTCAATCCGTTCGCGAGATATGGCAGTTTGGAGGTAAGAAACGCTAGAGAAACTCAAAATTTTCGCAGTTCTGATGCTTGACAAACATAACTAGAACGGCCTAGGGGAAATGTACGCATACCGTTGTAATCGGGCGAGTTTCTACTTTCAGATGCAACAGAAATTTTGCGGATTGGTCTATCCGTTAGCGAGATATGACAGTTTGGAGGTAAGAAACGCTTGAGAAACTCAAAATTTTCGCAGTTCTGATGCTCGAAACGAATAACTAGAACCGCCTAGCGGAAAAGTACGCATACCGTTGTAATCGGTCGAGCTTCTACTTTCAGATGCAACAGAAATTTTGCGGATTGTACAATCCGTTCGCGAGATATGGCAGCTTGGAGGTAAGAAACGCTTGAGAAACTCAAAATTTTCGCAGTTCTGATGCTCGAAACGAATAACTAGAACGGCCTAGGGGAAAAGTACGCATACCGTTCTAATCGGGCGAGTTTCTACTTTCAGATGCAACTGAAATTTTGCGGATTGGTCTATCCGTTCGCGAGATATTGCAGTTTGGAGGTAAGAAACGCTTGAGAAACTCAAAAGTTTCGCAGTTCTGATGCTCGAGACGAATAACTAGAACGGCCTACGGGAAAAGTACGCATACCGTTGTAATCGGGCGGGTTTCTACTTTCAGATGCAACAGAAATTTTGCGGATTGGTCAATCCGTTCGCGAGATATGGCAGTGTGGTGGTAAGAAACGCTTGAGAAACTCAAAATGTTCACAGTTCTGATGCTCGAAACGAATAACTAGAACGGCCTAGGGGAAAAGTACGCATACCGTTGTAATCGGGCTAGTTTCTACTTTCAGATGCAACAGAAATTTTGCGGATTGGTCAATCCGTTAGCGAGATATGACAGTTTGGAGGTAAGAAACGCTTGAGAAACTCAAAATTTTCGCAGTTCTGATGCTCGAAACGAATAACTAGAATGGCCTAGGGGAAAAGTACACATACCGTTGTAATTGGCCGAGTTTCTACTTTCAGATACCACAGAAATTTTGCGGATTGGTCGATCCGTTCGCGAGATGTGGCAGTTTGTAAGTAAGAAACGCTTGAGGAACTCAAAATATTCGCAGTTCTGATGCTCGAAACGAAGAACTAGAATGACCTAGGGGAAAACTACACATACCGTTGTAATCGGGCGTGTTTCTACTTTCAGATGCAACAGAAATTTTGCGGATTGGTCAATCAGTTCGCGAGATATGGCAGTTTGGACGTAAGAAACGCTTGAGAAACTCAAAATTTTCGCATTCCTGATGCTCGAAACGAATAACTAGAATGGCCTAGGGGAAAAGTACACATACCGTTGTAATTGGCCGAGTTTCTACTTTCAGATACCACAGAAATTTTGCGGATTGGTCGATCCGTTCGCGAGATGTGGCAGTTTGTAAGTAAGAAACGCTTGAGGAACTCAAAATATTCGCAGTTCTGATGCTCGAAACGAAGAACTAGAATGACCTAGGGGAAAAGTACGCATACCGTTGTAATCGGGCGGGTTTCTACTTTCAGATGCAACAGAAATTTTGCGGATTGGTCAATCCGTTCGCGAGATGTGGCAGTTTGTAAGTATGAAACGCTTGAGGAACTCAAAATATTCGCAGTTCTGATACTCGAAACGAATAACTAGAACGGCCTAGGGGAAAAGTACGCATACCGTTGTAATCGGGCGAGTTTCTACTTTCAGATGCAACAGAAATTTTGAGGATTGGTCAATCCGTTCGCGAGATATGGCAGTTTGGAGGTAAGAAACGCTTGAGAAACTCAAAATTTTCGCAGTTCTGATGCTCGAAACGAATAACTAGAATGGCCTAGGGGAAAAGTACACACACCGTTGTAATTGGCCGAGTTTCTACTTTCAGATACCACAGAAATTTTGCGGATTGGTCGATCCGTTCGCGAGATGTGGCAGTTTGTAAGTAAGAAACGCTTGAGGAACTCAAAATATTCGCAGTTCTGATGCTCGAAACGAAGAACTAGAATGACCTAGGGGAAAAGTACGCATACCGTTGTAATCGGGCGGGTTTCTACTTTCAGATGCAACAGAAATTTTGCGGATTGTTCAATCCGTTAGCGAGATATCACAGTTTGGAGGTAAGAAACGCTTGAAAAACTCAAAATTTTCGCAGTTCTGATGCTCGAAACGAATAACTAGAACGGCCTAGGGGAAAAGTACGCATACCGTTGTAATCGGGCGAGTTTCTACTTTCAGATGCAACAGAAATTTTGCGGATTGTTCAATCCGTTAGCGAGATATGACAGTTTGGAGGTAAGAAACGCTTGAAAAACTCAAAATTTTCGCAGTTCTGATGCTCGAAACGAATAACTAGAATGGCCTAGGGGAAAAGTACACATACCGTTGTAATTGGCCGAGTTTCTACTTTCAGATACCACAGAAATTTTGCGGATTGGTCGATCCGTTCGCGAGATGTGGCAGTTTGTAAGTAAGAAACGCTTGAGGAACTCAAAATATTCGCAGTTCTGATGCTCGAAACGAATAACTGGAACGGCCTAGAGGAAAAGCACACACACCGTTGTAATCGGGCGAGTTTCTACTTTCAGATGCAATACAAATTTTGAGGATTGGTCAATCCGTTCGCGAGATATGGCAGTTTGGAGGTAAGAAACGCTTGAGAAACTCAAAATTTTCGCAGTTCTGATGCTCGAGACGAATAACTAGAACGGCCTAGGGGAAAAGTACGCATACCGTTGTAATCGGGCGGGTTTCTACTTTCAGATGCAACAGAAATTTTGCGGATTGGTCAATCCGTTCGCGAGATATGGCAGTTTGTAAGTAAGAAACGCTTGAGAAACTCAAAATGTTCACAGTTCTGATGCTCGAAACGAATAACTAGAAGGGTCTAGGGGAAAAGTAAGCATACCGTTGTAATCGGGCGAGTTTCTACTTTCAGATGCAACAGAAATTTTGCAGATTGGTCGATCCGTTCGCGAGATGTGGCAGTTTGTAAGTAAGAAACGCTTGAGGATCTCAAAATATTCGCAGTTCGGATGCTCGAAACGAAGAACTAGAATGACCTAGGGGAAGACTACACATACCGTTGTAATCGGGCGGGTTTCTACTTTCAGATGCAACAGAAATTTTGCGGATTGGTCAATCAGTTCGCGAGATATGGCAGTTTGAAGGTAAGAAACGCTTGAGAAACTCAAAATTTTCGCATTTCTGATGCTCGAAACGAATAACTAGAACCGCCTAGCGGAAAAGTACGCATACCGTTGAAATCGGGCGAGCTTCTACTTTCAGATGCAACAGAAATTTTGCGGATTGTTCAATCCGTTCGCGAGATATGGCAGCTTGGATGTAAGAAACGCTTGAGAAACTCAAAATTTTCGCAGTTCTGAAGCTCGAAACGAATGACTAGAACGGCCTAGGGGAAAAGTACGCATACCGTTCTAATCGGGCGAGTTTCTACTTTCAGATGCAACTGAAATATTGCGGATTGGTCTATCCGTTCGCGAGATATTGCAGCTTGGAGGTAAGAAACGCTTGAGAAACTCAAAAGTTTCGCAGTTCTGATGCTCGAGACGAATAACTAGAACGGCCTACGGGAAAAGTACGCATACCGTTGTAATCGGGCGGGTTTCTACTTTCAGATGCAACAGAAATTTTGCGGATTGGTCAATCCGTTCGCGAGATATGGCAGTTTGGATGTAAGAAACGGTTAAGAAACTCAAAATTTTCGCAGTTCTGATGCTCGAAACGAATAACTGGAACGGCCTAGAGGGAAAGCACACACACCGTTGCAATCGGGCGAGTTTCTACTTTCAGATGCAACAGAAATTTTGCGGATTGGTCAATCCGTTCGCGAGATATTGCAGTTTGGAGGTAAGAAACGCTTGAGAAACTCAAAATTTTCGCATTTCTGATGCTCGAAACGAATAACTAGAACGGCCTAGCGGAAAAGTACGCATACCGTTGTAATCGGGCGAGTTTCTACTTTCAGATGCAATAGAAATTTTGAGGATTGGTCAATCCGTTCGCGAGATATGGCAGTTTGCAGGTAAGAAACGCTTGAGAAACTCAAAATTTTCGCAGTTCTGATGCTCGAGACGAATAACTAGAACGGCCTAGGGGAAAAGTACGCATACCGTTGTAATCGGGCGGGTTTCTACTTTCAGATGCAACAGAAATTTTGCGGATTGGTCAGTCCGTTCGCGAGATATGGCAGTTTGGAGGTAAGAAACGCTTGAGAAACTCAAAATGTTCACAGTTCTGATGCTCGAAACGAATAACTAGAAGGGTCTAGGGGAAAAGTACGCATACCGTTGTAATCGGGCGAGTTTCTACTTTCAGATGCAACAGAAATTTTTCGGATAGGTCAATCCGTTAGCGAGATATGGCAGTTTGGATGTAAGAAACGCTTGAGAAACTCAAAATTTTCGCAGTTCTGATCCTCGAAACGAATAACTAGAATGGCCTAGGGGAAAAGTACACATACCGTTGTAATTGGCCGAGTTTCTACTTTCAGATACCACAGAAATTTTGCGGATTGGTCGATCCGTTCGCGAGATGTGGCAGTTTGTAAGTAAGAAACGCTTGAGGAACTCAAAATATTCGCAGTTCTGATGCTCGAAACGAATAACTAGAACGGCCTAGGGGAAAAGTACGCATACCATTGTAATCGGGCGAGTTTCTACTTTCAGATGCAACAGAAATTTTGAGGATTGGTCAATCCGTTCGCGAGATATGGCAGTTTGGAGGTAAGAAACGCTAGAGAAACTCAAAATTTTCGCAGTTCTGATGCTTGACAAACATAACTAGAACGGCCTAGGGGAAATGTACGCATACCGTTGTAATCGGGCGAGTTTCTACTTTCAGATGCAACAGAAATTTTGCGGATTGGTCTATCCGTTCGCGAGATATGGCAGTTTGGCGGTAAGAAACGCTTGAGAAACTCAAAAGTTTCGCAGTTCTGATGCTCGACACGAATAACTAGAACCGCCTAGGGGAAAAGTACGCATACCGTTGTAATCGGGCGGGTTTCTACTTTCAGATGCAACAGAAATTTTGCGGATTGGTCAATCCGTTCGCGAGATATGGGAGTTTGGAGGTAAGAAACGCTTGAGAAACTCAAAATTTTCGCAGCTCTGATGCTCGAAACGAATAACTAGAACGGCCTAGGGGAAAAGTACGCATACCTTTGTAATCGGGCGAGTTTGTACTTTCAGATGCAACAGAAATTTTGCGGATTGGTCAATCCGTTCGCGAGATATGGCAGTGTGGAGGTAAGAAACGCTTGAGAAACTCAAAATGTTCACAGTTCTCATGCTCGAAACGAATAACTAGAACGGCCTAGGGGAAAAGTACGCATACCGTTGTAATCGGGCGAGTTTCTACTTTCAGATGCAACAGAAATTTTGCGGATTGGTCAATCCGTTAGCGAGATATGACAGTTTGGAGGTAAGAAACGCTTGAGAAACTCAAAATTTTCGCAGTTCTGATGCTCGAAACGAATAACTAGAATGGCCTAGGGGAAAAGTACACATACCGTTGTAATTGGCCGAGTTTCTACTTTCAGATACCACAGAAATTTTGCGGATTGGTCGATCCGTTCGCGAGATGTGGCAGTTTGTAAGTAAGAAACGCTTGAGGAACTCAAAATATTCGCAGTTCTGATGCTCGAAACGAATAACTAGAACGGCCTAGGGGAAAAGTACGCATACCGTTGTAATCGGGCGAGTTTCTACTTTCAGATGCAACAGAAATTTTGAGGATTGGTCAATCCGTTCGCGAGATATGGCAGTTTGGAGGTAAGAAACGCTAGAGAAACTCAAAATTTTCGCAGTTCTGATGCTTGACAAACATAACTAGAACGGCCTAGGGGAAATGTACGCATACCGTTGTAATCGGGCGAGTTTCTACTTTCAGATGCAACAGAAATTTTGCGGATTGGTCTATCCGTTAGCGAGATATGACAGTTTGGAGGTAAGAAACGCTTGAGAAACTCAAAATTTTCGCAGTTCTGATGCTCGAAACGAATAACTAGAATGGCCTAGGGGAAAAGTACACATACCGTTGTAATTGGCCGAGTTTCTACTTTCAGATACCACAGAAATTTTGCGGATTGGTCGATCCGTTCGCGAGATGTGGCAGTTTGTAAGTAAGAAACGCTTGAGGAACTCAAAATATTCGCAGTTCTGATGCTCGAAACGAAGAACTAGAATGACCTAGGGGAAGACTACACATACCGTTGTAATCGGGCGGGTTTCTACTTTCAGATGCAACAGAAATTTTGCGGATTGGTCAATCAGTTCGCGAGATATGGCAGTTTGAAGGTAAGAAACGCTTGAGAAACTCAAAATTTTCGCATTCCTGATGCTCGAAACGAATAACTAGAATGGCCTAGGGGAAAAGTACACATACCGTTGTAATTGGCCGAGTTTCTACTTTCAGATACCACAGAAATTTTGCGGATTGGTCGATCCGTTCGCGAGATGTGGCAGTTTGTAAGTAAGAAACGCTTGAGGAACTCAAAATATTCGCAGTTCTGATGCTCGAAACGAAGAACTAGAATGACCTAGGGGAAAAGTACGCATACCGTTGTAATCGGGCGGGTTTCTACTTTCAGATGCAACAGAAATTTTGCGGATTGGTCAATCCGTTCGCGAGATGTGGCAGTTTGTAAGTATGAAACGCTTGAGGAACTCAAAATATTCGCAGTTCTGATACTCGAAACGAATAACTAGAACGGCCTAGGGGAAAAGTACGCATACCGTTGTAATCGGGCGAGTTTCTACTTTCAGATGCAACAGAAATTTTGAGGATTGGTCAATCCGTTCGCGAGATATGGCAGTTTGGAGGTAAGAAACGCTTGAGAAACTCAAAATTTTCGCAGTTCTGATGCTCGAAACGAATAACTAGAATGGCCTAGGGGAAAAGTACACACACCGTTGTAATTGGCCGAGTTTCTACTTTCAGATACCACAGAAATTTTGCGGATTGGTCGATCCGTTCGCGAGATGTGGCAGTTTGTAAGTAAGAAACGCTTGAGGAACTCAAAATATTCGCAGTTCTGATGCTCGAAACGAAGAACTAGAATGACCTAGGGGAAAAGTACGCATACCGTTGTAATCGGGCGGGTTTCTACTTTCAGATGCAACAGAAATTTTGCGGATTGTTCAATCCGTTAGCGAGATATCACAGTTTGGAGGTAAGAAACGCTTGAAAAACTCAAAATTTTCGCAGTTCTGATGCTCGAAACGAATAACTAGAACGGCCTAGGGGAAAAGTACGCATACCGTTGTAATCGGGCGAGTTTCTACTTTCAGATGCAACAGAAATTTTGCGGATTGTTCAATCCGTTAGCGAGATATGACAGTTTGGAGGTAAGAAACGCTTGAAAAACTCAAAATTTTCGCAGTTCTGATGCTCGAAACGAATAACTAGAATGGCCTAGGGGAAAAGTACACATACCGTTGTAATTGGCCGAGTTTCTACTTTCAGATACCACAGAAATTTTGCGGATTGGTCGATCCGTTCGCGAGATGTGGCAGTTTGTAAGTAAGAAACGCTTGAGGAACTCAAAATATTCGCAGTTCTGATGCTCGAAACGAATAACTGGAACGGCCTAGAGGAAAAGCACACACACCGTTGTAATCGGGCGAGTTTCTACTTTCAGATGCAATACAAATTTTGAGGATTGGTCAATCCGTTCGCGAGATATGGCAGTTTGGAGGTAAGAAACGCTTGAGAAACTCAAAATTTTCGCAGTTCTGATGCTCGAGACGAATAACTAGAACGGCCTAGGGGAAAAGTACGCATACCGTTGTAATCGGGCGGGTTTCTACTTTCAGATGCAACAGAAATTTTGCGGATTGGTCAATCCGTTCGCGAGATATGGCAGTTTGTAAGTAAGAAACGCTTGAGAAACTCAAAATGTTCACAGTTCTGATGCTCGAAACGAATAACTAGAAGGGTCTAGGGGAAAAGTAAGCATACCGTTGTAATCGGGCGAGTTTCTACTTTCAGATGCAACAGAAATTTTGCAGATTGGTCGATCCGTTCGCGAGATGTGGCAGTTTGTAAGTAAGAAACGCTTGAGGATCTCAAAATATTCGCAGTTCGGATGCTCGAAACGAAGAACTAGAATGACCTAGGGGAAGACTACACATACCGTTGTAATCGGGCGGGTTTCTACTTTCAGATGCAACAGAAATTTTGCGGATTGGTCAATCAGTTCGCGAGATATGGCAGTTTGAAGGTAAGAAACGCTTGAGAAACTCAAAATTTTCGCATTTCTGATGCTCGAAACGAATAACTAGAACCGCCTAGCGGAAAAGTACGCATACCGTTGAAATCGGGCGAGCTTCTACTTTCAGATGCAACAGAAATTTTGCGGATTGTTCAATCCGTTCGCGAGATATGGCAGCTTGGATGTAAGAAACGCTTGAGAAACTCAAAATTTTCGCAGTTCTGAAGCTCGAAACGAATGACTAGAACGGCCTAGGGGAAAAGTACGCATACCGTTCTAATCGGGCGAGTTTCTACTTTCAGATGCAACTGAAATATTGCGGATTGGTCTATCCGTTCGCGAGATATTGCAGTTTGGAGGTAAGAAACGCTTGAGAAACTCAAAAGTTTCGCAGTTCTGATGCTCGAGACGAATAACTAGAACGGCCTACGGGAAAAGTACGCATACCGTTGTAATCGGGCGGGTTTCTACTTTCAGATGCAACAGAAATTTTGCGGATTGGTCAATCCGTTCGCGAGATATGGCAGTTTGGATGTAAGAAACGGTTAAGAAACTCAAAATTTTCGCAGTTCTGATGCTCGAAACGAATAACTGGAACGGCCTAGAGGGAAAGCACACACACCGTTGCAATCGGGCGAGTTTCTACTTTCAGATGCAACAGAAATTTTGCGGATTGGTCAATCCGTTCGCGAGATATTGCAGTTTGGAGGTAAGAAACGCTTGAGAAACTCAAAATTTTCGCATTTCTGATGCTCGAAACGAATAACTAGAACGGCCTAGCGGAAAAGTACGCATACCGTTGTAATCGGGCGAGTTTCTACTTTCAGATGCAATAGAAATTTTGAGGATTGGTCAATCCGTTCGCGAGATATGGCAGTTTGCAGGTAAGAAACGCTTGAGAAACTCAAAATTTTCGCAGTTCTGATGCTCGAGACGAATAACTAGAACGGCCTAGGGGAAAAGTACGCATACCGTTGTAATCGGGCGGGTTTCTACTTTCAGATGCAACAGAAATTTTGCGGATTGGTCAGTCCGTTCGCGAGATATGGCAGTTTGGAGGTAAGAAACGCTTGAGAAACTCAAAATGTTCACAGTTCTGATGCTCGAAACGAATAACTAGAAGGGTCTAGGGGAAAAGTACGCATACCGTTGTAATCGGGCGAGTTTCTACTTTCAGATGCAACAGAAATTTTGCGGATTGGTCAATCCGTTAGCGAGATATGGCAGTTTGGATGTAAGAAACGCTTGAGAAACTCAAAATTTTCGCAGTTCTGATGCTCGAAACGAATAACTAGAAGGGTCTAGGGGAAAAGTACGCATACCGTTGTAATCGGGCGAGTTTCTACTTTCAGATGCAACAGAAATTTTGCGGATTGGTCAATCCGTTAGCGGGATATGGCAGTTTGGATGTAAGAAACGCTTGAGAAACTCAAAATTTTCGCAGTTCTGATGCTCGAAACGAATAACTAGAATGGCCTAGGGGAAAAGTACACATACCGTTGTAATTGGCCGAGTTTCTACTTTCAGATACCACAGAAATTTTGCGGATTGGTCGATCCGTTCGCGAGATGTGGCAGTTTGTAAGTAAGAAACGCTTGAGGAACTCAAAATATTCGCAGTTCTGATGCTCGAAACGAATAACTAGAACGGCCTAGGGGAAAAGTACGCATACCGTTGTAATCGGGCGAGTTTCTACTTTCAGATGCAACAGAAATTGTGAGGATTGGTCAATCCGTTCGCGAGATATGGCAGTTTGGAGGTAAGAAACGCTAGAGAAACTCAAAATTTTCGCAGTTCTGATGCTTGACAAACATAACTAGAACGGCCTAGGGGAAATGTACGCATACCGTTGTAATCGGGCGAGTTTCTACTTTCAGATGCAACAGAAATTTTGCGGATTGGTCTATCCGTTAGCGAGATATGACAGTTTGGATGTAAGAAACGCTTGAGAAACTCAAAATTTTCGCAGTTCTGATGCTCGAAACGAATAACTAGAATGGCCTAGGGGAAAAGTACACATACCGTTGTAATTGGCCGAGTTTCTACTTTCAGATACCACAGAAATTTTGCGGATTGGTCGATCCGTTCGCGAGATGTGGCAGTTTGTAAGTAAGAAACGCTTGAGGAACTCAAAATATTCGCAGTTCTGATGCTCGAAACGAAGAACTAGGATGACCTAGGGGAAGACTACACATACCGTTGTAATCGGGCGGGTTTCTACTTTCAGATGCAACAGAAATTTTGCGGATTGGTCAATCAGTTCGCGAGATATGGCAGTTTGAAGGTAAGAAACGCTTGAGAAACTCAAAATTTTCGCATTTCTGATGCTCGAAACGAATGACTAGAACCGCCTAGCGGAAAAGTACGCATACCGTTGTAATCGGGCGAGTTTCTACTTTCAGATGCAATAGAAATTTTGAGGATTGGTCAATCCGTTCGCGAGATATGGCAGTTTGCAGGTAAGAAACGCTTGAGAAACTCAAAATTTTCGCAGTTCTGATGCTCGAGACGAATAACTAGAACGGCCTAGGGGAAAAGTACGCATACCGTTGTAATCGGGCGAGCTTCTACTTTCAGATGCAACAGAAATTTTGCGGATTGTACAATCCGTTCGCGAGATATGGCAGCTTGGAGGTAAGAAACGCTTGAGAAACTCAAAATTTTCGCAGTTCTGATGCTCGAAACGAATAACTAGAACGGCCTAGGAGAAAAGTACGCATACCGTTCTAATCGGGCGAGTTTCTACTTTCAGATGCAACTGAAATTTTGCGGATTGGTCAATCCGTTCGCGAGATATGGCAGTTTGGAGGTAAGAAACGCTTGAGAAACTCAAAATGTTCACAGTTCTGATGCTCGAAACGAATAACTAGAACGGCCTAGGGGAAAAGTACGCATACCGTTCTAATCGGGCGAGTTTCTACTTTCAGATGCAACTGAAATATTGCGGATTGGTCTATCCGTTCGCGAGATATTGCAGTTTGGAGGAAAGAAACGCTTGAGAAACTCAAAATTTTCGCATTTCTGATGCTCGAAACGAATAACTAGAACGGCCTAGCGGAAAAGTACGCATACCGTTGTAATCGGGCGAGTTTCTACTTTCAGATGCAATAGAAATTTTGAGGATTGGTCAATCCGTTCGCGAGATATGGCAGTTTGCAGGTAAGAAACGCTTGAGAAACTCAAAATTTTCGCAGTTCTGATGCTCGAGACGAATAACTAGAACGGCCTAGGGGAAAAGTACGCATACCGTTGTAATCGGGCGAGTTTGTACTTTCAGATGCAACAGAAATTTTGCGGATTGGTCAATCCGTTCGCGAGATATGGCAGTGTGGAGGTAAGAAACGCTTGAGAATCTCAAAATGTTCACAGTTCTCATGCTCGAAACGAATAACTAGAACGGCCTAGGGGAAAAGTACGCATACCGTTGTAATCGGGCGAGTTTCTACTTTCAGATGCAACAGAAATTTTGCGGATTGGTCAATCCGTTAGCGAGATATGACAGTTTGGAGGTAAGAAACGCTTGAGAAACTCAAAATTTTCGCAGTTCTGATGCTCGAAACGAATAACTAGAATGGCCTAGGGGAAAAGTACACATACCGTTGTAATTGGCCGAGTTTCTACTTTCAGATACCACAGAAATTTTGCGGACTGGTCGATCCGTTCGCGAGATGTGGCAGTTTGTAAGTAAGAAACGCTTGAGGAACTCAAAATATTCGCAGTTCTGATGCTCGAAACGAATAACTAGAACGGCCTAGGGGAAAAGTACGCATACCGTTGTAATCGGGCGAGTTTCTACTTTCAGATGCAACAGAAATTTTGAGGATTGGTCAATCCGTTCGCGAGATATGGCAGTTTGGAGGTAAGAAACGCTAGAGAAACTCAAAATTTTCGCAGTTCTGATGCTTGACAAACATAACTAGAACGGCCTAGGGGAAATGTACGCATACCGTTGTAATCGGGCGAGTTTCTACTTTCAGATGCAACAGAAATTTTGCGGATTGGTCTATCCGTTAGCGAGATATGACAGTTTGGAGGTAAGAAACGCTTGAGAAACTCAAAATTTTCGCAGTTCTGATGCTCGAAACGAATAACTAGAATGGCCTAGGGGAAAAGTACACATACCGTTGTAATTGGCCGAGTTTCTACTTTCAGATACCACAGAAATTTTGCGGATTGGTCGATCCGTTCGCGAGATGTGGCAGTTTGTAAGTAAGAAACGCTTGAGGAACTCAAAATATTCGCAGTTCTGATGCTCGAAACGAATAACTAGAACGGCCTAGGGGAAAAGTACGCATACCGTTCTAATCGGGCGAGTTTCTACTTTCAGATGCAACTGAAATTTTGCGGATTGGTCTATCCGTTCGCGAGATATTGCAGTTTGGAGGTAAGAAACGCTTGAGAAACTCAAAAGTTTCGCAGTTCTGATGCTCGAGACGAATAACTAGAACGGCCTACGGGAAAAGTACGCATACCGTTGTAATCGGGCGGGTTTCTACTTTCAGATGCAACAGAAATTTTGCGGATTGGTCAATCCGTTCGCGAGATATGGCAGTTTGGAGGTAAGAAACGCTTGAGAAACTCAAAATGTTCACAGTTCTGATGCTCGAAACGAATAACTAGAAGGGTCTAGGGGAAAAGTACGCATACCGTTGTAATCGGGCGAGTTTCTACTTTCAGATGCAACAGAAATTTTGCGGATTGGTCAATCCGTTAGCGGGATATGGCAGTTTGGATGTAAGAAACGCTTGAGAAACTCAAAATTTTCGCAGTTCTGATGCTCGAAACGAATAACTAGAATGGCCCAGGGGAAAAGTACACATACCGTTGTAATTGGCCGAGTTTCTACTTTCAGATACCACAGAAATTTTGCGGATTGGTCGATCCGTTCGCGAGATGTGGCAGTTTGTAAGTAAGAAACGCTTGAGGAACTCAAAATATTCGCAGTTCTGATGCTCGAAACGAATAACTAGAACGGCCTAGGGGAAAAGTACGCATACCGTTGTAATCGGGCGAGTTTCTACTTTCAGATGCAACAGAAATTGTGAGGATTGGTCAATCCGTTCGCGAGATATGGCAGTTTGGAGGTAAGAAACGCTAGAGAAACTCAAAATTTTCGCAGTTCTGATGCTTGACAAACATAACTAGAACGGCCTAGGGGAAATGCACGCATACCGTTGTAATCGGGCGAGTTTCTACTTTCAGATGCAACAGAAATTTTGCGGATTGGTCTATCCGTTAGCGAGATATGACAGTTTGGAGGTAAGAAACGCTTGAGAAACTCAAAATTTTCGCAGTTCTGATGCTCGAAACGAATAACTAGAATGGCCTAGGGGAAAAGTACGCATACCGTTCTAATCGGGCGAGTTTCTACTTTCAGATGCAACTGAAATATTGCGGATTGGTCTATCCGTTCGCGAGATATTGCAGTTTGGAGGTAAGAAACGCTTGAGAAACTCAAAAGTTTCGCAGTTCTGATGCTCGAGACGAATAACTAGAACGGCCTACGGGAAAAGTACGCATACCGTTGTAATCGGGCGGGTTTCTACTTTCAGATGCAACAGAAATTTTGCGGATTGGTCAATCCGTTCGCGAGATATGGCAGTTTGGATGTAAGAAACGGTTAAGAAACTCAAAATTTTCGCAGTTCTGATGCTCGAAACGAATAACTGGAGCGGCCTAGAGGAAAAGCACACACACCGTTGCAATCGGGCGAGTTTCTACTTTCAGATGCAACAGAAATTTTGCGGATTGGTCAATCCGTTCGCGAGATATTGCAGTTTGGAGGAAAGAAACGCTTGAGAAACTCAAAATTTTCGCATTTCTGATGCTCGAAACGAATAACTAGAACGGCCTAGCGGAAAAGTACGCATACCGTTGTAATCGGGCGAGTTTCTACTTTCAGATGCAATAGAAATTTTGAGGATTGGTCAATCCGTTCGCGAGATATGGCAGTTTGCAGGTAAGAAACGCTTGAGAAACTCAAAATTTTCGCAGTTCTGATGCTCGAGACGAATAACTAGAACGGCCTAGGGGAAAAGTACGCATACCGTTGTAATCGGGCGAGTTTGTACTTTCAGATGCAACAGAAATTTTGCGGATTGGTCAATCCGTTCGCGAGATATGGCAGTGTGGAGGTAAGAAACGCTTGAGAAACTCAAAATGTTCACAGTTCTCATGCTCGAAACGAATAACTAGAACGGCCTAGGGGAAAAGTACGCATACCGTTGTAATCGGGCGAGTTTCTACTTTCAGATGCAACTGAAATATTGCGGATTGGTCTATCCGTTCGCGAGATATTGCAGTTTGGAGGTAAGAAACGCTTGAGAAACTCAAAAGTTTCGCAGTTCTGATGCTCGAGACGAATAACTAGAACGGCCTACGGGAAAAGTACGCATACCATTGTAATCGGGCGGGTTTCTACTTTCAGATGCAACAGAAATTTTGCGGATTGGTCAATCCGTTCGCGAGATATGGCAGTTTGGATGTAAGAAACGGTTAAGAAACTCAAAATTTTCGCAGTTCTGATGCTCGAAACGAATAACTAGAATGGCCTAGGGGAAAAGTACACATACCGTTGTAATTGGCCGAGTTTCTACTTTCAGATACCACAGAAATTTTGCGGATTGGTCGATCCGTTCGCGAGATGTGGCAGTTTGTAAGTAAGAAACGCTTGAGGAACTCAAAATATTCGCAGTTCTGATGCTCGAAACGAATAACTAGAACGGCCTAGGGGAAAAGTACGCATACCGTTGTAATCGGGCGAGTTTCTACTTTCAGATGCAACAGAAATTTTGAGGATTGGTCAATCCGTTCGCGAGATATGGCAGTTTGGAGGTAAGAAACGCTAGAGAAACTCAAAATTTTCGCAGTTCTGATGCTTGACAAACATAACTAGAACGGCCTAGGGGAAATGTACGCATACCGTTGTAATCGGGCGAGTTTCTACTTTCAGATGCAACAGAAATTTTGCGGATTGGTCTATCCGTTAGCGAGATATGACAGTTTGGAGGTAAGAAACGCTTGAGAAACTCAAAATTTTCGCAGTTCTGATGCTCGAAACGAATAACTAGAATGGCCTAGGGGAAAAGTACACATACCGTTGTAATTGGCCGAGTTTCTACTTTCAGATACCACAGAAATTTTGCGGATTGGTCGATCCGTTCGCGAGATGTGGCAGTTTGTAAGTAAGAAACGCTTGAGGAACTCAAAATATTCGCAGTTCTGATGCTCGAAACGAATAACTAGAACGGCCTAGGGGAAAAGTACGCATACCGTTCTAATCGGGCGAGTTTCTACTTTCAGATGCAACTGAAATTTTGCGGATTGGTCTATCCGTTCGCGAGATATTGCAGTTTGGAGGTAAGAAACGCTTGAGAAACTCAAAAGTTTCGCAGTTCTGATGCTCGAGACGAATAACTAGAACGGCCTACGGGAAAAGTACGCATACCGTTGTAATCGGGCGGGTTTCTACTTTCAGATGCAACAGAAATTTTGCGGATTGGTCAATCCGTTCGCGAGATATGGCAGTTTGGAGGTAAGAAACGCTTGAGAAACTCAAAATGTTCACAGTTCTGATGCTCGAAACGAATAACTAGAAGGGTCTAGGGGAAAAGTACGCATACCGTTGTAATCGGGCGAGTTTCTACTTTCAGATGCAACAGAAATTTTGCGGATTGGTCAATCCGTTAGCGGGATATGGCAGTTTGGATGTAAGAAACGCTTGAGAAACTCAAAATTTTCGCAGTTCTGATGCTCGAAACGAATAACTAGAATGGCCCAGGGGAAAAGTACACATACCGTTGTAATTGGCCGAGTTTCTACTTTCAGATACCACAGAAATTTTGCGGATTGGTCGATCCGTTCGCGAGATGTGGCAGTTTGTAAGTAAGAAACGCTTGAGGAACTCAAAATATTCGCAGTTCTGATGCTCGAAACGAATAACTAGAACGGCCTAGGGGAAAAGTACGCATACCGTTGTAATCGGGCGAGTTTCTACTTTCAGATGCAACAGAAATTGTGAGGATTGGTCAATCCGTTCGCGAGATATGGCAGTTTGGAGGTAAGAAACGCTAGAGAAACTCAAAATTTTCGCAGTTCTGATGCTTGACAAACATAACTAGAACGGCCTAGGGGAAATGCACGCATACCGTTGTAATCGGGCGAGTTTCTACTTTCAGATGCAACAGAAATTTTGCGGATTGGTCTATCCGTTAGCGAGATATGACAGTTTGGAGGTAAGAAACGCTTGAGAAACTCAAAATTTTCGCAGTTCTGATGCTCGAAACGAATAACTAGAATGGCCTAGGGGAAAAGTACGCATACCGTTCTAATCGGGCGAGTTTCTACTTTCAGATGCAACTGAAATATTGCGGATTGGTCTATCCGTTCGCGAGATATTGCAGTTTGGAGGTAAGAAACGCTTGAGAAACTCAAAAGTTTCGCAGTTCTGATGCTCGAGACGAATAACTAGAACGGCCTACGGGAAAAGTACGCATACCGTTGTAATCGGGCGGGTTTCTACTTTCAGATGCAACAGAAATTTTGCGGATTGGTCAATCCGTTCGCGAGATATGGCAGTTTGGATGTAAGAAACGGTTAAGAAACTCAAAATTTTCGCAGTTCTGATGCTCGAAACGAATAACTGGAACGGCCTAGAGGAAAAGCACACACACCGTTGCAATCGGGCGAGTTTCTACTTTCAGATGCAACAGAAATTTTGCGGATTGGTCAATCCGTTCGCGAGATATTGCAGTTTGGAGGAAAGAAACGCTTGAGAAACTCAAAATTTTCGCATTTCTGATGCTCGAAACGAATAACTAGAACGGCCTAGCGGAAAAGTACGCATACCGTTGTAATCGGGCGAGTTTCTACTTTCAGATGCAATAGAAATTTTGAGGATTGGTCAATCCGTTCGCGAGATATGGCAGTTTGCAGGTAAGAAACGCTTGAGAAACTCAAAATTTTCGCAGTTCTGATGCTCGAGACGAATAACTAGAACGGCCTAGGGGAAAAGTACGCATACCGTTGTAATCGGGCGAGTTTGTACTTTCAGATGCAACAGAAATTTTGCGGATTGGTCAATCCGTTCGCGAGATATGGCAGTGTGGAGGTAAGAAACGCTTGAGAAACTCAAAATGTTCACAGTTCTCATGCTCGAAACGAATAACTAGAACGGCCTAGGGGAAAAGTACGCATACCGTTGTAATCGGGCGAGTTTCTACTTTCAGATGCAACTGAAATATTGCGGATTGGTCTATCCGTTCGCGAGATATTGCAGTTTGGAGGTAAGAAACGCTTGAGAAACTCAAAAGTTTCGCAGTTCTGATGCTCGAGACGAATAACTAGAACGGCCTACGGGAAAAGTACGCATACCATTGTAATCGGGCGGGTTTCTACTTTCAGATGCAACAGAAATTTTGCGGATTGGTCAATCCGTTCGCGAGATATGGCAGTTTGGATGTAAGAAACGGTTAAGAAACTCAAAATTTTCGCAGTTCTGATGCTCGAAACGAATAACTGGAACGGCCTAGAGGAAAAGCACACACACCGTTGCAATCGGGCGAGTTTCTACTTTCAGATGCAACAGAAATTTTGCGGATTGGTCAATCCGTTCGCGAGATATTGCAGTTTGGAGGAAAGAAACGCTTGAGAAACTCAAAATTTTCGCATTTCTGATGCTCGAAACGAATAACTAGAACGGCCTAGCGGAAAAGTACGCATACCGTTGTAATCGGGCGAGTTTCTACTTTCAGATGCAATAGAAATTTTGAGGATTGGTCAATCCGTTCGCGAGATATGGCAGTTTGCAGGTAAGAAACGCTTGAGAAACTCAAAATTTTCGCAGTTCTGATGCTCGAGACGAATAACTAGAACGGCCTAGGGGAAAAGTACGCATACCGTTGTAATCGGGCGAGTTTGTACTTTCAGATGCAACAGAAATTTTGCGGATTGGTCAATCCGTTCGCGAGATATGGCAGTGTGGAGGTAAGAAACGCTTGAGAAACTCAAAATGTTCACAGTTCTCATGCTCGAAACGAATAACTAGAACGGCCTAGGGGAAAAGTACGCATACCGTTGTAATCGGGCGAGTTTCTACTTTCAGATGCAACAGAAATTTTGCGGATTGGTCAATCCGTTAGCGAGATATGACAGTTTGGAGGTAAGAAACGCTTGAGAAACTCAAAATTTTCGCAGTTCTGATGCTCGAAACGAATAACTAGAATGGCCTAGGGGAAAAGTACACATACCGTTGTAATTGGCCGAGTTTCTACTTTCAGATACCACAGAAATTTTGCGGATTGGTCGATCCGTTCGCGAGATGTGGCAGTTTGTAAGTAAGAAACGCTTGAGGAACTCAAAATATTCGCAGTTCTGATGCTCGAAACGAATAACTAGAACGGCCTAGGGGAAAAGTACGCATACCGTTGTAATCGGGCGAGTTTCTACTTTCAGATGCAACAGAAATTTTGAGGATTGGTCAATCCGTTCGCGAGATATGGCAGTTTGGAGGTAAGAAACGCTAGAGAAACTCAAAATTTTCGCAGTTCTGATGCTTGACAAACATAACTAGAACGGCCTAGGGGAAATGTACGCATACCGTTGTAATCGGGCGAGTTTCTACTTTCAGATGCAACAGAAATTTTGCGGATTGGTCTATCCGTTAGCGAGATATGACAGTTTGGAGGTAAGAAACGCTTGAGAAACTCAAAATTTTCGCAGTTCTGATGCTCGAAACGAATAACTAGAATGGCCTAGGGGAAAAGTACACATACCGTTGTAATTGGCCGAGTTTCTACTTTCAGATACCACAGAAATTTTGCGGATTGGTCGATCCGTTCGCGAGATGTGGCAGTTTGTAAGTAAGAAACGCTTGAGGAACTCAAAATATTCGCAGTTCTGATGCTCGAAACGAATAACTAGAACGGCCTAGGGGAAAAGTACGCATACCGTTCTAATCGGGCGAGTTTCTACTTTCAGATGCAACTGAAATTTTGCGGATTGGTCTATCCGTTCGCGAGATATTGCAGTTTGGAGGTAAGAAACGCTTGAGAAACTCAAAAGTTTCGCAGTTCTGATGCTCGAGACGAATAACTAGAACGGCCTACGGGAAAAGTACGCATACCGTTGTAATCGGGCGGGTTTCTACTTTCAGATGCAACAGAAATTTTGCGGATTGGTCAATCCGTTCGCGAGATATGGCAGTTTGGAGGTAAGAAACGCTTGAGAAACTCAAAATGTTCACAGTTCTGATGCTCGAAACGAATAACTAGAAGGGTCTAGGGGAAAAGTACGCATACCGTTGTAATCGGGCGAGTTTCTACTTTCAGATGCAACAGAAATTTTGCGGATTGGTCAATCCGTTAGCGGGATATGGCAGTTTGGATGTAAGAAACGCTTGAGAAACTCAAAATTTTCGCAGTTCTGATGCTCGAAACGAATAACTAGAATGGCCTAGGGGAAAAGTACACATACCGTTGTAATTGGCCGAGTTTCTACTTTCAGATACCACAGAAATTTTGCGGATTGGTCGATCCGTTCGCGAGATGTGGCAGTTTGTAAGTAAGAAACGCTTGAGGAACTCAAAATATTCGCAGTTCTGATGCTCGAAACGAATAACTAGAACGGCCTAGGGGAAAAGTACGCATACCGTTGTAATCGGGCGAGTTTCTACTTTCAGATGCAACAGAAATTGTGAGGATTGGTCAATCCGTTCGCGAGATATGGCAGTTTGGAGGTAAGAAACGCTAGAGAAACTCAAAATTTTCGCAGTTCTGATGCTTGACAAACATAACTCGAACGGCCTAGGGGAAATGTACGCATACCGTTGTAATCGGGCGAGTTTCTACTTTCAGATGCAACAGAAATTTTGCGGATTGGTCTATCCGTTAGCGAGATATGACAGTTTGGAGGTAAGAAACGCTTGAGAAACTCAAAATTTTCGCAGTTCTGATGCTCGAAACGAATAACTAGAATGGCCTAGGGGAAAAGTACACATACCGTTGTAATTGGCCGAGTTTCTACTTTCAGATACCACAGAAATTTTGCGGATTGGTCGATCCGTTCGCGAGATGTGGCAGTTTGTAAGTAAGAAACGCTTGAGGAACTCAAAATATTCGCAGTTCTGATGCTCGAAACGAAGAACTAGAATGACCTAGGGGAAGACTACACATACCGTTGTAATCGGGCGGGTTTCTACTTTCAGATGCAACAGAAATTTTGCGGATTGGTCAATCAGTTCGCGAGATATGGCAGTTTGAAGGTAAGAAACGCTTGAGAAACTCAAAATTTTCGCATTTCTGATGCTCGAAACGAATAACTAGAACCGCCTAGCGGAAAAGTACGCATACCGTTGTAATCGGGCGAGCTTCTACTTTCAGATGCAACAGAAATTTTGCGGATTGTACAATCCGTTCGCGAGATATGGCAGCTTGGAGGTAAGAAACGCTTGAGAAACTCAAAAATTTTCGCAGTTCTGATGCTCGAAACGAATAACTAGAACGGCCTAGGGGAAAAGTACGCATACCGTTCTAATCGGGCGAGTTTCTACTTTCAGATGCAACTGAAATTTTGCGGATTGGTCTATCCGTTCGCGAGATATTGCAGTTTGGAGGTAAGAAACGCTTGAGAAACTCAAAAGTTTCGCAGTTCTGATGCTCGAGACGAATAACTAGAACGGCCTACGGGAAAAGTACGCATACCGTTGTAATCGGGCGGGTTTCTACTTTCAGATGCAACAGAAATTTTGCGGATTGGTCAATCCGTTCGCGAGATATGGCAGTTTGGATGTAAGAAACGGTTAAGAAACTCAAAATTTTCGCAGTTCTGATGCTCGAAACGAATAACTGGAACGGCCTAGAGGAAAAGCACACACACCGTTGCAATCGGGCGAGTTTCTACTTTCAGATGCAACAGAAATTTTGCGGATTGGTCAATCCGTTCGCGAGATATTGCAGTTTGGAGGTAAGAAAAGCTTGAGAATCTCAAAATTTTCGCATTTCTGATGCTCGAAACGAATAACTAGAACGGCCTAGCGGAAAAGTACGCATACCGTTGTAATCGGGCGAGTTTCTACTTTCAGATGCAATAGAAATTTTGAGGATTGGTCAATCCGTTCGCGAGATATGGCAGTTTGGAGGTAAGAAACGCTTGAGAAACTCAAAATTTTCGCAGTTCTGATGCTCGAGACGAATAACTAGAACGGCCTAGGGGAAAAGTACGCATACCGTTGTAAACGGGCGAGTTTCTACTTTCAGATGCAACAGAACTTTTGCGGATTGGACAATCCGTTCGCGAGATGTGGCAGTTTGTAAGTAAGAAACGCTTGAGAAACTCAAAATATTCGCAGTTCTGATGCTCGAAACGAATAACTAGAACGGCCTAGGGGAAAAGTACGCAAACCGTTGTAATCGGGCGGGTTTCTACTTTCAGATGCAACAGAAATTTTGCGGATTGGTCAATCCGTTCGCGAGATATGGCAGTTTGGATGTAAGAAACGGTTAAGAAACTCAAAATTTTCGCAGTTCTGATGCTCGAAACGAATAACTGGAACGGCCTAGAGGAAAAGCACACACACCGTTGCAATCGGGCGAGTTTCTACTTTCAGATGCAACAGAAATTTTGCGGATTGGTCAATCCGTTCGCGAGATATTGCAGCTTGGAGGTAAGAAACGCTTGAGAAACTCAAAATTTTCGCAGTTCTGATGCTCGAAACGAATAACTAGAACGGCCTAGGGGAAAAGTACGCATACCGTTCTAATCGGGCGAGTTTCTACTTTCAGATGCAACTGAAATTTTGCGGATTGGTCTATCCGTTCGCGAGATATTGCAGTTTGGAGGTAAGAAACGCTTGAGAAACTCAAAAGTTTCGCAGTTCTGATGCTCGAGACGAATAACTAGAACGGCCTACGGGAAAAGTACGCATTCCGTTGTAATCGGGCGGGTTTCTACTTTCAGATGCATCAGAAATTTTGCGGATTGGTCAATCCGTTCGCGAGATATGGCAGTTTGGATGTAAGAAACGGTTAAGAAACTCAAAATTTTCGCAGTTCTGATGCTCGAAACGAATAACTGGAACGGCCTAGAGGAAAAGCACACACACCGTTGCAATCGGGCGAGTTTCTACTTTCAGATGCAACAGAAATTTTGCGGATTGGTCAATCCGTTCGCAAGATATTGCAGTTTGGAGGTAAGAAAAGCTTGAGAATCTCAAAATTTTCGCATTTCTGATGCTCGAAACGAATAACTAGAACGGCCTAGCGGAAAAGTACGCATACCGTTGTAATCGGGCGAGTTTCTACTTTCAGATGCAATAGAAATTTTGAGGATTGGTCAATCCGTTCGCGAGATATGGCAGTTTGGAGGTAAGAAACGCTTGAGAAACTCAAAATTTTCGCAGTTCTGATGCTCGAGACGAATAACTAGAACGGCCTAGGGGAAAAGTACGCATACCGTTGTAATCGGGCGGGTTTCTACTTTCAGATGCAACAGAAATTTTGCGGATTGGTCAATCCGTTCGCGAGATATGGCAGTTTGGAGGTAAGAAACGCTTGAGAAACTCAAAATGTTCACAGTTCTGATGCTCGAAACGAATAACTAGAAGGGTCTAGGGGAAAAGTAAGCATACCGTTGTAATCGGGCGAGTTTCTAATTTCAGATGCAACAGAAATTTTGCGGATTGGTCGATCCGTTCGCGAGATGTGGCAGTTTGTAAGTAAGAAACGCTTGAGGATCTCAAAATATTCGCAGTTCTGATGCTCGAAACGAAGAACTAGAATGACCTAGGGGAAGACTACACATACCGTTGTAATCGGGCGGGTTTCTACTTTCAGATGCAACAGAAATTTTGCGGATTGGTCAATCAGTTCGCGAGATATGGCAGTTTGAAGGTAAGAAACGCTTGAGAAACTTAAAATTTTCGCATTTCTGATGCTCGAAACGAATAACTAGAACCGCCTAGCGGAAAAGTACGCATACCGTTGTAATCGGGCGAGCTTCTACTTTCAGATGCAACAGAAATTTTGCGGATTGTTCAATCCGTTCGCGAGATATGGCAGCTTGGAGGTAAGAAACGCTTGAGAAACTCAAAATTTTCGCAGTTCTGATGCTCGAAACGAATAACTAGTACGGCCTAGGGGAAAAGTAAGCATACCGTTGTAATCGGGCGAGTTTCTACTTTCAGATGCAACAGAAATTTTGCGGATTGGTCGATCCGTTCACGAGATGTGGCAGTTTGTAAGCAAGAAACGCTTGAGGATCTCAAAATATTCGCAGTTCTGATGCTCGAAACGAAGAACTAGAATGACCTAGGGGAAGACTACACATACCGTTGTAATCGGGCGGGTTTCTAATTTCAGATGCAACAGAAATTTTGCGGATTGGTCAATCAGTTCGCGAGATATGGCAGTTTGAAGGTAAGAAACGCTTGAGAAACTCAAAATTTTCGCATTTCTGATGCTCGAAACGAATAACTAGAACCGCCTAGCGGAAAAGTACGCATACCGTTGTAATCGGGCGAGCTTCTACTTTCAGATGCAACAGAAATTTTGCGGATTGTTCAATCCGTTCGCGAGATATGGCAGCTTGGAGGTAAGAAACGCTTGAGAAACTCAAAATTTTCGCAGTTCTGATGCTCGAAACGAATAACAAGTACGGCCTAGGGGAAAAGTACGCATACCGTTCAAATCGGGCGAGTTACTACTTTCAGATGCAACTGAAATTTTGCGGACTGGTCTATCCGTTCGCGAGATATTGCAGTTTGGAGGTAAGAAACGCTTGAGAAACTCAAAATTTTCGCAGTTCTGATGCTCGAGACGAATAACTAGAACGGCCTAGGGGAAAAGTACGCATACCGTTGTAATCGGGCGGGTTTCTTCTTTCAGATGCAACAGAAATTTTGCGGATTGGTCAATCCGTTCGCGAGATATGGCAGTTTGGAGGTAAGAAACGCTTGAGAAACTCAAAATGTTCACAGTTCTGATGCTCGAAACGAATAACTAGAAGGGTCTAGGGGAAAAGTACGCATACCGTTGTAATCGGGCGAGTTTCTACTTTCAGATACCACAGAAATTTTGCGGATTGGTCGATCCGTTCGCGAGATGTGGCAGTTTGTAAGTAAGAAACGCTTGAGGAACTCAAAATATTCGCAGTTCTGATGCTCGAAACGAATAACTAGAACGGCCTAGGGGAAAAGTACGCATACCGTTGTAATCGGGCGTGTTTCTACTTTCAGATGCAACAGAAATTTTGAGGATTGGTCAATCCGTTCGAGAGATATGGCAGTTTGGAGGTAAGAAACGCTAGAGAAACTCAAAATTTTCGCAGTTCTGATGCTTGACAAACATAACTAGAACGGCCTAGGGGAAATGTACGCATACCGTTGTAATCGGGCGAGTTTCTACTTTCAGATGCAACAGAAATTTTGCGGATTGGTCAATCCGTTCATGAGATATGGCAGTGTGGAGGTAAGAAACGCTTGAGAAACTCAAAATGTTCACAGTTCTCATGCTCGAAACGAATAACTAGAACGGCCTAGGGGAAAAGTACGCATACCGTTGTAATCGGGCGAGTTTCTACTTTCAGATGCAATAGAAATTTCGAGGATTGGTCAATCCGTTCGCGAGATATGGCAGTTTGGAGGTAAGAAACGCTTGAGAAACTCAAAATTTTCGCAGTTCTGATGCTCGAGACGAATAACTAGAACGGCCTAGGGGAAAAGTACGCATACCGTTGTAATCGGGCGGGTTTCTACTTTCAGATGCAACAGAAATTTTGCGGATTGGTCAATCCGTTCGCGAGATATGGCAGTTTGGAGGTAAGAAACGCTTGAGAAACTCAAAATGTTCACAGTTCTGATGCTCGAAACGAATAACTAGAAGGGTCTAGGGGAAAAGTACGCATACCGTTGTAATCGGGCGAGTTTCTACTTTCAGATACCACAGAAATTTTGCGGATTGGTCGATCCGTTCGCGAGATGTGGCAGTTTGTAAGTAAGAAACGCTTGAGGAACTCAAAATATTCGCAGTTCTGATGCTCGAAACGAATAACTAGAACGGCCTAGGGGAAAAGTACGCATACCGTTGTAATCGGGCGTGTTTCTACTTTCAGATGCAACAGAAATTTTGAGGATTGGTCAATCCGTTCGAGAGATATGGCAGTTTGGAGGTAAGAAACGCTAGAGAAACTCAAAATTTTCGCAGTCCTGATGCTTGACAAACATAACTAGAACGGCCTAGGGGAAATGTACGCATACCGTTGTAATCGGGCGAGTTTCTACTTTCAGATGCAACAGAAATTTTGCGGATTGGTCTATCCGTTCGCGAGATATGGCAGTTTGGAGGTAAGAAACGCTTGAGAAACTCAAAAGTTTCGCAGTTCTGATGCTCGAGACGAATAACTAGAACGGCCTAGGGGAGAAGTACGCATACCGTTGTAATCGGGCGGGTTTCTACTTTCAGATGCAACAGAAATTTTGCGGATTGGTCAATCCGTTCGCGAGATATGGGAGTTTGGAGGTAAGAAACGCTTGAGAAACTCAAAATTTTCGCAGCTCTGATGCTCGAAACGAATAACTAGAACGGCCTAGGGGAAAAGTACGCATACCGTTGTAATCGGGCGAGTTTCTACTTTCAGATGCAACAGAAATTTTGCGGATTGGTCAATCCGTTCGCGAGATATGGCAGTGTGGATGTAAGAAACGCTTGAGAAACTCAAAATGTTCACAGTTCTCATGCTCGAAACGAATAACTAGAACGGCCTAGGGGAAAAGTACGCATACCGTTGTAATCGGGCGAGTTTCTACTTTCAGATGCAACAGAAATTTTGCGGATTGGTCAATCCGTTAGCGAGATATGACAGTTTGGTGGTAAGAAACGCTTGAGAAACTCAAAATTTTCGCAGTTCTGATGCTCGAAACGAATAACTAGAATGGCCTAGGGGAAAAGTACACATACCGTTGTAATTGGCCGAGTTTCTACTTTCAGATACCACAGAAATTTTGCGGATTGGTCGACCCGTTCGCGAGATGTGGCAGTTTGTAAGTAAGAAACGCTTGAGGAACTCAAAATATTCGCAGTTCTGATGCTCGAAACGAAGAACTAGAATGACCTAGGGGAAAACTACACTTACCGCTGTAATCGGGCGGGTTTCTACTTTCAGATGCAACAGAAATTTTGCGGATTGGTCAATCAGTTCGCGAGATATGGCAGTTTGGAGGTAAGAAGCGCTTGAGAAACTCAAAATTTTCGAATTTCTGATGCTCGAAACGAATAACTAGAACGGCCTAGCGGAAAAGTACGCATACCGTTGTAATCGGGCGAGCTTCTACTTTCAGATGCAACAGAAATTTTGCGGATTGGTCAATCCGTTCGCGAGATGTGGCAGTTTGGAGGTAAGAAACGCTTGAGAAACTCAAAATTTTCGCAGTTCTGATGCTCGAAACGAATAACTAGAATGGCCAAGGGGAAAAGAACACATACCGTTGTAATTGGCCGAGTTTCTACTTTCAGATACCACAGAAATTTTGCGGATTGGTCGATCCGTTCGCGAGATGTGGCAGTTTGTAAGTAAGAAACGCTTGAGGAACTCAAAATATTCGCAGTTCTGATGCTCGAAACGAAGAACTAGAATGACCTAGGGGAAAACTACACATACCGGTGTAATCGGGCGGGTTTCTACTTTCAGATGCAACAGAAATTTTGCGGATTGGTCAATCAGTTCGCGAGATATGGCAGTTTGAAGGTAAGAAACGCTTGAGAAACTCAAAATTTTCGCATTTCTGATGCTCGAAACGAATAACTAGAACCGCCTAGCGGAAAAGTACGCATACCGTTGTAATCGGGCGAGCTTCTACTTTCAGATGCAACAGAAATTTTGCGGATTGGTCAATCCGTTCGCGAGATATGGCAACTTGGAGGTAAGAAACGCTTGAGAAACTCAAAATTTTCGCAGTTCTGATGCTCGAAACGAATAACTAGAACGGCCTAGGGGAAAAGTACGCATACCGTTCTAATCGGGCGAGCTTCTACTTTCAGATGCAACAGAAATTTTGCGGATTGGTCAATCCGTTCGCGAGATATGGCAGTTTGGATGTAAGAAACGGTTGAGAAACTCAAAATTTTCGCAGTTCTGATGCTCGAAACGAATAACTGGAACGGCCTAGAGGAAAAGCACACATACCGTTGTAATTGGCCGAGTTTCTACTTTCAGATACCACAGAAATTTTGCGGATTGGTCGATCCGTTCGCGAGATGTGGCAGTTTGTAAGTAAGAAACGCTTGAGGAACTCAAAATATTCGCAGTTCTGATGCTCGAAACGAAGAACTAGATTGACCTAGGGGAAAACTACACATACCGTTGTAATCGGGCGGGTTTCTACTTTCAGATGCAACAGAAATTTTGCGGATTGGTCAATCAGTTCGCGAGATATGGCAGTTTGAAGGTAAGAAACGCTTGAGAAACTCAAAATTTTCGCAGTTCTGATGCTCGACAAGCATAACTAGAACGGCCTAGGGGAAAAGTACGCATACCGTTGAAAACGGGCGGGTTTCTACTTTCAGATGCAACAGAAATTTTGCGGATTGGTCAATCCGTTCGCGAGATGTGGCAGTTTGTAAGTAAGAAACGCTTGAGAAACTCAAAATTTTTGCAGTTCTGATGCTCGAAACGAATAACTAGAATGGCCAAGGGGAAAAGAACACATACCGTTGTAATTGGCCGAGTTTCTACTTTCAGATACCACAGAAATTTTGCGGATTGGTCGATCCGTTCGCGAGATGTGGCAGTTTGTAAGTAAGAAACGCTTGAGGATCTCAAAATATTCGCAGTTCTGATGCTCGAAACGAAGAACTAGAATGACCTAGGGGAAGACTACACATACCGTTGTAATCGGGCGGGTTTCTACTTTCAGATGCAACAGAAATTTTGCGGATTGGTCAATCAGTTCGCGAGATATGGCAGTTTGAAGGTAAGAAACGCTTGAGAAACTCAAAATTTTCGCATTTCTGATGCTCGAAACGAATAACTAGAACGGCCAAGCGGAAAAGTACGCACACCGTTGTAATCGGGCGAGCTTCTACTTTCAGATGCAACAGAAATTTTGCGGATTGGTCAATCCGTTCGCGAGATGTGGCAGTTTGGAGGTAAGAAACGCTTGAGAAACTCAAAATTTTCGCAGTTCTGATGCTCGAGACGAATAACTAGAACGGCCTAGGGGAGAAGTACGCATACCGTTGTAATCGGGCGGGTTTCTACTTTCAGATGCAACAGAAATTTTGCGGATTGGTCAATCCGTTCGCGAGATATGGGAGTTTGGAGGTAAGAAACGCTTGAGAAACTCAAAATTTTCGCAGCTCTGATGCTCGAAACGAATAACTAGAACGGCCTAGGGGAAAAGTACGCATACCGTTGTAATCGGGCGAGTTTCTACTTTCAGATGCAACAGAAATTTTGCGGATTGGTCAATCCGTTCGCGAGATATGGCAGTGTGGAGGTAAGAAACGCTTGAGAAACTCAAAATGTTCAGAGTTCTCATGCTCGAAACGAATAACTAGAACGGCCTAGGGGAAAAGTACGCATACCGTTGTAATCGGGCGAGTTTCTACTTTCAGATGCAACAGAAATTTTGCGGATTGGTCAATCCGTTAGCGAGATATGACAGTTTGGAGGTAAGAAACGCTTGAGAAACTCAAAATTTTCGCAGTTCTGATGCTCGAAACGAATAACTAGAATGGCCTAGGGGAAAAGTACACATACCGTTGTAATTGGCCGAGTTTCTACTTTCAGATACCACAGAAATTTTGCGGATTGGTCGACCCGTTCGCGAGATGTGGCAGTTTGTAAGTAAGAAACGCTTGAGGAACTCAAAATATTCGCAGTTCTGATGCTCGAAACGAAGAACTAGAATGACCTAGGGGAAAACTACACATACCGTTGTAATCGGGCGGGTTTCTACTTTCAGATGCAACAGAAATTTTGCGGATTGGTCAATCAGTTCGCGAGATATGGCAGTTTGGAGGTAAGAAACGCTTGAGAAACTCAAAATTTTCGCATTTCTGATGCTCGAAACGAATAACTAGAACGGCCTAGCGGAAAAGTACGCATACCGTTGTAATCGGGCGAGCTTCTACTTTCAGATGCAACAGAAATTTTGCGGATTGGTCAATCCGTTCGCGAGATGTGGCAGTTTGGAGGTAAGAAACGCTTGAGAAACTCAAAATTTTCGCAGTTCTGATGCTCGAGACGAATAACTAGAACGGCCTAGGGGAGAAGTACGCATACCGTTGTAATCGGGCGGGTTTCTACTTTCAGATGCAACAGAAATTTTGCGGATTGGTCAATCCGTTCGCGAGATATGGGAGTTTGGAGGTAAGAAACGCTTGAGAAACTCAAAATTTTCGCAGTTCTGATGCTCGACAAGCATAACTAGAACGGCCTAGGGGAAAAGTACGCATACCGTTGTAAACGGGCGAGTTTCTACTTTCAGATGCAACAGAACTTTTGCGGATTGGACAATCCGTTCGCGAGATGTGGCAGTTTGTAAGTAAGAAACGCTTGAGAAACTCAAAATATTCGCAGTTCTGATGCTCGAAACGAATAACTAGAACGGCCTAGGGGAAAAGTACGCAAACCGTTGTAATCGGGCGTGTTTCTACTTTCAGATGCAACAGAAATTTTGAGGATTGGTCAATCCGTTCGCGAGATATGGCAGTTTGGAGGTAAGAAACGCTTGAGAAACTCAAAATTTTCGCAGTTCTGATGCTCGACAAGCATAACTAGAACGGCCTAGGGGAAAAGTAGGCATACCGTTGTAAACGGGCGAGCTTCTACTTTCAGATGCAACAGAACTTTTGCGGATTGGTCAATCCGTTCGCGAGATGTGGCAGTTTGTAAGTAAGAAACGCTTGAGGGACTCAAAATATTCGCAGTTCTGATGCTCGAAACGAATAACTAGAACGGCCTAGGGGAAAAGTACGCAAACCGTTGTAATCGGGCGTGTTTCTACTTTCAGATGCAACAGAAATTTTGAGGATTGGTCAATCCGTTCGCGAGATATGGCAGTTTGGAGGTAAGAAACGCTTGAGAAACTCAAAATTTTCGCAGTTCTGATGCTCGACAAGCATAACTAGAACGGCCTAGGGGAAAAGTAGGCATACCGTTGTAAACGGGCGAGCTTCTACTTTCAGATGCAACAGAACTTTTGCGGATTGGTCAATCCGTTCGCGAGATGTGGCAGTTTGTAAGTAAGAAACGCTTGAGGGACTCAAAATATTCGCAGTTCTGATGCTCGAAACGAATAACTAGAACGGCCTAGGGGAAAAGTACGCAAACCGTTGTAATCGGGCGTGTTTCTACTTTCAGATGCAACAGAAATTTTGAGGATTGGTCAATCCGTTCGCGAGATATGGCAGTTTGGAGGTAAGAAACGCTAGAGAAACTCAAAATTTTCGCAGTTCTGATGCTTGACAAGCATAACTAGAACGGCCTAGGGGAAAAATACGCATACCGTTGTAATCGGGCGAGTTTCTACTTTCAGATGCAACAGAAATTTTGCGGATTGGTCTATCCGTTCGCGAGATATGGCAGTTTGGAGGTAAGAAACGCTTGAGAAACTCAAAAGTTTCGCAGTTCTGATGCTCGAGACGAATAACTAGAACGGCCTAGGGGAAAACTACACATACCGTTGTAATCGGGCGGGTTTCTACTTTCAGATGCAACAGAAATTTTGCGGATTGGTCAATCAGTTCGCGAGATATGGCAGTTTGGAGGTAAGAAACGCTTGAGAAACTCAAAATTTTCGCATTTCTGATGCTCGAAACGAATAACTAGAACGGCCTAGCGGAAAAGTACGCATACCGTTGTAATCGGGCGAGCTTCTACTTTCAGATGCAACAGAAATTTTGCGGATTGGTCAATCCGTTCGCGAGATATGGCAGTTTGGAGGTAAGAAACGCTTGAGAAACTCAAAATTTTCGCAGTTCTGATGCTCGAGACGAATAACTAGAACGGCCTAGGGGAAAAGTACGCATACCGTTGTAATCGGGCGGGTTTCTACTTTCAGATGCAACAGAAATTTTGCGGATTGGTCAATCCGTTCGCGAGATATGGGAGTTTGGAGGTAAGACACGCTTGAGATACTCAAAATTTTCGCAGTTCTGATGCTCGAGACGAATAACTAGAACGGCCTAGGGGAAAAGTACGCATACCGTTGTAATCGGGCGAGCTTCTACTTTCAGATGCAACAGAAATTTTGCGGATTGGTCAATCCGTTCGCGAGATATGGCAGCTTGGAGGTAAGAAACGCTTGAGAAACTCAAAATATTCGCAGTTCTGATGCTCGAAACGAATAACTAGAACGGCCTAGGGAAAAAGTACGCATACCGTTCTAATCGGGCGAGTTTCTACTTTCAGATGCAACAGAAATTTTGCGGATTGGTCAATCCGTTCGCGAGATATGGCAGTTTGGAGGTAAGAAACGGTTGAGAAACTCAAAATTTTCGCAGTTCTGATGCTCGAAACGAATAACTGGAACGGCCTAGAGGAAAAGCACACACACCGTTGCAATCGGGCGAGTTTCTACTTTCAGATGCAACAGAAATTTTGCGGATTGGTCAATCCGTTCGCGAGATATGGCAGTTTGGAGGTAAGAAACGCTTGAGAAACTCAAAATTTTCGCTGTTCTGATGCTCGACAAGCATAACTAGAACGGCCTAGGGGAAAAGTACGCATACCGTTGTAAACGGGCGAGTTTCTACTTTCAGATGCAACAGAACTTTTGCGGATTGGTCAATCCGTTCGCGAAATGTGGCAGTTTGTAAGTAAGAAACGCTTGAGAAACTCAAAATTTTCGCAGTTCTGATGCTCGACAAGCATAACTAGAACGGCCTAGGGGAAAAGTACGCATACCGTTGTAATCGGGCGAGTTTCTACTTTCAGATGCAAAAGAAATTTTGCGGATTGGTCTATCCGTTCGCGAGATATGGCAGTTTGGAGGTAAGAAACGCTTGAGAAACTCAAAAGTTTCGCAGTTCTGATGCTCGAGACGAATAACTAGAACGGCCTAGGGGAAAACTACACATACCGTTGTAATCGGGCGGGTTTCTACTTTCAGATGCAACAGAAATTTTGCGGATTGGTCAATCAGTTCGCGAGATATGGCAGTTTGGAGGTAAGAAACGCTTGAGAAACTCAAAATTTTCGCACTTCTGATGCTCGAAACGAATAACTAGAACGGCCTAGCGGAAAAGTACGCATACCGTTGTAATCGGGCGTGCTTCTACTTTCAGATGCAACAGAAATTTTGCGGATTGGTCAATCCGTTCGCGAGATATGGCAGTTTGGATGTAAGAAACGCTTGAGAAACTCAAAATTTTCGCAGTTCTGATGCTCGAGACGAATAACTAGAACGGCCTAGGGGAAAAGTACGTATACCGTTGTAATCGGGCGGGTTTCTACTTTCAGATGCAACAGAAATTTTGCGGATTGGTCAATCCGTTCGCGAGATATGGCAGTGTGCAGGTAAGAAACGCTTGAGAAACTCAAATTTTTCGCAGTTCTGATGCTCGAAACGAATAACTAGAATGGCCTAGGGGAAAAGTACACATACCGTTGTAATTGGCCGAGTTTCTACTTTCAGATACCACAGAAATTTTGCGGATTGGTCGATCCGTTCGCGAGATGTGGCAGTTTGTAAGTAAGAAACGCTTGAGGAACTCAAAATTTTCGCATTTCTGATGCTCGAAACGAATAACTAGAACGGCCTAGCGGAAAAGTACGCATACCGTTGTAATCGGGCGTGCTTCTACTTTCAGATGCAACAGAAATTTTGCGGATTGGTCAATCCGTTCGCGAGATATGGCAGTTTGGAGGTAAGAAACGCTTGAGAAACTCAAAATTTTCGCAGTTCTGATGCTCGAGACGAATAACAAGAACGGCCTAGGGGAAAAGTACGTATACCGTTGTAATCGGGCGGGTTTCTACTTTCAGATGCAACAGAAATTTTGCGGATTGGTCAATCCGTTCGCGAGATATGGCAGTGTGCAGGTAAGAAACGCTTGAGAAACTCAAAATTTTCGCAGTTCTGATGCTCGAAACGAATAACTAGAATGGCCTAGGGGAAAAGTACACATACCGTTGTAATTGGCCGAGTTTCTACTTTCAGATACCACAGAAATTTTGCGGATTGGTCGATCCGTTCGCGAGATGTGGCAGTTTGTAAGTAAGAAACGCTTGAGGAACTCAAAATATTCGCAGTTCTGATGCTCGAAACGAAGAACTAGAATGACCTAGGGGAAAACTACACATACCGTTGTAATCGGGCGGGTTTCTACTTTCAGATGCAACAGAAATTTTGCGGATTGGTCAATCAGTTCGCGAGATATGGCAGTTTGGAGGTAAGAAACGCTTGAGAAACTCAAAATTTTCGCATTTCTGATGCTCGAAACGAATAACTAGAACGGCCTAGCGGAAAAGTACGCATACCGTTGTAATCGGGCGAGCTTCTACTTTCAGATGCAACAGAAATTTTGCGGATTGGTCAATCCGTTCGCGAGATATGGCAGTTTGGAGGTAAGAAACGCTTGAGAAACTCAAAATTTTCGCAGTTCTGATGCTCGAAACGAATAACTAGAACGGCCTAGGGGAAAAGTACGCATACCGTTCTAATCGGGCGAGTTTCTACTTTCAGATGCAACAGAAATTTTGCGGATTGGTCTATCCGTTCGCGAGATATTGCAGTTTGGAGGTAAGAAACGCTTGAGAAACTCAAAAGTTTCGCAGTTCTGATGCTCGAGACGAATAACTTGAACGGCCTAGGGGAAAAGTACGCATACCGTTGTAATCGGGCGAGTTTCTAATTTCAGATGCAACAGAAATTTTGAGGATTGTTCAATCCGTTCGCGAGATATGGCAGTTTGGAGGTAAGAAACGCTAGAGAAACCCAAAATTTTCGCAGTTCTGATGCTTGACAAGCATAACTGGAACGGCCTAGGGGAAAAATACGCTTACCGTTGTAATCGGGCGAGTTTCTACTTTCAGATGCAACAGAAATTTTGCGGATTGGTCGATCCGTTCGCGAGATGTGGCAGTTTGTAAGTAAGAAACGTTCGAGAAACTCAAAATTTTCGCATTTCTGATGCTCGAAACGAATAACTAGAACCGCCTAGCGGAAAAGTACGCATACCGTTGTAATCGGGCGAGCTTCTACTTTCAGATGCAACAGAAATTTTGCGGATTGGTCAATCCGTTCGCGAGATATGGCAGCTTGGAGGTAAGAAGCGCTTGAGAAACTCAAAATTTTCGCAGTTCTGATGCTCGAAACGAATAACTAGAACGGCCTAGGGGAAAAGTACGCATACCGTTCTAATCGGGCGAGTTTCTACTTTCAGATGCAACAGAAATTTTGCGGATTGGTCAATCCGTTCGCGAGATATGGCAGTTTGGATGTAAGAAACGGTTGAGAAACTCAAAATTTTCGCAGTTCTGATGCTCGAAACGAATAACTGGAACGGCCTAGACGAAAAGCACACATACCGTTGTAATTGGCCGAGTTTCTACTTTCAGATACCACAGAAATTTTGTGGATTGGTCGATCCGTTCGCGAGATGTGGCAGTTTGTAAGTAAGAAACGCTTGAGGAACTCAAAATATTCGCAGTTCTGATGCTCGAAACGAAGAACTAGATTGACCTAGGGGAAAACTACACATACCGTTGTAATCGGGCGGGTTTCTACTTTCAGATGCAACAGAAATTTTGCGGATTGGTCAATCAGTTCGCGAGATATGGCAGTTTGAAGGTAAGAAACGCTTGAGAAACTCAAAATTTTCGCATTTCTGATGCTCGAAACGAATAACTAGAACAGCCTAGCGGAAAAGTACGCATACCGTTGTAATCGGGCGAGCTTCTACTTTCAGATGCAACAGAAATTTTGCGGATTGGTCAATCCGTTCGCGAGATATGGCAGCTTGGATGTAAGAAACGCTTGAGAAACTCAAAATTTTCGCAGTTCTGATGCTCGAAACGAATAACTA
This sequence comes from Ptiloglossa arizonensis, assembly GCF_051014685.1. Lineage (NCBI taxonomy): Eukaryota > Metazoa > Arthropoda > Insecta > Hymenoptera > Colletidae > Ptiloglossa > Ptiloglossa arizonensis. Next base: position 3,791,041 of record NW_027478386.1, read on the forward strand.
GAACGGCCTAGGGGAAAAGTACGCATACCGTTCTAATCGGGCGAGTTTCTACTTTCAGATGCAACAGAAATTTTGCGGATTGGTCAATCCGTTCGCGAGATATGGCAGTTTGGATGTAAGAAACGGTTGAGAAACTCAAAATTCTCGCAGTTCTGATGCTCGAAACGAATAACTGGAACGGCCTAGAGGAAAAGCACACACACCGTTGCAATCGGGCGAGTTTCTACTTTCAGATGCAACAGAAATTTTGCGGATTGGTCAATCCGTTCGCGAGATATGGCAGTTTGGAGGTAAGAAACGCTTGAGAAACTCAAAATTTTCGCAGTTCTGATGCTCGACAAGCATAACTAGAACGGCCTAGGGGAAAAGTACGCATACCGTTGTAAACGGGCGAGTTTCTACTTTCAGATGCAACAGAACTTTTGCGGATTGGTCAATCCGTTCGCGAGATGTGGCAGTTTGTACGTAAGAAACGCTTGAGAAACTCAAAATATTCGCAGTTCTGATGCTCGAAACGAATAACTAGAACGGCCTAGGGGAAAAGTACGCAAACCGTTGTAATCGGGCGAGTTTCTACTTTCAGATGCAACAGAAATTTTGAGGATTGGTCAATCCGTTCGCGAGATATGGCAGTTTGGAGGTAAGAAACGCTAGAGAAACTCAAAATTTTCGCAGTTCTGATGCTTGACAAGCATAACTAGAACGGCCTAGGGGAAAAATACGCATACCGTTGTAATCGGGCGAGCTTCTACTTTCAGATGCAACAGAAATTTTGCGGATTGGTCTATCCGTTCGCGAGATATGGCAGTTTGGAGGTAAGAAACGCTTGAGAAACTCAAAAGTTTCGCAGTTCTGATGCTCGAGACGAATAACTAGAACGGCCTAGGGGAAAACTACACATACCGTTGTAATCTCGCGGGTTTCTACTTTCAGATGCAACAGAAATTTTGCGGATTGGTCAATCAGTTCGCGAGATATGGCAGTTTGGAGGTAAGAAACGCTTGAGAAACTCAAAATTTTCGCATTTCTGATGCTCGAAACGAATAACTAGAACGGCCTAGCGGAAAAGTACGCATACCGTTGTAATCGGGCGAGCTTCTACTTTCAGATGCAACAGAAATTTTGCGGATTGGTCAATCCGTTCGCGAGATATGGCAGTTTGGAGGTAAGAAACGCTTGAGAAACTCAAAATTTTCGCAGTTCTGATGCTCGAGACGAATAACTAGAACGGCCTAGGGGAAAAGTACGCATACCGTTGTAATCGGGCGGGTTTCTACTTTCAGATGCAACAGAAATTTTGCGGATTGGTCAATCCGTTCGCGAGATATGGGAGTTTGGAGGTAAGAAACGCTTGAGAAACTCAAAATTTTCGCAGTTCTGATGCTCGAGACGAATAACTAGAACGGCCTAGGGGAAAAGTACGCATACCGTTGTAATCGGGCGAGCTTCTACTTTCAGATGCAACAGAAATTTTGCGGATTGGTCAATCCGTTCGCGAGATATGGCAGCTTGGAGGTAAGAAACGCTTGAGAAACTCAAAATTTTCGCAGTTCTGATGCTCGAAACGAATAACTAGAACGGCCTAGGGGAAAAGTACGCATACCGTTCTAATCGGGCGAGTTTCTACTTTCAGGTGCAACAGAAATTTTGCGGATTGGTCAATCCGTTCGCGAGATATGGCAGTTTGGAGGTAAGAAACGGTTGAGAAACTCAAAATTTTCGCAGTTCTGATGCTCGAAACGAATAACTGGAACGGCCTAGAGGAAAAGCACACACACCGTTGCAATCGGGCGAGTTTCTACTTTCAGATGCAACAGAAATTTTGCGGATTGGTCAATCCGTTCGCGAGATATGGCAGTTTGGAGGTAAGAAACGCTTGAGAAACTCAAAATTTTCGCAGTTCTGATGCTCGACAAGCATAACTAGAACGGCCTAGGGGAAAAGTACGCATACCGTTGTAATCGGGCGTGCTTCTACTTTCAGATGCAACAGAAATTTTGCGGATTGGTCAATCCGTTCGCGAGATATGGCAGTTTGGAGGTAAGAAACGCTTGAGAAACTCAAAATTTTCGCAGTTCTGATGCTCGAGACGAATAACTAGAACGGCCTAGGGGAAAAGTACGCATACCGTTGTAATCGGGCGGGTTTCTACTTTCAGATGCAACAGAAATTTTGCGGATTGGTCAATCCGTTCGCGAGATATGGCAGTTTGGAGGTAAGAAACGCTTGAGAAACTCAAAATGTTCACATTTCTGATGCTCGAAACGAATAACTAGAAGGGTCTAGGGGAAAAGTACGCATACCGTTGTAATCGGGCGAGTTTCTACTTTCAGATGCAACAGAAATTTTGCGGATTGGTCAATCAGTTCGCGAGATATGGCAGTTTGGAGGTAAGAAACGCTTGAGAAACTCAAAATTTTCGCATTTCTGATGCTCGAAACGAATGACTAGAACGGCCTAGCGGAAAAGTACGCATACCGTTGTAATCGGGCGAGTTTCTACTTTCAGATGCAATAGAAATTTTGAGGATTGGTCAATCCGTTCGCGAGATATGGCAGTTTGGAGGTAAGAAACGCTTGAGAAACTCCAAATTTTCGCAGTTCTGATGCTCGAGACGAATAACTAGAACGGCCTAGGGGAAAAGTACGCATACCGTTGTAATCGGGCGGGTTTCTACTTTCAGATGCAACAGAAATTTTGCGGATTGGTCAATCCGTTCGCGAGATATGGCAGTTTGGAGGTAAGAAACGCTTGAGAAACTCAAAATTTTCGCAGTTCTGATGCTCGAGACGAATAACTAGAACGGCCTAGGGGAAAAGTACGCATACCGTTGTAATCGGGCGGGTTTCTACTTTCAGATGCAACAGAAATTTTGCGGATTGGTCAATCCGTTCGCGAGATATGGCAGTTTGGAGGTAAGAAACGCTTGAGAAACTCAAAATGTTCACATTTCTGATGCTCGAAACGAATAACTAGAAGGGTCTAGGGGAAAAGTACGCATACCGTTGTAATCGGGCGAGTTTCTACTTTCAGATGCAACAGAACTTTTGCGGATTGGTCAATCCGTTCGCGAGATGTGGCAGTTTGTAAGTAAGAAACGCTTGAGAAACTCAAAATATTCGCAGTTCTGATGCTCGAAACGAATAACTAGAACGGCCTAGGGGAAAAGTACGCAAACCGTTGTAATCGGGCGAGTTTCTACTTTCAGATGCAACAGAAATTTTGAGGATTGGTCAATCCGTTCGCGAGATATGGCAGTTTGGAGGTAAGAAACGCTAGAGAAACTCAAAATTTTCGCAGTTCTGATGCTTGACAAGCATAACTAGAACGGCCTAGGGGAAAAATACGCATACCGTTGTAATCGGGCGAGCTTCTACTTTCAGATGCAACAGAAATTTTGCGGATTGGTCTATCCGTTCGCGAGATATGGCAGTTTGGAGGTAAGAAACGCTTGAGAAACTCAAAAGTTTCGCAGTTCTGATGCTCGAGACGAATAACTAGAACGGCCTAGGGGAAAACTACACATACCGTTGTAATCTCGCGGGTTTCTACTTTCAGATGCAACAGAAATTTTGCGGATTGGTCAATCAGTTCGCGAGATATGGCAGTTTGGAGGTAAGAAACGCTTGAGAAACTCAAAATTTTCGCATTTCTGATGCTCGAAACGAATAACTAGAACGGCCTAGCGGAAAAGTACGCATACCGTTGTAATCGGGCGAGCTTCTACTTTCAGATGCAACAGAAATTTTGCGGATTGGTCAATCCGTTCGCGAGATATGGCAGTTTGGAGGTAAGAAACGCTTGAGAAACTCAAAATTTTCGCAGTTCTGATGCTCGAGACGAATAACTAGAACGGCCTAGGGGAAAAGTACGCATACTGTTGTAATCGGGCGGGTTTCTACTTTCAGATGCAACAGAAATTTTGCGGATTGGTCAATCCGTTCGCGAGATATGGGAGTTTGGAGGTAAGAAACGCTTGAGAAACTCAAAATTTTCGCAGTTCTGATGCTCGAGACGAATAACTAGAACGGCCTAGGGGAAAAGTACGCATACCGTTGTAATCGGGCGAGCTTCTACTTTCAGATGCAACAGAAATTTTGCGGATTGGTCAATCCGTTCGCGAGATATGGCAGCTTGGAGGTAAGAAACGCTTGAGAAACTCAAAATTTTCGCAGTTCTGATGCTCGAAACGAATAACTAGAACGGCCTAGGGGAAAAGTACGCATACCGTTCTAATCGGGCGAGTTTCTACTTTCAGGTGCAACAGAAATTTTGCGGATTGGTCAATCCGTTCGCGAGATATGGCAGTTTGGAGGTAAGAAACGGTTGAGAAACTCAAAATTTTCGCAGTTCTGATGCTCGAAACGAATAACTGGAACGGCCTAGAGGAAAAGCACACACACCGTTGCAATCGGGCGAGTTTCTACTTTCAGATGCAACAGAAATTTTGCGGATTGGTCAATCCGTTCGCGAGATATGGCAGTTTGGAGGTAAGAAACGCTTGAGAAACTCAAAATTTTCGCAGTTCTGATGCTCGACAAGCATAACTAGAACGGCCTAGGGGAAAAGTACGCATACCGTTGTAATCGGGCGTGCTTCTACTTTCAGATGCAACAGAAATTTTGCGGATTGGTCAATCCGTTCGCGAGATATGGCAGTTTGGAGGTAAGAAACGCTTGAGAAACTCAAAATTTTCGCAGTTCTGATGCTCGAGACGAATAACTAGAACGGCCTAGGGGAAAAGTACGCATACCGTTGTAATCGGGCGGGTTTCTACTTTCAGATGCAACAGAAATTTTGCGGATTGGTCAATCCGTTCGCGAGATATGGCAGTTTGGAGGTAAGAAACGCTTGAGAAACTCAAAATGTTCACATTTCTGATGCTCGAAACGAATAACTAGAAGGGTCTAGGGGAAAAGTACGCATACCGTTGTAATCGGGCGAGTTTCTACTTTCAGATGCAACAGAAATTTTGCGGATTGGTCAATCAGTTCGCGAGATATGGCAGTTTGGAGGTAAGAAACGCTTGAGAAACTCAAAATTTTCGCATTTCTGATGCTCGAAACGAATGACTAGAACGGCCTAGCGGAAAAGTACGCATACCGTTGTAATCGGGCGAGTTTCTACTTTCAGATGCAATAGAAATTTTGAGGATTGGTCAATCCGTTCGCGAGATATGGCAGTTTGGAGGTAAGAAACGCTTGAGAAACTCCAAATTTTCGCAGTTCTGATGCTCGAGACGAATAACTAGAACGGCCTAGGGGAAAAGTACGCATACCGTTGTAATCGGGCGGGTTTCTACTTTCAGATGCAACAGAAATTTTGCGGATTGGTCAATCCGTTCGCGAGATATGGGAGTTTGGAGGTAAGAAACGCTTGAGAAACTCAAAATTTTCGCAGTTCTGATGCTCGAGACGAATAACTAGAACGGCCTAGGGGAAAAGTACGCATACCGTTGTAATCGGGCGAGCTTCTACTTTCAGATGCAACAGAAATTTTGCGGATTGGTCAATCCGTTCGCGAGATATGGCAGCTTGGAGGTAAGAAACGCTTGAGAAACTCAAAATTTTCGCAGTTCTGATGCTCGAAACGAATAACTAGAACGGCCTAGGGGAAAAGTACGCATACCGTTCTAATCGGGCGAGTTTCTACTTTCAGGTGCAACAGAAATTTTGCGGATTGGTCAATCCGTTCGCGAGATATGGCAGTTTGGAGGTAAGAAACGGTTGAGAAACTCAAAATTTTCGCAGTTCTGATGCTCGAAACGAATAACTGGAACGGCCTAGAGGAAAAGCACACACACCGTTGCAATCGGGCGAGTTTCTACTTTCAGATGCAACAGAAATTTTGCGGATTGGTCAATCCGTTCGCGAGATATGGCAGTTTGGAGGTAAGAAACGCTTGAGAAACTCAAAATTTTCGCAGTTCTGATGCTCGACAAGCATAACTAGAACGGCCTAGGGGAAAAGTACGCATACCGTTGTAATCGGGCGTGCTTCTACTTTCAGATGCAACAGAAATTTTGCGGATTGGTCAATCCGTTCGCGAGATATGGCAGTTTGGAGGTAAGAAACGCTTGAGAAACTCAAAATTTTCGCAGTTCTGATGCTCGAGACGAATAACTAGAACGGCCTAGCGGAAAAGTACGCATACCGTTGTAATCGGGCGAGTTTCTACTTTCAGATGCAATAGAAATTTTGAGGATTGGTCAATCCGTTCGCGAGATATGGCAGTTTGGAGGTAAGAAACGCTTGAGAAACTCCAAATTTTCGCAGTTCTGATGCTCGAGACGAATAACTAGAACGGCCTAGGGGAAAAGTACGCATACCGTTGTAATCGGGCGGGTTTCTACTTTCAGATGCAACAGAAATTTTGCGGATTGGTCAATCCGTTCGCGAGATATGGCAGTTTGGAGGTAAGAAACGCTTGAGAAACTCAAAATTTTCGCAGTTCTGATGCTCGAGACGAATAACTAGAACGGCCTAGGGGAAAAGTACGCATACCGTTGTAATCGGGCGGGTTTCTACTTTCAGATGCAACAGAAATTTTGCGGATTGGTCAATCCGTTCGCGAGATATGGCAGTTTGGAGGTAAGAAACGCTTGAGAAACTCAAAATGTTCACATTTCTGATGCTCGAAACGAATAACTAGAAGGGTCTAGGGGAAAAGTACGCATACCGTTGTAATCGGGCGAGTTTCTACTTTCAGATGCAACAGAAATTTTGCGGATTGGTCAATCAGTTCGCGAGATATGGCAGTTTGGATGTAAGAAACGCTTGAGAAACTCAAAATTTTCGCATTTCTGATGCTCGAAACGAATGACTAGAACGGCCTAGCGGAAAAGTACGCATACCGTTGTAATCGGGCGAGTTTCTACTTTCAGATGCAATAGAAATTTTGAGGATTGGTCAATCCGTTCGCGAGATATGGCAGTTTGGAGGTAAGAAACGCTTGAGAAACTCCAAATTTTCGCAGTTCTGATGCTCGACAAGCATAACTAGAACGGCCTAGGGGAAAAGTACGCATACCGTTGTAATCGGGCGTGCTTCTACTTTCAGATGCAACAGAAATTTTGCGGATTGGTCAATCCGTTCGCGAGATATGGCAGTTTGGAGGTAAGAAACGCTTGAGAAACTCAAAATTTTCGCAGTTCTGATGCTCGAGACGAATAACTAGAACGGCCTAGGGGAAAAGTACGCATACCGTTGTAATCGGGCGGGTTTCTACTTTCAGATGCAACAGAAATTTTGCGGATTGGTCAATCCGTTCGCGAGATATGGCAGTTTGGAGGTAAGAAACGCTTGAGAAACTCAAAATGTTCACATTTCTGATGCTCGAAACGAATAACTAGAAGGGTCTAGGGGAAAAGTACGCATACCGTTGTAATCGGGCGAGTTTCTACTTTCAGATGCAACAGAAATTTTGCGGATTGGTCAATCAGTTCGCGAGATATGGCAGTTTGGAGGTAAGAAACGCTTGAGAAACTCAAAATTTTCGCATTTCTGATGCTCGAAACGAATGACTAGAACGGCCTAGCGGAAAAGTACGCATACCGTTGTAATCGGGCGAGTTTCTACTTTCAGATGCAATAGAAATTTTGAGGATTGGTCAATCCGTTCGCGAGATATGGCAGTTTGGAGGTAAGAAACGCTTGAGAAACTCCAAATTTTCGCAGTTCTGATGCTCGAGACGAATAACTAGAACGGCCTAGGGGAAAAGTACGCATACCGTTGTAATCGGGCGGGTTTCTACTTTCAGATGCAACAGAAATTTTGCGGATTGGTCAATCCGTTCGCGAGATATGGCAGTTTGGAGGTAAGAAACGCTTGAGAAACTCAAAATTTTCGCAGTTCTGATGCTCGAGACGAATAACTAGAACGGCCTAGGGGAAAAGTACGCATACCGTTGTAATCGGGCGGGTTTCTACTTTCAGATGCAACAGAAATTTTGCGGATTGGTCAATCCGTTCGCGAGATATGGCAGTTTGGAGGTAAGAAACGCTTGAGAAACTCAAAATGTTCACATTTCTGATGCTCGAAACGAATAACTAGAAGGGTCTAGGGGAAAAGTACGCATACCGTTGTAATCGGGCGAGTTTCTACTTTCAGATGCAACAGAAATTTTGCGGATTGGTCAATCAGTTCGCGAGATATGGCAGTTTGGAGGTAAGAAACGCTTGAGAAACTCAAAATTTTCGCATTTCTGATGCTCGAAACGAATGACTAGAACGGCCTAGCGGAAAAGTACGCATACCGTTGTAATCGGGCGAGTTTCTACTTTCAGATGCAATAGAAATTTTGAGGATTGGTCAATCCGTTCGCGAGATATGGCAGTTTGGAAGTAAGAAACGCTTGAGAAACTCCAAATTTTCGCAGTTCTGATGCTCGAGACGAATAACTAGAACGGCCTAGGGGAAAAGTACGCATACCGTTGTAATCGGGCGGGTTTCTACTTTCAGATGCAACAGAAATTTTGCGGATTGGTCAATCCGTTCGCGAGATATGGCAGTTTGGAGGTAAGAAACGCTGGAGAAACTCAAAATTTTCGCAGTTCTGATGCTCGAGACGAATAACTAGAACGGCCTAGGGGAAAAGTACGCATACCGTTGTAATCGGGCGGGTTTCTACTTTCAGATGCAACAGAAATTTTGCGGATTGGTCAATCCGTTCGCGAGATATGGGAGTTTGGAGGTAAGAAACGCTTGAGAAACTCAAAATTTTCGCAGTTCTGATGCTCGAGACGAATAACTAGAACGGCCTAGGGGAAAAGTACGCATACCGTTGTAATCGGGCGAGCTTCTACTTTCAGATGCAACAGAAATTTTGCGGATTGTTCAATCCGTTCGCGAGATATGGCAGTGTGCAGGTAAGAAACGCTTGAGAAACTCAAAATTTTCGCAGTTCTGATGCTCGAAACGAATAACTAGAACGGCCTAGCGGAAAAGTACGCATACCGTTGTAATCGGGCGAGCTTCTACTTTCAGATGCAACAGAAATTTTGCGGATTGGTCAATCCGTTCGCGAGATATGGCAGTTTGGAGGTAAGAAACGCTTGAGAAACTCAAAATTTTCGCAGTTCTGATGCTCGAAACGAATAACTAGAACGGCCTAGGGGAAAAGTACGCATACCGTTCTAATCGGGCGAGTTTCTACTTTCAGATGCAACAGAAATTTGGCGGATTGGTCTATCCGTTCGCGAGATATTGCAGTTTGGAGGTAAGAAACGCTTGAGAAACTCAAAATTTTCGCATTTCTGATGCTCGAAACGAATAACTAGAACCGCCTAGCGGAAAAGTACGCATACCGTTGTAATCGGGCGAGCTTCTACTTTCAGATGCAACAGAAATTTTGCGGATTGGTCAATCCGTTCGCGAGATAAGGCAGTTTGGAGGTAAGAAACGCTAGAGAAACCCAAAATTTTCGCAGTTCTGATGCTTGACAAGCATAACTGGAACGGCCTAGGGGAAAAATACGCTTACCGTTGTAATCGGGCGAGTTTCTACTTTCAGATGCAACAGAAATTTTGAGGATTGGTCGATCCGTTCGCGAGATGTGGCAGTTTGTAAGTAAGAAACGCTCGAGAAACTCAAAATTTTCGCATTTCTGATGCTCGAAACGAATAACTAGAACCGCCTAGCGGAAAAGTACGCATACCGTTGTAATCGGGCGAGCTTCTACTTTCAGATGCAACAGAAATTTTGCGGATTGGTCAATCCGTTCGCGAGATATGGCAGTTTGGATGTAAGAAACGGTTGAGAAACTCAAAATTTTCGCAGTTCTGATGCTCGAAACGAATAACTGGAACGGCCTAGAGGAAAAGCACACATACCGTTGTAATTGGCCGAGTTTCTACTTTCAGATACCACAGAAATTTTGCGGATTGGTCGATCCGTTCGCGAGATGTGGCAGTTTGTAAGTAAGAAACGCTTGAGGAACTCAAAATATTCGCAGTTCTGATGCTCGAAACGAAGAACTAGATTGACCTAGGGGAAAACTACACATACCGTTGTAATCGGGCGGGTTTCTACTTTCAGATGCAACAGAAATTTTGCGGATTGGTCAATCAGTTCGCGAGATATGGCAGTTTGAAGGTAAGAAACGCTTGAGAAACTCAAAATTTTCGCATTTCTGATGCTCGAAACGAATAACTAGAACCGCCTAGCGGAAAAGTACGCATACCGTTGTAATCGGGCGAGCTTCTACTTTCAGATGCAACAGAAATTTTGCGGATTGGTCAATCCGTTCGCGAGATATTGCAGCTTGGATGTAAGAAACGCTTGAGAAACTCAAAATTTTCGCAGTTCTGATGCTCGAAACGAATAACTAGAACGGCCTAGGGGAAAAGTACGCATACCGTTCTAATCGGGCGGGTTTCTACTTTCAGATGCAACAGAAATTTTGCGGATTGGTCAATCCGTTCGCGAGATATGGCAGTTTGGATGTAAGAAACGGTTGAGAAACTCAAAATTCTCGCAGTTCTGATGCTCGAAACGAATAACTGGAACGGCCTAGAGGAAAAGCACACACACCGTTGCAATCGGGCGAGTTTCTACTTTCAGATGCAACAGAAATTTTGCGGATTGGTCAATCCGTTCGCGAGATATGGCAGTTTGGAGGTAAGAAACGCTTGAGAAACTCAAAATTTTCGCAGTTCTGATGCTCGACAAGCATAACTAGAACGGCCTAGGGGAAAAGTACGCATACCGTTGTAAACGGGCGAGTTTCTACTTTCAGATGCAACAGAACTTTTGCGGATTGGTCAATCCGTTCGCGAAATGTGGCAGTTTGTAAGTAAGAAACGCTTGAGAAACTCAAAATATTCGCAGTTCTGATGCTCGAAACGAATAACTAGAACGGCCTAGGGGAAAAGTACGCAAACCGTTGTAATCGGGCGAGTTTCTACTTTCAGATGCAACAGAAATTTTGAGGATTGGTCAATCCGTTCGCGAGATATGGCAGTTTGGAGGTAAGAAACGCTAGAGAAACTCAAAATTTTCGCAGTTCTGATGCTTGACAAGCATAACTAGAACGGCCTAGGGGAAAAATACGCATACCGTTGTAATCGGGCGAGATTCTACTTTCAGATGCAACAGAAATTTTGCGGATTGGTCTATCCGTTCGCGAGATATGGCAGTTTGGAGGTAAGAAACGCTTGAGAAACTCAAAAGTTTCGCAGTTCTGATGCTCGAGACGAATAACTAGAACGGCCTAGGGGAAAACTACACATACCGTTGTAATCGGGCGGGTTTCTACTTTCAGATGCAACAGAAATTTTGCGGATTGGTCAATCAGTTCGCGAGATATGGCAGTTTGGAGGTAAGAAACGCTTGAGAAACTCAAAATTTTCGCATTTCTGATGCTCGAAACGAATAACTAGAACGGCCTAGCGGAAAAGTACGCATACCGTTGTAATGGGGCGTGCTTCTACTTTCAGATGCAACAGAAATTTTGCGGATTGGTCAATCCGTTCGCGAGATATGGCAGTTTGGAGGTAAGAAACGCTTGAGTAACTCAAAATTTTCGCAGTTCTGATGCTCGAGACGAATAACTAGAACGGCCTAGGGGAAAACTACACATACCGTTGTAATCGGGCGGGTTTCTACTTTCAGATGCAACAGAAATTTTGCGGATTGGTCAATCAGTTCGCGAGATATGGCAGTTTGGAGGTAAGAAACGCTTGAGAAACTCAAAATTTTCGCATTTCTGATGCTCGAAACGAATAACTAGAACGGCCTAGCGGAAAAGTACGCATACCGTTGTAATCGGGCGAGCTTCTACTTTCAGATGCAACAGAAATTTTGCGGATTGGTCAATCCGTTCGCGAGATATGGCAGTTTGGAGGTAAGAAACGCTTGAGAAACTCAAAATTTTCGCAGTTCTGATGCTCGAGACGAATAACTAGAACGGCCTAGGGGAAAAGTACGCATACCGTTGTAATCGGGCGGGTTTCTACTTTCAGATGCAACAGAAATTTTGCGGATTGGTCAATCCGTTCGCGAGATATGGGAGTTTGGAGGTAAGAAACGCTTGAGAAACTCAAAATTTTCGCAGTTCTGATGCTCGAGACGAATAACTAGAACGGCCTAGGGGAAAAGTACGCATACCGTTGTAATCGGGCGAGCTTCTACTTTCAGATGCAACAGAAATTTTGCGGATTGGTCAATCCGTTCGCGAGATATGGCAGCTTGGAGGTAAGAAACGCTTGAGAAACTCAAAATTTTCGCAGTTCTGATGCTCGAAACGAATAACTAGAACGGCCTAGGGGAAAAGTACGCATACCGTTCTAATCGGGCGAGTTTCTACTTTCAGATGCAACAGAAATTTTGCGGATTGGTCAATCCGTTCGCGAGATATGGCAGTTTGGAGGTAAGAAACGGTTGAGAAACTCAACATTTTCGCAGTTCTGATGCTCGAAACGAATAACTGGAACGGCCTAGAGGAAAAGCACACACACCGTTGCAATCGGGCGAGTTTCTACTTTCAGATGCAACAGAAATTTTGCGGATTGGTCAATCCGTTCGCGAGATATGGCAGTTTGGAGGTAAGAAACGCTTGAGAAACTCAAAATTTTCGCAGTTCTGATGCTCGACAAGCATAACTAGAACGGCCTAGGGGAAAAGTACGCATACCGTTGTAAACGGGCGAGTTTCTACTTTCAGATGCAACAGAACTTTTGCGGATTGGTCAATCCGTTCGCGAAATGTGGCAGTTTGTAAGTAAGAAACGCTTGAGAAACTCAAAATATTCGCAGTTCTGATGCTCGAAACGAATAACTAGAACGGCCTAGGGGAAAAGTACGCAAACCGTTGTAATCGGGCGAGTTTCTACTTTCAGATGCAACAGAAATTTTGAGGATTGGTCAATCCGTTCGCGAGATATGGCAGTTTGGAGGTAAGAAACGCTAGAGAAACTCAAAATTTTCGCAGTTCTGATGCTTGACAAGCATAACTAGAACGGCCTAGGGGAAAAATACGCATACCGTTGTAATCGGGCGAGATTCTACTTTCAGATGCAACAGAAATTTTGCGGATTGGTCTATCCGTTCGCGAGATATGGCAGTTTGGAGGTAAGAAACGCTTGAGAAACTCAAAAGTTTCGCAGTTCTGATGCTCGAGACGAATAACTAGAACGGCCTAGGGGAAAACTACACATACCGTTGTAATCGGGCGGGTTTCTACTTTCAGATGCAACAGAAATTTTGCGGATAGGTCAATCAGTTCGCGAGATATGGCAGTTTGGAGGTAAGAAACGCTTGAGAAACTCAAAATTTTCGCATTTCTGATGCTCGAAACGAATAACTAGAACGGCCTAGCGGAAAAGTACGCATACCGTTGTAATCGGGCGTGCTTCTACTTTCAGATGCAACAGAAATTTTGCGGATTGGTCAATCCGTTCGCGAGATATGGCAGTTTGGAGGTAAGAAACGCTTGAGTAACTCAAAATTTTCGCAGTTCTGATGCTCGAGACGAATAACTAGAACGGCCTAGGGAAAAAGTACGCATACCGTTGTAATCGGGCGGGTTTCTACTTTCAGATGCAACAGAAATTTTGCCGATTGGTCAATCCGTTCGCGAGATATGGCAGTTTGGAGGTAAGAAACGCTTGAGAAACTCAAAATGTTCACATTTCTGATGCTCGAAACGAATAACTAGAAGGGTCTAGGGGAAAAGTACGCATACCGTTGTAATCGGGCGAGTTTCTACTTTCAGATGCAACAGAAATTTTGCGGATTGGTCAATCCGTTCGCGAGATATGGCAGTTTGGAGGTAAGAAACGCTTGAGAAACTCAAAATGTTCACATTTCTGATGCTCGAAACGAATAACTAGAAGGGTCTAGGGGAAAAGTACGCATACCGTTGTAATCGGGCGAGTTTCTACTTTCAGATGCAACAGAAATTTTGCGGATTGGTCAATCCGTTCGCGAGATATGGGAGTTTGGAGGTAAGAAACACTTGAGAAACTCAAAATTTTCGCAGTTCTGGTGCTCGACAAGCATAACTAGATAGGACTAGGGGAAAAGTACGCATACCGTTGTAATAGGGCGAACTTCTACTTTCAGATGCAACAGAAATTTTGCGGATTGGTCTATCCGTTCGCGAGATATGGCAGTTTGGAGGTAAGAAACGCTTGAGAAACTCAAAAGTTTCGCAGTTCTGATGCTCGAGACGAATAACTAGAACGGCCTAGGGGAAAACTACACATACCGTTGTAATCGGGCGGGTTTCTACTTTCAGATGCAACAGAAATTTTGCGGATTGGTCAATCAGTTCGCGAGATATGGCAGTTTGGAGGTAAGAAACGCTTGAGAAACTCAAAATTTTCGCATTTCTGATGCTCGAAACGAATAACTAGAACGGCCTAGCGGAAAAGTACGCATACCGTTGTAATGGGGCGTGCTTCTACTTTCAGATGCAACAGAAATTTTGCGGATTGGTCAATCCGTTCGCGAGATATGGCAGTTTGGAGGTAAGAAACGCTTGAGTAACTCAAAATTTTCGCAGTTCTGATGCTCGAGACGAATAACTAGAACGGCCTAGGGGAAAACTACACATACCGTTGTAATCGGGCGGGTTTCCACTTTCAGATGCAACAGAAATTTTGCGGATTGGTCAATCAGTTCGCGAGATATGGCAGTTTGGAGGTAAGAAACGCTTGAGAAACTCAAAATTTTCGCATTTCTGATGCTCGAAACGAATAACTAGAACGGCCTAGCGGAAAAGTACGCATACCGTTGTAATCGGGCGAGCTTCTACTTTCAGATGCAACAGAAATTTTGCGGATTGGTCAATCCGTTCGCGAGATATGGCAGTTTGGAGGTAAGAAACGCTTGAGAAACTCAAAATTTTCGCAGTTCTGATGCTCGAGACGAATAACTAGAACGGCCTAGGGGAAAAGTACGCATACCGTTGTAATCGGGCGGGTTTCTACTTTCAGATGCAACAGAAATTTTGCGGATTGGTCAATCCGTTCGCGAGATATGGGAGTTTGGAGGTAAGAAACGCTTGAGAAACTCAAAATTTTCGCAGTTCTGATGCTCGACAAGCATAACTAGAACGGCCTAGGGGAAAAGTACGCATACCGTTGTAAACGGGCGAGTTTCTACTTTCAGATGCAACAGAACTTTTGCGGATTGGTCAATCCGTTCGCGAAATGTGGCAGTTTGTAAGTAAGAAACGCTTGAGAAACTCAAAATATTCGCAGTTCTGATGCTCGAAACGAATAACTAGAACGGCCTAGGGGAAAAGTACGCAAACCGTTGTAATCGGGCGAGTTTCTACTTTCAGATGCAACAGAAATTTTGAGGATTGGTCAATCCGTTCGCGAGATATGGCAGTTTGGAGGTAAGAAACGCTAGAGAAACTCAAAATTTTCGCAGTTCTGATGCTTGACAAGCATAACTAGAACGGCCTAGGGGAAAAATACGCATACCGTTGTAATCGGGCGAGATTCTACTTTCAGATGCAACAGAAATTTTGCGGATTGGTCTATCCGTTCGCGAGATATGGCAGTTTGGAGGTAAGAAACGCTTGAGAAACTCAAAAGTTTCGCAGTTCTGATGCTCGAGACGAATAACTAGAACGGCCTAGGGGAAAACTACACATACCGTTGTAATCGGGCGGGTTTCTACTTTCAGATGCAACAGAAATTTTGCGGATTGGTCAATCAGTTCGCGAGATATGGCAGTTTGGAGGTAAGAAACGCTTGAGAAACTCAAAATTTTCGCATTTCTGATGCTCGAAACGAATAACTAGAACGGCCTAGCGGAAAAGTACGCATACCGTTGTAATCGGGCGTGCTTCTACTTTCAGATGCAACAGAAATTTTGCGGATTGGTCAATCCGTTCGCGAGATATGGCAGTTTGGAGGTAAGAAACGCTTGAGTAACTCAAAATTTTCGCAGTTCTGATGCTCGAGACGAATAACTAGAACGGCCTAGGGAAAAAGTACGCATACCGTTGTAATCGGGCGGGTTTCTACTTTCAGATGCAACAGAAATTTTGCGGATTGGTCAATCCGTTCGCGAGATATGGCAGTTTGGAGGTAAGAAACGCTTGAGAAACTCAAAATGTTCACATTTCTGATGCTCGAAACGAATAACTAGAAGGGTCTAGGGGAAAAGTACGCATACCGTTGTAATCGGGCGAGTTTCTACTTTCAGATGCAACAGAAATTTTGCGGATTGGTCAATCAGTTCGCGAGATATGGCAGTTTGGAGGTAAGAAACGCTTGAGAAACTCAAAATTTTCGCATTTCTGATGCTCGAAACGAATAACTAGAACGGCCTAGCGGAAAAGTACGCATACCGTTGTAATCGGGCGAGTTTCTACTTTCAGATGCAATAGAAATTTTGAGGATTGGTCAATCCGTTCGCGAGATATGGCAGTTTGGAGGTAAGAAACGCTTGAGAAACTCAAAATTTTCGCATTTCTGATGCTCGAAACGAATAACTAGAACGGCCTAGCGGAAAAGTACGCATACCGTTGTAATCGGGCGGGTTTCTACTTTCAGATGCAACAGAAATTTTGCGGATTGGTCAATCAGTTCGCGAGATATGGCAGTTTGGAGGTAAGAAACGCTTGAGAAACTCAAAATTTTCGCATTTCTGATGCTCGAAACGAATAACTAGAACGGCCTAGCGGAAAAGTACGCATACCGTTGTAATCGGGCATGCTTCTACTTTCAGATGCAACAGAAATTTTGCGGATTGGTCAATCCGTTCGCGAGATATGGCAGTTTGGAGGTAAGAAACGCTTGAGTAACTCAAAATTTTCGCAGTTCTGATGCTCGAGACGAATAACTAGAACGGCCTAGGGAAAAAGTACGCATACCGTTGTAATCGGGCGGGTTTCTACTTTCAGATGCAACAGAAATTTTGCGGATTGGTCAATCCGTTCGCGAGATATGGCAGTTTGGAGGTAAGAAACGCTTGAGAAACTCAAAATGTTCACATTTCTGATGCTCGAAACGAATAACTAGAAGGGTCTAGGGGAAAAGTACGCATACCGTTGTAATCGGGCGAGTTTCTACTTTCAGATGCAACAGAAATTTTGCGGATTGGTCAATCAGTTCGCGAGATATGGCAGTTTGGAGGTAAGAAACGCTTGAGAAACTCAAAATTTTCGCATTTCTGATGCTCGAAACGAATAACTAGAACGGCCTAGCGGAAAAGTACGCATACCGTTGTAATCGGGCGAGTTTCTACTTTCAGATGCAATAGAAATTTTGAGGATTGGTCAATCCGTTCGCGAGATATGGCAGTTTGGAGGTAAGAAACGCTTGAGAAACTCAAAATTTTCGCAGTTCTGATGCTCGAGACGAATAACTAGAACGGCCTAGGGGAAAAGTACGCATACCGTTGTAATCGGGCGAGCTTCTACTTTCAGATGCAACAGAAATTTTGCGGATTGGTCAATCAGTTCGCGAGATATGGCAGTTTGGAGGTAAGAAACGCTTGAGAAACTCAAAATTTTCGCATTTCTGATGCTCGAAACGAATAACTAGAACGGCCTAGCGGAAAAGTACGCATACCGTTGTAATCGGGCGAGCTTCTACTTTCAGATGCAACAGAAATTTTGCGGATTGGTCAATCCGTTCGCGAGATATGGCAGCTTGGAGGTAAGAAACGCTTGAGAAACTCAAAATTTTCGCAGTTCTGATGCTCGAAACGAATAACTAGAACGGCCTAGGGGAAAAGTACGCATACCGTTCTAATCGGGCGAGTTTCTACTTTCAGATGCAACAGAAATTTTGCGGATTGGTCAATCCGTTCGCGAGATATGGCAGTTTGGAGGTAAGAAACGGTTGAGAAACTCAACATTTTCGCAGTTCTGATGCTCGAAACGAATAACTGGAACGGCCTAGAGGAAAAGAACACACACCGTTGCAATCGGGCGAGTTTCTACTTTCAGATGCAACAGAAATTTTGCGGATTGGTCAATCCGTTCGCGAGATATGGCAGTTTGGAGGTAAGAAACGCTTGAGAAACTCAAAATTTTCGCAGTTCTGATGCTCGACAAGCATAACTAGAACGGCCTAGGGGAAAAGTACGCATACCGTTGTAAACGGGCGAGTTTCTACTTTCAGATGCAACAGAACTTTTGCGGATTGGTCAATCCGTTCGCGAAATGTGGCAGTTTGTAAGTAAGAAACGCTTGAGAAACTCAAAATATTCGCAGTTCTGATGCTCGAAACGAATAACTAGAACGGCCTAGGGGAAAAGTACGCAAACCGTTGTAATCGGGCGAGTTTCTACTTTCAGATGCAACAGAAATTTTGAGGATTGGTCAATCCGTTCGCGAGATATGGCAGTTTGGAGGTAAGAAACGCTAGAGAAACTCAAAATTTTCGCAGTTCTGATGCTTGACAAGCATAACTAGAACGGCCTAGGGGAAAAATACGCATACCGTTGTAATCGGGCGAGTTTCTACTTTCAGATGCAACATAAATTTTGCGGATTGGTCTATCCGTTCGCGAGATATGGCAGTTTGGAGGTAAGAAACGCTTGAGAAACTCAAAAGTTTCGCAGTTCTGATGCTCGAGACGAATAACTAGAACGGCCTAGGGGAAAACTACACATACCGTTGTAATCGGGCGGGTTTCTACTTTCAGATGCAACAGAAATTTTGCGGATTGGTCAATCAGTTCGCGAGATATGGCAGTTTGGAGGTAAGAAACGCTTGAGAAACTCAAAATTTTCGCATTTCTGATGCTCGAAACGAATAACTAGAACGGCCTAGCGGAAAAGTACGCATACCGTTGTAATCGGGCGTGCTTCTACTTTCAGATGCAACAGAAATTTTGCGGATTGGTCAATCCGTTCGCGAGATATGGCAGTTTGGAGGTAAGAAACGCTTGAGAAACTCAAAATTTTCGCAGTTCTGATGCTCGAGACGAATAACTAGAACGGCCTAGGGAAAAAGTACGCATACCGTTGTAATCGGGCGGGTTTCTACTTTCAGATGCAACAGAAATTTTGCGGATTGGTCAATCCGTTCGCGAGATATGGCAGTTTGGAGGTAAGAAACGCTTGAGAAACTCAAAATGTTCACAATTCTGATGCTCGAAACGAATAACTAGAAGGGTCTAGGGGAAAAGTACGCATACCGTTGTAATCGGGCGAGTTTCTACTTTCAGATGCAACAGAAATTTTGCGGATTGGTCAATCAGTTCGCGAGATATGGCAGTTTGGAGGTAAGAAACGCTTGAGAAACTCAAAATTTTCGCATTTCTGATGCTCGAAACGAATAACTAGAACGGCCTAGGGGAAAAGTACGCATACCGTTGTAATCGGGCGAGCTTCTACTTTCAGATGCAACAGAAATTTTGCGGATTGGTCAATCAGTTCGCGAGATATGGCAGTTTGGAGGTAAGAAACGCTTGAGAAACTCAAAATTTTCGCATTTCTGATGCTCGAAACGAATAACTAGAACCGCCTAGCGGAAAAGTACGCATACCGTTGTAATCGGGCGAGCTTCTACTTTCAGATGCAACAGAAATTTTGCGGATTGGTCAATCCGTTCGCGAGATATGGCAGCTTGGAGGTAAGAAACGCTTGAGAAACTCAAAATTTTCGCAGTTCTGATGCTCGAAACGAATAACTAGAACGGCCTAGGGGAAAAGTACGCACACCGTTCTAATCGGGAGAGTTTCTACTTTCAGATGCAACAGAAATTTTGCGGATTGGTCAATCCGTTCGCGAGATATGGCAGTTTGGAGGTAAGAAACGCTTGAGAAACTCAAAATTTTCGCAGTTCTGATGCTCGAGACGAATAACTAGAACGGCCTAGGGGAAAAGTACGCATACCGTTGTAATCGGGCGAGCTTCTACTTTCAGATGCAACAGAAATTTTGCGGATTGGTCAATCAGTTCGCGAGATATGGCAGTTTGGAGGTAAGAAACGCTTGAGAAACTCAAAATTTTCGCATTTCTGATGCTCGAAACGAATAACTAGAACGGCCTAGGGGAAAAGTACGCAAACCGTTGTAATCGGGCGAGTTTCTACTTTCAGATGCAACAGAAATTTTGAGGATTGGTCAATCCGTTCGCGAGATATGGCAGTTTGGAGGTAAGAAACGCTAGAGAAACTCAAAATTTTCGCAGTTCTGATGCTTGACAAGCATAACTAGAACGGCCTAGGGGAAAAATACGCATACCGTTGTAATCGGGCGAGATTCTACTTTCAGATGCAACAGAAATTTTGCGGATTGGTCTATCCGTTCGCGAGATATGGCAGTTTGGAGGTAAGAAACGCTTGAGAAACTCAAAAGTTTCGCAGTTCTGATGCTCGAGACGAATAACTAGAACGGCCTAGGGGAAAACTACACATACCGTTGTAATCGGGCGGGTTTCTACTTTCAGATGCAACAGAAATTTTGCGGATTGGTCAATCAGTTCGCGAGATATGGCAGTTTGGAGGTAAGAAACGCTTGAGAAACTCAAAATTTTCGCATTTCTGATGCTCGAAACGAATAACTAGAACGGCCTAGCGGAAAAGTACGCATACCGTTGTAATCGGGCGTGCCTCTACTTTCAGATGCAACAGAAATTTTGCGGATTGGTCAATCCGTTCGCGAGATATGGCAGTTTGGAGGTAAGAAACGCTTGAGTAACTCAAAATTTTCGCAGTTCTGATGCTCGAGACGAATAACTAGAATGGCCTAGGGAAAAAGTACGCATACCGTTGTAATCGGGCGGGTTTCTACTTTCAGATGCAACAGAAATTTTGCGGATTGGTCAATCCGTTCGCGAGATATGGCAGTTTGGAGGTAAGAAACGCTTGAGAAACTCAAAATGTTCACATTTCTGATGCTCGAAACGAATAACTAGAAGGGTCTAGGGGAAAAGTACGCATACCGTTGTAATCGGGCGAGTTTCTACTTTCAGATGCAACAGAAATTTTGCGGATTGGTCAATCAGTTCGCGAGATATGGCAGTTTGGAGGTAAGAAACGCTTGAGAAACTCAAAATTTTCGCATTTCTGATGCTCGAAACGAATAACTAGAACGGCCTAGCGGAAAAGTACGCATACCGTTGTAATCGGGCGAGTTTCTACTTTCAGATGCAATAGAAATTTTGAGGATTGGTCAATCCGTTCGCGAGATATGGCAGTTTGGAGGTAAGAAACGCTTGAGAAACTCAAAATTTTCGCATTTCTGATGCTCGAAACGAATAACTAGAACGGCCTAGCGGAAAAGTACGCATACCGTTGTAATCGGGCGGGTTTCTACTTTCAGATGCAACAGAAATTTTGCGGATTGGTCAATCAGTTCGCGAGATATGGCAGTTTGGAGGTAAGAAACGCTTGAGAAACTCAAAATTTTCGCATTTCTGATGCTCGAAACGAATAACTAGAACGGCCTAGCGGAAAAGTACGCATACCGTTGTAATCGGGCATGCTTCTACTTTCAGATGCAACAGAAATTTTGCGGATTGGTCAATCCGTTCGCGAGATATGGCAGTTTGGAGGTAAGAAACGCTTGAGTAACTCAAAATTTTCGCAGTTCTGATGCTCGAGACGAATAACTAGAACGGCCTAGGGAAAAAGTACGCATACCGTTGTAATCGGGCGGGTTTCTACTTTCAGATGCAACAGAAATTTTGCGGATTGGTCAATCCGTTCGCGAGATATGGCAGTTTGGAGGTAAGAAACGCTTGAGAAACTCAAAATGTTCACATTTCTGATGCTCGAAACGAATAACTAGAAGGGTCTAGGGGAAAAGTACGCATACCGTTGTAATCGGGCGAGTTTCTACTTTCAGATGCAACAGAAATTTTGCGGATTGGTCAATCAGTTCGCGAGATATGGCAGTTTGGAGGTAAGAAACGCTTGAGAAACTCAAAATTTTCGCATTTCTGATGCTCGAAACGAATAACTAGAACGGCCTAGCGGAAAAGTACGCATACCGTTGTAATCGGGCGAGTTTCTACTTTCAGATGCAATAGAAATTTTGAGGATTGGTCAATCCGTTCGCGAGATATGGCAGTTTGGAGGTAAGAAACGCTTGAGAAACTCAAAATTTTCGCAGTTCTGATGCTCGAGACGAATAACTAGAACGGCCTAGGGGAAAAGTACGCATACCGTTGTAATCGGGCGAGCTTCTACTTTCAGATGCAACAGAAATTTTGCGGATTGGTCAATCAGTTCGCGAGATATGGCAGTTTGGAGGTAAGAAACGCTTGAGAAACTCAAAATTTTCGCATTTCTGATGCTCGAAACGAATAACTAGAACGGCCTAGCGGAAAAGTACGCATACCGTTGTAATCGGGCGAGCTTCTACTTTCAGATGCAACAGAAATTTTGCGGATTGGTCAATCCGTTCGCGAGATATGGCAGCTTGGAGGTAAGAAACGCTTGAGAAACTCAAAATTTTCGCAGTTCTGATGCTCGAAACGAATAACTAGAACGGCCTAGGGGAAAAGTACGCATACCGTTCTAATCGGGCGAGTTTCTACTTTCAGATGCAACAGAAATTTTGCGGATTGGTCAATCCGTTCGCGAGATATGGCAGTTTGGAGGTAAGAAACGGTTGAGAAACTCAACATTTTCGCAGTTCTGATGCTCGAAACGAATAACTGGAACGGCCTAGAGGAAAAGCACACACACCGTTGCAATCGGGCGAGTTTCTACTTTCAGATGCAACAGAAATTTTGCGGATTGGTCAATCCGTTCGCGAGATATGGCAGTTTGGAGGTAAGAAACGCTTGAGAAACTCAAAATTTTCGCAGTTCTGATGCTCGACAAGCATAACTAGAACGGCCTAGGGGAAAAGTACGCATACCGTTGTAAACGGGCGAGTTTCTACTTTCAGATGCAACAGAACTTTTGCGGATTGGTCAATCCGTTCGCGAAATGTGGCAGTTTGTAAGTAAGAAACGCTTGAGAAACTCAAAATATTCGCAGTTCTGATGCTCGAAACGAATAACTAGAACGGCCTAGGGGAAAAGTACGCAAACCGTTGTAATCGGGCGAGTTTCTACTTTCAGATGCAACAGAAATTTTGAGGATTGGTCAATCCGTTCGCGAGATATGGCAGTTTGGAGGTAAGAAACGCTAGAGAAACTCAAAATTTTCGCAGTTCTGATGCTTGACAAGCATAACTAGAACGGCCTAGGGGAAAAATACGCATACCGTTGTAATCGGGCGAGTTTCTACTTTCAGATGCAACATAAATTTTGCGGATTGGTCTATCCGTTCGCGAGATATGGCAGTTTGGAGGTAAGAAACGCTTGAGAAACTCAAAAGTTTCGCAGTTCTGATGCTCGAGACGAATAACTAGAACGGCCTAGGGGAAAACTACACATACCGTTGTAATCGGGCGGGTTTCTACTTTCAGATGCAACAGAAATTTTGCGGATTGGTCAATCAGTTCGCGAGATATGGCAGTTTGGAGGTAAGAAACGCTTGAGAAACTCAAAATTTTCGCATTTCTGATGCTCGAAACGAATAACTAGAACGGCCTAGCGGAAAAGTACGCATACCGTTGTAATCGGGCGTGCTTCTACTTTCAGATGCAACAGAAATTTTGCGGATTGGTCAATCCGTTCGCGAGATATGGCAGTTTGGAGGTAAGAAACGCTTGAGAAACTCAAAATTTTCGCAGTTCTGATGCTCGAGACGAATAACTAGAACGGCCTAGGGAAAAAGTACGCATACCGTTGTAATCGGGCGGGTTTCTACTTTCAGATGCAACAGAAATTTTGCGGATTGGTCAATCCGTTCGCGAGATATGGCAGTTTGGAGGTAAGAAACGCTTGAGAAACTCAAAATGTTCACAATTCTGATGCTCGAAACGAATAACTAGAAGGGTCTAGGGGAAAAGTACGCATACCGTTGTAATCGGGCGAGTTTCTACTTTCAGATGCAACAGAAATTTTGCGGATTGGTCAATCAGTTCGCGAGATATGGCAGTTTGGAGGTAAGAAACGCTTGAGAAACTCAAAATTTTCGCATTTCTGATGCTCGAAACGAATAACTAGAACGGCCTAGGGGAAAAGTACGCATACCGTTGTAATCGGGCGAGCTTCTACTTTCAGATGCAACAGAAATTTTGCGGATTGGTCAATCAGTTCGCGAGATATGGCAGTTTGGAGGTAAGAAACGCTTGAGAAACTCAAAATTTTCGCATTTCTGATGCTCGAAACGAATAACTAGAACCGCCTAGCGGAAAAGTACGCATACCGTTGTAATCGGGCGAGCTTCTACTTTCAGATGCAACAGAAATTTTGCGGATTGGTCAATCCGTTCGCGAGATATGGCAGCTTGGAGGTAAGAAACGCTTGAGAAACTCAAAATTTTCGCAGTTCTGATGCTCGAAACGAATAACTAGAACGGCCTAGGGGAAAAGTACGCACACCGTTCTAATCGGGAGAGTTTCTACTTTCAGATGCAACAGAAATTTTGCGGATTGGTCAATCCGTTCGCGAGATATGGCAGTTTGGAGGTAAGAAACGCTTGAGAAACTCAAAATTTTCGCAGTTCTGATGCTCGAGACGAATAACTAGAACGGCCTAGGGGAAAAGTACGCATACCGTTGTAATCGGGCGAGCTTCTACTTTCAGATGCAACAGAAATTTTGCGGATTGGTCAATCAGTTCGCGAGATATGGCAGTTTGGAGGTAAGAAACGCTTGAGAAACTCAAAATTTTCGCATTTCTGATGCTCGAAACGAATAACTAGAACGGCCTAGCGGAAAAGTACGCATACCGTTGTAATCGGGCGAGCTTCTACTTTCAGATGCAACAGAAATTTTGAGGATTGGTCAATCCGTTCGCGAGATATGGCAGTTTGGAGGTAAGAAACGCTAGAGAAACTCAAAATTTTCGCAGTTCTGATGCTTGACAAGCATAACTAGAACGGCCTAGGGGAAAAATACGCATACCGTTGTAATCGGGCGAGTTTCTACTTTCAGATGCAACAGAAATTTTGCGGATTGGTCTATCCGTTCGCGAGATATGGCAGTTTGGAGGTAAGAAACGCTTGAGAAACTCAAAAGTTTCGCAGTTCTGATGCTCGAGACGAATAACTAGAACGGCCTAGGGGAAAACTACACATACCGTTGTAATCGGGCGGGTTTCTACTTTCAGATGCAACAGAAATTTTGCGGATTGGTCAATCAGTTCGCGAGATATGGCAGTTTGGAGGTAAGAAACGCTTGAGAAACTCAAAATTTTCGCATTTCTGATGCTCGAAACGAATAACTAGAACGGCCTAGCGGAAAAGTACGCATACCGTTGTAATCGGGCGTGCTTCTACTTTCAGATGCAACAGAAATTTTGCGGATTGGTCAATCCGTTCGCGAGATATGGCAGTTTGGAGGTAAGAAACGCTTGAGAAACTCAAAATTTTCGCAGTTCTGATGCTCGAGACGAATAACTAGAACGGCCTAGGGAAAAAGTACGCATACCGTTGTAATCGGGCGGGTTTCTACTTTCAGATGCAACAGAAATTTTGCGGATTGGTCAATCCGTTCGCGAGATATGGCAGTTTGGAGGTAAGAAACGCTTGAGAAACTCAAAATGTTCACAATTCTGATGCTCGAAACGAATAACTAGAAGGGTCTAGGGGAAAAGTACGCATACCGTTGTAATCGGGCGAGTTTCTACTTTCAGATGCAACAGAAATTTTGCGGATTGGTCAATCAGTTCGCGAGATATGGCAGTTTGGAGGTAAGAAACGCTTGAGAAACTCAAAATTTTCGCATTTCTGATGCTCGAAACGAATAACTAGAACGGCCTAGCGGAAAAGTACGCATACCGTTGTAATCGGGCGAGTTTCTACTTTCAGATGCAATAGAAATTTTGAGGATTGGTCAATCCGTTCGCGAGATATGGCAGTTTGGAGGTAAGAAACGCTTGAGAAACTCAAAATTTTCGCAGTTCTGATGCTCGAGACGAATAACTAGAACGGCCTAGGGGAAAAGTACGCATACCGTTGTAATCGGGCGAGCTTCTACTTTCAGATGCAACAGAAATTTTGCGGATTGGTCAATCAGTTCGCGAGATATGGCAGTTTGGAGGTAAGAAACGCTTGAGAAACTCAAAATTTTCGCATTTCTGATGCTCGAAACGAATAACTAGAACCGCCTAGCGGAAAAGTACGCATACCGTTTTAATCGGGCGAGCTTCTACTTTCAGATGCAACAGAAATTTTGCGGATTGGTCAATCCGTTCGCGAGATATGGCAGCTTGGAGGTAAGAAACGCTTGAGAAACTCAAAATTTTCGCAGTTCTGATGCTCGAAACGAATAACTAGAACGGCCTAGGGGAAAAGTACGCACACCGTTCTAATCGGGAGAGTTTCTACTTTCAGATGCAACAGAAATTTTGCGGATTGGTCAATCCGTTCGCGAGATATGGCAGTTTGGAGGTAAGAAACGCTTGAGAAACTCAAAATTTTCGCAGTTCTGATGCTCGAGACGAATAACTAGAACGGCCTAGGGAAAAAGTACGCATACCGCTGTAATCGGGCGGGTTTCTACTTTCAGATGCAACAGAAATTTTGCGGATTGGTCAATCCGTTCGCGAGATATGGCAGTTTGGAGGTAAGAAACGCTTGAGAAACTCAAAATGTTCACATTTCTGATGCTCGAAACGAATAACTAGAAGGGTCTAGGGGAAAAGTACGCATACCGTTGTAATCGGGCGAGTTTCTACTTTCAGATGCAACAGAAATTTTGCGGATTGGTCAATCAGTTCGCGAGATATGGCAGTTTGGAGGTAAGAAACGCTTGAGAAACTCAAAATTTTCGCATTTCTGATGCTCGAAACGAATAACTAGAACGGCCTAGCGGAAAAGTACGCATACCGTTGTAATCGGGCGTGCTTCTACTTTCAGATGCAACAGAAATTTTGCGGATTGGTCAATCCGTTCGCGAGATATGGCAGTTTGGAGGTAAGAAACGCTTGAGAAACTCAAAATTTTCGCAGTTCTGATGCTCGAGACGAATAACTAGAACGGCCTAGGGAAAAAGTACGCATACCGTTGTAATCGGGCGGGTTTCTACTTTCAGATGCAACAGAAATTTTGCGGATTGGTCAATCCGTTCGCGAGATATGGCAGTTTGGAGGTAAGAAACGCTTGAGAAACTCAAAATGTTCACATTTCTGATGCTCGAAACGAATAACTAGAAGGGTCTAGGGGAAAAGTACGCATACCGTTGTAATCAGGCGAGTTTCTACTTTCAGATGCAACAGAAATTTTGCGGATTGGTCAATCAGTTCGCGAGATATGGCAGTTTGGAGGTAAGAAACGCTTGAGAAACTCAAAATTTTCGCATTTCTGATGCTCGAAACGAATAACTAGAACGGCCTAGCGGAAAAGTACGCATACCGTTGTAATCGGGCGAGTTTCTACTTTCAGATGCAATAGAAATTTTGAGGATTGGTCAATCCGTTCGCGAGATATGGCAGTTTGGAGGTAAGAAACGCTTGAGAAACTCAAAATTTTCGCAGTTCTGATGCTCGAGACGAATAACTAGAACGGCCTAGGGGAAAAGTACGCATACCGTTGTAATCGGGCGGGTTTCTACTTTCAGATGCAACAGAAATTTTGCGGATTGGTCAATCCGTTCGCGAGATATGGCAGTTTGGAGGTAAGAAACGCTTGAGAAACTCAAAATTTTCGCAGTTCTGATGCTCGAGACGAATAACTAGAACGGCCTAGGGGAAAAGTACGCATACCGTTGTAATCGGGCGGGTTTCTACTTTCAGATGCAACAGAAATTATGCGGATTGGTCAATCCGTTCGCGAGATATGGGAGTTTGGAGGTAAGAAACGCTTGAGAAACTCAAAATTTTCGCAGTTCTGATGCTCGAGACGAATAACTAGAACGGCCTAGGGGAAAAGTACGCATACCGTTGTAATCGGGCGAGCTTCTACTTTCAGATGCAACAGAAATTTTGCGGATTGTTCAATCCGTTCGCGAGATATGGCAGTGTGCAGGTAAGAAACGCTTGAGAAACTCAAAATTTTCGCAGTTCTGATGCTCGAAACGAATAACTAGAACGGCCTAGGGGAAAACTACACATACCGTTGTAATCGGGCGGGTTTCTACTTTCAGATGCAACAGAAATTTTGCGGATTGGTCAATCAGTTCGCGAGATATGGCAGTTTGGAGGTAAGAAACGCTTGAGAAACTCAAAATTTTCGCATTTCTGATGCTCGAAACGAATAACTAGAACGGCCTAGCGGAAAAGTACGCATACCGTTGTAATCGGGCGTGCTTCTACTTTCAGATGCAACAGAAATTTTGCGGATTGGTCAATCCGTTCGCGAGATATGGCAGTTTGGAGGTAAGAAACGCTTGAGAAACTCAAAATTTTCGCAGTTCTGATGCTCGAGACGAATAACTAGAACGGCCTAGGGAAAAAGTACGCATACCGTTGTAATCGGGCGGGTTTCTACTTTCAGATGCAACAGAAATTTTGCGGATTGGTCAATCCGTTCGCGAGATATGGCAGTTTGGAGGTAAGAAACGCTTGAGAAACTCAAAATGTTCACATTTCTGATGCTCGAAACGAATAACTAGAAGGGTCTAGGGGAAAAGTACGCATACCGTTGTAATCGGGCGAGTTTCTACTTTCAGATGCAACAGAAATTTTGCGGATTGGTCAATCAGTTCGCGAGATATGGCAGTTTGGAGGTAAGAAACGCTTGAGAAACTCATAATTTTCGCATTTCTGATGCTCGAAACGAATAACTAGAACGGCCTAGCGGAAAAGTACGCATACCGTTGTAATCGGGCGAGTTTCTACTTTCAGATGCAATAGAAATTTTGAGGATTGGTCAATCCGTTCGCGAGATATGGCAGTTTGGAGGTAAGAAACGCTTGAGAAACTCAAAATTTTCGCAGTTCTGATGCTCGAGACGAATAACTAGAACGGCCTAGGGGAAAAGTACGCATACCGTTGTAATCGGGCGAGCTTCTACTTTCAGATGCAACAGAAATTTTGCGGATTGTTCAATCCGTTCGCGAGATATGGCAGTGTGCAGGTAAGAAACGCTTGAGAAACTCAAAATTTTCGCAGTTCTGATGCTCGAAACGAATAACTAGAACGGCCTAGCGGAAAAGTACGCATACCGTTGTAATCGGACGAGCTTCTACTTTCAGATGCAACAGAAATTTTGCGGATTGGTCAATCCGTTCGCGAGATATGGCAGTTTGGAGGTAAGAAACGCTTGAGAAACTCAAAATTTTCGCAGTTCTGATGCTCGAAACGAATAACTAGAACGGCCTAGGGGAAAAGTACGCATACCGTTCTAGTCGGGCGAGTTTCTACTTTCAGATGCAACAGAAATTTTGCGGATTGGTCTATCCGTTCGCGAGATATTGCAGTTTGGAGGTAAGAAACGCTTGAGAAACTCAAAAGTTTCGCAGTTCTGATGCTCGAGACGAATAACTAGAACGGCCTAGGGGAAAAGTACGCATACCGTTGTAATCGGGCGAGTTTCTACTTTCAGATGCAACAGAAATTTTGAGGATTGTTCAATCCGTTCGCGAGATATGGCAGTTTGGAGGTAAGAAACGCTTGAGAAACTCAAAATTTTCGCAGTTCTGATGCTCGAGACGAATAACTAGAACGGCCTAGGGAAAAAGTACGCATACCGTTGTAATCGGGCGGGTTTCTACTTTCAGATGCAACAGAAATTTTGCGGATTGGTCAATCCGTTCGCGAGATATGGCAGTTTGGAGGTAAGAAACGCTTGAGAAACTCAAAATGTTCACATTTCTGATGCTCGAAACGAATAACTAGAAGGGTCTAGGGGAAAAGTACGCATACCGTTGTAATCGGGCGAGTTTCTACTTTCAGATGCAACAGAAATTTTGCGGATTGGTCAATCAGTTCGCGAGATATGGCAGTTTGGAGGTAAGAAACGCTTGAGAAACTCATAATTTTCGCATTTCTGATGCTCGAAACGAATAACTAGAACGGCCTAGCGGAAAAGTACGCATACCGTTGTAATCGGGCGAGTTTCTACTTTCAGATGCAATAGAAATTTTGAGGATTGGTCAATCCGTTCGCGAGATATGGCAGTTTGGAGGTAAGAAACGCTTGAGAAACTCAAAATTTTCGCAGTTCTGATGCTCGAGACGAATAACTAGAACGGCCTAGGGGAAAAGTACGCATACCGTTGTAATCGGGCGAGCTTCTACTTTCAGATGCAACAGAAATTTTGCGGATTGTTCAATCCGTTCGCGAGATATGGCAGTGTGCAGGTAAGAAACGCTTGAGAAACTCAAAATTTTCGCAGTTCTGATGCTCGAAACGAATAACTAGAACGGCCTAGCGGAAAAGTACGCATACCGTTGTAATCGGACGAGCTTCTACTTTCAGATGCAACAGAAATTTTGCGGATTGGTCAATCCGTTCGCGAGATATGGCAGTTTGGAGGTAAGAAACGCTTGAGAAACTCAAAATTTTCGCAGTTCTGATGCTCGAAACGAATAACTAGAACGGCCTAGGGGAAAAGTACGCATACCGTTCTAGTCGGGCGAGTTTCTACTTTCAGATGCAACAGAAATTTTGCGGATTGGTCTATCCGTTCGCGAGATATTGCAGTTTGGAGGTAAGAAACGCTTGAGAAACTCAAAAGTTTCGCAGTTCTGATGCTCGAGACGAATAACTAGAACGGCCTAGGGGAAAAGTACGCATACCGTTGTAATCGGGCGAGTTTCTACTTTCAGATGCAACAGAAATTTTGAGGATTGTTCAATCCGTTCGCGAGATATGGCAGTTTGGAGGTAAGAAACGCTAGAGAAACCCAAAATTTTCGCAGTTCTGATGCTTGACAAGCATAACTGGAACGGCCTAGGGGAAAAATACGCATACCGTTGTAATCGGGCGAGTTTCTACTTTCAGATGCAACAGAAATTTTGCGGATTGGTCGATCCGTTCGCGAGATGTGGCGGTTTGTAAGTAAGAAACGCTCGAGAAACTCAAAATTTTCGCATTTCTGATGCTCGAAACGAATAACTAGAACCGCCTAGCGGAAAAGTACGCATACCGTTGTAATCGGGCGAGCTTCTACTTTCAGATGCAACAGAAATTTTGCGGATTGGTCAATCCGTTCGCGAGATATGGCAGCTTGGAGGTAAGAAACGCTTGAGAAACTCAAAATTTTCGCAGTTCTGATGCTCGAAACGAATAACTAGAACGGCCTAGGGGAAAAGTACGCATACCGTTCTAATCGGGCGAGTTTCTACTTTCAGATGCAACAGAAATTTTGCGGATTGGTCCATCCGTTCGCGAGATATGGCAGTTTGGATGTATGAAACGGTTGAGAAACTCAAAATTTTCGCAGTTCTGATGCTCGAAACGAATAACTGGAACGGCCTAGAGGAAAAGCACACATACCGTTGTAATTGGCCGAGTTTCTACTTTCAGATACCACAGAAATTTTGCGGATTGGTCGATCCGTTCGCTAGATGAGGCAGTTTGTAAGTAAGAAACGCTTGAGGAACTCAAAATATTCGCAGTTCTGATGCTCGAAACGAAGAACTAGATTGACCTAGGGGAAAACTACACATACCGTTGTAATTGGGCGGGTTTCTACTTTCAGATGCAACAGAAATTTTGCGGATTGGTCAATCCGTTCGCGAGATATGGCAGTTTGAAGGTAAGAAACGCTAGAGAAACTCAAAATTTTCGCAGTTCTGATGCTTGACAAGCATAACTAGAACGGCCTAGGGGAAAAATACGCATACCGATGTAATCGGGCGAGTTTCTACTTTCAGATGCAACAGAAATTTTGCGGATTGGTCTATCCGTTCGCGAGATATGGCAGTTTGGAGGTAAGAAACGCTTGAGAAACTCAAAAGTTTCGCAGTTCTGATGCTCGAGACGAATAACTAGAACGGCCTAGGGGAAAACTACACATACCGTTGTAATCGGGCGGGTTTCTACTTTCAGATGCAACAGAAATTTTGCGGATTGGTCAATCAGTTCGCGAGATATGGCAGTTTGGAGGTAAGAAACGCTTGAGAAACTCAAAATTTTCGCATTTCTGATGCTCGAAACGAATAACTAGAACGGCCTAGCGGAAAAGTACGCATACCGTTGTAATCGGGCGTGCTTCTACTTTCAGATGCAACAGAAATTTTGCGGATTGGTCAATCCGTTCGCGAGATATGGCAGTTTGGAGGTAAGAAACGCTTGAGAAACTCAAAATTTTCGCAGTTCTGATGCTCGAGACGAATAACTAGAACGGCCTAGGGAAAAAGTACGCATACCGTTGTAATCGGGCGGGTTTCTACTTTCAGATGCAACAGAAATTTTGCGGATTGGTCAATCCGTTCGCGAGATATGGCAGTTTGGAGGTAAGAAACGCTTGAGAAACTCAAAATGTTCACAATTCTGATGCTCGAAACGAATAACTAGAAGGGTCTAGGGGAAAAGTACGC
This sequence comes from Ptiloglossa arizonensis, assembly GCF_051014685.1. Classification (NCBI taxonomy): domain Eukaryota; kingdom Metazoa; phylum Arthropoda; class Insecta; order Hymenoptera; family Colletidae; genus Ptiloglossa; species Ptiloglossa arizonensis. Next base: position 3,823,440 of record NW_027478386.1, read on the forward strand.
ATACCGTTGTAATCGGGCGAGTTTCTACTTTCAGATGCAACAGAAATTTTGCGGATTGGTCAATCAGTTCGCGAGATATGGCAGTTTGGAGGTAAGAAACGCTTGAGAAACTCAAAATTTTCGCAGTTCTGATGCTCGAGACGAATAACTAGAACGGCCTAGGGGAAAAGTACGCATACCGTTGTAATCGGGCGAGCTTCTACTTTCAGATGCAACAGAAATTTTGCGGATTGGTCAATCAGTTCGCGAGATATGGCAGTTTGGAGGTAAGAAACGCTTGAGAAACTCAAAATTTTCGCATTTCTGATGCTCGAAACGAATAACTAGAACCGCCTAGCGGAAAAGTACGCATGCCGTTGTAATCGGGCGAGCTTCTACTTTCAGATGCAACAGAAATTTTGCGGATTGGTCAATCCGTTCGCGAGATATGGCAGCTTGGAGGTAAGAAACGCTTGAGAAACTCAAAATTTTCGCAGTTCTGATGCTCGAAACGAATAACTAGAACGGCCTAGGGGAAAAGTACGCACACCGTTCTAATCGGGAGAGTTTCTACTTTCAGATGCAACAGAAATTTTGCGGATTGGTCAATCCGTTCGCGAGATATGGCAGTTTGGAGGTAAGAAACGCTTGAGAAACTCAAAATTTTCGCAGTTCTGATGCTCGAGACGAATAACTAGAACGGCCTAGGGAAAAAGTACGCATACCGCTGTAATCGGGCGGGTTTCTACTTTCAGATGCAACAGAAATTTTGCGGATTGGTCAATCCGTTCGCGAGATATGGCAGTTTGGAGGTAAGAAACGCTTGAGAAACTCAAAATGTTCACATTTCTGATGCTCGAAACGAATAACTAGAAGGGTCTAGGGGAAAAGTACGCATACCGTTGTAATCGGGCGAGTTTCTACTTTCAGATGCAACAGAAATTTTGCGGATTGGTCAATCAGTTCGCGAGATATGGCAGTTTGGAGGTAAGAAACGCTTGAGAAACTCAAAATTTTCGCATTTCTGATGCTCGAAACGAATAACTAGAACGGCCTAGGGGAAAAGTACGCAAACCGTTGTAATCGGGCGAGTTTCTACTTTCAGATGCAACAGAAATTTTGAGGATTGGTCAATCCGTTCGCGAGATATGGCAGTTTGGAGGTAAGAAACGCTAGAGAAACTCAAAATTTTCGCAGTTCTGATGCTTGACAAGCATAACTAGAACGGCCTAGGGGAAAAATACGCATACCGTTGTAATCGGGCGAGTTTCTACTTTCAGATGCAACAGAAATTTTGCGGATTGGTCTATCCGTTCGCGAGATATGGCAGTTTGGAGGTAAGAAACGCTTGAGAAACTCAAAAGTTTCGCAGTTCTGATGCTCGAGACGAATAACTAGAACGGCCTAGGGGAAAACTACACATACCGTTGTAATCGGGCGGGTTTCTACTTTCAGATGCAACAGAAATTTTGCGGATTGGTCAATCAGTTCGCGAGATATGGCAGTTTGGAGGTAAGAAACGCTTGAGAAACTCAAAATTTTCGCATTTCTGATGCTCGAAACGAATAACTAGAACGGCCTAGCGGAAAAGTACGCATACCGTTGTAATCGGGCGTGCTTCTACTTTCAGATGCAACAGAAATTTTGCGGATTGGTCAATCCGTTCGCGAGATATGGCAGTTTGGAGGTAAGAAACGCTTGAGAAACTCAAAATTTTCGCAGTTCTGATGCTCGAGACGAATAACTAGAACGGCCTAGGGAAAAAGTACGCATACCGTTGTAATCGGGCGGGTTTCTACTTTCAGATGCAACAGAAATTTTGCGGATTGGTCAATCCGTTCGCGAGATATGGCAGTTTGGAGGTAAGAAACGCTTGAGAAACTCAAAATGTTCACATTTCTGATGCTCGAAACGAATAACTAGAAGGGTCTAGGGTAAAAGTACGCATACCGTTGTAATCGGGCGGGTTTCTACTTTCAGATGCAACAGAAATTATGCGGATTGGTCAATCCGTTCGCGAGATATGGGAGTTTGGAGGTAAGAAACGCTTGAGAAACTCAAAATTTTCGCAGTTCTGATGCTCGAGACGAATAACTAGAACGGCCTAGGGGAAAAGTACGCATACCGTTGTAATCGGGCGAGCTTCTACTTTCAGATGCAACAGAAATTTTGCGGATTGTTCAATCCGTTCGCGAGATATGGCAGTGTGCAGGTAAGAAACGCTTGAGAAACTCAAAATTTTCGCAGTTCTGATGCTCGAAACGAATAACTAGAACGGCCTAGGGGAAAACTACACATACCGTTGTAATCGGGCGGGTTTCTACTTTCAGATGCAACAGAAATTTTGCGGATTGGTCAATCAGTTCGCGAGATATGGCAGTTTGGAGGTAAGAAACGCTTGAGAAACTCAAAATTTTCGCATTTCTGATGCTCGAAACGAATAACTAGAACGGCCTAGCGGAAAAGTACGCATACCGTTGTAATCGGGCGTGCTTCTACTTTCAGATGCAACAGAAATTTTGCGGATTGGTCAATCCGTTCGCGAGATATGGCAGTTTGGAGGTAAGAAACGCTTGAGAAACTCAAAATTTTCGCAGTTCTGATGCTCGAGACGAATAACTAGAACGGCCTAGGGAAAAAGTACGCATACCGTTGTAATCGGGCGGGTTTCTACTTTCAGATGCAACAGAAATTTTGCGGATTGGTCAATCCGTTCGCGAGATATGGCAGTTTGGAGGTAAGAAACGCTTGAGAAACTCAAAATGTTCACATTTCTGATGCTCGAAACGAATAACTAGAAGGGTCTAGGGGAAAAGTACGCATACCGTTGTAATCGGGCGAGTTTCTACTTTCAGATGCAACAGAAATTTTGCGGATTGGTCAATCAGTTCGCGAGATATGGCAGTTTGGAGGTAAGAAACGCTTGAGAAACTCATAATTTTCGCATTTCTGATGCTCGAAACGAATAACTAGAACGGCCTAGCGGAAAAGTACGCATACCGTTGTAATCGGGCGAGTTTCTACTTTCAGATGCAATAGAAATTTTGAGGATTGGTCAATCCGTTCGCGAGATATGGCAGTTTGGAGGTAAGAAACGCTTGAGAAACTCAAAATTTTCGCAGTTCTGATGCTCGAGACGAATAACTAGAACGGCCTAGGGGAAAAGTACGCATACCGTTGTAATCGGGCGAGCTTCTACTTTCAGATGCAACAGAAATTTTGCGGATTGTTCAATCCGTTCGCGAGATATGGCAGTGTGCAGGTAAGAAACGCTTGAGAAACTCAAAATTTTCGCAGTTCTGATGCTCGAAACGAATAACTAGAACGGCCTAGCGGAAAAGTACGCATACCGTTGTAATCGGACGAGCTTCTACTTTCAGATGCAACAGAAATTTTGCGGATTGGTCAATCCGTTCGCGAGATATGGCAGTTTGGAGGTAAGAAACGCTTGAGAAACTCAAAATTTTCGCAGTTCTGATGCTCGAAACGAATAACTAGAACGGCCTAGGGGAAAAGTACGCATACCGTTCTAGTCGGGCGAGTTTCTACTTTCAGATGCAACAGAAATTTTGCGGATTGGTCTATCCGTTCGCGAGATATTGCAGTTTGGAGGTAAGAAACGCTTGAGAAACTCAAAAGTTTCGCAGTTCTGATGCTCGAGACGAATAACTAGAACGGCCTAGGGGAAAAGTACGCATACCGTTGTAATCGGGCGAGTTTCTACTTTCAGATGCAACAGAAATTTTGAGGATTGTTCAATCCGTTCGCGAGATATGGCAGTTTGGAGGTAAGAAACGCTAGAGAAACCCAAAATTTTCGCAGTTCTGATGCTTGACAAGCATAACTGGAACGGCCTAGGGGAAAAATACGCATACCGTTGTAATCGGGCGAGTTTCTACTTTCAGATGCAACAGAAATTTTGCGGATTGGTCGATCCGTTCGCGAGATGTGGCGGTTTGTAAGTAAGAAACGCTCGAGAAACTCAAAATTTTCGCATTTCTGATGCTCGAAACGAATAACTAGAACCGCCTAGCGGAAAAGTACGCATACCGTTGTAATCGGGCGAGCTTCTACTTTCAGATGCAACAGAAATTTTGCGGATTGGTCAATCCGTTCGCGAGATATGGCAGCTTGGAGGTAAGAAACGCTTGAGAAACTCAAAATGTTCACATTTCTGATGCTCGAAACGAATAACTAGAAGGGTCTAGGGGAAAAGTACGCATACCGTTGTAATCGGGCGAGTTTCTACTTTCAGATGCAACAGAAATTTTGCGGATTGGTCAATCAGTTCGCGAGATATGGCAGTTTGGAGGTAAGAAACGCTTGAGAAACTCATAATTTTCGCATTTCTGATGCTCGAAACGAATAACTAGAACGGCCTAGCGGAAAAGTACGCATACCGTTGTAATCGGGCGAGTTTCTACTTTCAGATGCAATAGAAATTTTGAGGATTGGTCAATCCGTTCGCGAGATATGGCAGTTTGGAGGTAAGAAACGCTTGAGAAACTCAAAATTTTCGCAGTTCTGATGCTCGAGACGAATAACTAGAACGGCCTAGGGGAAAAGTACGCATACCGTTGTAATCGGGCGAGCTTCTACTTTCAGATGCAACAGAAATTTTGCGGATTGTTCAATCCGTTCGCGAGATATGGCAGTGTGCAGGTAAGAAACGCTTGAAAAACTCAAAATTTTCGCAGTTCTGATGCTCGAAACGAATAACTAGAACGGCCTAGCGGAAAAGTACGCATACCGTTGTAATCGGACGAGCTTCTACTTTCAGATGCAACAGAAATTTTGCGGATTGGTCAATCCGTTCGCGAGATATGGCAGTTTGGAGGTAAGAAACGCTTGAGAAACTCAAAATTTTCGCAGTTCTGATGCTCGAAACGAATAACTAGAACGGCCTAGGGGAAAAGTACGCATACCGTTCTAGTCGGGCGAGTTTCTACTTTCAGATGCAACAGAAATTTTGCGGATTGGTCTATCCGTTCGCGAGATATTGCAGTTTGGAGGTAAGAAACGCTTGAGAAACTCAAAAGTTTCGCAGTTCTGATGCTCGAGACGAATAACTAGAACGGCCTAGGGGAAAAGTACGCATACCGTTGTAATCGGGCGAGTTTCTACTTTCAGATGCAACAGAAATTTTGAGGATTGTTCAATCCGTTCGCGAGATATGGCAGTTTGGAGGTAAGAAACGCTAGAGAAACCCAAAATTTTCGCAGTTCTGATGCTTGACAAGCATAACTGGAACGGCCTAGGGGAAAAATACGCATACCGTTGTAATCGGGCGAGTTTCTACTTTCAGATGCAACAGAAATTTTGCGGATTGGTCGATCCGTTCGCGAGATGTGGCGGTTTGTAAGTAAGAAACGCTCGAGAAACTCAAAATTTTCGCATTTCTGATGCTCGAAACGAATAACTAGAACCGCCTAGCGGAAAAGTACGCATACCGTTGTAATCGGGCGAGCTTCTACTTTCAGATGCAACAGAAATTTTGCGGATTGGTCAATCCGTTCGCGAGATATGGCAGCTTGGAGGTAAGAAACGCTTGAGAAACTCAAAATTTTCGCAGTTCTGATGCTCGAAACGAATAACTAGAACGGCCTAGGGGAAAAGTACGCATACCGTTCTAATCGGGCGAGTTTCTACTTTCAGACGCAACAGAAATTTTGCGGATTGGTCCATCCGTTCGCGAGATATGGCAGTTTGGATGTATGAAACGGTTGAGAAACTCAAAATTTTCGCAGTTCTGATGCTCGAAACGAATAACTGGAACGGCCTAGAGGAAAAGCACACATACCGTTGTAATTGGCCGAGTTTCTACTTTCAGATACCACAGAAATTTTGCGGATTGGTCGATCCGTTCGCGAGATGAGGCAGTTTGTAAGTAAGAAACGCTTGAGGAACTCAAAATATTCGCAGTTCTGATGCTCGAAACGAAGAACTAGATTGACCTAGGGGAAAACTACACATACCGTTGTAATTGGGCGGGTTTCTACTTTCAGATGCAACAGAAATTTTGCGGATTGGTCAATCCGTTCGCGAGATATGGCAGTTTGAAGGTAAGAAACGCTTGAGAAACTCAAAATTTTCGCATTTCTGATGCTCGAAACGAATAACTAGAACCGCCTAGCGGAAAAGTACGCATACCGTTGTAATCGGGCGAGCTTCTACTTTCAGATGCAACAGAAATTTTGCGGATTGGTCAATCCGTTCGCGAGATATGGCAGCTTGGAGGTAAGAAACGCTTGAGAAACTCAAAATTTTCGCAGTTCGGATGCTCGAAACGAATAACTAGAACGGCCTAGGGGAAAAGTACGCATACCGTTCTAATCGGGCGAGTTTCTACTTTCAGATGCAACAGAAATTTTGCGGATTGGTCAATCCGTTCGCGAGATATGGCAGTTTGGATGTAAGAAACGGTTGAGAAACTCAAAATTTTCGCAGTTCTGATGCTCGAAACGAATAACTGGAACGGCCCAGGGGAAAAGTACGCATACCCTTGTAATCGGGCGAGTTTCTACTTTCAAATGCAACAGAAATTTTGCGGATTGGTCAATCCGTTAGCGAGATATGGCAGTTTGGAGGTAAGAAACGCTTGAGAAACTCAAAATTTTCGCAGGTCTGATGCTCGAAACGAATAACTAGAATGGCCTAGGGGAAAAGTACGCATACCGTTGTAATCGGGCTAGTTCCTACTTTCAGATGCAACAGAAATTTTGCGGATTGGTCAATCCGTTCGCGAGATATGGGAGTTTGGAAGTAAGAAACGCTTGAGAAACTCAAAATTTTCGCAGTTCTGATGCTCGACAAGCATAACTAGAACGGCCTAGGGGAAAAGTACGCATACCGTTGTAATCGGGCGAGCTTCTACTTTCAGATGCAACAGAAATTTTGCGGATTGGTCAATCAGTTCGCGAGATATGGCAGTTTGGAGGTAAGAAACGCTTGAGAAACTCAAAATTTTCGCATTTCTGATGCTCGAAACGAATAACTAGAACGGCCTAGCGGAAAAGTACGCATACCGTTGTAATCGGGCGAGTTTCTACTTTCAGATGCAATAGAAATTTTGAGGATTGGTCAATCCGTTCGCGAGATATGGCAGTTTGGATGTAAGAAACGGTTGAGAAACTCAAAATTTTCGCAGTTCTGATGCTCGAAACGAATAACTGGAACGGCCTAGAGGAAAAGCACACATACCGTTGTAATTGGCCGAGTTTCTACTTTCAGATACCACAGAAATTTTGCGGATTGGTCGATCCGTTCGCGAGATGTGGCAGTTTGTAAGTAAGAAACGCTTGAGGAACTCAAAATATTCGCAGTTCTGATGCTCGAAACGAAGAACTAGAATGACCTAGGGGAAAAGTACGCATACCGTTGTAATCGGGCGAGTTTCTACTTTCAGATGCAACAGAAATTTTGCGGATTGGTCAATCCGTTCGCGAGATATGGCAGTTTGGAGGTAGAAACGGTTGAGAAACTCAAAATGTTCACAGTTCTGATGCCCGAAACGAATAACTAGAACGGCCTAGGGGAAAAGTACGCATACCGTTGTAATCGGGCTAGTTCCTACTTTCAGATGCAACAGAAATTTTGCGGATTGGTCAATCCGTTCGCGAGATATGGGAGTTTGGAAGTAAGAAACGCTTGAGAAACTCAAAATTTTCGCAGTTCTGATGCTCGACAAGCATAACTAGAACGGCCTAGGGGAAAAGTACGCATACCGTTGTAATCGGGCGAGTTTCTACTTTCAGATGCAACAGAAATTTTGCGGATTGGTCAATCCGTTCGCGAGATATGGCAGTTTGGAGGTAGAAACGGTTGAGAAACTCAAAATGTTCACAGTTCTGATGTCCGAAACGAATAACTGGAACGGCCTAGGGGAAAAGTACGCATACCGTTGTAATCGGGCGAGTTCCTACTTTCAGATGCAACAGAAATTTTGCAGATTGGTCAATCCGTTCGCGAGATATGGGAGTTTGGAAGTAAGAAACGCTTGAGAAACTCAAAATTTTCGCAGTTCTGTTGCTCGACAAGCATAACTAGAACGGCCTAGGGGAAAAGTACGCATACCGTTGTAATCGGGCGAGTTTCTACTTTCAGATGCAACAGAAATTTTGCGGATTGGTCAATCAGTTCGCGAGATATGGCAGTTTGGAGGTAAGAAACGCTTGAGAAACTCAAAATTTTCGCATTTCTGATGCTCGAAACGAATAACTAGAACGGCCTAGCGGAAAAGTACGCATACCGTTGTAATCGGGCGAGTTTCTACTTTCAGATGCAACAGAAATTTTGCGGATTGGTCAATCCGTTCGCGAGATATGGCAGTGTGGAGGTAAGAAACGCTTGAGAAACTCAAAATGTTCACAGTTCTCATGCTCGAAACGAATAACTAGAACGGCCTAGGGGAAAAGTACGTATACCGTTGTAATCGGGCAAGTTTCTACTTTCAGATGCAACAGAAATTTTGCGGATTGGTCAATCCGTTAGCGAGATATGACAGTTTGGAGGTAAGAAACGCTTGAGAAACTCAAAATTTTCGCAGTTCTGATGCTCGAAACGAATAACTAGAATGGCCTAGGGGAAAAGTACACATACCGTTGTAATTGGCCGAGTTTCTACTTTCAGATACCACAGAAATTTTGCGGATTGGTCGACCCGTTCGCGAGATGTGGCAGTTTGTAAGTAAGAAACGCTTGAGGAACTCAAAATATTCGCAGTTCTGATGCTCGAAACGAAGAACTAGAATGACCTAGGGGAAAACTACACATACCGTTGTAATCGGGCGGGTTTCTACTTTCAGATGCAACAGAAATTTTGCGGATTGGTCAATCAGTTCGCGAGATATGGCAGTTTGAAGGTAAGAAACGCTTGAGAAACTCAAAATTTTCGCATTTCTGATGCTCGAAACGAATATCTAGAACCGCCTAGCGGAAAAGTACGCATACCGTTCTAATCGGGCGAGTTTCTACTTTCAAATGCAACAGAAATTTTGCGGATTGGTCAATCCGTTCGCGAGATATGGCAGTTTGGATGTAAGAAACGGTTGAGAAACTCAAAATTTTCGCAGTTCTGATGCTCGAAACGAATAACTGGAACGGCCTAGAGGAAAAGCACACATACCGTTGTAATTGGCCGAGTTTCTACTTTCAGATACCACAGAAATTTTGCGGATTGGTCGATCCGTTCGCGAGATGTGGCAGTTTGTAAGTAAGAAACGCCTGAGGAACTCAAAATATTCGCATTTCTGATGCTCGAAACGAATAACTAGAGCGGCCTAGCGGAAAAGTACGCATACCGTTGTAATCGGGCGAGTTTCTACTTTCAGATGCAACAGAAATTTTGCGGATTGGTCAATCCGTTCGCGAGATATGGCAGTGTGGAGGTAAGAAACGCTTGAGAAACTCAAAATGTTCACAGGTCTCATGCTCGAAACGAATAACTAGAACGGCCTAGGGGAAAAGTACGCATACCGTTGTAATCGGGCAAGTTTCTACTTTCAGATGCAACAGAAATTTTGCGGATTGGTCAATCCGTTAGCGAGATATGACAGTTTGGAGGTAAGAAACGCTTGAGAAACTCAAAATTTTCGCAGTTCTGATGCTCGAAACGAATAACTAGAATGGCCTAGGGTAAAAGTACACATACCGTTGTAATTGGCCGAGTTTCTACTTTCAGATACCACAGAAATTTTGCGGATTGGTCGACCCGTTCGCGAGATGTGGCAGTTTGTAAGTAAGAAACGCTTGAGGAACTCAAAATATTCGCAGTTCTGATGCTCGAAACGAACAACTAGAATGACCTAGGGGAAAACTACACATACCGTTGTAATCGGGCGGGTTTCTACTTTCAGATGCAACAGAAATTTTGCGGATTGGTCAATCAGTTCGAGAGATATGGCAGTTTGGAGGTAAGAAACGCTTGAGAAACTCAAAATTTTCGCATTTCTGATGCTCGAAACGAATAACTAGAACGGCCTAGCGGAAAAGTACGCATACCGTTGTAATCGGGCGAGCTTCTACTTTCAGATGCAACAGAAATTTTGCGGATTGGTCAATCCGTTCGCGAGATGTGGCAGTTTGGAGGTAAGAAACGCTTGAGAAACTCAAAATTTTCGCAGTTCTGATGCTCGAAACGAATAACTAGAATGGCCAAGGGGAAAAGAACACATACCGTTGTAATTGGCCGAGTTTCTACTTTCAGATACCACAGAAATTTTGCGGATTGGTCGATCCGTTCGCGAGATGTGGCAGTTTGTAAGTAAGAAACGCTTGAGGAACTCAAAATATTCGCAGTTCTGATGCTCGAAACGAAGAACTAGAATGACCTAGGGGAAAACTACACATACCGTTGTAATCGGGCGGGTTTCTACTTTCAGATGCAACAGAAATTTTGCGGATTGGTCAATCAGTTCGCGAGATATGGCAGTTTGAAGGTAAGAAACGCTTGAGAAACTCAAAATTTTCGCATTTCTGATGCTCGAAACGAATAACTAGAACCGCCTAGCGGAAAAGTACGCATACCGTTGTAATCGGGCGAGCTTCTACTTTCAGATGCAACAGAAATTTTGCGGATTGGTCAATCCGTTCGCGAGATATGGCAGCTTGGAGGTAAGAAACGCTTGAGAAACTCAAAATTTTCGCAGTTCTGATGCTCGAAACGAATAACTAGAACGGCCTAGGGGAAAAGTACGCATACCGTTCTAATCGGGCGAGTTTCTACTTTCAGATGCAACAGAAATTTTGCGGATTGGTCAATCCGTTCGCGAGATATGGCAGTTTGGATGTAAGAAACGGTTGAGAAACTCAAAATTTTCGCAGTTCTGATGCTCGAAACGAATAACTGGAACGGCCTAGAGGAAAAGCACACATACCGTTGTAATTGGCCGAGTTTCTACTTTCAGATACCACAGAAATTTTGCGGATTGGTCGATCCGTTCGCGAGATGTGGCAGTTTGTAAGTAAGAAACGCTTGAGGAACTCAAAATATTCGCAGTTCTGATGCTCGAAACGAAGAACTAGATGGACCTAGGGGAAAACTACACATACCGTTGTAATCGGGCGGGTTTCTACTTTCAGATGCAACAGAAATTTTGCGGATTGGTCAATCAGTTCGCGAGATATGGCAGTTTGAAGGTAAGAAACGCTTGAGAAACTCAAAATTTTCGCATTTCTGATGCTCGAAACGAATAACTAGAACCGCCTAACGGAAAAGTACGCATACCGTTGTAATCGGGCGAGCTTCTACTTTCAGATGCAACAGAAATTTTGCGGATTGGTCAATCCGTTCGCGAGATATGGCAGCTTGGAGGTAAGAAACGCTTGAGAAACTCAAAATTTTCGCAGTTCTGATGCTCGAAACGAATAACTAGAACGGCCTAGGGGAAAAGTACGCATACCGTTCTAATCGGGCGAGTTTCTACTTTCAGATGCAACAGAAATTTTGCGGATTGGTCAATCCGTTCGCGAGATATGGCAGTTTGGATGTAAGAAACGGTTGAGAAACTCAAAATTTTCGCAGTTCTGATGCTCGAAACGAATAACTGGAACGGCCCAGGGGAAAAGTACGAATACCGTTGTAATCGGGCGAGTTTCTACTTTCAAATGCAACAGAAATTTTGCGGATTGGTCAATCCGTTAGCGAGATATGGCAGTTTGGAGGTAAGAAACGCTTGAGAAACTCAAAATTTTCGCAGTTCTGATGCTCGAAACGAATAACTAGAACGGCCTAGGGGAAAAGTACGCAAACCGTTGTAATCGGGCGTGTTTCTACTTTCAGATGCAACAGAAATTTTGAGGATTTGTCAATCCGTTCGCGAGATATGGCAGTTTGGAGGTAAGAAACGCTAGAGAAACTCAAAATTTTCGCAGTTCTGGTGCTTGACAAGCATAACTAGAACGGCCTAGGGGAAAAATACGCATACCGTTGTAATCGGGCGAGTTTCTACTTTCAGATGCAACAGAAATTTTGCGGATTGGTCTATCCGTTCGCGAGATATGGCAGTTTGGAGGTAAGAAACGCTTGAGAAACTCAAAAGTTTCGCAGTTCTGATGCTCGAGACGAATAACTAGAACGGCCTAGGGGAAAACTACACATACCGTTGTAATCGGGCGGGCTTCTACTTTCAGATGCAACAGAAATTTTGCGGATTGGTCAATCAGTTCGCGAGATATGGCAGTTTGGAGGTAAGAAACGCTTGAGAAACTCAAAATTTTCGCATTTCTGATGCTCGAAACGAATAACTAGAACGGCCTAGCGGAAAAGTACGCATACCGTTGTAATCGGGCGAGCTTCTACTTTCAGATGCAACAGAAATTTTGCGGATTGGTCAATCCGTTCGCGAGATATGGCAGTTTGGAGGTAAGAAACGCTTGAGAAACTCAAAATTTTCGCAGTTCTGATGCTCGAGACGAATAACTAGAACGGCCTAGGGGAAAAGTACGCATACCGTTGTAATCGGGCGGGTTTCTACTTTCAGATGCAACAGAAATTTTGCGGATTGGTCAATCCGTTCGCGACATATGGGAGTTTGGAGGTAAGAAACGCTTGAGAAACTCAAAATTTTCGCAGTTCTGATGCTCGAGACGAATAACTAGAACGGCCTAGGGGAAAAGTACGCATACCGTTGTAATCGGGCGAGCTTCTACTTTCAGATGCAACAGAAATTTTGCGGATTGGTCAATCCGTTCGCGAGATATGGCAGCTTGGAGGTCAGAAACGCTTGAGAAACTCAAAATTTTCGCAGTTCTGATGCTCGAAACGAATAACTAGAACGGCCTAGGGGAAAAGTACGCATACCGTTCTAATCGGGCGAGTTTCTACTTTCAGATGCAACAGAAATTTTGCGGATTGGTCAATCCGTTCGCGAGATATGGCAGTTTGGAGGTAAGAAACGGTTGAGAAACTCAAAATTTTCGCAGTTCTGATGCTCGAAACGAATAACTGGAACGGCCTAGAGGAAAAGCACACACACAGTTGCAATCGGGCGAGTTTCTACTTTCAGATGCAACAGAAATTTTGCGGATTGGTCAATCCGTTCGCGAGATATGGCAGTTTGGAGGTAAGAAACGCTTGAGAAACTCAAAATTTTCGCAGTTCTGATGCTCGACAAGCATAACTAGAGCGGCCTAGGGGAAAAGTACGCATACCGTTGTAAACGGGCGAGTTTCTACTTTCAGATGCAACAGAACTTTTGCGGATTGGTCAATCCGTTCGCGAAATGTGGCAGTTTGTAAGTAAGAAACGCTTGAGAAACTCAAAATATTCGCAGTTCTGATGCTCGAAACGAATAACTAGAACGGCCTAGCGGAAAAGTACGCATACCGTTGTAATCGGGCGAGCTTCTACTTTCAGATGCAACAGAAATTTTGCGGATTGGTCAATCCGTTCGCGAGATATGGCAGTTTGGAGGTAAGAAACGCTTGAGAAACTCAAAATTTTCGCAGTTCTGATTCTCGAAACGAATAACTAGAACGGCCTAGGGGAAAAGTACGCATACCGTTCTAATCGGGCGAGTTTCTACTTTCAGATGCAACAGAAATTTTGCGGATTGGTCTATCCGTTCGCGAGATATGGCAGTTTGGAGGTAAGAAACGCTAGAGAAACTCAAAATTTTCGCAGTTCTGATGCTTGACAAGCATAACTAGAACGGCCTAGGGGAAAAATACGCATACCGTTGTAATCGGGCGAGTTTCTACTTTCAGATGCAACAGAAATTTTGCGGATTGGTCTATCCGTTCGCGAGATATGGCAGTTTGGAGGTAAGAAACGCTTGAGAAACTCAAAAGTTTCGCAGTTCTGATGCTCGAGACGAATAACTAGAACGGCCTAGGGGAAAACTACACATACCGTTGTAATCGGGCGGGTTTCTACTTTCAGATGCAACAGAAATTTTGCGGATTGGTCAATCCGTTCGCGAGATATGGCAGTTTGGAGGTAAGAAACGCTTGAGAAACTCAAAATTTTCGCAGTTCTGATGCTCGAAACGAATAACTAGAACGGCCTAGGGGAAAACTACACATACCGTTGTAATCGGGCGGGTTTCTACTTTCAGATGCAACAGAAATTTTGCGGATTGGTCAATCCGTTCGCGAGATATGGCAGTTTGGAGGTAAGAAACGCTTGAGAAACTCAAAACTTTCGCATTTCTGATGCTCGAAACGAATAACTAGAACGGCCTAGCGGAAAAGTACGCATACCGTTGTAATCGGGCGTGCTTCTACTTTCAGATGCAACAGAAATTTTGCGGATTGGTCAATCCGTTCGCGAGATATGGCAGTTTGGAGGTAAGAAACGCTTGAGAAACTCAAAATTTTCGCAGTTCTGATGCTCGAGACGAATAACTAGAACGGCCTAGGGGAAAAGTACGCATACCGTTGTAATCGGGCGGGTTTCTACTTTCAGATGCAACAGAAATTTTGCGGATTGGTCAATCCGTTCGCGAGATATGGCAGTGTGCAGGTAAGAAACGCTTGAGAAACTCAAAATTTTCGCAGTTCTGATGCTCGAAACGAATAACTAGAATGGCCTAGGGGAAAAGTACACATACCGTTGTAATTGGCCGAGTTTCTACTTTCAGATACCACAGAAATTTTGCGGATTGGTCGATCCGTTCGCGAGATGTGGCAGTTTGTAAGTAAGAAACGCTTGAGGAACTCAAAATATTCGCAGTTCTGATGCTCGAAACGAAGAACTAGAATGACCTAGGGGAAAACTAGACATACCGTTGTAATCGGGCGGGTTTCTACTTTCAGATGCAACAGAAATTTTGCGGATTGGTCAATCAGTTCGCGAGATATGACAGTTTGGAGGTAAGAAACGCTTGAGAAACTCAAAATTTTCGCATTTCTGATGCTCGAAACGAATAACTAGAACGGCCTAGCGGAAAAGTACGCGTACCGTTGTAATCGGGCGAGCTTCTACTTTCAGATGCAACAGAAATTTTGCGGATTGGTCAATCCGTTCGCGAGATATGGCAGTTTGGAGGTAAGAAACGCTTGAGAAACTCAAAATTTTCGCAGTTCTGATGCTCGAAACGAATAACTAGAACGGCCTAGGGGAAAACTACACATACCGTTGTAATCGGGCGGGTTTCTACTTTCAGATGCAACAGAAATTTTGCGGATTGGTCAATCCGTTCGCGAGATATGGCAGTTTGGATGTAAGAAACGCTTGAGAAACTCAAAATTTTCGCATTTCTGATGCTCGAAACGAATAACTAGAACGGCCTAGCGGAAAAGTACGCATACCGTTGTAATCGGGCGTGCTTCTACTTTCTGATGCAACAGAAATTTTGCGGATTGGTCAATCCGTTCGCGAGATATGGCAGTTTGGAGGTAAGAAACGCTTGAGAAACTCAAAATTTTCGCAGTTCTGATGCTCGAGACGAATAACTAGAACGGCCTAGGGGAAAAGTACGCATACCGTTGTAATCGGGCGGGTTTCTACTTTCAGATGCAACAGAAATTTTGCGGATTGGTCAATCCGTTCGCGAGATATGGGAGTTTGAATGTAAGAAACGCTTGAGAAACTCAAAATTTTCGCAGCTCTGATGCTCGAAACGAATAACTAGAACGGCCTAGGGGAAAAGTACGCATACCGTTGTAATCGGGCGAGTTTGTACTTTCAGATGCAACAGAAATTTTGCGGATTGGTCAATCCGTTCGCGAGATATGGCAGTGTGCAGGTAAGAAACGCTTGAGAAACTCAAAATTTTCGCAGTTCTGATGCTCGAAACGAATAACTAGAATGGCCTAGGGGAAAAGTACACATACCGTTGTAATTGGCCAAGTTTCTACTTTCAGATACCACAGAAATTTTGCGGATTGGTCGATCCGTTCGCGAGATGTGGCAGTTTGTAAGTAAGAAACGCTTGAGGAACTCAAAATATTCGCAGTTCTGATGCTCGAAACGAAGAACTAGAATGACCTAGGGGAAAACTACACATACCGTTGTAATCGGGCGGGTTTCTACTTTCAGATGCAACAGAAATTTTGCGGATTGGTCAATCAGTTCGCGAGATATGGCAGTTTGGAGGTAAGAAACGCTTGAGAAACTCAAAATTTTCGCATTTCTGATGGTCGAAACGAATAACTAGAACGGCCTAGCGGAAAAGTACGCATACCGTTGTAATCGGGCGAGCTTCTACTTTCAGATGCAACAGAAATTTTGCGGATTGGTCAATCCGTTCGCGAGATATGGCAGTTTGGAGGTAAGAAACGCTTGAGAAACTCAAAATTTTCGCAGTTCTGATGCTCGAAACGAATAACTAGAACGGCCTAGGGGAAAAGTACGCATACCGTTCTAATCGGGCGAGTTTCTACTTTCAGATGCAACAGAAATTTTGCGGATTGGTCTATCCGTTCGCGAGATATTGCAGTTTGGAGGTAAGAAACGCTTGAGAAACTCAAAAGTTTCGCAGTTCTGATGCTCGAGACGAATAACTAGAACGGCCTAGGGGAAAAGTACGCATACCGTTGTAATCGGGCGAGTTTCTACTTTCAGATGCAACAGAAATTTTGAGGATTGTTCAATCCGTTCGCGAGATATGGCAGTTTGGAGGTAAGAAACGCTAGAGAAACCCAAAATTTTCGCAGTTCTGATGCTTGACAAGCATAACTGGAACGGCCTAGGGGAAAAATACGCATACCGTTGTAATCGGGCGAGTTTCTACTTTCAGATGCAACAGAAATTTTGCGGATTGGTCGATCCGTTCGCGAGATGTGGCAGTTTGTAAGTAAGAAACGCTCGAGAAACTCAAAATTTTCGCATTTCTGATGCTCGAAACGAATAACTAGAACCGCCTAGCGGAAAAGTACGCATACCGTTGTAATCGGGCGAGCTTCTACTTTCAGATGCAACAGAAATTTTGCGGATTGGTCAATCCGTTCGCGAGATATGGCAGCTTGGAGGTAAGAAACGCTTGAGAAACTCAAAATTTTCGCAGTTCTGATGCTCGAAACGAATAACTAGAACGGCCTAGGGGAAAAGTACGCATACCGTTCTAATCGGGCGAGTTTCTACTTTCAGATACAACAGAAATTTTGCGGATTGGTCAATCCGTTCGCGAGATATGGCAGTTTGGATGTAAGAAACGGTTGAGAAACTCAAAATTTTCGCAGTTCTGATGCTCGAAACGAATAACTGGAACGGCCTAGAGGAAAAGCACACATACCGTTGTAATTGGCCGAGTTTCTACTTTCAGATACCACAGAAATTTTGCGGATTGGTCGATCCGTTCGCGAGATGTGGCAGTTTGTAAGTAAGAAACGCTTGAGGAACTCAAAATATTCGCAGTTCTGATGCTCGAAACGAAGAACTAGATTGACCTAGGGGAAAACTACACATACCGTTGTAATCGGGCGGGTTTCTACTTTCAGATGCAACAGAAATTTTGCGGATTGGTCAATCAGTTCGCGAGATATGGCAGTTTGAATGTAAGAAACGCTTGAGAAACTCAAAATTTTCGCATTTCTGATGCTCGAAACGAATAACTAGAACCGCCTAGCGGAAAAGTACGCATACCGTTGTAATCGGGCGAGCTTCTACTTTCAGATGCAACAGAAATTTTGCGGATTGGTCAATCCGTTCGCGAGATATGGCAGCTTGGAGGTAAGAAACGCTTGAGAAACTCAAAATTTTCGCAGTTCTGATGCTCGAAACGAATAACTAGAACGGCCTAGGGGAAAAGTACGCATACCGTTCTAATCGGGCGAGTTTCTACTTTCAGATGCAACAGAAATTTTGCGGATTGGTCAATCCGTTCGCGAGATATGGCAGTTTGGATGTAAGAAACGGTTGAGAAACTCAAAATTTTCGCAGTTCTGATGCTCGAAACGAATAACTGGAACGGCCCAGGGGAAAAGTACGCATACCGTTGTAATCGGGCGAGTTTCTACTTTCAAATGCAACAGAAATTTTGCGGATTGGTCAATCCGTTAGCGAGATATGGCAGTTTGGAGGTAAGAAACGCTTGAGAAACCCAAAATTTTCGCAGGTCTGATGCTCGAAACGAATAACTAGAATGGCCTAGGGGAAAAGTACGCATACCGTTGTAATTGGCCGAGTTTCTACTTTCAGATACCACAGAAATTTTACGGATTGGTCGATCCGTTCGCGAGATGTGGCAGTTTGTAAGTAAGAAACGCTTGAGGAACTCAAAATATTCGCAGTTCTGATGCTCGAAACGAAGAACTAGAATGACCTAGGGGAAAAGAACGCATACCGTTGTAATCGGGCGAGTTCCTACTTTCAGATGCAACAGAAATTTTGCGGATTGGTCAATCCGTTCGCGAGATATGGCAGTTTGGAGGTAAGAAACGCTTGAGAAACTCAAAATTTTCGCAGTTCTGATGCTCGAAACGAATAACTAGAATGACCTAGAGGAAAAGTACGCATACCGTTGTAATCGGGCGAGTTTCTACTTTCAGATGCAACAGACATTTTGCGGATTGGTCAATCCGCTCGCGAGATATGGGAGTTTGGAAGTAAGAAACGCTTGAGAAACTCAATATTTTCTTAGTTCTGATGCTCGACAAGCATAACTAGAACGGCCTAGGGGAAAAGTACGCATTCCGTTGTAATCGGGCGAGTTTCTACTTTCAGATGCAACAGAAATTTTGCGGAATGGTCAATCCGTTCGCGAGATATGGCAGTTTGGAGCTAGGAAACGCTTGAGAAACTCAAAATTTTCGCAGCTCTGATGTTCGAAACGAATAACTAGAACGGCCTAGGGGAAAAGTACGCATACCGTTCTAATCGGGCGAGTTTCTACTTTCAGATGCAACAGAAATTTTGCGGATTGGTCAATCCGTTCGCGAGATGTGGCAGTTTGTAAGTAAGAAACGCTTGAGAAACTCAAAATATTCGCAGTTCTGATGCTCGAAACGAAGAACTAGAACGGCCTAGGGGAAAAGTACACATACCGTTGTAATTGGCCGAGTTTCTACTTTCAGATACCACAGAAATTTTGCGGATTGGTCGATCCGTTCGCGAGGTGTGGCAGTTTGGAGGTAAGAAACGCTTGAGAAACTCAAAATATTCGCAGTTCTGATGCTCGAAACGAATAACTAGAACGGCCTAGGGGAAAAGTACGCATACCGTTGTAATCGGGCGAGTTTCTACTTTCAGATGCAACAGAAATTTTGCGGATTGGTCAAACCGTTCGCGAGATATGGCAGTTTGGAGGTAGAAACGGTTGAGAAACTCAAAATGTTCACAGTTCTGATGCCCGAAACGAATAACTAGAACGGCCTAGGGGAAAAGTACGCATACCGTTGTAATCGGGCGAGTTTCTACTTTCAGATGCAACAGAAATTTTGCGGAATGGTCAATCCGTTCGCGAGATGTGACAGTTTGTAAGTAAGAAACGCTTGAGAAACTCAAAATTTTCGCTGTTCTGATGCTCGAAACGAATAACTAGAACGGCCTAGGGGAAAAGTACGCATATCGTTGTAGTCGGGCGAGTTTCTGCTTTCAGGTGCAACAGAAATTTTGCGGATTGGTCAATCCGTTCGCGAGATATGGGAGTTTGGAGGTAAGAAGCACTTGAGAAACTAAAAATTTTCGCAGTTCTGATGCTCGAAACGAATAACTAGAACGGTCTAGGGGAAAAGTACTCATACCATTGTGATCGGGCGAGTTTCTACTCTCAGATGCAACAGAAATTTTGCGGATTGGACAATCCGTTCGCGAGACATGGCAGTTTGGAGGTAATTAACGCTTGAGAAACTCAAAAGTTTCGCAGTTCTGATGCTCGAGACGAATAACTAGAACGGCCTAGGGGAAAAGTACGCATACCGTTGTAATCGGGCGAGTTTCTACTTTCAGATGCAACAGAAATTTTGAGGATTGGTCAATCCGTTCGCGAGATATGGCAGTTTGGAGGTAAGAAACGCTAGAGAAACCCAAAATTTTCGCAGTTCTGATGCTTGACAAGCATAACTGGAACGGCCTAGGGGAAAAATACGCATACCGTTGTAATCGGGCGAGTTTCTACTTTCAGATGCAACAGAAATTTTGCGGATTGGTCGATCCGTTCGCGAGATGTGGCAGTTTGTAAGTAAGAAACGCTCGAGAAACTCAAAATATTCGCAGTTCTGATGCTCGAAACGAAGAACTAGAATGACCTAGGGGAAAAGTACGCATACCGTTGTAATCGGGCGAGTTTCTACTTTCAGATGCAACAGACATTTTGCGGATTGGTCGATCCGTTCGCGAGATGTGGCAGTTTGTAAGTAAGAAACGCTTGAGGAACTCAAAATATTCGCAGTTCTGATGCTCGAAACGAAGAACTAGAATGACCTAGGGGAAAAGTACGCATACCGTTGTAATCGGGCGAGTTTCTACTTTCAGATGCAGCAGAAATTTTGCGGATTGGTCAATCCGCTCGCGAGATATGGGAGTTTGGAAGTAAGAAACGCTTGTGAAACTCAAAATTTTCGCAGTTCTGATGCTCGACAAGCATAACTAGAACGGCCTAGGGGAAAAGTACGCATACCGTTGTAATCGGGCGAGTTTCTACTTTCAGATGCAACAGAAATTTTGCGGAATGGTCAATCGGTTCGCGAGATATGGCAGTTTGGAGGTAAGAAACGCTTGAGAAACTCAAAATTTTCGCAGCTCTGATGCTCGAAACGAATAACTAGAACGGCCTAGGGGAAAAGTACGCATACCGTTCTAATCGGGCGAGTTTCTACTTTCGGATGCAACAGAAATTTTTGCGGATTGGTCAATCCGTTCGCGAGATGTGGCAGTTTGTAAGTAAGAAACGCTTGAGAAACTCAAAATATTCGCAGTTCTGATGCTAGAAACGAATAACTGGAACGGCCTAGGGGAAAAATACGCATACCGTTGTAATCGGGCGAGTTTCTACTTTCAGATGCAACAGAAATTTTGAGGATTGGTCAATCCGTTCGCGAGATATGGCAGTTTGGAGGTAAGAAACGATAGAGAAACTCAAAATTTTCGCAGTTCTGAGGCTTGACAAGCATAACTAGAACGGCCTAGGGGAAAAGTACGCATACCGTTGTAATCGGGCGAGTTTCTACTTTCAGATGCAACAGAAATTTTGCGGATTGGTCAATCCGTTCGCGAGATATGGCAGTTTGGAGGTAAGAAACGCTTGAGAAACTCAAAATGTTCACAGTTCCGATGCTCGAAACGAATAACTAGAACGGCCTAGGGGAAAAGTACGCATACCCTTGTAATCGGGCGAGTTCCTACTTTCAGATGCAACAGAAATTTTGCGGATTGGTCAATCCGTTCGCGAGATATGGCAGTTTGGAGGTAATTAACGCTTGAGAAACTCAAAAGTTTCGCAGTTCTGATGCTCGAGACGAATAACTAGAACGGCTTAGGGGAAAAGTACGCATACCGTTGTAATCGGGCGAGTTTCTACTTTCAGATGCAACAGAAATTTTGAGGATTGGTCAATCCGTTCGCGAGATATGGCAGTTTGGAGGTAAGAAACGCTAGAGAAACCCAAAATTTTCGCAGTTCTGATGCTTGACAAGCATAACTGGAACGGCCTAGGGGAAAAATACGCATACCGTTGTAATCGGGCGAGTTTCTACTTTCAGATGCAACAGAAATTTTGCGGATTGGTCGATCCGTTCGCGAGATGTGGCAGTTTGTAAGTAAGAAACGCTCGAGAAACTCAAAATATTCGCAGTTCTGATGCTCGAAACGAAGAACTAGAATGACCTAGGGGAAAAGTACGCATACCGTTGTAATCGGGCGAGTTTCTACTTTCAGATGCAACAGACATTTTGCGGATTGGTCAATCCGTTCGCGAGATGTGGCAGTTTGTAAGTAAGAAACGCTTGAGAAACTCAAAATATTCGCAGTTCTGATGCTCGAAACGAATAACTGGAACGGCCTAGGGGAAAAGTACGCATACCGTTGTAATCGGGCGAGTTTCTACTTTCAGATGCAACAGAAATTTTGCGGATTGGTCAATCCGTTCGCGAGATATGGCAGTTTGGAGGTAAGAAACGCTTGAGAAACTCAAAATGTTCACAGTTCCGATGCTCGAAACGAATAACTAGAACGGCCTAGGGGAAAAGTACGCATACCCTTGTAATCGGGCGAGTTCCTACTTTCAGATGCAACAGAAATTTTGCGGATTGGTCAATCCGTTCGCGAGATATGGGAGTTTGGAAGTAAGAAACGCTTGAGAAACTCAAAATTTTCGCAGTTCTGATGCTCGACAAGCATAACTAGAACGGCCTAGGGAAAAAGTACGCATACCGTTGTAATCGGGCGAGTTTCTACTTTCAGATGCAACAGAAATTTTGCGGATTGGTCAATCCGTTCGCGAGATATGGCAGTTTGGAGGTAAGAAACGCTTGAGAAACTCAAAATGTTCACAGTTCTGATGCTCGAAACGAATAACTAGAACGGCCCAGGGGAAAAGTACGCATACCGTTGTAATCG
This sequence comes from Ptiloglossa arizonensis, assembly GCF_051014685.1. Lineage (NCBI taxonomy): Eukaryota > Metazoa > Arthropoda > Insecta > Hymenoptera > Colletidae > Ptiloglossa > Ptiloglossa arizonensis. Next base: position 3,845,853 of record NW_027478386.1, read on the forward strand.
GGCGAGTTTCTACTTTCAAATGCAACAGAAATTTTGCGGATTGGTCAATCCGTTAGCGAGATATGGCAGTTTGGAGGTAAGAAACGCTTGAGAAACTCAAAATTTTCGCAGGTCTGATGCTCCAAACGAATAACTAGAATGGCCTAGGGGAAAAGTACACATACCGTTGTAATTGGCCGAGTTTCTACTTTCAGATACCACAGAAATTTTGCGGATTGGTCGATCCGTTCGCGAGATGTGGCAGTTTGTAAGTAAGAAACGCTTGAGGAACTCAAAATATTCGCAGTTCTGATGCACGAAACTAAGAACTAGAATGACCTAGGGGAAAAGTACGCATACCGTTGTAATCGGGCGAGTTTCTACTTTCAGATGCAACAGAAATTTTGCGGATTGGTTAATCCGTTCGCGAGATATGGCAGTTTGGAGGTAGAAACGGTTGAGAAACTCAAAATGTTCACAGTTCTGATGCCCGAAACGAATAACTAGAACGGCCTAGGGGAAAAGTACGCATACCGTTGTAATCGGGCGAGTTCCTACTTTCAGATGCAACAGAAATTTTGCGGATTGGTCAATCCGTTCGCGAGATATGGGAGTTTGGAAGTAAGAAACGCTTGAGAAACTCAAAATTTTCGCAGTTCTGTTGCTCGACAAGCATAACTAGAACGGCCTAGGGGAAAAGTACGCATACCGTTGTAATCGGGCGAATTTCTACTTTCAGATGCAACAGAAATTTTGCGGATTGGTCAATCCGTTCGCGAGATATGGCAGTTTGGAGGTAAGAAACGCTTGAGAAACTCAAAATGTTCACAGTTCTGATGCTCGAAACGAATAACTAGAACGGCCCAGGGGAAAAGTACGCATACCGTTGTAATCGGGCGAGTTTCTACTTTCAAATGCAACAGAAATTTTGCGGATTGGTCAATCCGTTAGCGAGATATGGCAGTTTGGAGGTAAGAAACGCTTGAGAAACTCAAAATTTTCGCAGGTCTGATGCTCGAAACGAATAACTAGAATGGCCTAGGGGAAAAGTACGCATACCGTTGTAATCGGGCGAGTTTCTACTTTCAGATGCAACAGAAATTTTGCGGATTGGTTAATCCGTTCGCGAGATATGGCAGTTTGGAGGTAGAAACGGTTGAGAAACTCAAAATGTTCACAGTTCTGATGCCCGAAACGAATAACTAGAACGGCCTAGGGGAAAAGTACGCATACCGTTGTAATCGGGCGAGTTCCTACTTTCAGATGCAACAGAAATTTTGCGGATTGGTCCATCCGTTCGCGAGATATGGGAGTTTGGAAGTAAGAAACGCTTGAGAAACTCAAAATTTTCGCAGTTCTGTTGCTCGACAAGCATAACTAGAACAGCCTAGGGGAAAAGTACGCATACCGTTGTAATCGGGCGAACTTCTACTTTCAGATGCAACAGAAATTTTGCGGATTGGTCAATCCGTTCGCGAGATATGGCAGTTTGGAGGTAAGAAACGCTTGAGAAACTCAAAATTTTCGCAGTTCTGATGCTCGAAACGAATAACTAGAATGGCCTAGGGGAAAAGTACACATACCGTTGTAATTGGCCGAGTTTCTACTTTCAGATACCACAGAAATTTTGCGGATTGGTCGATCCGTTCGCGAGATGTGGCAGTTTGTAAGTAAGAAACGCTTGAGAAACTCAAAATATTCGCAGTTCTGATGCTCGAAACGAAGAACTAGAATGACCTAGGGGAAAAGTACGCATACCGTTGTAATCGGGCGAGTTTCTACTTTCAGATGCAACAGACATTTTGCGGATTGGTCAATCCGTTCGCGAGATATGGCAGTTTGGAGGTAAGAAACGGTTGAGAAACTCAAAATGTTCACAGTTCTGATGCCCGAAACGAATAACTAGAACGGCCTAGCGAAAAAGTACGCATACAGTTGTAATCGGGCGGGTTTCTACTTTCAGATGCAACAGAAATTTTGCGGATTGGTCAATCCGTTCGCGAGATATGGGAGTTTGGAAGTAAGAAACGCTTGAGAAACTCAAAATTTTCGCAGTTCTGATGCTCGACAAGCATAACTAGAACGGCCTAGGGGAAAAGTACGCATACCGTTGTAATCGGGCGAGTTTCTACTTTCAGATGCAACAGAAATTTTGCGCAATGGTCAATCCGTTCGCGAGATATGGCAGTTTGGAGGTAAGATACGCTTGAGAAACTCAAGATTTTCGCAGCTGTGATGCTCGAAACGTATAACTAGAACGGCCTAGGGGAAAAGTACGCATACCGTTGTAATTGGGCGAGTCTCTACTTTCAGATGCAACAGACATTTTGCGGATTGGTCAATCCGTTCGCGAGATATGGCAGTTTGGAGGTAAGAAACGCTTGAGAAACTCAAAATTTTCGCAGCTCTGATGCTCGAAACGAATAACTAGAACGGCCAAGGGGAAAAGTACGCATACCGTTGTAATCGGGCGAGTTTCTACTTTCAAATGCAACAGACATTTTGCGGATTGGTCAATCCGTTAGCGAGATATGGCAGTTTGGATGTAAGAAACGCTTGAGAAACTCAAAATTTTCGCAGTTCTGATGCTCGAAACGAATAACTAGAATGGCCTAGGGGAAAAGTACGCATACCGTTGTAATCGGGCGAGTTTCTACTTTCAGATGCAACAGAAATTTTGCGCAATGGTCAATCCGTTCGCGAGATATGGCAGTTTGGAGGTAAGAAACGCTTGAGAAACTCAAAATATTCGCAGTTCTGATGCTCGAAACGAAGAACTAGAATGACCTAGGGGAAAAGTACGCATACCGTTGTAATCGGGCGAGTTTCTACTTTCAGATGCAACAGACATTTTGCGGATTGGTCAATCCGTTCGCGAGATATGGCAGTTTGGAGGTAAGAAACGGTTGAGAAACTCAAAATGTTCACAGTTCTGATGCCCGAAACGAATAACTAGAACGGCCTAGCGGAAAAGTACGCATACAGTTGTAATCGGGCGGGTTTCTACTTTCAGATGCAACAGAAATTTTGCGGATTGGTCAATCCGTTCGCGAGATATGGGAGTTTGGAAGTAAGAAACGCTTGAGAAACTCAAAATTTTCGCAGTTCTGATGCTCGACAAGCATAACTAGAACGGCCTAGGGGAAAAGTACGCATACCGTTGTAATCGGGCGAGTTTCTACTTTCAGATGCAACAGAAATTTTGCGCAATGGTCAATCCGTTCGCGAGATATGGCAGTTTGGAGGTAAGATACGCTTGAGAAACTCAAGATTTTCGCAGCTGTGATGCTCGAAACGTATAACTAGAACGGCCTAGGGGAAAAGTACGCATACCGTTGTAATTGGGCGAGTCTCTACTTTCAGATGCAACAGACATTTTGCGGATTGGTCAATCCGTTCGCGAGATATGGCAGTTTGGAGGAAAGAAACGCTTGAGAAACTCAAAATTTTCGCAGCTCTGATGCTCGAAACGAATAACTAGAACGGCCAAGGGGAAAAGTACGCATACCGTTGTAATCGGGCGAGTTTCTACTTTCAAATGCAACAGACATTTTGCGGATTGGTCAATCCGTTAGCGAGATATGGCAGTTTGGATGTAAGAAACGCTTGAGAAACTCAAAATTTTCGCAGTTCTGATGCTCGAAACGAATAACTAGAATGGCCTAGGGGAAAAGTACGCATACCGTTGTAATCGGGCGAGTTTCTACTTTCAGATGCAACAGAAATTTTGCGCAATGGTCAATCCGTTCGCGAGATATGGCAGTTTGGAGGTAAGAAACGCTTGAGAAACTCAAGATTTTCGCAGCTGTGATGCTCGAAACGAATAACTAGAACGGCCTAGGGGAAATGTACGCATACCGTTCTAATCGGGCGAGTTTCTACTTTCAGATGCAACAGAAATTTTGCGGATTGGTCAATCCGCTCGCGAGATATGGGAGTTTGGAAGTAAGAAACGCTTGAGAAACTCAAAATTTTCGCAGTTCTGATGCTCGACAAGCATAACTAGAACGGCCTAGGGGAAAAGTACGCATACCGTTGTAATCGGGCGAGTTTCTACTTTCAGATGCAACAGAAATTTTGCGGAATGGTCAATCCGTTCGCGAGATATGGCAGTTTGGATCTAGGAAACGCTTGAGAAACTCAAAATTTTCGCAGCTCTGATGTTCGAAACGAATAACTAGAACGGCCTAGGGGAAAAGTACGCATACCGTTGTAATCGGGCGAGTTTCTACTTTCAGATGCAACAGAAATTTTGCGGATTGTTCAACCCGATCTCGAGATATGGCAGTTTGGAGGTAAGAAACGCTTGAGAAACTAAAAATTTTCGCAGTTCTGATGCTCGAAACGAATAACTAGAACGGCCTAGGGGAAAAGTACTCATACCGTTGTGATCGGGCGAGCTTCTACTATCAGATGCAACAGAAATTTTGCGGATTGGTCAATCCGTTCGCGAGATATGGCAGTTTGGAGGTAAGAAACGCTTGAGAAACTCAAAATTTTCGCAGTTCTGATGCTCGAAACGAATAACCAGAGCGGCCTAGGGGAAAGGTACGCATACCGTCGTAATCGGGCGAGTTTCTACTTTCAGATGCAACAGAAATTTTGCGGATTGGTCAATCCGTTCGCGAGACATGGCAGTTTGGAGGTAAGGAACGGTTGAGAAACCCAAAATGTTCACAGTTCTGATGCTCGAAACGAATAAATAGAACGGCCTAGGGGAAAAGTACACATACCGTTGTAATCGGGCGAGTTTCTACTTTCAGATGCAACAGAAATTTTGCGGATTGGTCAATCCTTTCGCGAGATATGGCAGTTTGGAGGCAAGAAACAAATGAGAAACTCAAAATTTTCGCTGTTCTGATGCTCGAAACGAATAACAAGAACGGCCTAGGGGGAAAGTACGCATACCGTTGTAGTCGGGCGAGTTTCTACTTTCAGATGCATCAGAAATTTTGCGGATTGGTCAATCCGTTCGCGAGATATGGCAGTTTGGAGGTAAGAAACGTTTGAGAAATTCAAAATTTTCGCAGTTCTGATGCTCGACAAGCATAACTAGAACGGCCTAGGGGAAAAGTACTCATACTGTTGAAATCGGGCGAGTTTCTACTTTCAGATGCAACAGAAATTTTGCAGATTGGTCAATCCGTTCGCGAGATATGGCAGTTTGGAGGTAAGAAACGCTTGAGAAACTAAAAATTTTCGCAGTTCTGATGCTCGAAACGAATAACCAGAGCGGCCTAGGGGAAAGGTACGCATACCGTCGTAATCGGGCGAGTTTCTACTTTCAGATGCAACAGAAATTTTGCGGATTGGTCAATCTGTTCGCGTGATGTGGCAGTTTGTAAGTAAGAAACACTTGAGAAACTAAAAATTTTCGCAGTTCTGATGCTCGAAACGAATAACCAGAGCGGCCTAGGGGAAAGGTACGCATACCGTCGTAATCGGGCGAGTTTCTACTTTCAGATGCAACAGAAATTTTGCGGATTGGTCAATCCGTTCGCGTGATGTGGCAGTTTGTAAGTAAGAAACGCTTGAGAAACTAAAAATTTTCGCAGTTCTGATGCTCCAAACGAATAACTAGAACGGCCTACGGGAAAAGTACGCATACCTTTGTAATCAGGCGGGTTTCTGCTTTCGGATGCAACACAAATTTTGCGGATTGGTCAATCCGTTCGCGAGATATGGCAGTTTGGAGGTAAGAAACGGTTGAGAAACTCAAAATGTTCACAGTTCTGATGCTCGAAACGAATAACTAGAACGGCCTAGGGGAGAAGTACTCATACCGTTGTGATCGGGCGAGTTTCTACTTTCAGAGGCAACAGAAATTTTGCGGATTGGTCAATCCGTTCGCGAGATATGGAAGTTTGGAGGTAAGAAACGCTTGAGAAACTCAACATTTTCGCTGTTCTGATGCTCGAAACGAATAACTAGAACGGCCTAGGGGAAAAGTACAATACCTTTGTAATCGGGCGAGTTTCTACTTTCAGATGCAACAGAAATTTTGCGGATTGTTCAATCCGTTCGCGAGATATGGCAGTTTGGAGGTAAGAAACGCTTGAGAAACTAAAAATTTTCGCAGTTCTGATGCTCGAAACGAATAACTAGAACGGCCTAGGGGAAAAGTACTCATACCGTTGTGATCGAGCGAGCTTCTACTATCAGATGCAACAGAAATTTTGCGGATTGTTCAATCCGTTCGCTAGATATGGCAGTTTGGAGGTAAGAAACGCTTGAGAAACTCAAAATTTTCGCAGTTCTGATGCTCGAAACGAAAAACTAGAACGACCTAGGGGAAAAGTACTCATACCGTTGTGATCGGGCGAGTTTCTACTTTCAGATGCAACAGAAATTTTGCGGATTGGTCAATGCTTTCGCGAGATATGGCAGTTTGGAGGTAAGAAACGCTTGAGAAACCCAAAATGTTCACAGTTCTGATGCTCGAAACGAATAAATAGAACGGCCTAGGGGAAAAGTACACATACCGTTGTAATCGGGCGAGTTTCTACTTTCAGATGCAACAGAAATTTTGCGGATTGGTCAATCCTTTCGCGAGATATGGCAGTTTGGAGGCAAGAAACAAATGAGAAACTCAAAATTTTCGCTGTTCTGATGCTCGAAACGAATAACAAGAACGGCCTAGGGGGAAAGTACGCATACCGTTGTAGTCGGGCGAGTTTCTACTTTCAGATGCATCAGAAATTTTGCGGATTGGTCAATCCGTTCGCGAGATATGGCAGTTTGGAGGTAAGAAACGTTTGAGAAACTCAAAATTTTCGCAGTTCTGATGCTCGACAAGCATAACTAGAACGGCCTAGGGGAAAAGTACTCATACTGTTAAAATCGGGCGAGTTTCTACTTTCAGATGCAACAGAAATTTTGCAGATTGGTCAATCCGTTCGCGAGATATGGCAGTTTGGAGGTAAGAAACGCTTGAGAAACTAAAAATTTTCGCAGTTCTGATGCTCGAAACGAATAACCAGAGCGGCCTAGGGGAAAGGTACGCATACCGTCGTAATCGGGCGAGTTTCTACTTTCAGATGCAACAGAAATTTTGCGGATTGGTCAATCTGTTCGCGTGATGTGGCAGTTTGTAAGTAAGAAACACTTGAGAAACTAAAAATTTTCGCAGTTCTGATGCTCGAAACGAATAACCAGAGCGGCCTAGGGGAAAGGTACGCATACCGTCGTAATCGGGCGAGTTTCTACTTTCAGATGCAACAGAAATTTTGCGGATTGGTCAATCCGTTCGCGTGATGTGGCAGTTTGTAAGTAAGAAACGCTTGAGAAACTAAAAATTTTCGCAGTTCTGATGCTCCAAACGAATAACTAGAACGGCCTACGGGAAAAGTACGCATACCTTTGTAATCAGGCGGGTTTCTGCTTTCGGATGCAACACAAATTTTGCGGATTGGTCAATCCGTTCGCGAGATATGGCAGTTTGGAGGTAAGAAACGGTTGAGAAACTCAAAATGTTCACAGTTCTGATGCTCGAAACGAATAACTAGAACGGCCTAGGGGAGAAGTACTCATACCGTTGTGATCGGGCGAGTTTCTACTTTCAGAGGCAACAGAAATTTTGCGGATTGGTCAATCCGTTCGCGAGATATGGAAGTTTGGAGGTAAGAAACGCTTGAGAAACTCAACATTTTCGCTGTTCTGATGCTCGAAACGAATAACTAGAACGGCCTAGGGGAAAAGTACAATACCTTTGTAATCGGGCGAGTTTCTACTTTCAGATGCAACAGAAATTTTGCGGATTGTTCAATCCGTTCGCGAGATATGGCAGTTTGGAGGTAAGAAACGCTTGAGAAACTAAAAATTTTCGCAGTTCTGATGCTCGAAACGAATAACTAGAACGGCCTAGGGGAAAAGTACTCATACCGTTGTGATCGAGCGAGCTTCTACTATCAGATGCAACAGAAATTTTGCGGATTGTTCAATCCGTTCGCTAGATATGGCAGTTTGGAGGTAAGAAACGCTTGAGAAACTCAAAATTTTCGCAGTTCTGATGCTCGAAACGAAAAACTAGAACGGCCTACGGGAAAAGTACGCATACCTTTGTAATCAGGCGGGTTTCTGCTTTCGGATGCAACACAAATTTTGCGGATTGGTCAATCCGTTCGCGAGATATGGAAGTTTGGAGGTAAGAAACGCTTGAGAAACTCAACATTTTCGCTGTTCTGATGCTCCAAACGAATCACTAGAACGGCCTACGGGAAAAGTACGCATACCTTTGTAATCAGGCGGGTTTCTGCTTTCGGATGCAACAGAAATTTTGCGGATTGGTCAAACCGTTCGCGAGATATGGGAGTTTGGAGGTAAGAAACACTTGAGAAACTCAAAATTTTCGCAGTTCTGGTGCTCGACAAGCATAACTAGAACGGACTAGGGGAAAAGTACGCATACCGTTGTAATAGGGCGAGCTTCTACTTTCAGATGCAACACAAATTTTGCGGATTGGTCAATCCGTTCGCGAGATATGGCAGTTTGGAGGTAAGAAACGGTTGAGAAACTCAAAATGTTCACAGTTCTGATGCTCGAAACGAATAACTAGAACGGCCTAGGGGAAAAGTACTCATACCGTTGTGATCGGGCGAGTTTCTACTTTCAGATGCAACAGAAATTTTGCGGATTGGTCAATCCGTTCGCGAGATATGGAAGTTTGGAGGTAAGAAACGCTTGAGAAACTCAACATTTTCGCTGTTCTGATGCTCGAAACGAATAACTAGAACGGCCTAGGGGAAAAGTACACATACCGTTGTAATCGGGCGAGTTTCTACTTTCAGATGCAACAGAAATTTTGCGGATTGTTCAATCCGTTCGCGAGATATGGCAGTTTGGAGGTAAGAAACGCTTGAGAAACTAAAAATTTTCGCAGTTCTGATGCTCGAAACGAATAACTAGAACGGCCTAGGGGAAAAGTACTCATACCGTTGTGATCGGGCGAGTTTCTACTTTCAGATGCAACAGAAATTTTGCGGATTGGTCAATGCTTTCGCGAGATATGGCAGTTTGGAGGTAAGAAACGCTTGAGAAACTCAAAATTTTCGCAGTTCTGATGCTCGAAACGAATAACCAGAACGGCCTAGGGGAAAGGTACGCATACCGTCGTAATCGGGCGAGTTTCTACTTTCAGATGCAACAGAAATTTTGCGGATTTGTCAATCCGTTCGCGTGATGTGGCAGTTTGTAAGTAAGAAACGCTTGAGAAACTAAAAATTTTCGCAGTTCTGATGCTCCAAACGAATAACTAGAACGGCCTACGGGAAAAGTACGCATACCTTTGTAATCAGGCGGGTTTCTGCTTTCAGATGCAACAGAAATTTTGCGGATTGGTCAATCCGTTCGCGAGATATGGGAGTTTGGAGGTAAGAAACACTTGAGAAACTCAAAATTTTCGCAGTTCTGGTGCTCGACAAGCATAACTAGAACGGACTAGGGGAAAAGTACGCATACCGTTGTAATAGGGCGAGCTTCTACTTTCAGATGCAACACAAATTTTGCGGATTGGTCAATCCGTTCGCGAGATATGGCAGTTTGGAGGTAAGAAACGGTTGAGAAACTCAAAATGTTCACAGTTCTGATGCTCGAAACGAATAACTAGAACGGCCTAGGGGAAAAGTACTCATACCGTTGTGATCGGGCGAGTTTTTACTTTCAGATGCAACAGAAATTTTGCGGATTGGTCAATCCGTTCGCGAGATATGGAAGTTTGGAGGTAAGAAACGCTTGAGAAACTCAACATTTTCGCTGTTCTGATGCTCGAAACGAATAACTAGAACGGCCTAGGGGAAAAGTACACATACCGTTGTAATCGGGCGAGTTTCTACTTTCAGATGCAACAGAAATTTTGCGGATTGTTCAACCCGATCTCGAGATATGGCAGTTTGGAGGTAAGAAACGCTTGAGAAACTAAAAATTTTCGCAGTTCTGATGCTCGAAACGAATAACTAGAACGGCCTAGGGGAAAAGTACTCATACCGTTGTGATCGGGCGAGCTTCTACTATCAGATGCAACAGAAATTTTGCGGATTGGTCAATCCGTTCGCGAGATATGGCAGTTTGGAGGTAAGAAACGCTTGAGAAACTCAAAATTTTCGCAGTTCTGATGCTCGAAACGAATAACCAGAACGGCCTAGGGGAAAGGTACGCATAGCGTCGTAATCGGGCGAGTTTCTACTTTCAGATGCAACAGAAATTTTGCGGATTGGTCAATCCGTTCGCGTGATGTGGCAGTTTGTAAGTAAGAAACGCTCGAGAAACTAAAAATTTTCGCAGTTCTGATGCTCGAAACGAATAACTAGAACGGCCTACGGGAAAGGTACGCATACCGTTGAAGTCGGGCGAGTTTCTGCTTTCAGATGCAACAGAAATTTTGCGGATTGGTCAATCCGTTCGCGAGATATGGGAGTTTGGTGGTAAGAAGCACTTGAGAAACTCAAAATTTTCGCAGTTCTGATGCTCGAAACGAATAACCGGAACGGTCTAGGGCAAAAGTACACATACCGTTGTAATCGGGCGAGTTTCTACTTTCAGATGCAACAGAAATTTTGCGGATTGGTCAATCCGTTCACGAGATATGGCAGTTTGGAGGTAAGAAACGGTTGAGAAACTCAAAATTTTCGCAGGTCTGATGCTCGAAACGAATAACTGGAACGGCCTAGGGGAAACGTACACATACCGTTGTGATCGGGCGAGCTTCTACTATCAGATGCAACAGGAATTTTGAGGATTGGTCAATCCGTTCGCGAGATATGGCAGTTTGGAGGTAAGAAACGCTTGAGAAACTCAAAATTTTCGCAGTTCTGATGCTCGAAACGAATAACTAGAACGGCCTAGGGGAAAAGTACTCATACAGTTGTGATCGGGCGAGTTTCTACTTTCAGATGCAACAGAAATTTTGCGGATTGGTCAATCCTTTCGCGAGATATGGCAGTTTGGAGGTAAGAAACGCTTGAGAAACTCAAAATTTTCGCAGTTCTGATGCTCGAAACGAATAACAAGAGCGGCCTAGGGGAAAGGTACGCATTCCGTCGTAATCGGGCGAGTTTCTACTTTCAGATGCAACAGAAATTTTGCGGATTGGTCAATCCGTTCGCGAGATATGGCAGTTTGGAGGTAAGAAACGTTTGAGAAACTCAAAATTTTCGCAGTTCTGATGCTCGACAAGCATAACTAGAACGGCCTGGGGGAAAAGTACTCATACTGTTGAAATCGGGCGAGTTTCTACTTTCAGATGCAACAGAAATTTTGCAGATTGGTCAATCCGTTCGCGAGATATGGCAGTTTGGAGGTAAGAAACGCTTGAGAAACTAAAAATTTTCGCAGTTCTGATGCTCGAAACGAATAACCAGAGCGGCCTAGGGGAAAGGTACGCATACCGTCGTAATCGGGCGAGTTTCTACTTTCAGATGCAACAGAAATTTTGCGGATTGGTCAATCTGTTCGCGTGATGTGGCGGTTTGTAAGTAAGAAACTCTTGAGAAACTAAAAATTTTCGCAGTTCTGATGCTCGAAACGAATAACCAGAGCGGCCTAGGGGAAAGGTACGCATACCGTCGTAATCGGGCGAGTTTCTACTTTCAGATGCAACAGAAATTTTGCGGATTGGTCAATCCGTTCGCGTGATGTGGCAGTTTGTAAGTAAGAAACGCTTGAGAAACTAAAAATTTTCGCAGTTCTGATGCTCCAAACGAATAACTAGAACGGCCTACGGGAAAAGTACGCATACCTTTGTAATCAGGCGGGTTTCTGCATTCGGATGCAACAGAAATTTTGCGGATTGGTCAAACCGTTCGCGAGATATGGGAGTTTGGAGGTAAGAAACACTTGAGAAACTCAAAAATTTCGCAGTTCTGGTGCTCGACAAGCATAACTAGAACGGACTAGGGGAAAAGTACGCATACCGTTGTAATAGGGCGAGCTTCTACTTTCAGATGCAACACAAATTTTGCGGATTGGTCGATCCGTTCGCGAGATATGGCAGTTTGGAGGTAAGAAACGGTTGAGAAACTCAAAATGTTCACAGTTCTGATGCTCGAAACGAATAACTAGAACGGCCTAGGGGAAAAGTACTCATACCGTTGTGATCGGGCGAGTTTCTACTTTCAGATGCAACAGAAATTTTGCGGATTGGTCAATCCGTTCGCGAGATATGGAAGTTTGGAGGTAAGAAACGCTTGAGAAACTCAACATTTTCGCTGTTCTGATGCTCGAAACGAATAACTAGAACGGCCTAGGGGAAAAGTACACAAACCGTCGTAATCGGGCGAGTTTCTACTTTCAGATGCAACAGAAATTTTGCGGATTGGTCAATCCGTTCGCGAGATATGGCAGTTTGGAGGTAAGACACGTTTGAGAAACTCAAAATTTTCGCAGTTCTGATGCTCGACAAGCATAACTAGAACGGCCTAGGGGAAAAGTACTCATACTGTTGAAATCGGGCGAGTTTCTACTTTCAGATGCAACAGAAATTTTGCAGATTGGTCAATCCGTTCGCGAGATATGGCAGTTTGGAGGTAAGAAACGCTTGAGAAACTAAAAATTTTCGCAGTTCTGATGCTCGAAACGAATAACCAGAGCGGCCTAGGGGAAAGGTACGCATACCGTCGTAATCGGGCGAGTTTCTAC